>NC_060122.1:591050212-591677355 GCF_021461395.2 Schistocerca americana | reverse complement strand
CGCAGTTTCATCAGTACAAACAACTGGTTTAAGAATAATGCTGCTGTATGTTATCCGACTCTCGAATAGAGCATTGGGAAGTGAAACTGAAGGAATGTAATATACCTCAAACGGGTAGCTTTGAGAGATTAAACAGTGATACCACCAGTGTACAGGTAGGTGGGAGAAGCAGTTATACACCAAGGATTCGTACAGAAAGCCAGTACTAATGACAGAAAGGAAAGTGAAAAACTGGAAGTAATGTAAACAAGTTAGATGAAGATGACTTGGGACAAAGGATACTGTGAGAAGAATTTGATGGAGGACTGAAAAACCTAAAGTCGAAACAAGGCAGTTATTGGGATACATTTATTGGGATACTTGAGAGAACCATGACAAAAGCATTGTACCTGGTGTGCCAGATGTGTGAAGCAGCAGAATAGCCCTAGACTCTAAGAAGAATGTGATAATTCGAGTTACAATGAAGGCAGATGCTGCCTGGCGTGAATACTACACAGTCATCCATTACAAAGGTCATGACTGCAAAATGCTGACACGAATTGTTGCAAGAAGAGCGGAAAACTAGTATACACTGTTTGTGAGGTAGATTAGTTTGTGTTCAGGAGAGATGTGGAACACGCTAATCAACAGTGACCCTTCGATTCACCTTAGGAGGCTGACTAAAGATAGACAGACTTATAACATTTGTAGATTTAGAGCACGATTTCGACAACATTGGTCGAATCAACTGAAAACTGTCCTGCATAGAGAGAGTATGAAAGGCAGACGGGGTTAAAAAAACTAATATAAATCTAACTGTGGGAAAGTCTTTTCTGAAAGTATTTGTCTGTAGTGTAGGCTCATACGAAAGTGAAACTTGGACGATAGGCAGTAGAGAGAAGAATATAGTAGATGCTTTTGAAATGTGTTACCGCAGAAGAATGCTGAAGATTGTGTGAATATTTGAGGTAACTGCTGAAAAGGTATGCGGCATGTCAGGGTTTAATTTCTCGCGTGTCTATTCGTCGTTGTCATTGTGCAGGCTGCAAATTAAAATTCACCTACCTCAGAAAGGTGTCTGCTCAATGTCCCTTGACTCGGCAACGTAGATACAAGATTACGTAAAAGCAGTGTTAATAAAAATGGTTCAAATGGCTCTGAGCACTATGGGACTTAACTCTGTAAGTAAGCTGTTTAAGTTTTCTTATTGGTAACGCCACGTAGCGCTCTGTATAAAAATCACTGGCTGTGCTGTGTGCAGTCTGTGTCTAGTTTGCATTGTTGTCTGCCATTGTAGTGTTGGGCAGCGGCAGCTGGATGTGAACAGCGTGTAGCGTTGCGCAGTTGGAGGTGAGCCGCCAGCAGTGGTGGATGTGGGGAGAGAGATGGCGGAGTTTTGTAATTTGTCATGAACTGCTATATATATTATGACTATTAAGGTAAATACATTGTTTGTTCTCTATTAACATCTTTCATTTGCTAACTATACCTATCAGTAGTTAGTGCCTTCCGTAGTTTGAATCTTTTATTTAGCTGGCAGTAGTGGTGCTCGCTGTATTGCAGTAGTTCGAGTAACCAAGATTTTTGTGAGGTAAGTGATTTGTGAAACGTATAGGTTAATGTTAGTCAGGGCCATTCTTTTGTAGGGATTTTTGAAAGTCAGATTGCGTTGCGCTAAAAATATTGTGTCAGTTTAAGCACAGTCCTGTACAATTTTTCAAAGGGGACGTTTCAACTCCTGAGGCCATCAGTCCCCTAGAATTTGGAACTACTTAAACCTAACTAACCTAAGAACATCACACACATCCATGCCAGAGGCAGGATGTGTTTATGAAGAACACCGCCTAATATCTACAATTACTGAGGCCGTGCAGCTCTGGTTATGAAAGAAAGTTCTGTAGAAATACTGTCATCCAATTTTATTGGGCAGTAAGAAAATGGATTGGCTTCTGGAAAATAATGTCCGAAATTTCTACACAATAATGTTTATTTTGTCCTTGGTAACCAAAGAAAAGGCAGTATTCAGTCCACATTTAAACTATTGGCTATTTCCTTCCAGTTCACGATTCATATACACATTTCACACACACAGCAGCCAGGAATCTGTCCAAACCCTACTCAAATTAAACACCGTTTGACAGTCATTAATTTCACCACTAACATGAGTTATTACATTCGGTCCTTCTTGTGTATTTCAAATACAGGAACTGCTCGTCAAAAATGCTCAGTATTTAAATATTGAAGCATACCACGTGGATACTATGGAGGCCAATATTTCACACGCGAATATCTGTCCAACAGATTTAGTCAAAATCTCTGAAATTTCGCCAAGCAGTCCTGAGCGACAACTGCTATCGACTTAGTTCACCAATAACTAAAACACTAAGTAGTTCTTCATCTTACACATTATTTTTACTGGCAATAGTAACATGAGCGTCTGCGTTCAAAGCTAGCGAGCGACTCCCTTCTCCCAGTATAACTATCAGGTAACGAGCGGGACCCATCTCAGTACTGATTGGCTGACCATACTGATGGCCAATCAGAATACTCGCTCATCACCATACACGCGCCTAAACTGGCCTGCACCAATCCTTATTCGCAGTCGCATTTGTGTCAATCTGACATGCAGATATTAAAGTAATGTTTAATAAACGAAAACGAAAAGACAATAATTCTGGAAATATTGTTTAAATACAGATTTTACTCCAGCTGACTTTCTAACTGCTCTGTTAACAATAGCAATCACATCTAGACATACGTCATCAGCAAAGTGGGTAAATCCCCTCGGACCATTTTCCCACGACAGGCTTGTGTAACTCTTGCAGGTTACTTAAGACGGTATATAATACAACATTGAAATTTGACGAATGTCCCACATACACACTCTCATTTACTCACAGGCTCACATAACACATAATAAAATAAATATTGATTTTATTAGTTCTTTCTGAAGTTATTCTAGATTTCATACTACGAAAATTGAAAGGTATTTGAAATTTTTTAAATTAAATTTCAGTTAAATAATTCTATACCTTGATACTTCAGCTGAGTATTTCAATTGACAACCAAAAACAAGTCATAAATGTTCTCAGGTGAGTTTCCTTTCTTAAGTGTGGTTTTTCTAACTTTAAAATAAATTTTTCTATCTCCGAAATTATGCCCGCAAGAAAGCTCAGATTTTCGCACCACCTTTCTATTAATAACAAAGTGCAGTATACCAATTTTGAAAGCGATTACACAAAAACTACTATCCTTTATTAACATTCTTATAGGTGGTGAATGACGCGTTGAATAAGAGACATTGAATAGCTCTCCCACGGCAGGCAGTGACAGATGCACGTGTGTCTCCCGGGTAGGCCGCTAGATGTCAGCCCCCGAAGTTACATACAGCAAGCTATCTTAAAACAAACGTTCGCTCGGAACAACTTGTGACGATACAGCTAGTGAATCGAATCGTGGAGAAAATTGCTTCATTGCACTATTTTACTAAAAGAAGAGTTCGATTGTTGCACAAATCCTGGGTTGTCAAGGTACGATCAGCTTGGTGATGTGATGTTACATTGTAGACAGAGAGCAAGACTTGGCTACAGTAAACAAGCTCCTTGAGGATGCAGATTGCAATACTCATGTAAAGATAATGGTGCTTGATCGGTATAGCTTATCGCGGAGAGTTGCATCAAGCCAGTCCTCAAACTGAAGAGCACAACAACAAATGGTGTTAGATCTTCTAAAAGAGAATTTGTTCTCGAAGGTGCCATACTTAGCAGAAAACAGAGACAGCCGCAATAACTTTTGTCATGATAGACTTTGCCGTAGAAGTAAAGATAAAAATCTGGTACAGCAACTTTGTTCGTTATTTGACAACTTATAAGCTGTGCCACTGTTGTCGCCGTTGTAACCTGAATCAGAAACTCAGTGGTAGTGTCTCATTAGTTACATATAACAACGTTTGAGAATACGTCATGAACTCCGTTCTCTCGCATAGAAAAGTAGAGACATTGTTTTATCTCACTTTTTTATCATAATTGTAAGCACTAACGTAACCGACATGCCAAAATTCTGTACAAAATACAAAGGACAAGTAAGAATCTCACTGAACCCAGCTATTCCGTGTTCTGACTAAGCGAATCAGGGGAACCGTAATTGTATATGTAGGACGAAAATACACCAGATTGCATAGTTAAATGAAGCAAGAAACAGACTGCCGTCTCTTTGTTCATCAGTAATGTTTTTTTGAATTCATTATTGGCTTCTAACACTAGCGTTTACGCAAAGTCAACGTATTTTCAGGAATATTTTGCGAGCAGCAGATAGAATTCCAAAATGTCATAAGTATGGAAGATTTCAAGATATGACAGTTCAGAGTGTGTATGTGGGACCTACGGAATGTGGAGCAACGAACGTCTGCATTATTGCTAACAAATCGAAAGAGGCAATGATACTACTTTTTCACAGAAAATCCAAATCACTGTAAAATCTTACTTTGATATTTTATATGAACATCTGTCGATACGTTCGACCATGCGGAACCCGTACTTGTTCAATGAAAACTAAATTTATACGATGCCATGCCAGTCACAAAATACAGATGCGATTGGTACATATAATTTCCTTCATAGTGACAGATTACGTTTGTAATGAAATAGACATGGCATGAAACAATACTCATTTTGTAACTGGTATTGATACTTCAAGGACTTTATTTCAGAAAAGAACAGTCTTGATCGCCAAATTAATTAATATCAGTGGCGCTTTCCATTTTATACAGCTTTGTGACGAATAGGCTACATTCCAGCTACTTTTACACAATCTGATGATACCCCAAAAGTGTGAAACTCGTCATTGATGTTAATTAATTTGGCAACCAAGACTGTTTTCTTCTGAAATAATTCGAAACTGGTTTCTGTAGCAGTCTGCCACAGTGGACTGGTGTACTTGTAAAAACTTTGTCTTGACAGTCTACATACCTGAGAAAGTTTGCCCATGTAAACTTAAGAGACTTTCGAATGTTCATTGCTGTGAGTATGAGACCTAGCACATTAATACATGTTGTGTCTCGAAGATGATCAGTGAAAATTTCCCATCTGCCGCTGCTAAAGGGTGGTTTTTTTTTGTACAGATGCCTCAGTTTTGAGACATAGTCTTCTTTTAGGTCAATTCACTTTTTCGACGTTTCTCCAACGTGTAAATTCCATCCTTACATTGTAATTCTTGCAGCTCTGTGAAGTGCCCCTCCATTAATTTCTTCATTGCACTCCCGTGTGTTACACAGCGCCAAAACCGATGAGTACAGTCAATATTCCAGCAATTCGTTCTTCAAATTCCTAAATTTTCTCAGGACAGAGAATTGAAGTACTCAAATTAAAATGATTTATTTTTTCGTCCACCATTCCCTCCTTTACAGACTGAAGATTGTTTCTGCTTTCCTCGCGAAGACAGTTGGACGAACGCTATAGGTTAGTGTACCATCCGTCACGTCTTTCCTAAAGGTATTGCTTTGTGACTGGAAAAGGAATTAATTATTGGAGCACTTCCTGATACATGAGGACGAGAGAAGGCCGCGGCCGTGGCGTCTTAACAGAAGCACCTTTGGATTAAGGAAAAAAGGACAGCCTATGTCACTATAGTTCCATGGCGCTTCTGCTTCTCTTGTGTACACTCTCTTGTGCACATGCGAGGTATGAATTAAAAATGGGCACTCTTCTGTTAGTAGCCACTACACTGTCAATCTTACGCACCTAATCTACATTTATACCTACATCTATATTCTACAGCCGGCCGGTTTGGCCGAGCGGTTCTAGGCGTTACAGTATGGAAGCGCGTGACCGCTACGGTCGCAGGTTCGAATCCTGCCTCGGGCACGGATGTGTGTGATGTCCTTAGGTTATTTAGGTTTAGGTAGTTCTAAGTTCTAGGGGACTGATGACCTCAGAAGTTAAGTCCCATAGTGCTCAGAGCTATTTGAACCATTTGAATCTACACTCCTGGAAATTGAAATAAGAACACCGTGAATTCATTGTCCCAGGAAGGGGAAACTTTATTGACACATTCCTGGGGTCAGATACATCACATGATCACACTGACAGAGCCACAGGCACATAGACACAGGCAACAGAGCATGCACAATGTCGGCACTAGTACAGTGTATATCCACCTTTCGCAGCAATGCAGGCTGCTATTCTCCCATGGAGACGATCGTAGAGATGCTGGATGTAGTCCTGTGGAATGGCTTGCCATGCCATTTCCACCTGGCGCCTCAGTTGGACCAGCGTTCGTGCTGGACGTGCAGACCGCGTGAGACGATGCTTCATCCAGTCCCAAACATGCTCAATGGGGGACAGATCCGGAGATCTTGCTGGCCAGGGTAGTTGACTTACACCTTCTAGAGCACGTTGGGTGGCACGGGATACATGCGGACGTGCATTGTCCTGTTGGAACAGCAAGTTCCCTTGCCGGTCTAGGAATGGTAGAACGATGGGTTCGATGACGGTTTGGATGTACCGTGCACTATTCAGTGTCCCCTCGACGATCACCAGTGGTGTACGGCCAGTGTAGGAGATCGCTCCCCACACCATGATGCCGGGTGTTGGCCCTGTGTGCCTCGGTCGTATGCAGTCCTGATTGTGGCGCTCACCTGCACGGCGCCAAACACGCATACGACCATCATTGGCACCAAGGCAGAAGCGACTCTCATCGCTGAAGACGACACGTCTCCATTCGTCCCTCCATTCACGCCTGTCGCGACACCACTGGAGGCGGGCTGCACGATGTTGGGGCGTGAGCGGAAGACGGCCTAACGGTGTGCGGGACCGTAGCCCAGCTTCATGGAGACGGTTGCGAATGGTCCTCGCCGATACCCCAGGAGCAACAGTGTCCCTAATTTGCTGGGAAGTGGCGGTGCGGTCCCCTACGGCACTGCGTAGGATCCTACGGTCTTGGCGTCCATCCGTGCGTCGCTGCGGTCCGGTCCCAGGTCGACGGGCACGTGCACCTTCCGCCGACCACTGGCGACAACATCGATGTACTGTGGAGACCTCACGCCCCACGTGTTGAGCAATTCGGCGGTACGTCCACCCGGCCTCCCGCATGCCCACTATACGCCCTCGCTCAAAGTCCGTCAACTGCACATACGGTTCACGTCCACGCTGTCGCGGCATGCTACCAGTGTTAAAGACTGCGATGGAGCTCCGTATGCCACGGCAAACTGGCTGACACTGACGGCGGCGGTGCACAAATGCTGCGCAGCTAGCGCCATTCGACGGCCAACACCGCGGTTCCTGGTGTGTCCGCTGTGCCGTGCGTGTGATCATTGCTTGTACAGCCCTCTCGCAGTGTCCGGAGCAAGTATGGTGGGTCAGACACACCGGTGTCAATGTGTTCTTTTTTCCATTTCCAGGAGTGTATATTATACAGAACACTGTGAAGTAAGTGGCAGAGGGTTCTTCCCAGCGCACCGCTGATTAGGATGTCCTTTTGTTCCGTTCTTATGTGGAATGCGGGGAGAGTGATGGCTTCAGTGCCTCTGTGCGTGCTGTACTAAGCCTAACCTTGTCTCCGCGGTCCCTGCAGGGATAGAGGACTGCGGATACCTAAACTACTCTCTTAATGAAGGCTCTAGAGATGTTTTGAGTAGGCTTTCTCGGAATGGTTGGCGTCTGTCTTGAAATGACTACCTGTTTAGGTTCTTCAGTATTTCCATGACGCTCTCGTATGATTAAACAATACTTTGACCGTGTATGTTCAATAATCCCTGATGGTCCTACTTTGCTTGGGTCCCATACACTTGAGTAATATTCTATGAGGGATCGTTAGACAGTAGACTGCTTGCATTTTCCCGCTATCCTACCAATGAATCGAGCCTACGACTGAGCCTGTGTAATCATTCCGTTCCATTTCATATCCCCAAATATTGTTACATCGAGGTATTTGTGTGAGTTGACTGATTCCAACTGTTACTTTGTGGTATTGTGGTCGCGGGGTACTACGTATTCTCGTTTCCTGAGCTGTACGATTTTACGCTTCTAAATATTTTATCTTTGCACGACTTTAAAATTTTATCAAGATGTGACTGAACATTTGTGCAGTGTCTTTTCCTCACGCAGTACTTTATTATAGATAACTGCACCATCTCCGAGAAGTATGAGGTTACTATTAACATTATGCGCCAGGTCATTAATATATAATACTAGCAAACCCACCAATTCTTCGCAACTGCTAAATATGTATGCGACTTGTATATATTTCCTAATACCCTTCTCACCCTCTCTTCGTCCACCTCCTCCTTCTCCTCTTTTCCTCCCTCTCTTTGTCCATCTTCTCCTCCAGCCCCGTCTTATCCTCCATCTCCTCCTCCCCCTCCCGCAATCTCTCTCCTTGTCACTCCCCTCTCCGTCCATCTCCTCTATCAATTTTCTTCCCCTTCCCATCTGTATCCATCTCCCCTCCCCCCTGCCCCCTCTCTGACCTTGAGCCTTGTTTATTGTTATTGTAAATGAAACCTCTACTGCGAAAAGAAGTCACTTAAAATGAATGGGTCGATCTGTTCGGATCATTAATATAATAGCTACTCCAGAGCTCTCCATCTGCGGGATCTGTGAGGGATAGCTTCAATGACAGTATCTCTCATAGCTCTAATCTGTGAACGGGTAGTACAGCAAAGTTTTGGATGATTCAGATTCCTTTGTAGTAATCATAAGTCCATAAGCCATAGATACTACATTCATCTTTCCCCTTAAAACTGACTACGACGAAGAAAACAAAACAAAACTCTGCTGTGTATACAATTTTTGTTTGGAATTGTATATAACAAGCAATAATACACACTGACGGAAAAAACACCAATACCAAAAAATAATTAATGGAGAGTAATCAAATTCCTAGAATACATTTGTTCTGGACACGTATGAAAGTGATTAGCATTGTAAAATCAGCGTGAGATAAGCCTCTGCAAATCTGAAATACTGATACATTAATAATCGCGAGAATGTTGAATGCAAGCATTTAAATTACATGCACTGTGTTGTCGCTTTTTGGGATGGAGTACCATGCCTGTTTCACCTGGTTGGTCAGTACAGGACAGTTAATGCTGTTTGTGGATGATACTGGAGTTATCGTCCGATGATATCCTAAATGTCTTCGACTGGAGTCTGATCTGGTGGCTGATTAGGCCAAGAAAACACGTCGGCACTCTGCACAGCATGTTGGGCTACAGCAGTGGTATTTGGGCGACCGTTATCCTGTTGGAAAACACCACCTGGAATACTGTTCATGAGTGGCCGCACAACAGGCCGTATCATGAGACTGACGTACAACTTTGCAGTCAGGGTGCGTGGGATAACCACGAGAACGCTATTGCTGTTATAAGAGATCACTCACCAGACGAAAACTACAGGTGCAGGTCCGGTGTGTCCAGCTCGCAGACAGGTTGGTTACAGGCCCTCAGCTGGTTTCCTTCCAACCACTGGCACCGAGACAGTTCCAGCTGTCATCAGAAAATACAACAGACCTCCACTCTGTCCCCAATGAGCTCTCTATTGTCACCACTGAAGTCGCTAATTGGGGTGTGGTGTTTTGGGGCAGAGGAATGCAACTACAGGACATCTGGCTCGGAGCTGTCCTTGAAGGAGACGATTGGCAACAGTTCGCTGTGTCACTGTGGTGGCAACTGTTGCTCAGATTGCTGCTGCAGATGTAGTACGATGCACTAAAGCCGTACACCGAGCACGCTGGTCTTCCCTCCCGATAGTACCATGTGACAGTCCGGAGCACGGTCTTCTTACGACCGTAGGTACTCGTGACCACCTCTGCCAGCAATGATGTACAGTGGCTACATTCATGCCAAGTCTTTCTGCAATATCTTAGAATGAACATCCAGCTTCTCGTAGCCATAGTACACCAGCTCATTCGAACTCAGTGTTGACCGCTTTGTCGCCTAAAAGGCAGTCTTGAATAACATCAACTCACCACGTCCAATCCCAAAGGTAACTAACTCTCTCGGCCGTTACAGCGTGTATTTGAAGTAAAACTGATGTGCATCTTTGTAGTGGCACTATTTGTGCCTTTCTTACGCGATTGGCGAGAAATTGTAGTAGACCTCGTCTTTCAGCTGTAGAAAAACTCCTACCAACTTTCGTTTAAGTCATACAGCTCCTTCTTGGAGTTGCAATTTTTTTCGTCAGTGTATGTGAAAGAAACAATTTATCTAATACAGTAGAGTCTCGATTATCCGATCTTCGGTTATTCGACTCTTTTTCAGCGCGGGCTGTGCGCCAGCCGACGACAGGTCAGTGACTAACGTGTTGTTTGTTGATACTCAGTGCTAACTTAGATCTGTAGTTGAGTGGACGTGTTGCACTTTGTTTATTGTAAAAATTTTGTGGTGATGGCTTCAAAACGGAAAAAGGTGGTCGTTTCAATGGAAAAAAACTTAAAGCTTTAAAAAGAGTAGACAATGGTGAAACTTTATTAAAAGTGGCGCAAGATTATAACGTCGCGAAAACAACAGTTGGAGACTGGAAAAGGAACCGCAGTGAAATTGGGAAGTGGTGTTCTCAGCGAGCAACCTCGGCTGTTTTGGAAGATCGGAAAACCATGAAATAATGTGACTATGAAAAGTTAAGTGAAGCTTTGTTCCTATGGTATACTCAACATAGAGATAAAGTTGTACCCACGTCGGGACCTATTTTGCAGGAAAAAGCCTTAAAGTTTCGTAACGAACTAAACGAAGGTGAACCTGATTTCACAGCTAGTATAGGCTGGCTCTATAGATGGAAGAAAAGATACGGAATTCGGCAACTTAAAGTCTGTGGTGAAAAGCTTTCAGCAAATTCTGAAGCTGTTCAATTGTTTAGGAATAAACTTCACAAGGTATTGGACAAGGAAAACTTAACAGGCGATCAAATTTTTAACTGCGACGAGACTGGTCTCAATTACAAAATCAATTACAGGAAAAATCATTAGCGTTAAAGGCCGAAAAGGCAGCGCCAGGCTACAAACATAGCAAAGAAAGACTGACAATTCCTGCATACAGTAACGCCACAGCAAATCTGAAAATGAAACTGTCTGTGATAGGTAAGCCAGAAAAAAAACCGAGAGCATTTAAAAATGGTGAAATATTACAACCAAAAAAATGCATGATGAGCTCAGACATGTTTAAAGAATGGTTTTTTAACGAGTTCGTGCCACAAACTGAAAAGTTTTCGAAAGCCAACAACTTGCCCCGCAAAGCACTGTTGCTTCTAGGCAATGCCACTTGTCATCCTATTGAAGATGAACTTCAAGGTCAAGATATAAAGGCCATGTTTTTGCCTCCAAATGTAACATCCTTATGTCAGCCTATGGACCAAGGAACCTTAGAGACACTGAACAGAAACTATGGCAGAAACTTGCTTTGCCGAGCGGTTCTAGGCGCCTCAGTCTGGAACCGCCCGGCCGCTACGGTCGCAGGTTCGAATCCTGCCTCGGGCATGGATGTGTGTGATGTCCTTAGGTTAGTTAGGTAATAAATGGAAATGTCGTGTGGCTAGGGCCTCCCGTTGGGTAGGCCGTTCGCCTGGTGCAGGTCTTTCGATTTGACGCCACTTCGGCGACCTGCGCGTCGATGGGGATGAAATGATGATGATTAGGACAACACAACACCCAGTCCCTGAGCGGAGAAAATTTCCGACCCAGCCGGGAATCGAACCCGGGCCCTTAGGATTGACAGTCTGTCACGCTGACCACTCATTTTTTAAGTACTTCTAAGTTCTAGGGGACTGATGACCTCAGATGTTAAGTCCCATAGTGCTCAGAGCCATTTGAACCAAACTTGCTGTCCTCTTTAATTAATGCTACGGTCAAGGGAGAAGACATGCTAGAGCAGTTGCGCCGTATTAATTTGAAAGACGTAGCTTATGAGGTAGCCCAATCTTGGGAGAGTGTTGGAGCAAATACAATTGCAAAATCCTGGAAGATTTTACTACAGGAAAATCAAGAAAATTCTTCAGATAATGAAAATCTACAGCAGCAGACCGAACCACAAAATACTACCCTGCTTTCATTGTTACGACAAGTTCCGGAATGTGCTGGCGCCACAGAAGATGACATAAATGAATGGATTGTCCAAGATGAAGAATTTGAAGTGACAGATGAAAAAATATTCAACATGGTAAACGAAAAAGAAGAAGACGAAGAAGCGGATGTAGTGGAGGAAAGTGCGCCCAAGATTTCTCACAACGGACACAAGGCCTTAGAAACTGCTTTAAATTATGTAGACCAACTGGAGGAAACATTGTCTACCGAGATTTTACTTCTTTTACTAACTTCTTCACACAGTAAATATCTGTTCAGGCTAATTTGATTTGTATTGTATTAAATGTTTAACTCATTTGGCCTACTTTAGTTTAATTTTGGTGTTTTTTGTGTTATTTTCCGTGTTATCCGACCTTCCTGCTTATCCGACCTTGCCGCGGCCGGTTTAGGTAGGATAATCGAGACACTACTGTAGTTGAAATGCCCTGATGTGTAAGTTAAAATTGACGGCGAGAAGGAAAACGAAACCGCACATTTTCACAGCAGCATTTCCTTTCTCACAGTCAATTTTAGCAGAAAATCTGACCATTTGTTCCACCAGCTGTGACATATTGTGATCAAAGACTAGAAAAAACACTTGACCATTTGTTGTTTAAAAAATATTTAGCCTTTATCTGTCTTAATGCTTGTAGAGTATTATATAACAATTTGAAATAAAACGGACAAAAAGTTTTCGAAATGTTTGCTGTGACGTTTCCTCTTTACGTGTTATATATATATATATATATATATATATATATATATATATATATATATATATATATATATATATATTTACCGTAAATATTTAAAAATACTTACCCTCTGTCCATCCAAAGGTGTATAAGAGTATCACGTATAAACACGAAATAAATCGGTTAAGAACTTTTTAGAGATTTTTACTAACAAAATTTCCCTTTATGTATTACAACATATTTACGTATCCTGTGTATTGAAAAATATGTAGGCTATGTCCCTCAGAACATTTATTAGAGTATCGCGTAAAAATCTGAAGTAAATCAATCAGTAGCTTTCGAGCTTTTTGCTAACAGCGTTTTCCATGTAGGCACTATGTATCCATTTATACACCAAATATATTAAAGAAAGATGTAGCCTATGTCCACCCAAACGTGTATTAGAGTGTAATGTAAACACTTGAATTAAGTCGGCCAAGGGCTTTTTGAGATTTTTTTGCCAATAAGCATTTCTCTTTATGTATTTTATACATATTTATATATTATATGTATTTAAAAATATACAGCCATTGTCAGTTCGGATTTTTATTAGAAAACCACTAAAAATTTCAAATAAATTGGTCAAGAGCTTTTCGAGATATTTGCTGTCAGCGTTTTCCTTTATACATTACAAATATACACCATATATATATATATATATATATATATATAATTATATATATATATATATATATATCATAGATATTTAAAATATGTAGCCTATGTCCAACTCAAAGTTTATTGGAGGACAGTGTATAAATCGAAAAAATCGGACAAGAACTTTTCGAGATATTGACGAACAACCTATCCCCTTTATGTATTGTATATACTGTGTATGTATGTACGATCTATATTAAAATATGTATACTCTATATCTGTCCGAACGTTTATAAGAGTACTGTGGAAAAATCTGAAGTTCATCGGTCAAGAACTTTTTGAGCTTTTTGCTAACAATCTTTGGGTTTTATGTGTGATATCTACGTTTATGAAGCATATACAGGGTGTTACAAATAGGTACGGCCAAACTTTCAGGAAACATTCCTCACACACAAAGAAAGAAAATATGTTATGTGGACGTGTGTCTGAAAACGCTTAATTTCCATGTTAGAGCTCATTTTAGTTTCGTCGTCCACCTACGCCCAATGGAGCACGTTATCATTATTTCATACGGGATACTCTACCTGTGCTGCTAGAACATGTGCCTTTACAAGTACGACACAACATGTGGTTTATGCACGATGGAGCTCCTGCACGTTTCAGTCGAAGTGTTCGTACGCTTCTCAACAACAGATTCGGTGACCGATGGATTGGTAGAGGCGGACCAATTCCATGGCCTCCACGCTCTGCTGACCTCAACCCTCTTGACTTTCATTTATGGGGGCATTTGAAAGCTCTTGTCTACGCAACCCCGGTACCAAATGTAGAGACTCTTCGTGTTCGTATTGTGGACGGCTGTGATACAATACGCCATTCTCCAGGGCTGCATCAGCGCATCAGGGATTCCATGCGACGGAGGGTGGATGCATGTATTCTCGCTAACGGAGGACATTTTGAACATTTCCTGTAACAAAGTGTTTGAAGTCACGCTGGTACGTTCTGTTGCGGCGTGTTTCCATTCCATGATTAATGTGATTTGAAGAGAAGTAATAAAATGAGCTCTAACATGGAAAGTAAGCGTTTCCGGACACATGTCCACATAACATATTTTCTTTCTTTGTGTGTGAGGAATGTTTCCTGAAAGTTTGGCCGTACCTTTTTGTAACACCCTGTATATTAACGAAATATGTATCCTATGTCCATCCAAAAGTATGTTACAGTGTAATGAAAAAGTTTAATTAAATCGGTCGAGAAACTTTTCGAAAGTTCTGATATGTATTTATATACCTTATCCATTGAAAAATATGTAGCCTATGTCTGTCGGAGCGCCTATTAGAGCATTGAGTAAAAATTTCAAGTAAATCGGTCAAGAACGTTTCCTCTTTATGTTTTAGATATATATTTATATACCATAAGTATTAAGAATACGTAACCCATGTCTATCTGGACTTTTATTAGAGTATTGTGTAGAAATCTGAAGTAAATCGGTCAAGAAATATTGAAGGATTTTACTAACATCGTTTCTCTTAAAATAGTGCATGTCCATCTGTACATCAATGAGAGTATTGTGTAAAAACATGAAGTAACTCGGTCTTGAATTTTTTGAGACTTTTGGTAAGAACGTTTACTAGATATTGTTTAAAGATTTGAAGTAAATCGGTCAAGAACTTTTTGAGATTTTTTTTTCCACTGTGTGTAAGTACAGCTTGTCCTTACATAGTAATGTTCTCGAGACCCTTCCATGGGGCAGACACAAAATTACTTCTATTTCTATCGTTGACTCTCCTTTCAAGATACGATACTGCGTATTTCCTACCAAGAAATCCTCAATCCAATCAGCAGTTTCGTTTGGTATCACATCTGACTGAAGTTTCCTGAGCACGCTTTTGATGTGATACTGTGTCAAATGAGTTCACTGATGAAAAAGCTAAAGTCAAGTGTGGAATCGAGATATAAAATTAATAGTAGCCAAAGCAGTGTGATCACTTTTCGTTACTTTTATTAATGTGGCTCTGTGTAGTCAGTTTACGAAGACGACCATTGTAAACCTTCTTTGGCCATCTGTTGCAGAGTGTCTGTCGTGTTTACGCATCTATATAGTCAGACTTGAGAAGGGGATCTAATAAATCCATTGCGCCACTAGCAGTCAGAATGAGACTGTGTACCTGATACTCTCTGCCATCACGTGGACCGAAAGACACTTCTTTTTCCCGTGTGGAGGTGTCGCGGTTAATGCATAATTGATAAACACTGGTACTAACGACTGGGAACTACTGATGAATAGACAGAGACGTCTTAGTAACAGGAAGTGCTAAATATAAAGATGAAAGTACGCAATGTTTGTAATAGTTACTTACGTTCCAATAATTTTTTTAAGTGGAGAGAAAGTACACTTGAAAACAAGGGAAATTAATTTGAACTATCCGATTCATATGAGCCCCCTTAAAAGCTTGATTTCGCTTCAAAAAAATGGTTCAAATGGCTCTGAGAACTATGGGACTTAACTTCTAAGGTCATCAGTCCCCTAGAACTTAGAACTACTTAAACCTAACTAACCTAAGGACGCCACACACATCCATAGCCCCCATCTCGTGGTCGTGCGGTAGCGTTCTCGCTTCCCACGCCCGGGTTCCCGGGTTCGATTCCCGGCGGGGTCAGGGATTTTCTCTGCCTCGTGATGGCTGGGTGTTGTGTGCTGTCCTTAGGTTAGTTAGGTTTAAGTAGTTCTAAGTTCTAGGGGACTGATGACCGTAGCAGTTAAGTCCCATAGTGCTCAGAGCCATTTCATTTCAACACATCCATACCCGAGGTAGGATTCGAACCTGCGACCGTAGCGGTCGCGCAATTCCAGACTGTAGCGCCTAGAACCGCTCGGCCACCCCGACCGGCAATTTCGCTTCACTGGAGAAGCTTTCAATGGCACAGATACGGTAATGTTTGTTCTGTGAAGGCAGCTGGTGACGTATCTAGATACTGTCTAGAACTGTACGACAACCCTTGAACCGCAGTTAGCAAACATGTGACCGTTAACTGAATGATGAGTAGACGTACTCCGTGCAGTGCTGTCGTGCTCTCGCCGGAACAAGCTTAGGCACGGGATTTTCTGAATAATTTCATTGGCGCAGACTGCTTTCAAGATTTTAGTAACTCTTTAGCAGCGCAGAGTCGTCGGAACGTTTACTTCAGGCAGCCGTATCTCCGTGGCTGCGATACGACGCGGCCGGCACGCCGGAGCGTCGCGCCGACGGCCCTTTGCCCTGGGAGTGAGTCAGAGGCAGCCCGCTCGCCCGCCGCTCTTTCCTCATGAGTCAGGCCGCCTCGCTGGCAACAGCAGCTCCACACACCCTTCCCACAACTCGCAATGCCAGCCAGCTACCATCTTCACTTCGTGAAAATCAGGACCAAAGCACAAATATAAAACAATGAAACACACTATTGACGCAATATTTACCTCTCAAACAGTCATGCGTTCTTGAAAACCGACTTGTGGAAGGAAAGGAACGAAGGAAGGTTGGAGTTTAACGTCCCGTTGACAACGAGGTATTAGATATGGGGTACAAGCACGGATTAGGGAGAAATGGCGAAGGTGGTGAGGCGTGTTCTGCTCAAAGGAACCATGCGAGAATTTGTCTTAAGGAAATCAGGGAAATCGTGGACAGCCGGCCGGGGTGGTCAAGCGGTTCTAGGCGCTACAGTTTGGAACTGCGCGACCGCTACGGTCGCAAGTTCGAATCCTGCCTCTGTAATGTTATGTGGGCCTCACTGCTTTTTTCTTCTTTAACTAATTTGTGCTTGATTTTATTCTGAGAAGCTCAGTAATGTATGTAAATACCGAAAATGTAAATGTGATTCAAAAAGTACTTGACGTGAAGTGAAGCGCAGCTGGACAGCAAGAAACTTTTTAGCGCGCAATCCCCGCAACGATAGTATTGGAGAATCTTTGACTACGGACTGTAAAAAAAAGGCAATTGATTTTATTTAAAAAAAAAGACGGTTAATCTGTATCTTGTGGAAAGAGGACGTGTTGCTATGCCGTTGCTCAGAGCGTATTGTTACATTTAGTGACAAAACCGAGTAAAGTATGTGTAAGAGTTGCCCAACATTTATGTATACAAATTTTCTGAAAGTGAAGCATAGAAATATCTTGTTTCTGGAAAAGGAGGTGAACTTCATTGTCGTCGCCGTCTATTAATTGACTGTATTGTAAGTGTACAAAGTTCACTAAAATATAGGAAAAGAAATGCATTCTCTATAGTTTTCATTCAATAAGTAACAACCTCTCATAATTTCTTAATTACAGTAATTGGCTTATGTTCTTGTACAATAGTATTGTGCTGAACTCCACTGACCAATTTTAATGTTGCAGGACGTGTAGTTTGAAGGAAGTTCGTGTGTCAAGCAATCTCCTTCTCTCACGAAAAGCAGATTACTGTTTGATCTTACTTACTTACAACAGTGGTCCCTTAGGTATGGAAAGCTACGAAAACTTGCGGTCAAAGCTATCCGCAATACGGCCAAGTAACTAACAGGGTCGTATTTTAAATCTTAAAGAACAATAACTTCCTCCAAATTGCAATACGTCAACAACTGGAGCAGAAGCTGATCATTCAAGGAGGCAGCAACCAAAATTCAGGTACCAGTTACGAAAAAAAAAAATCTCAATCAAAAATCAATCTCTCTCTCCAAACACAGATATAAATATTCATAATATTATTAAAAAAAGCTCATTTTACACCTCGAGCATGGACGTGTGTGATGTCCTTAGGTTAGTTAGGTTCAAGTAGTTCTAAGTTCTAGGGGACTGATGACCTCAGAAGTTAAGTCTCATAGTGCTCAGAGCCATTTGAACCATTTGAAAACGTGGACAATCTAAATCTGGATTGTCGGACGGGGATCTGAACCATCGTTAAGCCGAATGCGTGTCCAGTGCGCCAACCACTGCGCCACCTCGCTCGGTAGACTTGTAGATAAAAGTCATTCCACAATTAGTTGTAAACTATTATTTATCGCTTTGAAAAATTTAGGGGTAACTATGAAAATAAAGTTTGAGGAAAGAAACAGTCACTGACTGCCACGTCAGAAGACTACGGTGAGGGCTGTGACGAGTGGAGTTGTTGTTGTTGGTGGTGGTGGTGGGGGGAGGGAGAGAGAGAGAGAGAGAGAGAGAGAGAGAGAGAGAGCAACAAAATTTAATAGCAAAAAGAGCAAAGTAGAAGCGGCATATGCGGCTGTATCTAGAGGATGAGTTGGCGCGTTGTCATGGAGCCAAAGCACCTCTTTGGTCAGCTCCTCGCGAGGCTTCATCTCGACAGCTTTTCGCAACCTCATCAGGAGATATAGGTAATGGTGGTACGCTGCTATGACGGTTCTGCTCTGGCAAGCAGAAGCTGTTGGCATCAAAATTCAGAAATAAAAAATTATAAAAAAAGACATTCAGCGTCACGTTGTCCGATGATGGTTACGTTTCCGCCGATTTTGGCGGTGATGAATCCACATTTTTCCACTGTTTGCTTTGCTATTTCGTCTCGGGGTCATAGTGACACACCCAGCATTCGTCCATCGTGATTAGGTGGCTAAACAAGGCTTCTGCATTGGTCTGGCACAGCTGCAACATATCGTATATTACCCGTCTTTCCATATATCTTACACCTATTTCCCTGGAAATGCGAACATCTTCACCATTTTACGTTCTCCAACACTTTTTCTAGTCGACAAATCATATGAACGTGTCTTTATTTTTCTTAAACCTTGATTTCGAAACGTAACGTCTGAACTATCTTTCTTAAAGCCAAACCAATCGTCATGTAAGAGATCCTCAAGTTTTTTTTTTAAATTTTTCTGTATATTGCTCTTGTCATCAACTTTCATGTGATGTGTTACCCTGACTGTACGATAGTTTTCGCATTTATCTGACCTTGTTTGGATGATATTTTTCCGAAAGTCTGATGGTATATGTCCAGTGTCATAGATCCCACAAACCATTTTGAATAGCGGTTGGTATACCACTTCCCGCAATGATTTTAGATGTTGAGGAGATATAATTTATTACCTGTTCCTTGCGACTTATTTGATGTCAAGAGGAAAAAGACTGTTTGTAAGCCTCCGTAAGAGCCCTAATTTCTCGTGTCGTATCTTCGGGGTCTCTACGCGCAATGTATGTTTGCGGCAGTAGAATCATTCGGCAGTCAGCTTCAAATTTCGCTTCTCAAAATGTTTGCAGTAGTTTTTCTCGAAAAGAATGTCGCCTTCTCATTCCCGAAGCATCTCCGTAACACTTACCTGTTGTTCTAATCTACCGGTAACAAATCTAGCGTCCCGCTTTTGAACTGTCTGGATGTCTTCCTTCAGTCCGACGTTGTACGGATCCCAAACACTCGAGCAGTACTCAGGAACAGGTCGCACCGGTGTCCTATATGCGGTCTCCTTTACAGGTGAACCATTCTCTCCTAAGTTGTCCCAATAAACCGAAGTAGACCATTCGCCTTCGCTACCACAGTTTTCACATGCTCGTTCCACCTCATATCGCTTTGCAACGTTACGACCAGATATTTAAACGACTTTGCTGTATCAAGTAGGACACTAGTAATACTGTATCCGAACATTACAGGTTTGAGCTTCCTACTTATCCGCATTAACATACATTTTTCCACACTGGAAATTCTGTCTAACAAGGGAACATCCCCATCGCACCCCCCTCAGATTTAGTTATAAGTTGGCACAGTGGATAGGCCTTGAAAAACTGAACACAGATCAATCGAGAAAACAAGAAGAAGTTGTGTGGAACTATGAAAAAATAAGCAAAATATACAAACTGGGTCGTCCATGAGTAAGATAGGCAACATTAATGGCAATGTCAGGCGAGGAGTGCCGTGGTCCCGTGGTTAGCGTGAACATCTGCGGAACGAGATGTCCTTGGTTCAAATCTGCCCTCCACTGAAAATTTTGCTTTCTTTATTTTCGCAAAGTTATGATCTGTCCGTTCGTTCATTGACGTCTCTGTTCACTGTAATAAGTTTAGTGTCTGTGTTTTGCGACCGCACCGCAAAACCGTGTGATTAGTTGACGAAAGGACGTGCCTCTCCAATGGGAACCGAAAACATTTGCTCGCAAGGTCATAGGTCAACCGATTCCTCCACAGGAAAACACGTCTGATATTTTGTATACGACACTGGTGACAGCATGTGCGTCACATGACAGGAATATGTTGTCGACCCACCTAACTAGTACACTTGGCGAATGGGTAAAAAGATTCTTCTACCTTGCCCGATTCAGGTTTTCTTGTGGATGTAATAATCACTCCAAAAAAAGTGATGAAAACATAAGAGTTTTTCACATAAACTGAAAATAAAAAGTTAAAATTTTCAGTCGAGGGCAGATTTGAAGCAAAGACCTCTGGTTCCGCAGCTGTTCACGCTAACCACGGGACCACGGTGCTCCTCACCACACCTTGCCCTTAATGTCCTCACCACACCTTGCCCTTAATGTTGCTTATCTTACGCATGGACGATCCAGTTTGTATATTTTGCTTATTTTTTCGTAGTTCCACACAACTTCTTCCTGTTTTCTCGATTGATCTGTGTTCAGTTTTTCAAGGCCTATCCACTGTGCCAACTTATAACTAAATCTGAGGGGGGTGCGATGGGGATGTTCCCTTGTAAGTCGTTTTGTATCTTCCTACAGTCATTCATCTTCGACGTCTTACCGTGGACCACGGCTTCATCAGCAAACAACCGCAGATTGCTGCCCGACCCATCAGCCAAATTATTTATGTACATAGAGAACAACAGTGGTCCTATCACACTTCCCTGGGGCATTCCTGGCGATACCCGTGTCTCTGATCAACACTCGCCATCGAGGACAACATACTGCGTTCTATTATTGAAGAAGTCTTCTGAGTCACTCACATACCTGTGAACTTATTCCATATGCTCGTACCTTCGTTAACAGCCTGCCATGGAGCACCGTGTCAAATGCTTTCCGGAAATCTAGAAATATGGAATCTGCCTCCTGCCCCTCGTCCGTAGTTCAGTATATCATGTGAGAAAAGGGGAAACTGAATTTCGCACGAGCGATGCTTTCTAAAACCATGATGATTCGTGCAAATAAGCCTCTCAGTCTCAAGACAGTTTATTGAATTCAACCTGGGAATATGTTCAAGGATTCTGCAGCAAACAGAAGTTAGGAATATTGGTCTGTAAGTTTGCGGGTCTGTTGCTTTACCTTCCTTGTATACTGGAGTCACCTGCGCTTTTTCCCAGTCGCTTGGACCTTTGCGCTGGACGAGAGATTCACGATAAATACAAGCTGGGTAAGGGGCCAATGCCGTAGAGTACTCTTTGTAAAATCGAACTGGGATTCCATCGCAGCATCCTGGATATAAAGTAAGGTAGATGTCATGTCGAGCCTGGAAGCAGGTCTAGGAATTTTCGCCACGACCTACGCTGTTCATGTAGATTTTGTGATTCACCGACTACGAAAGCTAATGCTGCACTACAGCGTGATGCTGAGTTACAAAGACAGCTACTAGACAGAAAAGAATTGCCGCAGAATCGTTCCCCTGAATTTCATACACATGTAGCTCGCATACTTAGTTTGTTCGCTCAGTATACAATTGTGAGCGGTTGTTTTTTCTCACAAAGCTTCGACTGAGGTTTTCCATATCAGGTTATTATCTGAACGTGTTACAAGATTTTCTGCTCTGTCAGTTGTTCCCAAAATACAGCGTCTTACTCAAGGAAAAGCAGAGAAATAGGGAAGAAAATAGTATAAAACTATTCTGCACCGACATCATCTGTTTTCAAAGTGTTCATTGTGATCATTGATTAATTTTGTGATTTAGGGTGCAGTAACTTTTATGTCGTGTCAAGTTTTACTTAGAGTTGTTTCTTTCGAGCTATAGTTTATTCGTTATTATCTTTTTAATTTAACGCTGAACATGTCTGATCAGTATTTCTGACATATTTGTTTGGCTTTCCGTGTACCGAATTGCCCAAAAAACATATACTTTTTTACTGCAGTAAGCAAGCAGTAAAGTAAACCGAAGATAATTTGGTAAAAGAGAAGGAATAAAATTTTTCCAGTGACGAAATCCTGTCAGAGACACCAAAGGACTGTGATCAGTAGACCGAAATGGATACCGTCTTGAAAAGAGGTAAAACATGGGGAACTGACTATTGTCGAATTGAATCAAGTGGTTTTAAATTTACCTTGTGAAATGAGTCATCAAAAAATACTGATATTTGGCCGGCAAAATGACTGACTATGGCTGAAGTAGACAGGATATAAAAGGCAAGCTTGTAATAGCAAGAAAAGCTTTACTGAAAAAATAAAAGAAATGAATTAATATCGAATGTAGTGTTAAGTATTACGCAGACTTTTCTGAAGGTATTTGTCAGGAGTGTAGCCATAGACAAAAGTGAAACATGGACGATAAACAGTTCGGACAAGAAGAGAAAGCCGGCCAGAGTGGCCGTACGGTTCTAGGTGCTACAGTCTGGAACCGCGCGGCCGATACGGTCGCAGGTTCGAATCCTGCCTCGGGCATGGATGTGTGTGTTGTTGTGTGTGATGACCCTACGTTAGTTAGGTTTAAGTAGTTCTAAGTTCTTGGGGACTGATGACCTCAGAAGTTAAGTCCCATAGTGCTCAGAGCCATTTGATCCAAGAAGAGAAAAGGAGCTTTTGAAATGTGGAGCTATAGAAGAGTGCTGAAGATCGATAAACAGTTCGGATAATAAGAGGAAAGGAGATTTTGAAATGAAGAGCTTCAGAAGAATGCTGAGGATTAGATGATCAGATGGGATAAACAAGGTGAACATGCTGAATCGAACTGAAGAGAAAACAGATTCATGGCACTTGACCAAAAGAAGGAATGGTTTGACAGGACACCTCCTGAGGTTCCAAGGAACCTTCAGTTTGGTAATGCAGGAAGATGCGTGTGTGTGGGGACGAGGGAAGGGGGGGGGGGGAATCCATATTCAGAGAACCACTCAATGATTCTTTGAAAAAAATAATTTATCAACTCTTCTGTTGCTTTCTCTCTAATGGGATTTATTACAACACTAGTATCGTCTGCAAAACGTACCTGTTTTGCTTTTTCGACGTAGATGGTCATTCACGTATATAAGGAATAGGAGTGTCCCCAAAACGAACCCTGTAGGACTCCTTTGTGATATTTCCCCAGTTACTAAAATTTTCTACTTTTCCGACATTGTCTGAATTATTCAGCACAACGTTTTGCATTTTGTTTGTTAAGTACGATTCAAACAGGATGTACGTAAAGCCATCAGTACCAAAAAACGTGAGTTTTTCAAAGAGACTATCACGATCTACACAATCAAATGCCTTGGAAAGTTCACAAAAAATTCCATCTAGCGGTATAATATTATTAAATGATTGTACTGTTTGATGAGTGAATGTATAAATAGCATTATCAGTAGAACAATATTTTTGGAATCCAAACTTCGTTATGCTAAGTAAATTATTTCTTCTTAAGTATGCGATTACTCTGCAATAAATCATGTGTTCGAATGTTTTGAAAAACATGTCAGTAACAAAACTGGACGATAACTGTTTAGTCTGTCTTGTGACCTTTCTTATGAAGTGGTTTAATAATTGCACATTTTATCCTGTCTGGGAAAAATTCCCAGTGGCAAAGATGCATTGCATACATCACTAACAACATTACTCATTAAGTTGGAAAAACATTTTAGAATTCTGTTTGAAATTCCATCAACTCCACATGAGGTTTTGTTTGTTAGAATTTTTATGATTTGATTAATTTCAGGGAAGGATGTTGGTTCTACTTCTAGCTGCTTAAAGTTTTGTGGAATGACATTTTTAATATATTCTCTTGCTTCTTCTACTGAACCATTTAATCCTTTATTTGCCCTTATGTTTAGAAAGTTGTTCTTAGAAGTGTTTGCTCTTTGTGAATTATCAATCACAACTTTGTCATTTAGTTTAACGATTAGTAGCTGGGAGGGGTGCATTAATCCGTAACAAATTAAATTGCAACTACTGTCTTTAATATATAAAACCGCATCGCCAGTAGAATGAGCCTGGGCCCAGTGCTCACCGCACAGCACATTGCACGAGACACCCGTCGTTGCATAAGTGACTGTTGGCGGTGAGGACCTGCACTCCCGAGGGCGCCAAGTCTCGCTGCATGAACGACCGCACGTCGGTTTATTTAAGGCGAATGCCGCGGAGATTCGTCGGAATACCTTTTGCTGTTTTTCTTTAGCATTATTTCCCTCTGTAGAGGGGCGTTTGAAAAGTCCGTGCAATAATTAAAAACTACTTACGTGTTTGGAGTGAACCTTTTTTATTTTTCGAGATAGTCTCCTTCTAGACTTATACACTTCGTCCAACGCTGTTCTAATTTGTTGATCCCATCCGAATAATAGGAATTGTCCAAGTCTGCAAAATGGCTATTAGTTGCTGCAATCACCTCCTCGTTTGAAGAAAATCTTTCTCCCGCCAGACATTTCTTCAAATTGGGGAACAAATAGTAGTCCGAGAGAGCCAAGTCTGGAGAATAGCGAGGATGGGAAACGAGCTGGAATCCTATTTCCATTAATTTTGCGACCACAGCTGCTGAGGTGTGTGCAGGTGCATTGTCGTGATGAAAAGGACATTTTTTGCGGTCGAATCGCCGGCGTTTTTCTTACAGCTCGGTTTTCAGACGGTCCAATAACGATGAATAATATGCACCTGTAATAGTTTTACCCTTTTCCAGATAGTCGATGAGGATTATCCCTTGCGAATCCCAAAAGACAGTCGTCATAAGCTTTCCGGCCGAAGGAATGGTCTTCGCCTTTTTTGGTGCAGATTCTCCCTTAGTAACCCATTGTTTAGATTGTTGTTTGGTCTCAGGAGTATAGTAATGTATCGATACTTCATCCAAAGTGACGAAACGATGCTCAAAGTCCTGCAGATTCTTCCTCAACAGCTGCAAACCATCCTTGCAATACTTCACACGATTCCGTTCTTGGTCAGGCATGAGGAATCGTGGAACCCATCTTGCGGATAGCTTTCTCATGTCCAAATGTTTATGCAAAATATTATGTTCCCGTTCATTCGAGATACCCACAGCACTAGCAATCTCACGCACCTTAACTCTTCTGTCATCAGTATTGGTTAAAAACAGTCTTGATGCAGTTTTAGTTTTTTTATTTTTCAACGACGCGTTTCGCCTTATTTAGGCATCATTTGGTTACCTTTTCTAGATGGACGCGAGAGGCACCAAGATCTGCATAACGCGTTCCCGTTGACAGGAGCGAGTAACAGTAAGATGGGGACTCAGGTAGTAAGCATAATGCGCCACAGCGCGTCGCTGAAAAATAAAAAAAACTAAAATTGGAACCTATACTGTTTTTAACCAATACTGTTAAGCACTGATTTGCTGTTGTGCCACATATGTACTGGAAGAATTTCTTCTGTCATCCATGACCATATCGCCGGCCGTAGTGGCCGTGCGGTTCTAGGCGCTACAGTCTGGAACCGAGCGACTGCTACGGTCGCAGGTTCGAATCCTGCCTCGGGCATGGATGAGTGTGATGTCCTTACGTTGGTTGGGTTTAATTAGTTCTAAGTTCTAGGCGACTGATGACCTCAGAAGTTAAGTCACATAGTGCTCAGAGCCAGCCATGACCATATCATGGATTTTATCAATGTTTTCTGGTGTCGTATCCTCCACAGGGCGTCCAGAACGTTCAGCATCACTTGTGCCAATATTGCCACTCCGAAAATTTTGAAACCACTTACAAACTGTCCTAATCGAAGGTGCAGAGTCACCGTAATGTTTATCAAGCTTCTCTTCAGTCTTCTGAGGCGTTTTGCCTTTCATAAAGTAATGTTTAACCACCACACGAAATTATTTTCGCCCATTTTTTGACAATGACTCGACTTCCTTGATTCACACGAATGCTAAACATAAAGAACTAGACCAATATGGCTGAAACTTGGTGTGCGTTCCTTCCAAAGGCCGGCCGGGGTGGCCGAGCGGTTCTAGGCGCTACAGTCTGAAACCGCGCGACCGCTACGGTCGCAGGTTCGAATCCTGCCTCGGGCATGGATGTGTGTGATGTCCTTAGGTTACTTAGGTTTAAGTAGTTCTAAGTTCTAGGGGAGTGATGACCTCAGAAGTTAAGTCCCATAGTGCTCAGAACCATTTGAACCATTTATTCTTTCCAAAGGTGCTACTAACTAAACATCACCTCGATGCGTGCCGGTGGTGTCATCTCTCGGACTTTGCACAGACTTTTCAAACGCCCCTCGTACTTCTCAGTGTGTACGGAATGACGAATAACCCACGCTTCGACCATCAGTCCGCCATTGCGTTTGCGATTTTCACAAGTGCGTGCGTGAGTGAGCGTCGCATGATTCGTGGCCGTCTGCTACGTGTGTAGCAGACGGGGCCCCAGTGGGCATTTGCTGCAGATGCGGCGTGAACGGCATCGCATCGCGGCGCGTCACGTCACGTCACGTCACGCTACGCCAGATCGCATCGCGGCGGGCCATACTGCAGTCGCGGCACGCGTGCCCCAGCCATTGACGCGGCAGCAGGCGCCGCCAGCGGCGATCAGCTGGCCGTGCAGGGCGCTCCGTCACTCAGGGCACGCGGACTGCTTTTTAATTGCGGCCCGCGGCGCGTAGGCCGAGGTCGGGGACGTCAGCGTGGCAGGCGCGGCCGCGGCGCCGAATCCGCCAGACAAACCCGCAGCCGCGGGGTTCCCCACCTACCTGCCGGCGCTCGCTCACGTCTAGCTCTCTTCTTCACCGACATTCAACTTCTCGCTTTGTTTGAAATCCTTTTTACGCTTCTCTTTCGCATTGTTATACAGTCACAATGTTCTTTTTTCATACACTACTGGCCATTAAAATTGCTACAGCAAGAAGAAATGCAGATGATAAACCGGTTATTCATTGGACAAATATATTATGCTAGAACTGACATGTGTTCACATTTTCACACAATTTGGGTGCATAGATCCTGAGAAATCAGTACCCAGAACAACCACCTCTGGCCGTAATAACACCTAGGCATTGAGTCCAACAGAGCTTGGATGGCGTGTACAGGTACAGCTGCCCATGCAGCTTCAACACGATACCACAGTTCATCAAGAGTAGTGACTGGCGTATTGTGACGAGCCAGTTGATCGGCCACCATTGACCAGACGCTTCAATTGGTGAGAGATCTGGAGAATGTGCTGGCCAGGGCAGCAGTTGAACATTTTCTGTATCCAGAAAAACCCGTACAGGACCTGCAACATGCGGTCGTGTATTATCCTACTGAAACGTAGGGTTTCGCAGGGATAGAATGAATTGTAGAGCCACGGGTCGTAACGCATCTGAAATGTAACGTCCACTGTTCAAAGTGCCGTCAATGGCTTTCTGTCATTAGTCCCCTAGAACTTAGAATTAGTTAAACCTAACTAACCTAAGGACATCACAAACATCCATGCCCGAGGCAGGATTCGAACCTGCGACCGTAGCGGTCTTGCGGTTCCAGACTGCAGCGCCTTTAACCGCACGGCCACTTCGGCCGGCCGCCGTCAATGGGAACAAGAGGTGACGAGACGTGTAACCAATGGCTCCCCATACCATCACGCCGGGTGATACGCCAGTATGGCGATGACGAATACACGCCCAATGTGCGTTCACAGCGATGTCACCAGACGCGGATGCGACCATCATGATGCTGTAAACAGAACCCCGATTCATCCGAAAAAACTACGTTTTGCCATTCGTGCACCCAGTTTCGTCGTTGAGTACACCATCGCAGACGCTCCTGTCTGTGATGCAGCGTCAAGGGTAACCGCAGCCATGGTCTCCGAGCTGATAGTCCATGCTGCTGGAAACGTCGTGGAACTGTTCGTACAGACGGTTGTTGTCTTGCAAACGTCCCCATCTCTTAACTCAGGGATCGAGACGTGGCTGCACGATCCGTTACAGCCATGCGGATAAGATTCCTGTCATCTCGACTGCTAGTGATACGAGGCCGTTGGGATCCAGCACGGCGTTCCGAGTTACCCTCCTGAACCCACCGATTCTATATTCTGCTAACAGTCATTGGATCTCGACCAACGCGAGCAGCAATGTCGCGATACGATAAACCGCAATCGCGATAGGTTACAATCCGACCTTTATCAAAGTCGGAAACGTGATGGTACGCATTTCTCCTCCTTACACGAGGCATCACAACAACGTTTCACCAGAAATCTGTTGGAAACTTTTCTCATGTCAGCACGTTGTAGGTGTCGCCACCGGTGCCAACCTTGTGTGAATGCTCTGAAAAGCTAATCATTTGCATATCACAGCATCTTCTTCCTGTCGGTTAACTTTCGCGTCTGTAGTACGTCATCTTCGTAGTGTAGCAATTTTAATGGCCAGTAGTGTATTATAATTTTGCGTTTTCTGCAAATAACTCAATAACTAGGTTATGAGAGAGGCTTTCGTAATGATCAGGTTTGAGGAATTTCGTGACAATGACTCACTCTAGTCGGGCGACGATCGCTGGATATGTCATCCCACGGTTTCCTGGCGAATGTCATCCCAAAACGGATACCGGTCCCTGGATATGTGTCATGCCACGCCTTCTTTTGCCGAATTTCATCCCCAAACGTGCCTTTAGCATCTCATTCGCTAATTGCCAATCCGGGGTTGTTTGGCGCAGCCGACTTCACTTCTGGCCAGTAACACTGACAAGGGGAGTCCACAACGTTTGCAACGCGGATTTACTGCAAACTTCTTACACTCGTAGTACTCCATGAGGACAACAAAATGTGTAAGCAGTAGTGCGTACTTCTCAAGCGTTATTGAGAAAATCGCAAGATAAGTTCGGTCAGCCGGCACAGTAGCTCAGCGTGTTCGGTTAGAGGGGTAAGCTACCCTCTGTAATAAAAAAAAAACTGAGTGAACGGATCAACGAACACACTAAACGGCTGTCATCGGACGTCCGCAACGAACAAATCAACGAACAATGTAGAACAAAAAACAGATTTTTAAAAAAAATGGTTAGCGTTCAAGCCCCGTAATCGATGGATCGCTGGATCGAGTTCCGTTTGTCAGTTTTTTTTTAATTTTCATCTCAGTCATTTTCTTAACTATTTATATTACAATTGATATAATGGGAAAAATACGTATAATCGGATGAAGTTTTATTAAATTTACAATGTTATTTGGCAATCTACAAATTTTTATTATCACAAATAATATGATTTTGATAACAATCGACTAGTAAACGACCAAACGCATAAAGTAAGACTGAAAATTTATGCTTGCCCGTGTCTTCAAAATTTTTCGTATTTAATCGAGAGAAACGAGAAATTGCTTCTCGTGAAGACGCTATTAAAATACACTCGATACTGCATGACCAATCATCAGCGCCGATATTTAAGGAAATACTGCGTTATGCATGGTTTGCTTCCAAATTATCGGCTGAAAGAAAGGTTTTTGAAAATGTTAACGAGGTTTGTTTTTCCACGGAAAATCACAAAAGACCTTGCGTATGCGGAAACATAGCATTTATTCAATGCAGCTGGTGCCGTTTAACTTAATGTTTTCCATGTTTTTACGAAAAATACCACCCTGCAACTTGTGTACGTAATGTCGAAAGCGACGATTAATTGTACATCTTTCGAAAGCTGTCTGTGCCGGTCAAAACTTGGAGGTAACAAGTCGTTTCGGGCTTCTTCCAGGTATAAGGGATTTCTCAAATCACGGACAAGCATACGTTTTCAGTATCACTTTATGCGTTTGGTCGTTTGCTAGTCGATAGTTATGAAAATTATATTATTTATGATAATAAAAATTTTTAGACTGCCAAATAACATTGTAAATTTAATAAAGTTCATCCGATTACACATATTTTTTCTATTCTATCAATTATAATATAAATATTAAAGACTGTGTTGAGAATAAAAATAAATCCCTCACGAACGGGTCTCGATCCAGCGATTACGGGGCTTGAACGCTAACCACTTTTTTAAAATTGTTCTCATTTTGTTCGATTTTGTTCGTTGCATATGTCCCATGACACCCGTTCAAGTTCAGTGTTGAGCCCTTGACTCAGTTTTTTATTACAGAGGGCATTTAGCCCTCTTACCGAACACACTGGGCTACCGTGCCGGCTCCACTCGGCTGCCGCCGCTTCAAGGTAAAAGTGGCCACGAACTGGTGTATATATGACGACCGAAATTATCTTGCGATTTTGTCAATAACGCTTGAGAAGTACGCGCTACTGCTCACACATTTTGTTGTCCTAATGGAGTACTACGAGTGTACGAAGTATGCAGTAAATCCGCGTTCCAACATCGTGGCCTCCCGTTGAGAAACACGTAAGACAGCGTGCAACATTCCTCACTCTGACATCCGCAAAAACTATGAAGCAGTAACGCCCTGTTCATTCCGGGTATACGGAAAGTTTAAGCAGAGTGTTTGTCATTCATAAATTGCCTTGTCTAAAAAGGAAAAACATTTACTATAAAGTGTCGAAATTCGACAGTTGCAGGTTCGTGGTCTATCGAGATTGTCGTTTACCGTTCCCACAGCTGTCATGCGAAAATGGAATCACTGTGTCCAGAAGCGTCAACACCACGCGACTAGCACCCGAGAGGACATACTGCACATCCGGTAATGACGGCTCGTACAGCCACATCACTCACCTTGCGTCAAGAAATGGACTTGTTTGCAGAGGTACAACTAATCCTCACGAACAGTGCAACGACACCTGGAAAACCACTAAATATAAGCACAGTGACCATTGTTCTGGCTTCCCTTGATGTGGGTAGTAGACAGAGGCATGCCGACAATGATGCGCCCAATGACGATACTGGACCCCAGACAGGCACCACGTCGTCTTTCCAGACCACTGCCAATTCTTCACACAGCATCTAGATGAACGTCTCCCTGTGTGGAGGTTGTGAGGAAAACAGAATGTTGCTCGATTGCATTCGTCGTTGTCATATGCGCTCAGCACCTGGAAGATCGTCTCTGGTTCGCATAACTGGTAATATGGACAGCAACCGTTACATTTCAGAAGTGTTACAGGCAGTGGCTGCGTCCTATTTTCTACGTTTGTGTCTCTTTATCTTTCGCAAGGTAAAACAAGACTGCATGTTGCTCATACTGTCGTGACGTAGCTCAAAGTAGAGATTCTTCAACGGGTGATCAGCACGATCTCCAGATCTCTCACCCACTGAAAAAATCTGGTCAGGAGTTGCCGAGAGACTGGTACACCACCATTCGCCTGCAACTGCGATTGATTTACTGTGTCATTGAGATGAAGCAGTATGAAACGGCGTACCATATTTGTCATTAGTGCTTATTTACCCCTGGGCAGCAGGTCAGGTTTTGCAGTGTGAACACATGGTCGCAAAACGATTAGTATACACTGACAAGTGTAGCCCACTTAGCGGTACTGTTGTAACCCTCAGAAAACATCAGGTCGTGAAGTTTGTGACGTGTTTGTGGGAAGTCTGTTCGACGCAGATGAAAACCAACCATCGTGTGTGCGTATTAAGGTACCACAGACAAAAATATCTGCACTTATACCTATTACACCCTATACATCGCAAAGTGAAACCGCGTACGTACTGCTGAACACACATGAAAGATGGAGACACCCCGTCTTCCACTAGGAATGACGGCTTGAGTTTTAGTTCACATTCCATAGGCAAAACCTATTACACACACTCTGCGTGTTCGTCTACGGTAGGTTGCCTCATTGTTAGTCCGCCGCTGGGAGTAGCCGCGCGGTCTCAGGCGTCTTGCCACGGTTCGCGCGGCTCTCCCCGTCGGAGGTTCGAATCCTCCCTCGGGCATGGGTGTGTGTATTCTCCTTAGCGTAAGTTATATTAAGTAGTGTGTAAACCTATAGTGAGTTTAAAATAACTTGCGACTTTTGACAGTTCGGTACGGAGCGAGAGGAGGGAAGCGTAGTTGCCAGCGTGTGCTAGGCGCGTCTCTAGCTCGCCTGACAGCGTGCCGCCATCTTTCTCAAACGCTTTTTAAAGAAGCCAGTCGGTAATAAACTCTCATTCTCGCACATCTCAAAGTTTAATTAGTCAGCTTCATGACGAAAGGCCCATCATTTCCTTAATGGCCAAAATTATTGCGATGTTTCAGTAGTAGGTAACTACTGCTAGAAATTCTTAGTTTGCAGTGAAAAATATGTGTCGCTATAAATTTGTGTTTGATGCGTGTTAGGTTACATATTGCCGCGTATTAAATGAAAGTAATATATTGAATCATTCTTTAAATCTGGAGCGATATCACTGTCTGTTTGCAATCTCGAGAAAATGGAATCTATGTAAAGCGCGCCGTCACGAAATTGTGCGTCAGTGAAAAAACTAAAACGAAATAGTCACAAATTCGTCGTATTTCATAAACGGTCCGAGATATCGAAACAAGATTTGGTAAATGATAGCGCGCAAACACGAGAGTGTTTCGCCATATGATTAATACGCGAAAATTTCATATCTACTCTGGTATTCAAGTAACTATGGAGGGCTATCGATAGCTGGTGAAACGACAACTCTGTGGGTTTTGTAACAATGTAAATGAAGAAGTTTCACGTTTATTTTTATACTTTGAATGGGCCATTTCATATTGACCTGAATCGCACTCACTTATTAGTTTACTAATACACTGTTTCGCGATTCTGTGGCAATTTCAACTGCATTAGAATGTTAGAGAGATGAATTTTTCTGAGCTCTAGAGTGTTTCGACAAAAGAAGCAGATTTTAACATGACAACAACATAAGCTATGTGGTCTTCAAAACTCGTTAAAGTCCTTCATGAATCAGTGTCTCATCAAATACATTCTTGGTATGGCTAACAACCCAAAATCAGTCCTGTCGTGTAAAATTTTCAGTGGCTTCTTTTGTCAACATTCCAACCACAGTGAGCATAAAGTTCTTGCTCTTTTTTGTCACATTACTTCTCACCTAGGCCCATTTATTCCCAGTCGGATTTAAAGGAGCATAACATGGGGGAAGCGTGGTTAAACTATGCCCTTTACTGTTAGCCTGTTCGTCGACCTAGTAGCGTGAAGTTCTGGCTTGTACTGCAGTACAAATTCCATTAACTTTACTGTATACATGCTAGTTTCAACTTTATCTCGTGGAACATTTCTTTGCGAAACATTCGCGTTCTTCCACTGCGTTGTTGGAGCTTTATGCATCGCAACAGAGTGGCTGGCTCTGAACACTATGCGACTTAACTTCTGAGGTCATCAGTCGCCTAAAACTTAGAACTAATTAAACCTAACTAACCTAAGGACATCACACATATCCATGCCCGAGGCAGGATTCGAACCTGCGACCGGAGCGGTCGCTCGGTTCCAGACTGTAGCGCCTAGAAGCGCACGGCCACTCCGGCCGGCGCAACAGAGTGGTATGGCGTTTCGTCCATTACTATTGTCGAATTGCGAGGAATGTTTTGCAGCAAAACGTTATGTTCCCAGCCGGTGAATGTGTTCTTGGAAGACACTTTTATTGCAAATCACGTATTCAAATGTACTGCACACACGACACACTTATTCACAATATCTGACGACTACAGAACACTTCAATGCCAGAAAATACGACTTTGCTACGGAGCTGACAAACATTGATGCATCTAATGCGTGACACCACGTGGTACTGTTTATTCATGGTGTGGCAACAGGGGCGCTTTACCAGCAGAACCGCAGGCAGCATGGTAGGGAAAGCCAGCTCGCAATTAGTGTTACCTGGACAACGGCGTCATGTCCCCCTCCGGTGAGCCAAACATAAAAAGTCGCAATTAATTTTAAACGTGCTATAGGGACCGATGTCGGCAGTTTGGTCCCATAGGAACTTCCCACATATTTTTTCCATTATTAGTCCGCAGCTGCTGACGTGACTCGTTGCACCTGGTGAACTTACAGGAGTGGCATTTGCTGTTCACTGCAAATAACCTCAATATGATTCAACGTACCAGAGCGTAATTACCTCTGTCACGCCAACAGCCTGAGATACATTATGGTGTATTTGGCGGGACTCCCATATGGTAAAAAATGGTTCAAATGGCTCTGAGCACTATGGGACTCAACTGCTGAGGTCATTAGTCCCCTAGAACTTAGAACTAGTTAAACCTAACTAACCTAAGGACATCACAAACATCCATGCCCGAGGCAGGATTCGAACCTGCGACCGTAGCGGTCTTCCGGTTCCAGACCGCAGCGCCTTTAACCGCACGGCCACTTCGGCCGGCTCCCATATGGTTCCAACACTCATAACCTTGGGGAACAAGTCACTGGGTGACGTTCTCAAACTACTCTGCGTAGTCGATGGGTTACATATCGAGAGATTGTGGACCTCCATATTGAGACGCGGTTCGTCATCAGTTAGTCCTTAGTATTATATGAGACCGACAGACCTATTTGAAATGGTGACGTGGGTTATTACTGGTAGACAAAGGTGAATCCCTGCGGCTGCAAGCTGTATGAGACAACTTTATTTTTGAAAGTCTATACTGTAACGTAATGTAATGTAAGGTTCGTATACATAGAAGCCAACGTTTGCATATTAATTTATTGCAGCTAGTGTTACAAAGAAATGATAATAAGTTCAGTGTATTTTCCAATTCATTACTCTATTACTCTGCCAGACAGACGAGATGTTGTTGGTAGATTATCAGCCGGTTCAAGTTATTCAGTCAATTATTGAGAACATAAGATTCTATGTAGGTCTCGATAAACCAAAAGTTAGGTAGAGAAATTAATGTAATGGCGTGTCTCAGGAATGTGTGCTGGCATCAACTGTATTTAATATGTACACAAATGACCAACCATTTCTCGAGCGCTGGCCAGTCAGAGACCAGAAAAAGCAACCATTCCTGTAAACTTGATCTTACTAATGCTGCAGAGCGTAAAAATTTTGAGCTTCTTGCGGAACAGCTAACAGGGGCCTCGTCTGCCAAGTAACCGAATTAAAAACGAAATATAATACGTTGAGAACCAATCGTTTAAAAGCACACGTAGTTTTACTTAAGATTTGGACGGACGAGAAAAAAAATCAGAATATATTGTGAGGAACAGCAGGTGAAACACAAAGACATGCCGTACTACCTAGATGTGCACCTTGACAGGGGGTTTTGACCTACAAAAATCGCTGCATTGAAATTGCTCCTAAAGAAGCAACGAGGAAAAAAAATTTGAAGTGACTTACTTGAAGTAATCGTAATGTCCTTAAAACAATTGCAGAGTACGCGTGCCCACAGCGTATTAGATCTGCCCATACAGGAAATGTGGATGTGATGAGTTCGACGAGTTCAAGTGTACATTGTAATACAGAGTCCAATTTGTGTGAATAAAAAGTCAGCCATGAGCAAATAACGGTAGTGATGGGTGGATTGTTTGACAGAAATTATTCATTCTGCAGCAGACTCTAAGCTGGAATGAGCCTCAACTTGCAAATTCTGAAATCTGTTCCAGACATAGTCCAGTTACCGTAGTTAATTGTCATTTAGTAGTGGGATTTGTAGCTTCGTGAACAGTACCACTTTCCGCCAAATTAAGCTATCTCAGAAAGTCATATCAGCAAAACAATGGCTGATGAAGGCGATCAACGCGCGCCACCCGTGAACAGAGAAGCTCTGGCGTCATTCGCACTGTCCACGGCAGGCCTAGTTGCAGCAGCAAATCGACACTTGGCAGGCAGAACTTAAAACAACTGCTGGTCTCAGTTACGTTACATAAGCATAGCTAAAACACGTCATCTGATCATAGGATTTTAATCGATGCATTCGATTTGGGATTCGAACTGTTATCTAGTTTTACTTTCTTCCCAACCATTGCAAGCAAAAGTAACTTACCACCACGTAATACACATTTATTTATTTACACATCTGCAGTGATTACGTAAACTAAATGATTTGACGTATTCGGATCAGAGACGACACGTTCATGTATCGACGTGGCTGTGTCGTTGAGAGAGACTTGTTATGCAACTGACAGCGTCACGACGTGGGAATAGGAACTAAAAAGCGTTTTACTTTCATACTAAAATGGAACTGAAATTACAGAAATTTTATCAGTTACAATAATAAGGATAATATATATTTAACTTAATGACTTTAGTAGTTTTTATTACCAATCTGTGGAGAAAGATGACCAGTAAGATACTTTCAATAAATCAAGGAAAACCGATGAGCCAGTACTACTAAAAAGGTTATAAGTCATGTGGCTGATACATCACGGCAAAAACAAAACATGAAAACACAGACTATATCTAATCTGTGATATATTTATTTATTTTCTGTTTTCTTTTAGTATATTATCTACATAGAAGAACAGATAGAATGCTGCATATGATTCTGCATGAATGTAGCACATAATATTTTGATATAATTTCAAATGTGCCAGTATATCTAACCTCTATAGTGTTAAAGGGAAAAGAAAAATCGACATAGACGTGAAAGGAAAACAATAATAATTTAAAAAATGTCTACGTACTACCATTTGACCATCTGGCGCACAGATATATGTTCACTCGGAATCCAGAAGTCACACGCTAAGTACGTAGTATTGGTAGATCACAAATTTTGTATTCTGTAGTTCTGGAGTTCACTACTATAAAAAAATAAACTACACAGCATTACACTACGGTACCTTGTGACAGAACCAAGCTGGATTTCTGATTTATCTGGACAGTTAGCCCCCGGCGTGCTGAGGCACGACTCAGCGCTCACAGCGGCCGCGCTTATGTTAACTGGAAATTTGTGGTAGGGTCTTATGGGACCAAGCTGCTGAGGTCATCGGTCCCTTCCACTACTTAACCTAATTTTAACTTACGCTGCGGACAACATATACACCAATGCCCGAGGAAGAACTCGAACCTACGACCCGGGGGGAGGGGGGGGGGGAGCCGCACGGACCGTGACAAGGCGCCCTAAACCGCGCGGCTCCGCGCTGTTGTGCCACCCAAGGTGTAGAGATTAGGAGGTGGCTGTCAAGGACTCAGGATATGCTTCCTGGTCCTCCCCGAGGCTCATTTTCTCGTATGGCTCGCCTCGTTGTAATGATGTACGACCTCTCCTTGGTTGTCTCTCAGTCATGGTTCAAATGGCTCTGAGCACTAAGGGACTTAACTTCTGAGGTCATCAGTCCGCTAGAGCTTAGAACTACTTAAACCTAACTAACCTAAGGACATCACACACATCCATGTCCGATTCAAACCTGCGACCGTAGCGGCCGCGCGGTTCCAGACTGTAGCGCCTAGAACCGCTCAACCACACCGGCCGGCTCTCAGTCATCTAGACTTGCAGTTCATAACGAGATATGGCCGTAAGCCTATGCTACAGTTCATCATTTCTTATTATATTATAGATTGTCGCGTTAGCAAAGGCATTACTGTCTTGGTCTGTAATTTCTAGTCTAACGGCACGTTTCCAGAAAATGAGGTCTGGAGTACCGATTGCTCCACATTCAGATGTGTATGTCATACGCTGTCGTAGTTGTACTAAGTAGCTGGGATGTGAGCCATGTTCCGACAGGTAGTACATAGCTCCATTGGTTGGTAGGAAGTACGCCATTCTTGTTCTTTCTTTTATGTTAGGAAGGGAATGGTAGGTTCTCCTCCCTTTTCTTTCCTACCCCAGATTTTTTGCCATTCTCTATCAAGGCATGCTTTAATTTCCTTATTCGATATGGCTCTTGTGCCCAGTATCTCAATTACCTTATCATATTCGCGCTTTTTGAGCCAATATTGCTTACCTCTGTTTCTTACGACTAGGTCTAGAGGTTGTAAGATGAATATCGCCAGCAGCAACTCAGTCGGAGTTTTTCTACAGGGTGTTCGGGAATTCCCGTTACAAATTTCTAGGATTCGTAGAGAGGAGTGAGTAGGTACTGTTTAAGTTAGAACTCATGTCCGTGCTACATCCGTTTGAAAACATATTGGTAACGCGACCACTTTTTAAAGTAACTTATTAGGCGTGACCCAGTGCATCACATGTTTTACAGTTCCACTCATTAACAATCAACGAAACACGCGGAACTGCTTGTGTACTGGTGGACGAGTCCTCTTGAGCGTGGTGCAGCACGTCCTCTTCCAATTCGAGTGTGTGGCGTCTCCTTGGGGCACTACCGCCACGCCTGCTGACGGTGAAGGTATCCCTTAAGCTGTTGCGTTAATTTTGGCGAAAACGTTATGTTATGCTATGAAGTCGGACGTTATGGATAACGATCTCGATAAAGGTGACGAGCAGCTCTTCCACTACCGTGAACTTAGGTGTATAGAAGGATCATACCTGTGTATTCTGCTAACGTGTACTCACAGCCATATTGCTCTAACGCTCACAGACTCGTTAATGAGGCTTGAAGCAGGTCATAGAGGTAGAGAAACGTCAAATGACGTCAGCCGATCCGACTTAAGTGCCCCACAACACGACAGCATGCCTATCTAGCAAACTTGTTTTCAGAGGCTGTAGCAAAATATTATCTACTCACTTCCCTCTGCAAGTCCTAGACGTTTGTAGTGGGTATTTCCGAACATCCTGCGTACGCACCTCTGAGGCGCGTGAGTACACTTCTCTGTACTCGCCGTAGAGCCTGTGCTGTCGTTATCTTCCTGGGGAGCAGAATGACAAGAACAGAATGTAACTCCATTGATATTCGGTGTACATATGAGCGTTTGCGATACTAAAGACTGTGTGACTTGACAGCGTTTCAGCCCCGTCCGGCTACGCAAATTCAGTACTATTTCGATAGCGTTTAAAACAAATGCCAGTATAGTTTCTTCTATATCTACATTTACACTCAGCAAGCTACGTTGTAGTATTCGGCGGAGCGCACTTCATGTACCACTCTCACTTCCCTCTTTTCCTATTCCAACCACGAATGGCACATGACAAGAAAGACTCTTCGTATGCCTCTGTTAGAGCTCGAATGTCCCCAGTATAACTTTAGAGATATTTTCGCTAGTTACGTGTGTTTTGTCCGACTATCGGACAGTGAAGTGGCTCGTAATAATACAGTTAAGTAGAACACTCTGAACAGGTATCACTTTATTAGTTACAACAAACTTTATCTTTGATCATCAAGCTCGTCTGTAGATTTGAAACTGCACACGTTCACTTGCGGCTCAGAACGCAGTAAATGAGACACGATTACTGGATAGCGAATTGATACGAGTTCAGAATGGCCCTACCGTAGCTTCACTTCAGTCACTAGAAAATACATATTCGGAGACACTTGTTGACACAGTTCTGATAGCGCAGTTCACACGAGACAGATGTCTCTTCACTCGCCGACGGTGGACACGAGCTGTGTCACGGCGAGTACGCGGCACAACGACGTTATTCCGACAGCAACTTTCTGGATATGGGCGGGATCCGAACTCTAACAAAACTGCCCTCCCGGCCTCTGGCGACACTGTTTCAGGGCAGAGGCGCGGAGGTGGCGCCTCGGAGCTGCTGGAGGCGTGGCTTCTTCCTAGCATCTCATTGGCGCCTCGTGACACCGCATTGTTGTGCAGTACCTCTGCGGTGTTCGATACTTCTTGTGCTACTCCCGATACTCGACGACACCGCAATGTGCACGAAGAAGCAAAATATGTTTTACTATGTACTATATACTATGAAAGTACTCTCACTGAAATTTAAGGATAAACTACAAATTCACGCAATCTATCTTTGAATATCTGTCGTTATTGTTGTGTGATCAGCTACGAGGCGCTTTTTCGAGCTTACTAAAACAATCGGTGACAAAACGCCGCGCTTTTCGTAGAATCTTTTCTGTTTCCTCTATCAATTTTATCTCTTAACGGTTCTAGACTGAGAAGCACTACTAAAGTATTGATCGAACGAGGTTTCTATAAGTTACTTACTAACTGAGTTGATAACATTTCGCCGGCCATTGTGGCCGAGCGGTTCTGTGCGCTTCAGTCCGGAACCGCGCTGCTGCTACGGTCGCAGGTTCGAATCTTGCCGCGGGCATGGATGTGTGTGTTGTCCTTAGGTTAGTTAGGTTTAAGTAGTTCTAAGTCTAGGGGACTGATGACCTCAGATGTTAAGTCCCATAGTGCTCAGAGCCATTTGAACCATTTCCGATTACATTTCCTTGAATATTTTTCCAGGGGATGTCAGTCTGATATCTACTATTCGTACGATTGGTTATACATGATCATTTCACTTTAAATCGGATATTTCCTGGATGTGTCTACTTCCAGTTATTCTTGCGAAATTGTCTAATCAAACAATAGCGAGTCTATGCTTAGAGTCTACCGCCAATCCCTATACCAAGTAGATCTTCCTATTCCGCTATGATTTTCTAATATTCCGACTTCTCTGTATACAACAGCACCATCGGGCGAACGACCTCATGGATCCTCTGACTTTATCCACTAGATGATTATGTATATTGTGAATAGTAGTTAGCCTCTAATACTCCCATTGGGTACGCCCGAAGATTTACAAGATTTCTCTCCTTTATGAACGACTTAGCTGCGTTGTCTCTTACGGGAAACCTTCAAGCCAATCACAAAGTTGGTCTGATATTTCATAAGCAAATATTTTGTCCGTTAGGTGACAGTAAGAATCATTGTCAAATGCCTTCTGGACGTCAAAGAACAGGGTATTGATTTGCCTGCCACTATCTACTGCTTTCTCATTCTCGTAGACGAGCAGAACACAGAGCGAGCTTGGTTTCACAAAAACCAAGTTCGTGAACTCTTAGTTGATTTCTGCAGAGATTTTCAGTCTTTAGAAAGGCGCGATTATGAAACGTGTCCCAAAACCCTACAGCAGACTGTTGTCAGCGATATAGTCTAGGTCTATAGCTGTGCTATCTGCTCGAAGACACTCCCCAAAATCTGGGAAGACCTCCTCATTTTGCAATCATTTAGGATCATTTTTCCTCCAGCGGCCGACGATATACTGCCACTAGAAGAATTTGTTTGTTCGTTTTGTTTTAGAGCGCAAAAACAACTAAGCTCACACGCGCCCATGTCAGAATCGTAGAACACGAAGACCGAAAACCTAGAAGAGTAACATGTGACGTGTATGGTTCGTCTGGGTATAAAGGCTCGCACACGTCATAATAGGTAGCTGCTTCGAGGTGGACAGTGGAACTGTGACAATGCAAACAGATTAGTGACGTTACGGAATACGGGGAGTAGTTCACTTCTTACTTTAGCAACAGGCAGCAAAAGGTCATTATTCACAGTGTTGATAACGGCTGTGATGTGGGATCTGAGTGGGGTACTGTCAAGCGGGGGGTGCCCCAGATACCAGTGTTGGCGCCACTCCTGTTCCTTATTTACATAAATGATATGCCATCTAGTATTATGGGTAACTCTAAAATATTTCTGTTTTCCCTTGACACTAGCTTGGTAGTAAAGGATGTTGTGTGCGACATTGGCTCGGTTTCAAATACTGCAGTACATGACCTAAGTTCATGGCTTGTTGAAAATAAACCAACGCTAAATCACAGTAAGACTTAGTTTTTACAGTTTCTAACACACAATTCAACAAAACCTGACGTTCTAATTATATAATTAGTGAAACTGAACAGTTGAAATTTCTAGGTGTTCAGATAGATAATAAGCTGTCGTGGAAAGCCCACGTTCAGGATCTTGTTCAAAGACTTCATACTGATATTTTTACTACTCGAACGGTATCAGGAGTGAGTGATCGTTCGACACGAAAATTAGTCAACTTTGCTTATTTTCATTCGCTTATGTCGTATAGTGTTATATTTTGTGGTTACTCTTCCCATTCTAAAAGCATATTTTTGGCTTAGAAACGGGCGGTTCGGGCAATAAGTGGTGTAAGTTCACAAACCTCTTGTCGACCCCTGTTCACAAGTCTGGATATTTTGACATTGGCCTCTCAATATATATATTCCTTACTGTCATTTCTTGTTAACAATATTAGCTTATTCCGAAGAATAAGCAGCTTTCACTCGGCATTTGGATCGGACTTTCTTAACTCTTGTGCAAAAAGGTGTGCAGTATACTGCTGACTCATCCATTTTCAATAAGCTACCACTCGAATTCAAAGAGCTCAGCAATAATCCACGCGCTTTCAAAACGAAACTGAAGAGTTTCCTCATGGGTCGCTCCTTCTATTCTGTCGAGATGTTCCTTGAAAAATTAAGCTGATTCTTATTGTATTGTTGATTGGGTTCAATTACACTTATGGACTGACTTTTTCCGGTTTCATAAACATTTATTGTTATCTGTTATTACTTTTTTGTTGCAATTTCATGTTCCAAGACCTTGGAGATTTGCTCCTCAATTTGGTCCTACGGAACTTGACGTGTAAATAAATAAAATAAAATATACAATTTACTTCGCTGCGGCACTTAACTAAAGTTGTACAGCTACTCCTTGGATATGCTTGCGGACAGGTACAAGTAAGCAGTGGCTTGTCAAAGCGTGCGCTACTGAATACAATGTCAACGAGACTGTGTCTGCCCCGAGCTCCACACTGTCAATAACTGTCGTAAGCATTTGTCCCTGTGTGAAGACTATAGGCGACTCCAATTGTAGATTAAGTCTCGCAGGCTGATCACTACGAACTATAGCGACGAATAGCAATCCTGGAACTCGGTGCAAGATTTGTCGTACACCAACGCCGAATATGAACTCCCGTTGCAGCCTGTGGCCGCCGCTTATGACACCGCGGAAGTCCATCCCACTGGCAGTGGCGCGGAGATTGCTGAGTTGGGCCGCGCTTGTGACTGGCGGCGAACTTCAAAGCGCGGCCCATGGAGCCTGTCGGAAAATGCCTCAGCGCACCAGTTCCGGTTGCGTCCATTGGCGAGTTCACAGCAGCAAGTATTCTCACATCCTGTTTGTATTATCGTGTAGGTGTCCGATAAGATTCCTCATCCCTCCATTGAGCGATTTTCTATCGCAAAAGTACTTGTATCAATATCTAATACTTTAGTGTTTGTGTGACACTTGAAAGTAGGATCCATAGTCTGATCTTCCTCAGTGAAACTATTTCGGAGAACAGAATTTAGTATTTCGGCATTTCTATCGCGCTACGGTTCGGTGCTGGTCACTGGGTGACTGGATAGACGGCCTTGAAGATAATTTACTTCTAGATTCGTTGAGCGCTTCCCTCACTGCTATCCTAAAGCCCATTTAGGCTTCGTTCCTTTCGAAACGACATGGTTTCGTTTTTTCGCCCATTCCCCACTCCAAACTTGTCCCCCGTCTCCAATGACTACGTCGTTGACGGAAGATTAAACTGTAAAGTTCCTCTCGATATTCATGCACCCGTCTGACTAGGTATCAGCAACATATATGTTTCTTGCTCTCAAATACATATCATCTGCCGGTAGGATTTTTTTTTTTTTTGTGACAGCAACAATATCACACTGTAGTCGAGAAAGAGATCTGATCCGTTTTTTCAAGGGCATAACAGGTAATTTCATGCATTAGTGGGTGCCAATCTGCATTTAAAAAATGATGTAACAGTGAGCAACGCACGACCACGAGACCTGCCTCCAATGAAAGACATGGGGTTAGATTCAATTCGCGTTAGAAGGAGATTTCATTATAGAAGAGCAACTGCGTAGGAAATATATGTACACCGTAATATGTCATACCTTGTGTAGTGCACTTATGATGGCAAGAAGAATAAAACACAAATGCATTTGTGGGAGTAAGCCGTAAGGAAGTCACTGGAGAGAAAGTGGTGATTTTATTTTGATGAGCATTGAGGCCTCACTAGCGATCCATTCAAATTTATAGAGAAACCATCAGGATGTAAATCAGAATGTACGGAACGGATACTGATATCTGTATGGAAAAAAATTCCTGATTTTCTGTATTGCTTGCTAAATGTGTGACTAGGGCCTCCCGTCGGGCAGACCATCCGCTGGGTGCAATTCTTTCGATTTGATGATACTTCGGCGACTAGTGCGTCGATGGGGATGAAATGATGATGATTAAGACAATACAACACGTAGTCCCTGAGTGGAGAAAATTTCCGACCCAGTCGGGAATCTAACCCGGACCCTTAGAATTGACATTCTATCGCGCTGACCACTTTTTTTTTTTAATCTAATTTTTTTCGTTTTTGGTCGTTGCATCTGCTCGTGGCGGATGTCGCAAAACATCCGTTTCAATTCGTCATTGATCCATTAACTCAGTTTTTTTATTACAGTGGGCAGCTACCCCTCTGACCGAACACGCTGAGCTACCGTGCCGGCCGGGGGCGGACATTGCTTGCTAGTAGTGTAAATAAGGAAGTGAATTACCTGGAAAACTGAAGAGGAATATATCTTCCAAATTCATCTGACAAACTCTACGTCATAATTATTACCAACAAAGCTCAGTTTTTCATTTCACAGTGCTGTATTTCTAGGTTTTTAGAAGTTTTGAGCGAGAAATGCATGCTTGAACATAAATACAGATTCTTTCCAAGCCTGCAGGTTGTGCTGTTGTATTTGATCACAAACGGCACCTGTGCGATGTCGTCAATATGTTTTGTCAGTCGTGGTCAGAACACTGTTCTGTGTAGCTGTGAGTGCATTACGTCGGAGCTAAGTGAATTCAAATGTGGGTAAATTGTTGGTGCTCGTGGGATGGGGGCTTCCGCAACCAAGGGAGCCGAAGTGTTTGGTGGTTCAAGAGGCACCTCATCGAAGATTTACATCGCATACAGAGAAAGCTGAGAACCATCATCTGCTAAGTCACAACGCAGACGACACAGTGTGTTGAGTGATCGCACAGACCAGTCATTGGACAGGGTTGTGACGAAAAATAAAAGGACGACAGCTGCAATAGTAACAGTAGAGCTGAATGTCGCACCGTGAACCCTGTCAGCACCAAAATAACACGAAGGTAGCTCCATAAACAGGGAACTGCACGGCGAGCTAGAATTCGAAAACCACTCATCAGTGACGCAAATGCCTATAACAGGAAACATGATCCAGAATGAGATTTTCACTCTGCAGCGGAGTGTGCGCTGATATGAAACTTCCTGGCAGATTAAAACTGTGTGCCGCACGGAGACTCGAACTCAGGATCTTTGACTTCCGCGGCAAGTGCTCTACCAACTGAGCTGCCCAAGCACGACTCACGCCCCGTCCTCACAGCTTTACTTCCGCCAGTACCTCGTCCCCTACCTTCCAAACTTCACAGAAGCTCTCCTGCAAACCTTGCAGAACTAGCACTCCTGAAAGAAAGGATATTGCGGAGACATGGCATAGCCACAGAGTGGGGGATGTTTCCAGAATGAGATTTTCACTCTGCAGCGGAGTGTGCGCTGATATTAGCCGTAAAACCTGGACTGTGAAGCATTGGAAGATTGTCATTTGATCCGATGACTCTTCTTGCACGCTGTCTTCAACTTCAGGCGCAGTTTACGTCCCAAGAGTGCAACATGGCGGGTGGTCGGTTATGTTTTGCGCACCCATTTCGTGGTATTCCATGGGCCCCTCGGTTATTCTGCAAGATCACATTACTGCCAAGGGTTGCGTGACTATTCTGGCTGATCAGGTCCATTCCATGGTGCTACGTTTGTTCCCCACTGGTAACGGTGCGTTCTAAGACGACAGGGTCCCTGGTCACACAGCCCGCATTGTCCAGGATTGTTTTTCTGAGTATGAGCATGACTTGTCGTATCACTACAGTCAGCAGCTCGCAGTATACACTGAGGTGACAAAAATCATGGGACACCTCTTAATATCGAATCGGACTTTCTTCTGCCCGGCCTAGTGCAGAAAATCAACGTGGTTGAAAAAGTCGTTGAAAGTTCCCTGCAGAAATATTGAGCCATACTGCCTCTATATTCGTCTATAACTGCGAAAGTGTTGCCAGTGCAGGAGTTTATGCGTGGACGACCTCTCTATTACGTCCCATAAATGTTCGATGGGATTCTCGTCGGGCGATGTGGGCGGCCAAATTATTCGGTCGAATCGTCCGGAATGTTCTTCAAGCTAATCGCGAACAATTGTTCCCTGGTGACATTCCGCATTATCATTCACAAAAACTCCATCACCTATTAACGCCAAATTTCGCAGCACTGTTCTAACGGATACGTTCATCCTTGTCCAACAATGATTTCTGCGGTTATTTCAAGCAGTGTTGCTTGTCTCTGAACACTGACAACTCTACGCAAACGCCGCTGCTCTCGGTGAAGGCCATCGGCCAGTTCGTTGCTCGTGGTGAGAGGTAATGCCTGAAGTTTGGTATTCTCAGCTTGCTCTTGACACTGTGGATCTCGGAATACTGAATTCCCTAACGATTAGAGAAATAGAATGTCCCATACGTCTAGCTCCAACTTCAAAGTCTGTTAATTCCCGTCGTACGGCCATAATCACGCCGGAAACCTTTTCACATAATCACCTGACTACAAATCACAGATCGGCCAACGCACCGCCCTTTTATACCTTGTGTACGCGATATTACCGCCATCTGTATATGTGCCTATCGTTATCCAATGTCTTTTGTCACCTCACTATAACTGAGCCTTTGTGGTCCACGTGGGATAGAATGATGCGTGATCGCTATTGATCTTCATCATTGTTTCCTGTACGTACCCCTATTTTGCAGGTAAAGTGGTATAAGAATTTAAGTTTGGTTGTGTCTAAGCTTGGTGTAGGTGCACAGCAGAAGAGGGTCCCAATGAGAATACAATAACCTCTGTAGTACTTCTTCATTATTTTATTCAGCTCAGTTGTACCGTGTAACTGGACAGAAGTGGCTGCTGACAGGCATGAGGATAAGCACAAACAAGTCTTTAATCAATCGACCCAACGTCATTCGAGTCCGTTACTGGCCTCGTATAATGTCCTGGCGTTGTAGCTATGAAGCATAATAAACGCATATCACTCTTACCGGGTCCACTATATTCTACATCTTCAGCGGCTTGTCTAACCATTTTCTAGCTTTATAGAAATTCGTATCTTCTCATATTGTCCCATAGGCAGTTGTGCCATAGTTCGGGGATTCTTGTTTGCAATAAACGCTGTGTATAATGAAGAAACTGAGACATGAGGACTAAAACATACACGCGTCCTTGTAAATTACCGACTACCTGTAACCAGGTAGCATTTCACTATAAAAATTTAGTGGTGTGGAACTGTTGGTGAGGAGACCAGTGTGGTAGACCACATAAGTGGAAAATTTTTCTTTCTTCACAGGCGTTGGCGTTTTCCCTTTGCGATGTCTCAGTGTTACGACTTAAATGTAGGTGTTGCATGTTCGTGACGGTGATGAAAGCTCTTAGGATGTGAGAAGGAGAAAGGCTGTGTCTTCACTGAACAAAGGTGTCACTTTGAGAGTTACTAATTGTAGATACAGACAAAAACCAATACAATATGTTCGCTATGATTGCTAATATCTGTGATATTCCCGCCATAAATTCGATGCTGACTATTGCTGGTTCAAATGCACTCGCTATTACAATCGTCCAGTTTACTACGTTATTATAAAACGTGTGGATTCGGTCTCTCAGTCGTGCGCTACAATTTTTGACGTTAATCTGACGTATAACCAAATATAATATGCGATCTGTGTAGTTTAAACGCCCTGGCAGCCGCGTGTTAGCACGCCGATTCCGAAATTGGGAGCGGAGCACCGGGCCCGGATCGAATCCGTCCGGCGGATAAACGACAAGGCCCAGTGTACCAACGAGTCTGGATGTCGTTCTTAAGCGGTTTCCCACATCCGACTAGGTGAATACCGGGTTGGTACCCACGTCTCGCCTCGGTTGCATGATTCGCAACATTTATACCGGGTGTTACAAAAAGGTACGGCCAAACTTTCAGGAAACATTCCTCACCCACAAATAAAGAAATGATGTTATGTGGACATGTGTCCGGAAACGCTTAATTTCCATGTTAGAGCTCATTTTAGTTTCGTCAGTATGTACTGTACATCCTCGATTCACCGCCAGTTGGCCCAATTGAAGGAAGGTAATGTTGACTTCGGTGCTTGTGTTTACATGTTACTCATTGCTCTACAGTACTAGCATCAAGCACATCAGTACGTAGCATCAACAGGTTAGTGTTCATCACGAACATGGTTTTGCAGTCAGTGCAATGTTTACAAATGCGGAGTTGGCAGATGCCCATTTGATGTATGGATTAGCACGGGGTAATAGCCGTGGAGCGGTACGTTTGTATCGAGACAGATTTCCAGAACGAAGGTGTCCCGACAGGAAGACGTTCGAAGCAATTGATCGGCGTCTTAGGGAGCACAGAAAATTCCAGCCTATGACTCGTGACTGGGGAAGACCTAGAACGACGAGGACACCTGCAATGGGCGAGGCAATTCTTCGTGCAGTTGACGATAACCCTAATGTCAGCGTCAGAGAAGTTGCTGCTGTACAAGGTAACGTTGACCACGTCACTGTATGGAGAGTGCTACGGGAGAACCAGTTGTTTCCGTACCATGTACAGCGTGTGCAGGCACTATCAGCAGCTGATTGGCCTCCACGGGTACACTTCTGCGAATGGTTCATCCAACAATGTGTCAATCCTCATTTCGGTGCAAACGTCCTCTTTACGGATGAGGCTTCATTCCAACGTGATCAAATTGTAAATTTTCACAATCAACATGTGTGGGCTGACGAGAATCCACACGCAGTTGTGCAATCACGTCATCAACACAGGTTTTCTGTGAACGTTAGTGCAGGCATTGTTGGTGATGTCTTGATTGGGCCCCATGTTCTTCCACCTACGCTCAATGGAGCACGTTAGCATGATTTCATACGGGATACTCTACCTGTGCTACTAGAACATGTGCCTTTACAAGTACGACACAACATGTGGTTCATGCACGACGGGGCTCCTCCACATTTCAGTCGAAGTGTTCGTACGCTTCACAACAATAGATTCGGTGACCGATGGATTGGTAGAGGCGGACAAATTCCATGGCCTCCACGCTCTCCTGACCTCAACCCTCTTGACTTTCATTTATGGGGGCATTTGAAAGTTCTAGTCTACACAACCACGGTACCAAATGTAGAGACTCTTCGTGCTCGTATTGTGGACGGCTGTGATACAACACGCCATTCTCCAGGGCTGCATCAGCGCATCAGGGATTCCATGCGACGGAGGGTGGATGCATGTATCCTCGCTAACGGAGGACATTTTGAACATTTCCTGTAACAAAGTGTTTGAAGTCACGCTGGTACGTTCTGTTGCTGTGTGTTTCCATTCCATGATTAATGTGATTTGAAGAGAAGTAATAAAATGAGCTCTAACATGGAAAGTAAGCGTTTCCGGACACATGTCCACATAACACATTTTCTTTCTTTGTGTGTGAGGAATGTTTCCTGAAAGTTTGGGCGTATCTTTTTGTAACACCCTGTAGAACCCTTTCACGAGAGATAACACGAGACGCAGGCGGTTGTTGCTAAATCCAAAAAGTAACGTGCCGACTCCGTGAAGATACTGGATGAAGGCCAGAAAAAAAGAAAACTTCTGTAGCTCAACAGGAGCATCGGTCACTTTCCTGAGAGAGACCACGGCGCAGTGTCACGCAGCGCCAAATGGACGTGGCTGCCTTGGCAAAGGCTTTCCCATTGTGCAGGTCAGTGGCTCTGACGCAACGAGCGCCTCCCACGGCGCGGGCCCCAGGGACCCGGCGGCAGCGCTTCTGCCTTCTGCCCACCGTCTGGCCGGGCCTTTGACAGCAGGGGAAGTGCCCGCTGCGAGGCTCCCACACCAACTGCGTGCGTGAGGCAGTTCGCAGGAGGCCGCTGACGCAAGCGGTACAGCCGGAACTTCCCGCAAGAGGGAAGCGGCGCGCGCGGAGGTGGCGGTCAGTTCCTCGTCTCGAGACTGCGCACCTGTGTCCTCTTCTGCAGCTTATGGAGAGAGAGGGGGCACGTAACACAGTCGACTGAGCCCTGTCTGCTCGACTGATACGTTATACCTAGTGGCTCTCTGGTTTCCAGACAAGTGCAGATACACTACTGGCCAATAAAATTGCTACAACGTGCCGACATGAGGAAAGTTTCCAGCCGATTTCTCATACATAAACAGCAGTTGTCCGGCGTTACCTGGTGAAATGTTGTTGTGATGCCTCGTGTAAGGAGGAGAAATGCATACAATCACGTTTCAGACTTTGATAAAGGTTGAATTGTAGCCTATCGCGATAGCTGTTTATCGTATCGCGACATTGCTGCTCGCGTTGGTCGAGTTCCAATAACTGTTAGCAGAATATAGAATCGGTGGGTTCAGGAGGGTAATACGGAACGCCGTGCCGGATCCCAACGGCCTCGTATCATTAGCAGTCGAGATGACAGACATATCCGCATGGCTGTAATGAATCGCGCAGCCACGTCTCGATCCCTGAGTTAACAGATGGGGACGTTTGCAGGACAACAACAATGTGCGCGAACAGTTCGACGACGTTTGCACCAGCATGGACTATCAGCCCGCAGACCATGGCTGCGGTTACCCTTGACGCTGCATCACAGACAGGAGCGCCTGCGATGGTGTACTCAACGACGAACCTGGGTGTACGAATGGCAAAACGTCATTTTTTCGGATGAATCCAGGTTCTGTTTACAGCATCATGATGGTCGCATCCGTGTTTGGCGACATCGTGGTGAACGGACATCGGAAGCGTGTATTCGTCATCGCCATACTGGCGTATCACCCGGCATCATGCTGGGTGATACGCCAGTATGGCGATGACGAATACATGCTTCCGATGTGCGTTCACCGCGATGTCGCCAAACACGGATGCGAGCATCGTGATGCTGTAAGCAGAACCTGGATTCATCCGAAAAAATGACTTTTTGCCATTCGTACACCCAGTTTCGTCGTTGAGTACATCATCACAGGCGCTCAGCGTCGAGGGTAACCGCAGCCATGGTCTGCGAGCTGATAGTCCATGCTGCTGCAAACGTCGTCGAACTGTTCGTGCACATGGTTGTTGTCCTGCAAACATCCCCATCTGTTGACTCAGGGATCCGTTACAGCCATGCGGATAAGATGTCTGTCATCTCGACTGCTAGTGATACGAGGCCGTTGGGATCCTGCACAGCGTTCCGTATTACCCTCCTGAACCCACCGATTCCATATTCTGCTAACAGTCATTGGATCTCAACCAACGCGAGCAGCAATGTCGCGATACTATAAACCGCAATCTCTATAGGCTACAATTCGACCTTTATCAAAGTCTGAAACTTCTTCTTCTTGTATATTTAGCTGTACAATACATTTACTTCTACCTTGTGTACTGTATTACATGAAATGCATTCGCAATTGCAGATATGGACTACCATCAGCTGTATAACAGAATCAAGACAGTGAAAATTCGTGCCGCAATTGGACTCGAACCCGGATTTTCCGCTTATCACGAGCGGTCGCTTACCATTTGGATGCCCAAATACGAATCACGGTTACATTCAATCTTCCATATGTAATCAACTATGTGTCTACAAGCTGTAATCATATATCCATTATGTACATTGCTGTACAGGGAAGACATTTTACTTTGTAGTGCTTGCCCGTCGTTGTCGTATAAATCAATATTGCAGTGCCTGTGTTATTCCGAATTATGATAAAAAGTTTCTTCGGTCACGCATGCATGCCCGAAGGGAGTTTGCATCACAGTTTGGAATAACACAGGCACTACAATATCATATGTGTTTTATGTTTATACCGCCTTTTTTAAATTTCGTGATTAATTTTGTCTAGTGTGTATTTTACAGGTAGTTGGTGGTAGTAAGTTCTCTGCACTATTATTGTTTCTGTTTATCATAAGATAAACAAATTTCCTAGCAGTTTCTGTTTCGATTGTGAATTTTGTATATGGATAACCAACGTTTTCTCGCTACGGGAATGTACTTTCACCTAGAAAACAGATAGTGTCATATATATTACAATCAAACATATAATTCTGTTATGAGTGGCCACTACTCTCTCAAAGATCTTATATTGCCATATAATTTAAGAAAATCGTCTCTTGCAAACCATTTGCGAGCATATTCGTCAGCATCCTGTAACTGAAAATTAAATAGGAAATTACCTTTTACTTTTCTTTGTAGTTTGAACAAATGTTGCAGTTTATTACAAAGTCAATGGCAAGGACATTAGAAGCAGGAAAGTAGTTAATATCCAAAATATAAGTGCAACAAAAAGACTGTTTTATAATAAATCATCCCTGCAATCACCTGAAATGATTTATGGTACCAATTGAACATCTAAATCAGGGATATGATTCAATTCGCGCATTTCAGCGTCCCTAAATGCATTACGTGTTTCCACCTTTCGCCAAATGAGAGTACGTCATCTCAGTCAAGCGATCCGATATAGCTATAAAACTCTCTCTTTCCACAACCCAACTGTTCGCAACTAATATATCACAGACGTATTTACATGGGATTAACGCGATCGAAGAAATATTGTTCTGTCCTTAATATGATAACTTCACGGCAGAAGTCTTTATATATGTTAAGAGAGGCAATGTTATAATCTGGAGGTTACTGAACTGAGTAGGGCAAGACCTTTGGAAACATCCGGGTTTAAATCAAAATTTCATTAGCAGAATGACGACTTATGTCTTATCTCAACTCTTTTATTAGTAGCAACCGTTCCAAAAGTTACTAAGACTCAAGAAAAGAAGGTGTGTCCGTCTAAACGTGTATCTCCTTTCAACGGAGAGAACGCGGGACGGTTGGGTCCGCTCAGTTAGCCGCGCTCCCAGAGAGCAGCAGCGTCCTGGAAGGCCGTCGTGGCCGTGCGGGCTGCTTGCCTCGCAGGCGCTTCAAGGAGAGCAACAAGTAGGAAGGAGGTAAACAAGGCACTCGGCTCACGGACAGCGCGGCGGCGGCGGCCGTCTGGCGCGACCTGCCCCTAATGAAGCAGCGGCGGCTGATGTTCGCGCAGCTTGCAGCGTTGTGTAGTTACGGAACTTATGTTGCCCTTACTGCGCGTTGAAAGAAGTCGACTAAGGGTAAGCAAAGAGTAACAAAAAACAGACCAGTGTCGAACTAGAGCTAGAACTACCATTACCCGGCGGGCATCAACAACTGAGTAAGCAGTAAACTGTCAGCCACCGCTGAAACAGTGCTCGTTTTGGATCTGTTTGGCGTAAACTTCGCACTGTTGTTCAAAAATTCTATTTGAATCCCGCTTTATTTACACGTAGCAATGCACGATAGCATTTGCAGTTAACTCTCTCATCATTTTCCGCAGACGTCATGACACAATTATGCAGCGGGCGGTGTATGACTTGCTACAGCCCTTAGCATGATACCCACAGTGCTAATTATTTACGTCTACAACCGATGTTACTAATCATAGTAAGAGGCCGGTAAGCAATTAGTTTCCTGGTGAGTGACGATAGCGGCACACTGTTCGCGATCAATGACATGTGCAGCAATCTTCTGACATAATTCATAAACCCATATCTACTATTTTATACAGGTGAACATTAATAAAACCGGCAAACTGCAGGGAGAGATTTGTGACTGGAAATGGAGGAAGAAAGTTCCTACAAACATGTGTCCGGAAATGGACGGTGTGCGTGGAACAGTAACAAATTGTCACGGAACACAGTACAGAGCTGCATTGCATCCATATCACAACAGATGTTCAAAGTGCCCTCCATGGTATTTCAGGTGACAGTGATAGCAGGTCATGCAGGATACTTGCACCATGTTGGCGGGCCACTTGCCAGGAGCTTGTACTGGGGTTAGTCTCAATACCTTGTAGAATCTGGGCCTCCAAACCTGGTGTACGAACAGTCCGTCGCCTCCCTGCACGTTCGTCTGTTTGAAAGGACCCATGATCACAAAAAAAATAATGTTCAAATGTGTGTGAAATCTTATGGGACTTAACTGCTAAGGTCATCAGTCCCTAAGCTTACGCACTACTTAACCTAAATTATCCTAAGGACAAACACACACACCCATGCCCGAGGGAGGACTCGAACCTCCGCCGGGACCAGCCGCACAGTCCATGACTGCAGCGCCTGAGACCGCTCGGCTAATACAGCGCGGCCCATGATCACATAAATGCCGAAAAGGAACTTGAAATGTTGTATGATGTGTACTTGTTTTGCTACAGCCGTGATCTCTCGACCGTTTCTGTTTGCTTGGCCGTTCACAAACACCATCTCGGTTTGCTCCCGACGAGAACACCGGACCATTCTGTTGCTTACAGTACGCTGCGTCAATCACAGAGCCTGCAACACACAAGAAACACAGTCACGTGGTCAAAGGTACTGTCATTCGTCAGCGCCATCTACAACAATGCATTTCAGGGCCCATGTTCATAGGACCTTTTTTCCTCCATTTCTAGTCAAGAATGCGTCCCTGCAGTTTGTCGGTTTTATTAATGTTCGCCCTGTAGAACGAACACACGGTACACTATTTATGGTGAATCATACTTTGGATGAAAACATTTTAGCCACATTTTCGAACTTTGTAAGAGGAGATGGATGTTTACAGGAAGTAGGGCCACGGTCTCCTTTCTACATGATAAACCGCAACCCAGATGATGATTACATTACACAAGGGCATATTTGAGACATACTTAGGTTTCGGTTAACACCAGACTCATCATCAGCTGAGGAAAAAAGTAAACCTCTTCGAGGACATTCGTCGGTACACCACCGTGACACTCACTATCTGTAACGCTCATGTAATAGTACGTTCACACAGCCGTGAATAGCTGTTGCTGCTGTGAAGACCCATAATGACTATTGAACAAAAGTGCAACTATATTTAGAATCACTGCAAAAGGAGAGTGGATAATGAAATTCGCTGTTGGCACACATCCAAGGATTCATTGTTCGTTTGAATGTACAGATCACAGTTAACACTGTTTTATGCCATTCATCCTACAAGCTGGAGCCGGGAGATTCGGAGTTTAACGGACAAAATCAGACTATGAGATGGAGAACAAACGTACGCTTCGTCCTTTCCTCCAACTGGTGATTACATAATAGTGACTAAAGTTTCTCTCATCGTCTTGGTTCAAACCAGCTACTCCGGATTCGACGTTAATGTGACGTCGCAAGTTCGTGACCACTGCCAAGGAGGCAGCTGTAATCAACACATTGTCGGTTTTGATGACCGTTATTTACTGAAACAATGGTGAGCATTGTGGGAGTGAATGACTCTTCCCAGCGCTCACACCGTGAGAGGATACTAAACTGCAGAGAGAGATTGCTTCCTACTCCAAGGTAATTGCTTGGAACAATGGTGGTAGAAACTTCTATCGACACTAATAAGACGAGTGGAGTTGGTGGACTGTGGGCCAGTGTCCTGGGTTATATTTCACACCTCATGTCATTGTTTCATACAGAATAATGTTATCCGTTTTTATGGTGATCTGTAGGTAGTATTGGGATGTTATGCCTGGGGTTCATCTTTGGATTGTTATAAGGTCACTGAAAGCTTAACATCTATTACGAAGGATAATAGCCAGCGGTACGAGTAACAGACAGTCTCTCCAATTAGGTGACAGGGGAACTGCATCAGTTTCCCATCCAATAGCGAGACGTCATACATACTTGTCTCTGTTGCTGAAACCGATTTGAAACCCCAGTGTGGTTGTATCCGATCCATAGGGAAACACTTCAGTCTCTGATAATCATCTCGCTGGGGTTAGAAGTTCCTACTGACATTTTTCCATGTTTACGAATTAAATTTTAGTTTTTAAACTCTGCCGTCTGCAGTACACAATATAATACTTTTTCTATTTACTAACACATATTTCGACACTCGCATCATCTTCCATGGCATCTTCATTCCAACCCGTCTACAAACGCCAGAAGTGCAGAAATTTTAAAACTAGATATTCTGTGCACCTCAGAGCTTTTGAAAAGTGGTGGTACATTTTCAGTTCTCAGATCATCTAACAGAGAAAAACTACCATCCAAGTGAAATATCCGAGTGCACATCTGTTGCACCTGCAGATAAGATAAAATGTGGAACAGTAGGCGCAAGTTATCACAGTAATAATTCTGTATCATATAAATCCGTTGATTACTTCATAGTAATGAGTAGAGACTTCATGACCACCCTGGACATCGGCGACACTACGTCCTACAGCACCACATCTACACAAATGTGTTTCGTTTAAGGCACAGTGTAAGAACTGCATCAATGTGCATGACGAAAGGAGATGTTTCTATCAGTATATCTCTCTCGGTGGCTGCAGTGAAGTCAGATCATAAATAAAGTGAGGTTTTGATACTATAGATAGAGTGTGTAAAATCAAAGATCTGCTATAAACACTCTCCGCAACCCTTTTACACCCCATTTTGAAACTTTTATGCGCGAAACCTGTCATCAGAAATTATTAACACAGTTTATGATCAACAGAAGAAGGAATATTTAAGCACCTTGACTACTTCTGTTCGCGTTTGGTGTGGCTCTAAGCTGGCGATGGACCACCACCGCAGTTAGTCAGATCTACATCTACGCATAAGGATTTCCTAGGAGGAATGGTGAGTTTTTGGAGATATGAAAGGAACAATTATTTGAAGCAAAGCACTTTTTATGGACATATTCCCCAATTCCGAATGATTTCCAAGATAGAACACACTTAAAATCCAATGCTATCTGCTTTCTGTATTACACTATACATTGTCAGGTTTACACACGTACGCATGTGCAACTGTTGATAAACATTACGACATGTGTTTTACGAAGTATCGGTTGAAAAATACGCATTTTGAACATATAAGCATTAAGTCGCCGTATGCTGGTAACGGGACTAACAGTAAGCTGAATCGTTCCAGCAATGTGTCGCTGTTCCTGCACGGTGTGTTGAACCACGCGTTCAGAAGAGAAGTGGGAACTTGGAGCAGTAGCCATCGCATGCAGTGTGCTGAAAACTCCGTTAAACACTATTCAATCAGGAATTCGACGCGTCGGAAAGCGCTGACGGCATTCTTCGCCAGCAGCAGGAGCGCTACCATCACAGAAGCAGTAAACATGCCGCCATATCTGCATATTCATCGTTAGAGTAAGTGTGTGATGCTTTAGTCAGCTCGTGTACAAATACAGTTAACCGGTGTTACTATCTGATACACTCGCAATCCCTCGCACTACTTCACTCACAACACACCCGCGTTCAACGGTCTAGCTTAAGGGCAGACAGACAGCCAGAGCAAAGAGATTGCAAGCAACGACATAGGTTGGGCTAGTAGCCCAAAAAAAATGTGCATTAAATATGTTTTGCCTCAACCATTGAAAATAGGGAAAATGTCGGTATGAAGATTTTTGCTTCAAGAGAGCATTCCTTTCATGTCCCTAAATATGGACCATTACTCCTGGGACACCCAGTGTACACCGAAAGCCTCTGAACAACCCATGGCAGAGTGTACATCGTTATCGATTTTCTTTCGTATTTCATTCGCTTATTGAATGATGAAACGTTGACTGCCTGATATGCCTCTGTACATGAACTAGTCTCTCTTATCTTATTCTCATGGTCCCTATGCGAGAGCTGCGACGATGGCAACGTAACGGTCGCACAGTCTTCGTCGGATACAGATACTCTACATCTAAACAACGGAGTTGGCAACCACTACGAGCAGATCGTTTTCCTTCCAACAACTCCCCTTTTAAGTTTTTCGATCATTTCTGTTACACTATCGAATGGACTGCACTGACATGTTACAATAATAGCAGCTCGCCTCTGCATTAGTTCAATGTCTGTCACCAAGCCTACTCAATAAGGACTCCAGACACTGGAGCAGTACTCTAGAGTTGGTCGCACTAGCTTCTCGTAAGCGATTTGCCTTACAGAGGCATCACATTTTTCCAGAAACCTTGCAACAAATCAAAGAGTTTTACATAAATGATAGCTCTGTCAAGTTGGCTGTCACACTCTCTTCTTCCTGCTTTGTAGTATCTACATTTCTGTTTTCAGAGTGTATCGTCTGCTATGTACACACTGTAATTCAAATGGTTTGTAAGGGGTACTTTTGTGCAATACTAGTGTGCTAACAATTTTTGTACTGCTCGTCTCGTGCCTAACTGCTGTTTTTATTATCTTCCTTAACAGATGGAAACTGATACAGGAACTGCAGTGCTGTCACTGCCTCCGACACTATTCGCGAGTCGGCACCGCCGCTCTGCCTGTATTTGCCACCAGTCTCGGGCGCTGCAAAGGACGTAACTGTCCGAGGCGTCTCTTGGCACTGGCGGAGAGGCGGTCGAGATCCACCCACTCTCCAGAATCCTAAACCCTTAGCTGACGAGACCGCCTGGTCAACTTGCTGTCTGCGACGCTTTTGGCAGTACCATCCCGAATGACAATAGAGTTTGATAAAAAGTATAGCAGACGCTCTTGTTTGTGCTCGATTCAACAGCCAAATAAAATATTTCATAGCGATCGTGTCATAGTGTAGCCATCAGCATAGCCATTGCACACAATCTAATATATTGTTCCGAAGTGTCACCAACTTGACCACATATTTTAAGGGAAAAAAGATAATAGCCCCAGCAATCGATCCCACGCGATAATTTGGGACACAATCTGACAGTATCCGGTTATGACCTTCTGAAAGCAAAACTTTTAAATTTCGCGCACCGGTTGTTTGACACTCGCTCCGCCTCAATGGGGCCACCTAAGGCCCGAGCGCCAAGTACAGGGTGTATCAAGAAGAATCACCAGATCTGACATGTCTATATTTCTGAAACTAATAGACATATACAATGAACTTTGTTTTTTGATGAACAGGAAAATGTATTTTTCGTGCCTTTTCATATTATTATTTAAACAATTAGACGCACTACCACCATCCAGTGTCGTTGCCAGTATGGGGCCCAGAGTCCAACTGATCTAGTACACAGCACTACCAACAGAGGGTGCTGTCGTCCATTCTGTAACGTAATCCAAGATGGCGATCTGGGGTGGGGGCGAAATGGTGGGAAACAGTGTGGTCACCATGGGATCAGGAGTCCAACTGGCCTAGTACACAGTACCACCACCAGAGGGCGCTGTCGTCCGTTCCGTGACGTAATCCAAGTTGGCGGCCATGATGTCAGCTGATGACGCAAGTACCATTATCCAAGATGAGGGATTTTGGTGGGAAACAGTGTGTTCACCATGAGGTCTGTACATAGTACAGAGTACAGCCACCAGAGAGCGATCTCATCCATTCTGTGACGTAACCCAAGATGCTGGGGGGGGGGGGGGGGGAGGGGGATGGAATGGAAGGAAACAGTGTGGTCACCATGAGGTATGGACGTAGTACACAATGCTGTCACCAGAGGGCGCTGTCATCCGTTCCCTTCCAAGATGGTGGGTGAAATTGGCGGGAAAAGGACTCTGCCTGTGCTGGTAATAAGTCTTTATTTTGCAGGCAGTGTCTCCACCACGAGACCTTGAGTCCAACTGACCTTGTACACGCTACTGGCACCAGAGAGCGTTCTCATCTGTGACGTAGCCCAAGACGACTGTCTGGAGGGGAAAATGATTCAGACTGCGCTGGGCTACTGCGGAGAGTAAGGAAGGAGTGTACTTTATTTATTTTGGAACAGTTTATTTACGGACGGATTTTGAGAGATAGAATATTTATCACACTGACACAAAATACTCGCCCTGATGTGCTTGGGGGTCACAATACACAGTCTGCCGGCCGGAGTGGCCGAGCGGTTAAAGGCGCTACAGTCTGGAACCGCACGACCGCTACGGTCGCAGGTTCGAATCCTGCCTCGGGCATGGATGTGTGTGATGTCCTTAGGTTAGTTAGGTTTAAGTAGTTCTAAGTTCTAGGGGACTTATGACCACAGCAGTTGAGTTCCATAGTGCTCAGAGCCATTTGAACCAATACACAGTCTGCAGACCAGCAAACTACTCGTAAACAATGCAATAGACACGCTTGCTAATTGTAAACTGTCGAAATAATGCATTCCACAAATTAAGAACTATAAAAGCTCCACTAACTTCATCCGATATAGAACTCACACAGGCACCGATGCTGGTGCGATGACTTATAGCTGCGGCGGGGGTCCAACGTGGAGAGAGAGTTGTTGCAATGCTCCCCAGAATAGGACAGGGTACGTTCCTGCTAGCATTTTTATTGGAACAGCCCGTCCATCACTGAATTCACCTGTCAAACTGCTGCTGCTGCTGCTGTCCGTGTGGGACGATCCTATTAAATATATAGGTATTGTTACTGCAGCTACTATAAGACGCCACACACACTGGATGATTTTAAATAAAATACAGTCACAACATAATGAAACTGGTAGAGTTTGGTCGTGTTGTGGAGAGTTTCCAAACTACAGTCTGAAGGTGATTCATGAGCTCTACATTTAAACTCATCTGCCATAGTCATGGAATAGCTGATGAGTCTACGTTCCATTTCGACTGATTCGTCATATTGCAGTCATGTACAAGATCACTGTTAGTGACGTCAGTCAGTCATTATGTGGTAACCAGACACATGCCAGTGGACAGATGGGATGGAAAAGACACCATCGATGTACGCTAATAATAAGCATCACAGTTGATAGTGTGAAAAATTTTAGCAATTTTACAGTAATTTCAACATCGATCAGTTATGTAACAGCATGTTTCCCAAATTCAGCATCACAGCTAAACCACCCCTTCTCCACTTTGCGAGTATCATTGCGAATTTGGATAGATGACTGTGCACTACGTCCATTCATTGTTAATTCTCGAACACATACACCATCAAAGTATATTATACAGCGCTCTACATATTTCTAACACCTCGAGCATAGCTGAAGAGCAAACACCTTTGGCTGAAGAAACGCGGAACGGTATCCAGCGACTGCAGTGATTCCACACAGCATTCAGAAAGTCGATGAAATTATTCTTGGTGAGGGCAGGGTGACTACAGATGATATGGGTTGCGTTACCGCCCTGAGTAAAGCCTTGTCTCCCAACTCTTGCAGCGTTTCGATTTGGAGGTAGAGAAGTTTCTCGAAAAACTCTGATTGGAAAAGAAAGGTGGACTTATTTTTTTAAACCCGAATGAAAATGGTAGTCAGTGGAAAGACATCATAGAAACTCACCAAAGAAGTAAAAGTTCAAAAATGTGCGATTGGCTGGTGAAGCCATGGCTACAGTATTCTGGGATCAGAGGGATGCTCAATAAATCCTATCCATGATGTCGCCCAACAAAAGCTATGGCGGTGTTGTTTTCTTGCATGACAATGCAGGGCCACACAACAGTTGTCACATCATTGAAGAGATTGTGAGAATTGGGTGAGAAGTCTTGCCTCATTTGCCATACATCCCTGACCTGGCACCTTCAGACCTTCATCTGCTCGGTACTAAAAGACGCTCACCGTGGGATTCACTTTGAAGATGACGAGTCCATGAAAAAGTTCGAGCGTCAATAGCTTCGGAAGCATAACTGTGCATTTTACCACACTGGAATAAATGCCTTTTTTAAAACATGGAGCAAAATTGTGGAAATGTACGAAGATTAAATTGAAAAGTCATAAATTAATCATCAGTGTTATGGTTTTCAACCACTGTAGTCGCATTTTAAATCCTTCTCAAATGAAAGAAATAATAGAATGCAATAAAAAATTAGGAGGCATTACTTTTTGTCTGACCCCTGTAGTAAGGATGAGCAATATTAGGAGACTAATTGTGATCATTTCGTCTGTTTATTGCACTGATGCCATTTTTATATCAATGATTAATGAAAACCATGATAGCTGTATTACTGCAATATTTATTGTGTAACGACCGGTTCCGTTGTTAGATCATCGCAAGGTTCCCGAGTTGTGCCAATGTCATTACTTAATGTCAGAGATAAAGTCTGGAAACAGTGATCACAAACATTCTGCCGACCACCTGGTGGAAGCATGGCGAACAGACACTGCACATTGTGTACATTTTATGATGTTCTACGAACGAAACGAGCCATGACCATAATAAATTGTGTAGTAATACAGCTGTGGTGGTTTTCGTTAATCATCTGTATTAGCATCAATCGGCTACGGGGCTCAACAGGAGCAGGTAATTAATACAGTTTCAACCAAAGAAGCGTTTCAGCAAGTATTAAAAAAGGACTTACATCAGCAAATTTCAGTAATTATCCTCTGTCGGAAAATGTACCCCCTGCATGTTCTGACACATGAAAGGAATATCTTTATATCATTATACGTGGTATCTGAAGTCAAAATTGTTTCTACCTGTATAGTTATTTATGTCAGAGGAGCAGCTGAAACCGTAGCTAGAAGATCGAAAATTAATTTAAGACTCACTTTTTATACAAGTTAAGAGATAATATTGATTGACGCTCGTTGGTACAAAAATTTAATAAATCCATTCACTTAAGAAACAGTTCCTTTTAAAACTTACAAAACAATACTGGTGAAGTGCAAACCATGCGAACAGCGTTTTCGCTTAATACTTCGAATTCACATCGTAAAGTAAGGTTCTCTTGACCAAACAGCAAGTGGTCACATGATTCTGCTAGAGGATCAATCCTTCAATGAAATTCCTGCTTTTACCATCTGTTTAACAATGTTCGTAAGTGCTAGATATATTCAAATATATCCCGTCTAAATTTTGGAGAAAGAGTTTCAACAAGTTCGACTGTTCTCAGTGTGTATCGGTGAGCGCCATAGTGAATTTGCGTACGTTTTCAAGCTGTGTTTTCCTTACTGATTTCGGCACTGACTGCTCGGAAAGTCGAGATATAGTCTACGTTGTTCCCAAATATTTGGGTGTGTAAAAGTGTTAATAATCTCAGATATTTCATCATATGTATGAAATATCATAATCTGCCGGCCGGGATGGCCGAGCGGTTCTAGGCGCTACAGTCTGGAACCGCGCGACCGCTCCGGTCGCAGGTTCGAATCCTGCTTCGGGCATGGGTATGTGTGATGTCCTTAGGTTAGTTAGGTTTAAGTAGTTCTAAGTTCAAGGGGACTGATGACATCAGAAGTTAAGTCCCATAGTGCTCAGAGCCGTTTGAACCATTTTTTATCGTTATCTGTCAGTTTCTAGATGAGTTACAAGGATATCTTTTCTGATCAGTTTGCAATTGCTTACGCTGATGAGCCGAAACATTTTGACCACCTGTTCATAGCATGTTGATCCCCCTTTGCAAAGGCATACAATAGCTATTCAGGGTGGCATGGATTCGACAAGTGTTTGGTAGGTTTGCGGAGGCATGTGGCACCAGATATCACACAGTTACTGTAAATTAAGATCTGATGGTTTGTCGATGCGGAGCTCGCGCCCGGTAGCGTCGCCATATGTCTCCTAACAAGTTCGGATCGGATGAATTTGCTGGCCTGGACATCAAAGTGAGTTTGTTTATTATGCTCCTCAAACCACTGTAGCCCTGATTCTGGTCTTGTGACACGGACAGTCATACTGCTGATGATGCTATGGTCATCGGGGAAGACATTTAAGAAGAAGGAATACAGGTAGTCACATAGAGCACAGTTGTCATATTTCTTTCAGTTACTGCCACAGATCCCATAGATGGCCAGGTGAATATTCCCTGCAGCATAATACTGCCACCACAAGCCCGCGTCTTTGGCGTGGTGCGTGTTTCGAGCAGCCGTTTGCCTATATGACGGAGATGACCGTCGTCCCGGTGTAACAAGAAACGTGACTCATCCGATCAGGAGACACGTTTACATTGATCCACGGTCCCGGGCTCACTGCAACCGTGATTGACGACGTCATTGGGTCAGCGTGGTAACACGTACGGGTCATCTTCTGCGGAGTCCAGTGTTCAACAATGTACGCTCAACGGTGTGCCTGCACTAGCGTTTATACTCTATCGTCAGATCCGCCACGTTTCACCACCTATCCTACTTTCAGAGCGAACGGGCTTGCCTCCAGCTTCCACGACCTGTGATGAGGCGTGGTCGTTCAACACTTTGTCTCCTACTCGGGGTTTCAGCGTTCTTCGACCACTTTCGGTACTGCCGTTTCAGAGATGCTCGTACCCGGGCGCCGGATCATAACTGTCGGCTCTTCGTCAAAGTCGCTTATTTCGTTTGCGGGTTTATTGCCCGTACCGTCGCTGGAATGATTCCCTATTTTCGTGTCACGTGCCTGCAGCGCCACAGGGTGGTATTACATGGTCGTTTTATGGAACGGACCTACAGCACGTGTAAAGTCACCATATTCAAACTAGAGACCCACCCTTGACCTGCGTAATTAATTGATCTCGAATGTACGAGTGATGCCCAGCAAAAAAATGGATCTGCATGCCATTGTGAAACAAGGAAATGCTTTAGAAGCAAACCGAACTCCGGGACGGCCAGGCGCTTCTTCAGAGAAGGGACCACGCTGGGTGGCAGTCACATAACGGCTACGAGCCGGCAGGGTCTTCTCTGCGCCCTGAGGCGCCACCGGACGAATTCCGCAAAAGGGAGAACATAGTCTAGGAAAGAGGACCTATGCTCTCAGAGACGCCTAGCTCGCAACGAAAAAGGCGGTAAAGTAAGACATCCTTGACAGAAATCGTCGTACAGAACATATAGACAATTCATCTGCCACTTCTCGCCTCCTACTTACCTCGCAAAGTTTCTTTCTCTGCTGATCTTCAACTTATGACGCCATGCTACAAGGAAGGACGATGGTGCTACAGCTACCATATGCTGAGATTTAATTGCGTCGGCATGAGATGTAGGATGAGTCATAACGGTTCACAGCTTTAATATCTTAGAACGTCACTCTAACAATTTATTTTGCAAATCATGAAAAGCTTGCTTCCAAATTCCTCAAAAGGTGTCAGTTACTATCTTCCATAATTCTCGTGTTCCCTTCAGCAGTCTATCCTTTACTAACTCATTTCACAAAGAGCACTCTGTACTTACGTGATTTATTTTCAGTTTTCCCCCGACCCCTGTTTATTTATTTACACGTCAAGTTCCGCAGGACCAAAGTAAGGAGCAAATCTCTAAGGTCATGGAACATGTCAATACATGAAATTATAAAATAAAAGTAGTAACAGATAAAAATAAAATGTTTATGAACACAAAAAAGTAAAGCCATAAGTTTAAGTAAACGCAATCAACAATATAACATAGGAATCAGCTTAATTTTTCGAGGAATTCCTCAACAGAATAGGAGTGGCCCATGAGGAAACTCTTCAGTTTCGATTTGAAAGCACGTGGATTTGAATTCTTGTGGTAGCTTATTGAAAATAGCCTCAGCAGTATTCTGTACACCTTCCTGCACAAGAGTTAAGGAAGTCTGAACCAAATACAGGTTGGATTTCTGTCGAGTATTAACAGAGTGAAAGTTGCGTATTCTTGGGGATAAGCTGATATTGTTAACAACAAACGACAGTAAAGAATGTATACACTGAAAGGCCAATGTCAAAATACGCAGAACAGAGTCGACAAGAGGTTCGCGAACTTAAACCACTTACTGCCCGAACCGCCCGTTTCTGAGCCAAAAATATTCTTTTAGAATGGAAAGAGTTACCCCAAAACATAATACCATACGACATAAGCGAATGAAAGTAAGCAAAGTAGACTAATTTTCGTGTTCAATAATCACTTACTTCAGATACCGTTCGAATAGTAAAAATGGCAGCATTAAGTCTTCGAACAAGATCCTGAACGTGGGCTTTCCACGACAGTTAACTACCTATCTGAACACCTAGACATTAGAAGTGTTCAGCTTTACTAATCATATGCCCATTCTGTGAAATTAAAACATCTAGTTTTGCTGAATTGTGTGTTAGAAACTGTAAAAACTGAGTCTTATTGTGATATAGCGTTAGTTTGTTTTCTACAGACCATGAATTTAGATCATTAACTGCACTATTTGAAACCGAGCCAGTGTTGCACACAACATCCTTTACTACCAAGCTAGTGTCATCAGTAAACACAGATATTTTAGAGTTACCCGTAATACTAGATGACATACCATTTATATGAATAAGGAACAGGAATGGCCCCAACACTGATCCCTGGGATACCCCCCTTTTCACCGTACTACGCTCAGACCCCACATCATAGCCATCCTCAGCACTGTGAATAATGACTTATTGTTGCCTATTGTTAAAGTAAGAGGTGAACCAATTGTGAGGCACTCTCCGTATTCCGTAATGGTCCAACTTCTCGAGCAATAATTTGTGATCGATTCGCGTTCGCACAGGTTGTCTTATCGAGATGTTGCCACATGACGCCTTTATGAAATATTATTCAGAATGTAGGATGGCTATAATTTCGCACCTTTCAAGCACTCATCTACATACTTTGTCGTGATTTACAACTGCAATTAGGTATCATTTGATAAGTTGTATATCGCATATATGAATATTTAAAGGAGACTGACATTGTCACGTACACCTTGTAAATAGTTGTTAACGCTTATTGCATGAAAGGTGACAGAGTGTCTTTATTATTAAAACGGCGTAATGAATGATTGCCTATACTATCAGAGGTTGGAACGCCAGAGGAAATGAAACGGCAGGCGTAACTCAAGCCCTGGGTGGAAAAGGCTGCAGAAGTGAGTTGGTCCTGCTTCACACAGGAAGTGCCAATACGGACGGTCTGGGCACCTGAGCGCGGAAGCACAATACAGCGGTGGCCGGCCAGTCTTGTAGTGGGGCCGGACGGATAACAGGACAATACTTCAGAAACTCTGGAAATATTGGATACAGCAGAGAGGAACAAGGAAGCGTTACCTCGCAAATCGCAGGCTGGGTTATTTCCGAGGATTTTTACTCTGTGAAGTGTACCATTGTATGAGTATAGGTATTTCCTCACAAAATTACCGCGCTGGACGACAAAAGACTAACATTTGGTTGGCTGGCGTTCGGAAGAATCTGTAGAGAGGGAAAATATTTCGTGGTTTCGAGAATATGATTCGCCTTCTGAGTTACGAGGGAGAGGAGCCGAGCTTTGCTGGGAAGCCAGCAGTGGAGAGAAGAGGTCTCCCACTTTGAGCTCACGAGTTTGACGGTCGCTCAGTATCAGACGGACTTGCTGTCTTTACTCTCAGGAGATTTTGTAGTTAGAATGGTTAGGCACTGTAGTGTTGCGAACTTATACGATTCTTGACTTCGCCTCCGGGTAGGGAGTCGTAATTAAGTATGCAGCATTCAGTGATTGAGAACACTTCTTCTACCTATACTCACGTTGAGACGTCACCTGTACTCCATCCTTGTGGCTGGGAGTTCGCGTTTCTCATTTGTAGAACACAGAGAGGAGATGACAGTGTTAGAGTATACTAGTCAGAGGACGGCCTTCTGCCGTCCTTGTGTTTGAAAGAGTTTATTTTGTGGCTGGAGTTCTTCCATCGTCGCAGACGTGTACGAGAACCGTCACTCCGATGCACCGGACGCAGTACATACGGTGATATTGTTAACTGTCAAATCTTCAGTTTCGCATTCAGTTTTTCCGTTGCGCACATTCATTTTACACCCACCTGGAGTAGCCTCATGGAAGAATTAAACATTTTTGTCATAAGGTTCAGAATATCACAATTGTGAGTACATATATCAATTGGTTACTAATACAATTTCGTTCATTTAGAAACCACCTACAGCGGCATTCATTCCCGGGGCAGGCAGTTGTTATAATGTAGCTCTGCAGGTCTTAGTGGCCTGTGTCACTGAAGGTGAAATCTGGGTTCTTAGGCCGCATCATATTTCTTGTGTATGATCGGCGTTTCGACTCCTCTGCTGAAATCTACTTCAGGATTTTGTGGTGTCCACAGTTAACTGAACACTGTTAAAGACCAGTGTCGCATTACTTATAAAAGTGAGTTGTCTCTCACTTGTGCCGAAGAAATGGGATTATTGGGTAAAATTGCTGTGGCTGTCATTGGTGGGCCACAGTCACCGAAGCGTGAAATCGACTCTAGCGGTACATTAGGAGAACTGCAGCCATGACACTGACTTTCAAAAACTTACGTATTACAGGTAAGGAAATCAACATTTATGGAAGAAAAATCCCAGAAGTGACTCAAATTTCTAGGAAGGAATGTAACTTCAGTATCGAGAACAGCTATAGGCTTCCGGCTTCGTGGCTTCCCGCCATGAAAGAAGTGAATAGGTATCCTTCTCTGTGGGGAATAATAGTTTTTATAAAAATTCCCCCACTGTTGTTCTGTCTGTTTCGCATCTATATAATGACGATGGCCCACTAGTATCTCTTCTTCAGCATAAGCCCAGGAAAAATCCCTTTCTGTCCAATGACGATAGCCCACCAACGGTACCCACAGGAATTTTACCCAATAATTCCACTTCTTCAGCAGAAGTGCGCTACAACACCCTTTTATGAGTACCATGACACTGGTATTTGTCAGTGTTCAGTTACCGTGGACAACGCAAGTTCGTGAAGTAGATCCCAGCAGACGTGTCGGAACGTCGACCATACACAAGAAATACGAGGTGCGTGAGAAAAGTAATAAGAATGACAATAATGCAAGCAACGCTGTGTTGTTCTACTTGTATAACCCCGTGTGTTCACCCTTTCCAGACGCTCAATCCGAGTTTCAGGTCCGTACAGCCATTACGTGATTTTTGACAACGGCAACAGTGAAGTTGTGTTTTTCTTGTGTGTTGCGAAAGTGGAACAGCAACGTTATGTCATCAAGTTTTACGTTAAACTTAGGGAATCCGCGAGTGTGACCTTTTGAAAAGTTGAAACAGGCCTACGGGGAACATTCCTCAGCAGGGCGCAAGTTTTTTGCTGGACAAAACCATTTTTGGAAGATCCCGAATACGTTGAACCTCGTTCAGGGAGACCTTCATCTTCAAAAACGTATGCTTGCTCTTATGAGATCAGACAGCCATTTAACAATAAGGGTTGTGAATGACCTGTTAAATACACTCCTGGAAATTGAAATAAGAACACCGTGAATTCATTGTCCCAGGAAGGGGAAACTTTATTGACACATTCCTGGGTGGCACGGGATACATGCGGACGTGCATTGTCCTGTTGGAACAGCAAGTTCCCTTGCCGGTCTAGGAATGGTAGAACGATGGGTTCGATGACGGTTTGGATGTACCGTGCACTATTCAGTGTCCCCTCGACGATCACCAGTGGTGTACGGCCAGTGTAGGAGATCGCTCCCCACACCATGATGCCGGGTGTTGGCCCTGTGTGCCTCGGTCGTATGCAGTCCTGATTGTGGCGCTCACCTGCACGGCGCCAAACACGCATACGACCATCATTGGCACCAAGGCAGAAGCGACTCTCATCGCTGAAGACGACACGTCTCCATTCGTCCCTCCATTCACGCCTGTCGCGACACCACTGGAGGCGGGCTGCACGATGTTGGGGCGTGAGCGGAAGACGGCGTAACGGTGTGCGGGACCGTAGCCCAGCTTCATGGAGACGGTTGCGAATGGTCTTCGCCGATACCCCAGGAGCAACAGTGTCCCTAATTTGCTGGGAAGTGGCGGTGCGGTCCCCTACGGCACTGCGTAGGATCCTACGGTCTTGGCGTGCATCCGTGCGTCGCTGCGGTCCGGTCCCAGGTCGACGGGCACATGCACCTTCTGCCGCCCACTGGCGACAACATCGATGTACTATGGAGACCTCACGCCCCACGTGTTGAGCAATTCGGCGGTACGTCCACCCGGCCTCCCGCATGCCCACTCTACGCCCTCGCTCAAAGTCCGTCAACTGCACATACGGTTCACGTCCACGCTGTCGCGGCATGCTACCAGTGTTAAAGACTGCGATGGAGCTCCGTATGCCACGGCAAACTGGCTGACACTGACGGCGGCGGCGCACAAATGCTGCGCAGCTAGCGCCATTCGACGGCCAACACCGCGGTTCCTGGTGTGTCCGCTGTGCCGTGCGTGTGATCATTGCTTGTACAGCCCACTCGCAGTGTCCGGAGCAAGTATGGTGGGTCTGACACACCGGTGTCAATGTGTTCTTTTTTCCATTTCCAGGAGTGTATTTTTACCATGCGTCAAATTTTGACCGAAGATTTGTACATGCGAAAGGTCTGTGCCAAAGTGGTGTCGAAAAACCACACAGCTGAACAGAAGAACAATCGAAGAAACATGCTGTTAGATCTTTTGAGAAGATTGGCAATGACGATGTATGGTTCAGTCGTGTGATCACAGATGGTGAATCCTGGAATTTTTTAGCACGATCCTGAGACAAAGTGGCAAAGTGAGGAGTAGCAAACTGAGACATCTCCTCACCCGAAAAAGCTCGAATGAGCAAATTAGAGATCGAAACAATGCTGATTTGCTTTTTTGACAGTAGGTTAGCGTGCATAAAGAATTTGTTCCTCGAGGAAGAACTATCTGAGATGTCCTCGAATGCCTCAGGCATTGGGTGAAACGAGTGAAGCCGGACACTGCAGACAAATGGATGCTCCATCTTGACTACGCCCCATGTCACACGGCCACTTCCATCAGGGAATTGTTGATCTCAAAAGTACACTACTGCCCATTAAAATTGCTACACCACCAGAATGACGTGCTAAAGACGCGAAATTTAACCGTCAGGAAGAAGATGTTGTGACATGCAAATGATTAGCTTTTCAGAGCATTCACACAAGGTTGGCTCCGGTGACGACACCTACAGCGTGCTGACACGAGGAAAGTTTCCAACCGATTTCTCATACACAAACAGCAGTTGACCGGCGTTGCCTGGTGAAACGTTGTTGTGATCCCTCGTGTAAGGAGGAGAAATGGGGACCATCACGTTTCCGACTTTGATAAAGGTCGGATTGTAGCCTATCGCTAATCCGGTTTATCGCATCGCGACATTGCTGCTCGCGTTGGTCGAGATCCAATGACTGTTAGCAGAATATGGAATCGGTGGGTTCAGGAAGGTAACACGGAACGCTGTGCTGGATCTCAACGGCCTCGTATCACTAGCAGTCGAGATGACAGGAATCTTATCCGCAAGGCTGCAACGGATCGTGCAGCCACGTCTCGATCCCTGAGTCAACAGATGGGGACGTTTGCAAGACAACAACCATCTATACGAACAGTTCGACGACGTTTGCAGCAGCATGGACTATCGGCTCGGAGACCATGGCTGCGGTTACCTTTGACGCTGCATCACAGACAGGAGTGCCTGCGATGGTGTACTCAACAACGAACCTGGGTGTACGAATGGCAAAACGTCATTTTTTCGGATGAATCCAGTTTCTGTTTACAGCATCATAATGGTCGCATCCGTGTTTGGCGACATCGTGGTGAACGCACATTGGAAGCGTGTATTCGTCATCGCCATACTGGCGTATCACCCGGCGTGATGGTATGGGGTGCCGTTGGTTACACGTCTCGGTCACCTCTTGTTCGCATTGACGGCACTTTGAACAGTGGACGTTACATTTCAGATGTGTTACTACCCGTGGCTCTACCCTTCATTCGATCCCTGCGAAACCCTACATTTCAGCAGGATAATGCACGACCGCATGTTGCAGGTCCTGTACGGGGCTATATGGATACAGAAAATGTTCGACTGCTGCCCTGGCCAGCACATTCTCCAGATCTCTCACCAAATGAAAACGTCTGGTCAATGGTGGCCGAGCAACTGGCTCGTCACGATGTGCCAGTCACTACTCTTGATGAACGATGGTATCGTGTTGAAGCAGCATGGGCAGCTGTACCTGTACACGCCATCCAAGCACTGTTTGGCTCAATGCCCAGGCGTATCAAGGCCGTTATTACGGCCAGAGGTGGTTGTTCTGGGTACTGATTTCTCAGGATGTATGCACCCAAATTGCGTGAAAATGTAATCACATGTCAGTTCTAGTATAGTGTATTTGTCCAATGAATAGCCGTTTATGATCTGCATTTCTTTTTGGTGCAGCAATTTTAATGGCCAGTAGTGTAATTCCTGTTGTTCGACAGCCCCTCTATTCACCTGATGTGAGTGCTTTTCCCGAATTGAAAAATGTCTTAAAAAGACGACATTTTTGGGACTCTGGAGAACACTCGAAAGAGTGTGACCGATATGTTAAAGACATAACCAGGTGAAGCCTGTCAGCGTGCTACCAAGACAGGAATAGCGGCTCTGTCGGAGTGTAGGTGACAAAGGAACTACTTTCAAGAGCACATTACTGTTGTTTGAGAGAAAGATAAAAAATCGGTCTCATTACTTTTCTTACACACCTCGTATGTTGGAGCCTAGCAATCCAGGAGATTTTACCTCCAGTTGTCGTAACGTTTTGGCTCATCAGAGTATTTTGCTGGTATATTAAAACTGTGTGGTGGTCTGGAACTCTAAAATAAATCGTCACTCCTGCGAACTATCTCTTCTAGCTCAAAGTCGGGCTGCGCATCCAGTAGGAAGCGTACTTTCGGTGCCTCGAACGCCTCCGTGTGTCCGGTCAGATGTGAGGAGCCCCACGCGAGCCGCAGTGCAGGCGCCGCCCGGCCCCCGCTCACCCCTTCCCAGCCGCCGCCGCCGGATTTGCATTTCCCATTACGCGGCGGACGCCCGGGAAACGCGCACTTGATGAAACAATTTGCGACGCACACATGTCCGGTTCCCCGCAAAACCAGCACCGCCACCGCGAGCGCTCATCCGCCAGCTTTTAATTGCGAATTGCTCCAGCACGAAAGACGTCACCACTCTCCGTTTGCTCCTCTGTCTGTCATCCCGAACTACCTATTTGCTCCGGAAAGGTTAATTATAATTCACTGTTCAGAATATATTGTCGGTACAGTTGCTATTACTATTGGATAAGACCGTATAAATGTTCCATTGAGCCGGCCGGTGTGGCCGAGCGGTTCTAGGCGCTACAGTCTGGAGCCGCGCGACCGCTACGGTCGCAGGTTCGAATCCTGCCTCGGGCATGGATGTGTGTGATGTCCTTAGGTTAGTTAGGTTTGACTAATTCTAAGTTCTAGGGGACTGATGACCTCAGAAGTTAAGTCCCATAGTGCTCAGAGCCATTTAAACCATTTTTTGTCCCATTCATGCGATGCTTTGTTGACGTCATTGTCCTCCATAATTGTAAGAAGTTGAAATTTTTGTCTACAAAACAAATTACTTAGAATCTGAGAGAAATTTAAAAAAAAATTATTTATTTATTTGTACTTAGACTACTTACGAAAACAGTATCGGACATGTCATTTTTATAAAGTAGGAAAAATTAGACTAAATGGGGCGGGAAGCCGACCATGGCTTAGTTAGTGGAACCATCCCAGAATTCGCCTTAACAACGAGGGAAACCCAGGTCCCTGGATGCCCAGTCAGACAGGGTACGAATCGCGCTCCTCCCGATTGCGAGTACAGAGCATTAACATTGGCTTAGCCGCTTCTCTCGGCACATGATTACAAACCAAAAATGCTAACTTATCTACAGGGCGGTGAGAAACAATCTGAAAAGCTCGTAAAGGTGCTGCCGGGAAGGTTGCACCTTTTCCGAGTTATTTAACACTGAATTTAGCCAATCAGGTCTTCGCGAGTGCAAATTCAAGAAACTGCAAGCGCTAAAATGCGGTAATACACAAACATATGTGATCTGTGAATTACCATGTATTCAGATGTGTCTTTTTTCTGAGGAGATAAATTTAAGCTGCGTCAGCAAAAGCTACGTTTGTTCGGCTTGAAGAAACCAAACGAAGAGCACATTTGGCAACACTGTCTTTGGCAGGCTGTTTGTAGTTGCGACCGCAACTACCGGATTGGCTAACTTCGGTGCTAAATAGCTCGGAAACGGCACAACGAATCGAAGTTTTTCTTATCACTTACTTCTCAGCACAGTCTTCTCTGCAACACCCTTACAAACTTCTCAGACTGTTTCTGACCGGCCTGTATAAAGAGATTACAACATGCTGAAGAAGTATAACCAGTGACGTAACTAGAAAAGGAAACTTTGTTATATTATCTCTTCCGAAAAAAATGTAAACAAGAGAGCACATGGTATAACACCACTGGAAAGTGTAAACACATGACCACACGAGCGTCTGGCAACACTACCTCCGTCACAATAAATCTTGCGACGGATTCCTTCTCTGAGGAGATGTACCTCACTCCATCTGAAACAGAGAAAACAGAAAACCAACAACGGAAACATTCTTTTGCAAAAACAAACACAGCATGATGGTCCATCTGTTAGCAGACTGCAAAGTAGTCCATAATAAACGGCGGCCTATTATTTCTGTAAGTTAATGTTTTCATTTACCTTGTAGAAATACTTCTCAATGTGAAATGATTTTAACTCTTCTCTGAAAGCCGTTTTCTCCTCCAAACTTGTTGTGTATGTTAGCAGTGCATTATAAAAAATAACGCAAGTGACTCACATGTCTTTGAGTACGAGCTGTTTATACTCGCGCTTCATAGAGGGACCCACAGTTGCGAGTGTTATAGTTATGGTAATTGCTGTTAGTTTCCAGATCTTCAAGCTCTTGTCATCAACACTCATTTCTATCCGTATAGGAGGGGTACTGTAAACATATACAACTTTTTAAATGGGGGCTACAGTTAGCCCTTGTTGAGGTGTGTAACAAGATTCGAAGAGACCTTTTCTATCATGAACAAATTTCATTTAATCAACTTTTGGTTTTACCTCAAAAAACTATTCCATAGCCTACAACGGACAGAAGGTGGCCAAAATAATCCGTTCTAGCACTTTATGAGGAGCATACTGTAGAAATGTTTCTCAGTGCAAAACATGCAGAACTGAGTCTCTGGGAGAGTTTAGTCATCTGGTCTTTCCGGTTTAATTGTTGATCAAGACAAATTCTTAAAAGTGTTGTGCATCGTACCCATTATAACATATACACGCCCTGTACCAGATAAATACCTTGATTTTGATTCATTTTTCCAAACTGAATGTAATTTGTTTTCTTCTCATCAAGGGTCATTGAACATTGAATGCCAAGACTTGAGGATTTGATAAGTTGTTGTAGACAGAGATTTATGAACATCGCTCACTTTTACACTAGTGTCATCGGCAAACAACATGATCTCAGCTGCTTTTCATGAGTTCTGAATATCTTTTTTGTAAACAAGAAACGAAATAGGGCCTAACACACTACCCTGTGGTAAAACTATTTCGACTGCTTTTGCTTCATATACTAATCTAATTTCATAATCAGAATGAACTGAACTGAGTTCCGTAGCCAGCGATCCATTTTGAAAATATGATTGGAATCACTTTTTTCCATACCTTATATCCCCATTGCTTCCAACTTATCTAACTCGTGACTAACTTTATCGAAAGCTTTGGAAATATCTAAATAAACTCCTACAACACTACTGTTGTTATCTATGTTTTTAATGGAAATTCGAAACGGTGATTATGTTGTCAGTACCCTTCCCAATTATCTTATATTGGGTTAGTTGATTTCGTACTATGACTCTACCTGACAAATTCCTCTGAAATGCTCATCTAAAAGGGGTAAAATTTTTGATGCTATTCATTACGATGAGAGAATTAGGGGAGGGTGAAATCCGTTGAGGAACAACATTAAAAGTGCTGGCCAGCTCAGCATCCCTCTCTGCCAGTTGGATCACCACCAGTAATGTAACATACAATCGTTTCATGAGACACCACAGATAGATTTGAAATTTAACCTAGGGAATAAACACAAAGTCTGGTGGTCAGGAATACGCAGTCGGCAAAGGTAGTACAGAATGTCAGCAGTGAATTACAGTAGCTAGCTGCATGGTGGCCTATCATAATAACAGAGGCTGTTATCCTGTGGATCTGTTGTGAGATTTCATGGGCCACAGCAGTTTTCCAGACAGCAGTCTGACGTCTGTGAAATAGTTTGTCATCGGTAGCAGGGCCTTAAACGGGTATTCAGAATTGCAATGTCTCGTCAAAAGTATCTGGACACCTATTAGTAGATAGTAGTATGGGGTGTATCCACCCTTCGCCTTTATAACCCCTTGAAATTTACTACCGACACCTTCAGTCAGGTGATAGAAGTGGAGGATTGGCAGCTCATTCATCCTCAAGAGCCGAAGGAGCAAAGTCTACGTTTTAACTGATCCCAAAGAAGTTTCACTGTGTTCATGTCTAGACTCTGAGTAGGTCAGTTCATTTCGGGAACATTGTTGTCCACAAACTACTTCCCCAGAGATGTTACTCAATGATAGGCTGCAGTGTCATCTTGATACAAACACCATCTCCGAACTGTACTGAGTGCAGTCACAAGCTGTAAAATGTATTGATATTCTTCCGCGTTTAGCATTTTCTTTAGCGCAATAAGGCTGCCACCTCATAACCAGAAAAACACTGCCATACCGGACATTACCTCCTCTGTACTTGACTGTTGGCACTACACATAATGGCCGGCCGGAGTGGCCGAGCGGTTCTAGGCGCTACAGTCTGGAACCACGCGACCGCTACGGTCGCTGGTTCGAATCCTGCCTCGGGCATGGATGTGTGTGATGTCCTTAGGTTGGTTAGGTTTAAGTAGTTCTAAGTTCTAGGGGACTGATGACCTCTGAAGTTAAGTCCCATAGTGCTCAGAGCCATTTGAACCATTATTTTTTTCTTTCCAAAGGTGCTACTAACTAAACATGACCTCGATTCGTACCGGTGGTGCCATCTCTCGGACTTTGCATGGGCTTTTCAAACGCGTGATTAATCATTCCAAATCACTCGTTTCCTGTCATCCACTGTGTAATGACGTCGCTCTTTGCACCATCTCGAGATCGGTTTAGCATTGTCTGCAGAAGTGTGTGGCTTTCGAGGAGTTGCTCGATCGTTGTACTTCATTCTTTTTAACTCTCTTCCCACAGTTATTGTACTAGCTGAACTGCTGGTAACAGTTTGGAACTCACGAATGAGTCCTACGGCTGTTTTCATACGATTTTTTACGACCACCTTCCACAATACTCGACCGTCCCTGTCCGTCAGTACATAAGGCTGCCTAGTCTTGATTTAGTTGCGCTGTTTCTTCGCGTTTCCACTTCACAATCACATCACCAGCAGTCGACGGGGACAGCTTTGAAAAGGTTGAAATGTCCCTGAAGGATTTATTATTCTGGTGGCAGCGAGTGAGCTCTCCTGATTGACTCATTCTGCTGTTACTACTTCTTTACTGGCAACACATTATTCCTAGCCTCCTTTTACGCTGGCGGGTCCGCCTCTTGTGTGACAAATAGTGGTCAATCTTACATTACAAAAGGGTGTCCGAATACTTTTGAGCAGATACTGTGTAACAAAGATCCTTGCTTCGTATAAGCGCAAACTGTTCATAGTTGCCTTCGTAAAGGCGAATAGGTCTACAGTACTTGACGTATCAACAGCTGCCGCTCGGGGTAGCCGCGCGGACTTGGGCGAGAGGCGTCTTGTCACGGTTCGCGCGCCTACCTTCGTCGGAGGTTCGAGTCCTCCCTCGTGCATGGGTCTGTGTGTTGTCCTTAGCGTAAATTAGTTGAAGTTAGATTAAGTATTGTGTAAGTCTAGGGACCGATGACGTGGCCGAGCGTTTCTAGGCGCTTCAGTCTGGAACCTCGCGACCGCTACTGTCGCAGGTTCTAATCCTGCTTCGGGCATGGATGTATGTGATGTCCTTAGGTTAGTTAGGTTTAAGTAGTTCTAAGTTCTAGGGGACTGATGACCTCAGATGTTAAGTCCCATAGTGCTCAGAGGCATTTCAACCATTTTTGGACCGATGACCTCAGCAGTTTGGTCCCGTAAGAACTTACCACAAATTAAAAAAAAAAAAAAAGGAATTAACAACACACTACAGTGCTGGTTAGGGACACTGAGCAGGGGAATAGTTCATGTAGTGTACTTCTTTCTGTATCGGGTCTGGGAACTGACCCGTTCATGTTTAGAGGAAACAGAGAAACTGAAATGCTCACTAATGCGTATCGCGTCATATCTAAATTAGAATAATCATCCTTTACTAATGGCGAAGGCAGGAATCGATAATGGGACACAAACACCTCTTTATGATTCGAAACTAATCCTTGACAGGGCTGAGGTATGTTGAAGAAATCCTTCGATAATGTGCTCCACCCTATGGAATGGTACTACAGCATAAGTATCTTCTCGGTAATCTCCCTGAAGCTATTCCATGAGAATGGAAAGTTGCGTTGACCTTTCGTACTGACTGCTCACGTTACTGCAGTTAATGCGATCGTCTCTGTCTGTGAACTGATTTCTCGAATTTGGCGTTGGTCGAATGAGGATTACGTAACCTCTACCCAGCACAACCACAACGTCTGTTATTCAAATCACGATGGATTTATGTTTTAACTTTCGTTAAACTCTGTCATTTGTGCTTCTACGACTCCTAGCTGTATATGTCACAGCAACAAATTCCTCTAGTGTAGTGCACATGATTTCCAACTGCCCCTGTTCTCTTCATCCAGTTTCATGCTTCTGCGTGCCGGTTATCGGCAGATCAAGGACCGAGCTCAAGTCCATTGATAATATCGGCACAAACCTGTTTACTTCTACCCACAGATTTACAATCAACTTACGTGTAACTATTTCTGCTTCATTTTGTTGTATCTGTTTTCTCTTCATCCTTCCTTCCCACCCTGATATAAGAAACCTGTGACAGAAGTTTCATATATTCTGTTTTCATACTTAATTAGAGTAACTTTTTCCCTTCAGCATCTAACCATTTAAACATTAGAAACCACACTTTCAAATTGTTCACTAGAATTATATGCAAAAGATCACAACCAAAGTTAATCAGGTACTGAACGATGAATGTTTCGGCTCCCGAACGGGTAAATGTACCAGAAGATCAATGCAGAAATTGCGCTGAGCAATAAATCATCAACTGTCATAGAATAAGATACTTCCTTGTGAATATTATGAAAGCATTCGATAACAAAGTGTGGAATATGATTCAGGTAACATAAAATTCGAGACGCAAGGAAAGGATTAAGAGAAGATTCATGACCATACAGCCATTCAAAATATATATGTATTAGAAAGAACTGTCAGTTTTGATACAAAATTTAAACCCATTTATTACAAAAGAGGGGTAACTTTTATGAAAGTTGTATCTACGTACAAAAATTAAATCAAATTCATTTACAACAAAATGAGTTTGATTTTCAATCAAAAAACTTACACACACACACACATATACACACACACACACACACACACACACACATATATATATATATATATATATATATATATATATATATATATATATATACTGCTCTCTATGTATCCCAAATGTCTCATAACAAACTCGTTATTTGGGGTCCATTCTCTTGGCAATTCCATTCTTATTTCTGCTCTCCTCCGTCGGATTGGCCGCCCAGCATTTGATCTAGGATTGATAGTCTCCTATGTCTCACCCCCTCTTTTCCTTACCTAAATACCCACAAAATTTGCTGTGCTCGCAGGATGTAGATTTTACTGTGGCTGGCTGTATGGACACTCCTAATTCCTTTAGAATTGTGTCTGTCGGTCTATACACCTTAACGCTTGTTGTTCGCAAAAGAGTGGTGACGCAATATGGCGTATGACACTCGGTTGATTTAGTGTCCGATCTGTTCTGTCTGTCTTTTTGGGGCATTCCAATGTTATATGATTTATGTATTCTGCCTTTCTACAAGTAGAGAGAGGTTTTCAATCAACCCCAGGCGATGTAAGTCTTTTTTAATAAACAACGGTCGTGATTCAATTTCATTCGGCCAATGGTTGTATAAAATCGTACTGAGGCAGCGTGTTTCACACATCAGTGGGCTGTCCGTATCACAGGGTTTATTGCTCTATGATTTTGCCGTTGGTTCTTCTTCTCGATACCTGAACCCACCACATCGTCCTTTTGGTCGTAATATGAAGTCTGTGTGCGGTACCATGGGATGACTTGGCGTTCCTGAAGCTGCGCTTTGTTTAGCCAGTTGGTCAGCGAGTTCGTTACTGCGAAAGCCGCTGTTGCTTTTGACCCAGATTAATGTGACTTATTTTTCCTGAATTTGTAACCTACTGACGTCCTGTAATTTCAAAAACGCACAGGGTTCTTGTGTCGGAGTATAAAGTGGTTTTACAAAATCATATCTCCTGCTCGGTAGTTTGTTAAGATACTAAATTCGCCCTGAATGTAGTTTCCTGGGCTCTTAAGTGCTTCTAAAATGGCTACTAGCTCTGCTGTCACAATAGATGTTTCCACAGGTAATTTGTAGCGTTCCCAAGCTTGTGTTGTCTGGTTTATGAATGCACATCCGGTGTCTTTTACATCCTTGGTTCCATCTGCGTGTAATACTTTGATGTACGTCATGCTGTGTAGCCTTGGTATGCTCTGAAAGGTTATCTTAGGTATCATTCAGACGATTTACTTTTATTTGTCTTGGGGATATACAGTAAAGAGCCAAAGAAACAAGTACTCCTGCCTAATATCGTATAGGGCCCCCGCGAGCGCTCAGAACTGCCGCAACACGAAGTGGCATGGACTCGACTAATGTCTGAAATAGTGCTGGAGGGAACTAACACCATGAATCCCGCAGGGTAGTCCATAAATACGTAAGAGTACGAGAGGCTGGAGATCTCTTCTGAATAGTACGTTCAAGGCATCCCAGATATTCTCAATAAATGGTAGAGCACTTGCCCGCGAAAGGCAAAGGTCCCGAGTTCGAGTCTCGGTCCGGCACACAGTTTTAATCTGCCAGGAAGTTTCATCCTCAATAATGTTCATGTCTGGGGAGTTTGGTAGCCAGCGGAAGTGTTTAAACACAGAAGAGTGTTCCTGGAACCATTCTGTAGCAATACTGGACGTGTGGGGTATCAGATTGTCCTGGGATTGCCCATGTCCGTCGGAATGTACAATGGACATGAATGGATGCAGGTGATCAGAAGAGATGCTTACGTACGTGTCACCTGTCAGAATCATTCAAATGGTTCAAAAGGCTTTGAGCACTATGGGACTTAACATCTAAGGTCATCAGTCCCCTAGAACTTAGAACTACTTAAACCTAACTAACCTAAGGATATCACACACATCCATGCCCGAGGCAGGATTCGAACCTGCGACCGTAGCGGTCGCGCGGTTCCAGACTGAAGCGCCTAGAACCGCTCGGCCACACCGGCCGGCTGTCAGAATCGTAACTAGACGTATCAGGGGTCCCATATCACTCCAACTGAGCACGCCCAACACCATTACAGAGCCTCCACCAGGTTGAACAGTCCCCTGCTGACATGCAGGGCCCATGGATCCATGAGGTTGTCTCCATACCCATACCCGTCCACGTCAATTTGAAACGAGACTCGTCCGACCAGGCAACACGTTTCCAGTCAACCACAGTCCAGCGACTGTGTTGACAGGCCCCGGCGAGGCGTAAGGCTTTGTGTCGCGCAGTAATCAAGGTCACACGAGTGGGCCTTCGGCTCCGAAAGCCCAAATCGATTATGTTTCGTTGAATGGTTAGCACGCTGACACTTGTTGACGGCCCAGCACTGAAATCTGCTGCAATTTGCGGAGAGGTTGCTCTTCTGTCACGATGAACGATTCTCTTCAGTCGTCGTTCGTCCCGTTGATGCAGGATGTTTTTCCGGCCGCAGCGATGTCGGAGATTTGATGTTTTACCGGATTTCATATATTCGCGGTACTCTCGTAAAATGATCGTGTGCGGGTAATTTTCCACGTCACCGCTACCTCGGAGATGCTGTGTCCCATCACTCGTGCGCCGACTATAGCGCCACCTTAAAACTTACTTACATGTTGATAACTTGCAGTTGTAACAGCAGTAAACGATCTAACAACTGCACCAGACACTAGTTGTCTTGTATAGACGTTGCCGACCGCAGCGCCGTTTCTGCCTGTTTACATATGTCGTATTTTAATACGCATGCCCATGCCAGTTTTTTTTCCGTTTCAGTGTAATATGATAAGAGTTGTAACACAGTAGAGAGTTGTGGCGCGCAGCACTGTGTGCTGCAGTTGTTATATTTCGAAATGAAATACAACATATGAAGGTGCCATTTGTTAATTCAATATCGTCAGGTAAATTAGTCGATCGCCACCGTTCGGATATTCTGCATAATCAACGATCAGGGAAACTGCCAAAGTTTTACAAAAAATGGTTCAAATGGCTCTGAGCAGTATGGGACTTAACATCGGAGGTCATCAGTCCCCTAGAACTTAGAACTACTTAAACTAACTAACCTAAGGGAATCACACACATCCATGCCCGAGGCAGGATTCGAACCTGGGACCGTAGCGGCCGCGCGGTTCCATACTGAAGCGCCCAGAACCGCTCGGTCACAGCGGCCGGCTCTGTGTCTTACCATGAACGTCAATGCGAGATAACGGCGTCGCAGGTGTAGTGGTGCTTCTACTGTCTCACATAACAATGCATTTACGACACAGATGTGTAGTACTTTATGGTGCTTTTTGTCCATTTCAAATACGGTGGACGCGTAGCTTATGTATGTGTAATGCAGGTAGGGACGGGTAAGTGCTCGGTATATGCTTAGGGCCACATTGGGGTCTTCTCGTATGGTGCTAATAACTCTTTCGGATTTTCGTGTTACTTTTCCAACATGTGGGCCCTAATTCAGTATGTGATATATTTCCATCGCATAAAAAAATTGACAGTTTTCTTGAATGGAAATATATATGGACCTAATTACAGAGGTGTTTTTGGGATATTTTTAAAGTTTGTTATTTAATAGCCAAAATTTTACTCTCCCATCAATTGTCACAGTTTCTCAATGTATTGGTTTTTTGTTTCTCCAGCGGTACAGATGCATAGATCGGCAGAAAATTGCAAGTTGTTTGTGTTATCTCCAACCAGATAATATACATCCTTGCGCAAAGCCAGCACATGTTATTCTCAGTGCGATTGTTTGTAGTTCTTTGCTTCTAACGATCTGTTTGGTACAATAATACGTGTTATAGTTATTTTGGGCAGATCATAGTTCATCAATTTATTTTTTAATATCGGTAGTGAGAGACTGTTGTAGGCTTTTGTTAAATTTATGAAAATTGTAAATAAATATTTATTTCCGCATCCACGAAATCAAGAAGCACTTGTTACTTGGCAGGAAGGCAACATCTAGCTTTGACTTTTTGAGGAGACATAACTTTAATGACAAAGATCCATACAAGAAGGCCTATGGTCTTTTCTGTTGTTATGTACGTATGTGAGAGATGGACAATGTTGTTGTTGTTGTGGTCTTCAGTCCTGAGACTGGTTTGATTCAGCTCTCCATGCTACTCTATCCTGTGCAAGCCTCTTCATCTCCCAGTACCTACTGCAGCCTACATCCTTTAGAATCTGCTTAGTGTATTCATCTCTTGGTCTCCCTCTATGATTTTTACCCTCAACTCTGCCCTCCAGTACTAAATTGGTGATCCCTTGATGCCTCAGAACATGTCCTACCAACCGATCCCTTCTTCTAGTCAAGTTGTGCCACAAACTCCTCTTCTCCCCAATTCTATTCAATACCTCCTCATTAGTTATGTGATCTACCCATCTAATCTTCAGCATTCAAAAATGGTTCAAATGGCTCTGAGCACTATGGGACTCAACTTCTGAGGTCATTAGTCCCCTAGAACTTAGAACTAGTTAAACCTAACTAACCTAAGGACATCACATACATCCACGCCCGAGGCAGGATTCGAACCTGCGACCGTAGCGGTCTTGCGGTTCCAAACTGCAGCGCCTTTAACCGCACGGCCACTTCGGCCGGCTCTTCAGCATTCTTCTGTAGCACCACATTTCGAAAGCTTCTATTCTCTTCCTGTCTAAACTATTTATCATCCATGTTTCACTTCCATACATGGCTACACTCCATACAAATACTTTCCGAAACGACTTCCTGACACTTAAATCAATACTGGATGTTAACAAATTTCTCTTCTTCAGAAACGGTTTCCTTGCCATTGCCAGTCTACGATTAACAAAGACTAAAAGTCATAGAATGGATCCCGTTGAATAGTGGTGTTGGAGGAAGCTCCTTAGAGTTCCATGGACTCCAAAGAGAGCGAATAGGCCAGTATTAAACAAATAAAGCTGATTGCTCTTTGGAAAGTCTGATACTAAAACAGAAACTAGCTTACTTTGAGCACATCAGGAGAAGACATGAGTCACTGGAAAAGACCTTAATGGTGAAAAAGATCTAAAGCACAAGGAAAAGAGGGTGGCAGACAATGGGATGGATTGATGGCTTCCAACCTGGAAAGTCTTCTGGAGATAGTGAAGCACACAAGAATTGGCATGCCTTAGTTCAACGAGTCACGGGAATTCGGAATCGACTAAACGACTAAAGAGAGAGAGATTTATTTTCGCTTAGGGATTCATGAATGTCGGTTGTTTTAAGCATTAGAACTTCGTTTGTGACTATCCCTCTTTTAAACTCAAGTCGGTACGTCTGCTTTTGTGTGTTCGTTAACGAAGTCATCGGATTGTGAAAGACGACCTTATTTTTGTCTTTGTCTTGTTCTTTAGTTGTCAGTATTTTTGTTGTTTCATGGACGGAATAACGACGCATTGATCTCAAACGCTATTCAAGATATAAACGAGTTGATGTTTTCCTATTTGTGTGAGGTACTAATGCATTTCGCAGATAAAATTTTCAGGTCTCGGTGCCGTAGGTTGCACATGTAATACGGCTTTGTCCATCTCTGCTTTCACATGTAATACTGCTTTGTCCATCTCTGTTAGCCCATGTAGCTACACAGGTTCGTGCGTGGTATCCTCACACCTCTGCTGCGCTGTAGGACATGCTGCAGGGATCCCACTTTCTGCGGCATTCCTTATAACACGTTCTCCGATGAAGAAGCCTCCCATCGCGTAATCTTCACTCTGTTGGTGGAGCGCTTACTTTCTTGCCAAAATTCTGTGAGTGAGGTTTGTTTTGTGAACGTCGAACAGAACTCTTCCCAATTTCTTCTTCGCTTTTACTTCGAACTAGGTTTGGCAATCGCTCTCGCACATTTATGGGCAGGACAATTTTCTGATGTGGTGGGTTCCTTGTATCGCTTTATTTCTATTTCCTTTGTGTCTTGGCATTCCGCATACCGCTATGGCTTCGGAGTCGTTCTTGACAGACAACACGGTCGGTTTTGTGAGCCCGGTGGCGTTGGTGATGCGCTGTAAGCGTCGTGTAGCCTGCTACTGCGTCGTGAGTATCATCAATTACTTCCGTATTGTCTTCCGCGTAATTCTTATATGGCTCCTAGCCAGCTTTCAGTGTATTCACACACACACTTGGGACTTGTAGTATGAGACATGTCACGGTACGAGCCAGTTCGACTGATATAGGTAGATCAACTGCTGCCTTTCCTTGACTAGGCATAGCCACCATTCAGCATTACTAAATTCTCTTTATCGATGATTTACAAGAGCATATTCCTTTCTCTATCTCCCGGTGTTCAACCCCGTGCCGTGTGGCGTTCGTTACCGTAGCTACATTAGAGCCGTCGACTAGATGTGCTGTATTGAAAATCGTATACTTAGTTAACCGTACGTTGTGAGCTCTGTATGCTGAAATAACTGACGTTGTTCTACTCGCAGAGGTTACTTCAATAGCCCACGTCTTCATTCTCGTGATCCTGTTATTTATTTCGGCCCGTTTTGTAATTTACATCGTTGCGGATCACGATTGGTTTACCACCGTAACTGTCCTCTCTATCAACTCATCATCTCGTACAAGTTGATAGGCTGATTAGGATGGTGAAATTTTCATATTTCATCAACGGCACACAATATAACGTCATTACTTTGCCCCCGACGGTTTAGTGGAACCGTTACATTGCTTCTAATATACCTACAGTTGCACTACTAGATATCCATTGGTAGATCACGAAATGAAAGACATGACAAATGTTAATCAGTTAGACATATCTCAAGTAAACAAACCCTTAGGCAGTGGCGTGGAACAGAAAATGATTATGCAGAGTCCTGCTCTGAGTAAAGGCAATAACACATTTAAGTCCTTACGTTGTAATCATTGAAGGAAAAAACAGTAAGATAGGAAATATCCATCCTACAGCCACTGGAAAGTTTTTTCACTGACATATGCCGGAAGTAAGTGGGCAGCTTTTGAATATTACACCAATGAGAAGAAATAGTCTACATTAGTGGGATCGGTCAAAGCAGCAAACAGGGTAGTCCAGTCTCGACAATGGTCAATCGTCAGCTAGAACCTATAGCAAACCACCTACTCCATAACCGGGAAGTGATACGAATAGTGCATGTAGATCTTAACACATAGGAGATAATACAGAAAACAGTTGTTAGTGAAAGTACTGGATGTTAAGAGAATGAATAAAATCATCTTACGCCGGCCGCGGTGGTCGTGCGGTTCTAGGCGCTTCAGTCCGGAGCCGCGGGACTGCTACGGGCGCAGGTTCGAATCCTGCCTCGGGCATGGATGTGTGTGATGTCCTTAGGTTAGTTAGGTTTAAGTAGTTCTAAGTTCTAGGGGACTGATGACCTAAGATGTTAAGTCCCATAGTGCTCAGAGCCATTAAAAATCATCTTACAGAATAATATAAAAACAGTAATGAAAAGTGAAAAATATTTTGTAACTTTTGATTGTCAGATACTATCCCAATGTGTGTATATTTAAAGTAAAGCATTTTCAGAGGAACGCTACGCACTGCCTATGTGCATATGCTATCACCGTTTATCTTTTCGAGACATAGGAAGACAATGCCGCAGTAAACCAGGATGCGACATATCTGTTGTTTGCCACAGATCATTAGAATATGAATCATTTGGAATCACTTATGCTAGCTGTAACGATTTACACCATGTAACAGGCAACGCGTGCCGTAAGTGTATAGTAAGGCGACAAACCCCATGAACTTGCTGCACTAAGTAACACTTCAATTAAAGAAGCGACAGACATACTGGAAAATAGGCCTCATACAGAAATCGTTGAGCGGTTCTGGGCGCTACAGACTGGAACCGCGCGACCGCTACGGTCGCAGGTTCGAATCCTGTCTCGGGCATGGTTGTGTGTGATGTCCTTAGGTTAGTTAGGTTTCAGTAGTTCTAAGTTCTAGGGGACTGATGACCTCAGAAGTTAAGTCCCATAGTGCTCTGAGCCATTTGAACCATTTTGAACAGAAATCGTTACTCGTCAACAGAACTGCGCACCCACATTGACGAACAGCTCGAATGTAGTTCCGAATGTAACCCTAGAAGGATTTCTTCCCCTCCCCCAAGACAATAAAGCCACTGGTAAGACACAGAACAGCCATTACGTCGGAAGCCAATAAGCTCACCTCCTCATTCACGCAGTCGGGGAATGCTGCATTACGCTGCGCAAGTACCATGCACGGGCAGTAAATATGCCGTAAGATACAAACCTACAGTATGCTACGTCACGACTCAGTGAAGTATGATGCACTACACTAACACTTGCACAACCAGAGGGGGCTACCCGGAGTGCAGTTAGAATCAACCATACCGTCCTCAGCAAACAGTGTTCAAATGTGTGTGAATTCCTAAGGGACCAAACTGCTTAGGTCATCGGTCCCTAGACTTACACAATACTTAAACTAACGTATGCTAAGAACAACACACACACGCGTGCCCGAGGGAGGACTCGAACCTCCGACGGGAGGGGCCGCACAGTCGGTGACATAACGCCTCAAACCACGCGGCCACTCCTCGCGGCCAGCAAACAATATGTGAGGGCTAAGAGATAGCAAATAACTTCCCCAAACACTAGTAAATCTTACAACTCGAATAGTGGAGCGAATAAAAATAGGTGATTGCATTGATACAATAAACATCTGGAAGCAACTCGAGAAAAAGCAAATTCTGCAGCTGTATAGTGGAACAGCTACAAACAAACAGTGAATGTGAATGACATTTAGTGGGTCCTACGGCGATGGAGGCGGCAGTCCACTTGATCGATCGATCCACGAAGACGAATGTGAATCTATGGTCTGCTTCAGCGGTCAGCGACTGGCGGGCCGCTGTTTTGGTCCGGACCGCAGAAGTTCAAAACCTGGCCCTCCAAAAATATCTTGAAAGTATAAATTACGTACTAAAATTATTTAAGAAATATTTTTCTGTAGATAGCAATTCGTTAGAGCGCCATAAGTTTTTCTAGTAGTGTACAATTAACTGCTAAATAGCCGGCCGCGGTGGTCTCGCGGTTCTAGGCGCGCAGTCCGGAACCGCGCGACTGCTACGGTCGCAGGTTCGAATCCTGCCTCGCGCATAGATGTGTGTGATGTCCTTAGGTTAGTTAGGTTTAAGTAGTTCTAAGTTCTAGGGGCTGATGACCACAACTGTTAAGTCCCACAGTGCTCAGAGCCATTTGAACCATTTTTGAACTGCTGAATAAATAGAATTCTTAATGGTTAGTTATAGGTAGATTAAATACACAATTCCTAGCTGTGCAGAGGCAGAAAGGGCGCTGAAGAGCGAGGGCAAAAGGGAACAGGCTGGCCGGTGTATAGGTACATGATGAGAGACCCCCAAGATATCGTAAAGTTAATATTTATTTTAAAAAAAATGAAACGCCGATCGACCAGAAGAGTTGGCAAAGACGTTAATTATGAGTGTGAGACTAGCCACAGACAAACGAAAAAACATTCATTCAATTATTTCTACAGTTTTTTTGTTTTTACACTCTCTCTCGTAAGTAGGACTGTTGAGATGTGCTATTTTAAATATGAAGTGCTACGAGTTCCATTTATCATATGTGTGCATTAATAATACACTACTGGCCATTAAAATTGCTGCACCACGAAGATGACGTGCTACAGACACGAAATTTAAGTGACAGGAAGAAGATGCTGTGATATGAAAATGATTAGCTTTTCAGAGCATTCACACAAGGTTGGCGCCGGTGGCGACACCTACAACGTGCTGACATGAGGATAGTTTCCAACCGATTTCTCATACACAAACAGCAGTTGACCGGCGTTGCCTGGTGAAACGTTGTTGTGATGCCTCGTGTAAGTAGGAGAAATGCGTACCACCACGTTTCCGACTTTGATAAAGGTCGGATTGTAGCCTATCGCGATTGCGGTTTATCTATCGCAACATTGCTGCTCGTGTTGGTCGAGATTCAATGACTGTTAGCAGAATATGGTATCGGTGGGTTCAGGAGGGTAAAACGGAACGCAGTGCTGGATCCAAACGGCTTCGTATCACTAGCAGTCGAGATAACAGGCATTTTATCCGCATGTCTGTAACGGATCGTGGAGCAACGTCTCGATCCCTGAGTAACAGATAGGGACGTTTGCAAGACAACAACCATCTGCACGAACAGTTCGACGACGTTTACAGCAGCATGGACTCTCAGCTCGGAGACCATGGCTGCGGTTACCCTTGACGCTGCATCACAGACAGGAGCGTCTGCGATGGTGTACTCAACGACGAACCTGGGTGCACGAATGGCAAAACGTAGTTTTTTCGGATGAATCGGGGTTCTATTTACAGCATCATGATGGTCGCATCCGTGTTTGGTGACATCGCGGTGAACGCACATTGGAAGCGTGTATTCGTCATCGCCATACTGGCGTATCATCCGGCGTGATGGTATGGGGTGCCATTGGTTACACGTCTGGGTCACCTCTTGTTCGCATTGACGGGACTTTGAACAGTGGACGTTACATTTCAGATGTGTTACGACGAAGCGCTTTCTTTGCAGTGCGGCTGCTTTGCGGTGCGGCGGCATTTTTATAAGGAACATTGTAAATAAAGTACACAGATCTTATTGCCACTTCGTCCTTAGTAGTTGTGATCTCGTACGAAGCGTTTCGTTGCTATCCAGGCTTAAAACATTTCTTCTGCGTTGATATGGATCCTAAAAATCTTAAAGTTGATAGTTAAAATATGAAGTTTTTGACTATGTAGACTGAACAATATTGTTTTGCGCTGTCTCATAGGCCTGGAGCTGTTCCAGTTTGCGTCATATAGAACAGTCTCTCTTGTAAAAAGCGCCAATTTAAAGCGACACTAAAAACAAGTCATCAGCAGTTCCATAAGGATTTGACTCTTGGTAGTGAAGTTCGTCAAGTAAAGCTCCAGGCATATTTAGCTTTTTACGAAAAAAGCACAGACCTCCTAGTTTGCTCCATGAACGGGCAAGAAAAATCTTCAGAAACAGCGATGATGTGTGTTGGACGCTTAATGAACACCAGAAGCCATTTTGAGACTCTGAGATGGTAAAAGTATGTGTGTTGGTAGCAGTGGCGGGCACAGAAAAACCTCAAGGGGGGTGGCGGTAAAGATATGTTGAGCTACCTTTACTTTTACCGTAATAAAAAATAATCAAGTCCCCTACAAAGTTTAAGAACGTTTTATTTAAACCGTCTTATGAAAAAAAAGTAACAATTGTGGTTCTCTTCCTTAAATGATGAATTCTGTGCTCCTATTCTTCCTGGCGAGTTGGTTAATTATATCGTCAGCGTGAGTGTTCAGCAGAACTAAGCCATTAAGTCGAGTCTCCTTCATTTTCGACGTCAGCCATGTCTTTGTACGCCGCTAGGTTGAAAAACTTCTTTCTACTGTAGCAATAGATGCAGGTAGGCAAGCAAATATTTTGTACACTTGTGCAAAGCAGGATAGTCATATCTAGGACAAACAGACAACGCTTGCACAATAGAATCACGATCATGAAGGGCGTTTATGTTCGTTTGCTTATATTGAAGAATCTCTCCCAGTAATCTCTTTTTAATCAAGATGAGCGATTCTTCTTCAAAGAACGGTAATTCAGATAAGCACTGATTCAATTTTTGTGCCAGATCATTACCGTCATATTTCAGTAGCTGTGGGGGCGAAAGTATGTTGAATGATAAATATCTTCTTCAGCAAAACGTTCTCTCATGTCAATCGCAACATGGTCCAGTGTTGGAATAAAAACAGTTCTTTTCCAATATGTCATAGCATGATCATTGTGCTCGCAGTTTTCCCTGTGTCTTTGTCTGTCTGTCAGACGTGGAACACATATCTCCACGGCCACCTCTTCCGTAACTGCCTTCGCCTCTTCAACAATACGAGCAAAGTGTCTATCACCACTAGCTGTCATGCCGTCGTACACCTTGGGCGTCGAATCTAATTATGCTTTTGCTATCGCGACATCCAAGCTAGGGTCTTATAAGATTTTGCTGACTGGGTATGTTATGCTCATAATGTCACTCAGTGTACACAGAGTGTTAATAAACTCGCAGTTAGAGAGAGCTCGGAGAATATTGGCTTTGGCAGGTCGTTGTTATATCCCTCCAACACTGTATTTCTTTAAGAACTTTGCAAACTGTTCCGAGAGCAGCTGCGAGCTGCGAGCTGCGAACTGAATAACTGCCCCGCAAGGAGGAGGGGGGGGGGGGGGGGGGGGGGGCGCAGTAAGGTATTCCATTGTCGGCAAGACGTAATACAAGAAGAACGGACATTTTTGGCTGCTGACAATAAAAATACCTTGCCCAAACTTCTGCAGAAGGTGAATTTCTATGCCATAGCACTAGATGAATAATGCGACGTTGTTGATGAAGAAAAAATTTTCATTTTAGAGCGATTTTTTTATATTGAAAGTAAAGAATTTGGAGAAGAATTGCTAACAGTATTCCCGTTGAAAGGCAAGATTCCCGAAGAAGATTTATTCAAGACTTTTGATGACTTCATGAAAAAATCCAATATTAATTATGATAATATGAGGTCTCTTTGAAGTGTAGAGGCCCCAGCGATGATCGGCAAAGAAAAAGGACTAGTAAAGACAATGAAAGATAAGAATGCTGCGGTGCTGTCTTATCAGTGCATAATTCACCAGGGAGCCTTTTTTGAAAAACTTAGTGTGACTCTGAAAGATGTAATCGACCGGTTGATCAAGTTGATTAATTTTATGAAGACTGATTCTGCTCTTCAGCACAGACAGTTCAAAGAGTTTCTTTCTAAGTGTGATTTGGCACATTCTGAGTTACTGCAGTACAGCAGGTTCGTTGGGTAAGTAAAGGGCAAGTGACTGTACGTTTTGGCAAATTTAAGAAGTAGTAACATCCTTCTTAAAAAACTTGTATTCATAAGAAGCAAAAAACCATTTGTAATTGCAGGTCAATTTTTTTCACTTTCCAGCAGTTTTTGAATATAGAAATAACTCTGAAATAGACCGTTCAGTATTCTCAAATTTTATGTTAGATTTTAGGAAGGAATTTGCAGCAAGATTCCAAGGCTGTTCAGAGATAGAAAAGCTGTCGTAATTCTTAATATCGCCTTTTGAAGTTTCTCCAGCTGCAGAATGGACGGATATGGCTGCGAAGTTGTTCTGCCTTTCAAAGCTTTTGCTCCAAATGGAGATAATAGACATGCAGGAAGACATTTCTTTGCAAACGCATAAGACTGCATCCGCTGAAGAGTTTTTGAGTAAGCATTTCCCAGAAAAACATGGAAATCGCAAAAAAAGCCATATACCTGGCTACCAGTTTTGGCTCCACATATATTTGTGAAATTTCCTTTTAAAAAATGAAATTATTAAAGAAAAAGTATCACTCAAGATTAAGGCTGCCCACCTTGAAGACACTACCCCCATAAGCTGCTTCCATGTGAATCTAACTTGAAGAAAGTAGCTCAAGAAAATATAATTTTTCCCATTGATTTTTTGATATAAATATGTCTGTCTATTGCATTTTATATTTTGTGAGATCGGCGTATCACAATCAAGGTGACGGTGGAAAAGTGAAGACCAGTCACTCATCAGGTTTCAAAATTGACAAAGGTCACGTGCCGCTTGGTTCTGCGACTGCTGGCACCCATTCAGGTCTGCCAAAGCAAGGCAGCAGCGGCAATGTTGCAGCTGTGTCAGGTAATAGATATTTTCATCCGCCTAATCACCATGGACGAGTGCTGGGGGTATCACTATACAAGATAAAGGATGAAGCAGTGCAATAGAAACATGGGTATACCTATCCCAATCCATAACTGTGTTCTCACACATGCCGTCGAATACAGACGTTACCGAATTACGGATGGTTCTTACAAGCAATGTTATTCCTTAAATATGAAGGAGAAGAATCAATGCGTTCATCAGACGCAAACCATTACCTGGAGTGTTCTGTAGCAGAGTGGATTGCTGCCACATATATCACCTTTAATAGCGTGACGAGGGTGTATTCGAGACACGTGGTATTAGGACGAAATTATTCTGTTACCCTACACATGAGCAAAGCTACTTAACATCAGACCAGGACTTCTTTGTGCAAGACGAATGCTACCAGAGCCGTGGTAATGCTACTGTAAACAGCAATAAGACTGCTACATCTCCTTTGGCTACTGCTTGTGGTGCTTACTCCCTCATAAGAAGTTACTGCTTCTTCGTGTGCATTTTCGTGCAGGAGGTCGTGGGTGGTAACTCAATGTATCAGCTATCACAAACATTCGTGTCGTTTTTTCACGCTCTATTTCCTGTTGAGACATAGCAGCATCCATCAACTAACAATGAGTATGACTGACACGGGAAGTGTGATTGAGGGTACATACGTTTCCGACTTAAAAAGATGTACAAAAATCCATAAATTTCCTAAGAGATAGAACACCAGTCTCCTCGTTCCAGTTGGTTTATAAGCAGCTCGAGCGGCATATATGCACTGACGATGCCTTCCTAGGGCACCAGAATAATGTAGGGAAGTAATTTTATCATTTTTGTCACCTTATTGATTTGGGTAGGAAACCTGCAAGATGGTTGTATGCCTAATGTTGGAAGAATATATCCTGCATTAGAGTATTAAGAGCGCTATATTCCACATGACTAATACTTCAGAAATCATATGGCTTTAACAATATCGCATTTTTAATTGCAGAACTGTGTAGCCATAGGAGTGTCTGTTTACCTTCTACTATCATTTCTCTCGTGGTGGTACCTTTCTGGTACTGGCTCCAGACAGTGGACTAATATTTTAGAACTGATATCACAGTTGATTTACGTGAAGTGTTTCAAACTCCAGCTGTCCGATGGTCCATCATCTAAAAACCACACATTACTTCTCAGCCATCTGTTATGTCACACAAACACTCTCATGTCTACTTTACACTGCTCAGGTGTGCTACTCTCCTCGACATGCACACATCTGGAGAGATCATTTGCATTTGGATGGGAGCTGTGGGTAAGGCTGGCGTGGACACAACTCGCCTTGTTCCTTCACGAGACGTGGAATGTGGTGGGCGTAGGACCCTCATACGTCTTGTCAGTTGCAGATTGAATTGGCTACTGTGTTTTAGGGAGGGTTGGTCAAGGATAATGTGGGAGGGATCTTCAGTCTCCGACTTTATCCTACGAATGCGACAATACTGTGTGATACCCATCACACACAGGGAAAGATGGCCAGTCGCAATCGTAAATGCAGCATTATGATCGATGTGCTGGTAATAAATAGATAATCTAATTGCATCGGTATAGGATGCTGTCCAGTATACCTTGGTATATATGACCAAATGGGGGTACTCCACAGTCATCTGTCTGCATTCGCAATGTAATATATGGTACTTGCAAGGCGATGGAGGGGTGATTTAGCGATGATATAGAAATTGAGAAGCATTCTGCTGTGTCATTGGCTGGCGATGAAATTATGGGACAACTGGTGTACTTTGGTGTATATAACATAATGGATGTAATGGACAGTCGTTTATCTGCATTCGCAATCTAGTATATGGTACTTGCAAAGTAGTGGAGGGGTGATTTTGTAATGATACAGAAGCTGGGTAGCATTCTGATGTGTCGTTGGCTGGCACTGTAATTACAGAACAACTGGTAAAATTGCTAAAACTGATCGTGCTATCAACAGTGGCGCGTATTACAGTACATCATCCCGTATCAATGACGTCTTTTCCATCCCACCCGTCCACTGGCATGCTTTTGATAACCACATAATGATTGACTGACACAACTTGGTTGAGACTGAAAGAGCCTTGTTGGAACACTGGATACTTACCACCTGTCACTGTGGAACATGGATTAAATGAGAGGTCATCAGCTTCAGACAGTTGTTTGGAAGCACTCCTTAATGCAGCGTCGTCCTATTTCCACATGTTGTGATGCCCTCCACATGATTTTTTTTATTTTTTTACCAATAAGATGACAGTATCGGTTTTTATTTCTACTATCTCACACGTGTTGCAGATAGTACCTTCTGGCGGTGGTCAGCACTGGAACAGTAATCACATACAAGGTTGCAAAATGAGGAAGCAGTGCTCTTTGAAATGGAACACTGAGACATCTAATATCCTGTCACTGGTGAAGATGAGGTCAACTGTATAGGTCATTGTCTTCGTGAAGCTGTTGGAACAACTGTATAGGTCATTGTCTTCGTATAGCTGTTGCAAATGCTCTGCAATGCCACAAACTCTTCCAGTTTCCATAAGTTATGATGTCTTCCACATTTTCGTCAGTGAGAAAAATCATCTCTGTTTTTTATTTCTACCATTCTTTGTTGTCAGCGCTGCATTGTTTACACCATACGATGTTCAGATTTCTGTAAGAGCTAATGGATCAAAATATGTTAGTGTGGGTAGCACCTACGCAGACCTTGAAGTGATGGTGGAAAGTGATGGATGATTACAGCCGAAAAAACAATGCCTTAATATAGTCTTCCTCCAGTACAGTCGACAAAACTTTATGCAGATCTGTGCAAGCGAAGTCGACCACTGTCCAGCTGCTCCAATGGGGCAATACGTTTATACGTAATATGCTCAGTGTCAAAACGCAGACGGTATTTTTTTTCGATGTATCGTAAGAGAGAGATGTGGTCAAATGTTATACGTGGTTCTATTACAAGAAGTGATATAACTCGTTAAAGTTTGTATGCATATAGTTCCCTCAAAAGTACACCGATTTTGCTTATAAAACTAACAGAAATCGACTGTATCTATTCGCATGGAATCACAACTGTCTTCATTATTATCGTCATGATTGCATATTTAAAAATAGGCGTTACCGCAAATCCTACGTTATTTCATACTTCATAACTTCTATTGATAAAGTAGACAGCACTTGACTAACAGGTGCCTCCTCTTTTGAGAGAATATGGTCTTCTCCCAGTACCTAGAAATGATAGTGCTTTTCCTGACATATGAATAGATTCCATGAAACAGGCTGTAATGATGAAATTGCTTACAAAACGAGAGCACAAGACTCCACTGCTCTTGCAGATTATCTGTTGTGTGGTAGAAACTTTAGAGACAGGTCGGTGGAGGGTAGTTATGGAGGAAAAATCTCGAATATAAGCATGGTGACGGTATCTGGTTTCGATGTATAGGAAGAGAGAGAGGAGCTAAAATCTTCTAGGAGGTTCTATTACAAGAAAGGCTCTCACGATTTATTTGATAAACGCCATTGTGATTTAGCATTGCATTGAAAAATGGTCCTTTCAACAAAACAGCAACGTCCTCTTGAATTATAGCTTGTTGTTGTCGAACGAAAAATTATTGTATTTTTTCTGGCATGTGAGCAAACGGCGTGAAAGGCTGTATTCTGTAATATTATTTCATGCCTCTGAAATATTTGTTTTACACACGTGCATGGCAGTTTATTTACAGACACTGAACTGAATATGAGAGATGCCAGCAGGTTGTGTAATTTGTCCATCAAGCTGAAAGAAGTTGCTTGATATAAATGTTTTCCCCTTGGAGTTTAAAGTCTGTCCTTTAATTCACCCTGACGACGGCTTCGAAATAATGAGGACATTCTGCACTGATCAGTAGTTTTTGCAGCAAGACAGTTGAAGGTTGTGTCCTCGGAGTTTAACGTTGTTTTCCCAATTTTACGCAGGGTGAACATGTATAGGAGATGTGATATAAGTTAATACCTCTGGCAGGTGCATAGTGAAACATCCCCTTAGAAAAATTTATAAATGACAGTGCTGGTAAACCTCTACGTTATTTGATTTTCAAACAGTTGACCAAAACTGAATGTACTCAGACATTTCTCTCTTTACTTATTCTGATCAACACTAAACTGACACTTTTTTTTTTACCTCACAAAAATCTAAAATCTTTATTACTCAAACTACTGCAATACAACGAGCGCCAATACTGCCAGATAAAAAAAAGATTCTAACTACTGAAGGCACTACCTACTGATGGACATAGTTAGCAAATGAAAGAGTTTGATGCAAAACAAACAATGTATTTACCTTAATAATGTTCAAAAGTCATAATATATATATCAGTTCATGACATCTAGTCTTACAAATTTCCTTTTTCTGACGGACACACGTCTACATCGTCCGCTCTCAAAACTCTGCCATCTCTCTCCCCACATCCACCACTGCTGGCGGCTCACCTCCAACTGCACAACGCTACGCCGTGTTCACATCCAACTGCCCAACACTACACAAGCTAATATTCCAACAATGCCAAACAGCCACAGACTGCACACAACACAGTCAGTGATTTTCATACAGAGCGCTACGTGGCGTCACCAACATAAAAACCTAAACAGCCTACTTACAAAGCCCCTATGCTCCCCACAAAAATTTTGCAAATTGTTTTGGGCAGTGCCCAATACATATTTGTTAAAAAAAATTTATATTAACGCTAAAAAATATATCAAATGCACGCAATTATTGATACAGTGTTGGTCAAAAGCAAAAATTGTCCACTGTCCATAAAGACAGTTCTGATCATTAATCACAGTAGTAATTGCATTGCACAAAGTCTGATCAGTAAAAGAAAATGCCCACGGAATTAGTGGATTCCGTGCAATCATGAGGAAGTAGTGTTGTCCTTCCAACGGAAAGACAGTGCTAACTCCTGACATGCAGACAGGTACTGGTCCACAACAGAGCAAACCCACAGCACAGTCAATCGAAGTTTTGGTGAATATTGGTAGGTCATCATAGAGCAGACTCATTGTAGTCCTGGTAGAGAGTATGGTATTGGTAGGCCACCAAAGGTGCAGACCCACTGTAGTCCTTGTAGAGATAATGAATGGTATTGGTGGGCCATCAAATGTTCATACCCAATGTATTCGTTGTAGAGGTGACGGTATTGGTTGGCCGCCAAAGATGCAGACCTACTGTAGTCCTTGCAGAGATGGCCAGCAGCCATCTGTTGCAACTGTGCGGGTACACAATCACCATCGAAGAGTCTTGCGGACAATATAGCAAGTCCATAAACCACCACTTGTGCACTCACAAACTTTTTGGAATGTCCTTAGAACCAGCAGTACTGTTAACCAGTCCCTTGCTGAATTATCAACACACGTGCAAGCACTAACAGTCCCTTTTTTCACATATTGTGCATATACAATGGCCAACAGAAATGTGTGCAGTGAAATATTTACGACATGAGAATACAATAAAAAGGTACAAAGTACACCACGAAAGAACATAATAATACAGATAACATTTGTAGTAATACAGGCTTTACGAAAGAATAGAAATAAATATATACACCAGTGTTACAGGAATTATGACACAAGTAAATAAATAAAAAATAAGAAGAACTTTCGAAACATTAACTTCACACATGAGCATTAAAACAGAACAGAATAAATAACGTCTAAACGTCTTTACAAATTAATAACAGAATGAGATTTTCACTCTGCAGCGGAGTGTGCGCTGATATGAAACTTCCTGGCAGATTAAAACTGTGTGCCCGACCGAGACTCGAACTCGGGACTTTTGCCTTTCGCAGGCAAGTGCTCTACCAACTGAGCTACCGAGGCACGACCCACGCCCGGTACTCACAGCTGTACTTCTGCCAGTACCTCGTCTCCTACCTTCCAAACTTTACAGAAGCTCTCCTGCGAGATTGGATTTGGAGATCTAACTTCTACAAATTCACCCTGTCGAGAGGGCCCTGCCCTGTTTGAATCCCGCCAGTTATGATTAAATTCTGGCCTGTTGTTAAGAGTATACAGTCTGTCGTCATGTCGGTAGTTTCTGTAATTTCTTTCTCGTCGCTCACGTGGTGGAGAACTTCTCCCCGAGTCGCAACTGCGTGGTGAACCGTTGCATCTGAAGTTATTCTGTCTCCCTTGATAATAATTATTTTGGTTCCCATATTGTCTGTTTATCTGAGTGTCTCTGACATAATCATTACTGTGGAGAGGTGATCTTTCCCTGTAATTATTACTACTCTGCCAACGGTTGTCATACGGGTGGTGTCTGTTTTGGTCATGATTTGCTTTGTAAGAATAGCCTTGTCGTGTCCAGTTATTATTTCTGTAATCGCGGAATTGTGACGTATGTGACCTGTAATTGTTGTGTTCTTGTTTTCGCATCCCGCGATTTTCATTGTCAATTTCCAATTCTTGTAACAGTCCCTGAAAAGCTTCGATGTCGTCTTTGCAACGTCCTGCCAAGATAATATGTCGTAAGTGTTCAGGCAATTTGATTAAGCAAATGCGAATAAGTTCTGAGGGGCTGTATGGGTTTGACAGATACTGATTCTTATGCAACATGTCTTCAAAATATTTGAAAAGACTGGAAAATTCAGATTGTTCGAAATGTTTCATCATTATGATGCTATGTTTTACGCGATCTTGAGAAGCTTGAGACCAATATGCTGAGAGGACGGCATGATAAAATTCTCCTTCACTGTGACAATCGTGAATGACCGATCGCATTCTTCCAGCTGGTTCATTCTCTAAGTAGCCACACATAAAATCTAATCTGTGCTTCAATGACCAGTTGGGAGGAAAACAATGAGTGAACTGATGAAGCCATGCTTGTGGATGAATGTCGTTGCCGGAATTCTTAAATGTTTTGAATTTATGTATAGTAATAAACAGCCTATAGTCAAAACCATCATGTCGGCGAGTAGCATATTTGTCATTGTTACGTCGTTTCAGCGGTTCCATCTCAAAATTCAGTGTACCTTGCCTATTTCTTTCATAATTTCTGAAATTCCCTGTGTTATTATTTTGTGACTGTTCCGTATTTCTAAGTCCCTCTTCCCGTATTGGAGCGCGAGTGTCCTCTGTAATATGTAATTCTTGTATTACCTGTGTCAACTGATCTTGTACTTCCCGGATTTATCTTTTGTACTGTGTATTGATTTGATTCTGATTGTGTTTAAAATTCTTAATTTGTTCACACTCTTCTGTGTCAGTGAAGGCTACCGGTCTTGTGTCATTCAGTTCGGCTACTTTCTCCGATAGTGAACTGATTTCCTCAGTGTGTTGTTCTGAACCAAGTTTCAGAGTGTCCATTTGTGTTGAAATCGTATTTACAGTGTCCTTCAACTTTTCCTGAGTTTTTGCAAGTTGCGTAACCGAATCGGTAGATGCGACTGAGTCAATTTTAGCCTGCAAGGTGTCGGGAATTTCATGAACGATAGTTTGCAGTTCTTTTATGGTTGCTTCGTGATTCTGTAATGCATTTTCATGACGCGAAATAATATATTGAAAATGCTCACAAATTTGTGTTTTTACGTCATTACAGACTTTTTGACATTTATATTCGATTTTAAGTATCTCTGCAGTTCAATCTTCACGTGTTTGTTCAAGCGTTTGTTCCATTAAGTCTAACTTTTGAAGCTGTTGCTGTGTTTGTCTCTGATTTTGTTCCATTGTGTCTAATTGTTGCTGTGTTTGGCGTTGTTCCATTGTGTCTAACTATTGCTGTGTTTATCTCTGATTTTGTTTCATTTGTTGCATTAATTGCAATAATAATGTATTAGTGTCTGAAATCTGTTACTCTATGCTTTTCGACAGTGCATTTGCACCAGCAACATTCACATTTTGGAAAGCAGAAAATGTGTCTTGACTTATTTGAGAAAACGCTGAGGATGCAAAACCCGAATCTATAATATTTGCAAGATTGTGTCCTGTCATTTCGGAGCTGTTGCCGACCGATCGATCGATAATGCTTCCCTGTTCACTAATTGTTTCACTGTCTACACCATTATTTGCCACATGGTCCATTTCTCTATGCACAATTACCAAATTGCTACTTTGAATGTCTGTTAATTCATTACACGGTGGTGCTGATAAGCTACGCTCGTCGTCACTATCATTTCTCAGTTTACTTTGGAGCCTAGTGTTACGTTTTTCACACGCCACAATTGTCACAATATTTCACTAGATGACACAGAAAAACACAATTTGAAGAGTAAACTAAGAAAACACATTAACATTTCACTGAAAATAATATCTAATTAATCGCAAGCACAACTGCGAATTTTTTGGCGCAATTCTACTTACATGCCACAACTGTTTTACAATACAGCAATGAAAGACTACAACTACAAAGAAGATTCTCTCTACAATTACGCGCTAGCAATAAACAATAGCTACACTAATCACACAAACTACAAGAAAAAATCAGAAGATTCCAGTGAGGTATCCTCGGCTAAGGGTCGACATATGAAACGTCCCCTTAGAATAATTATGAATGACGGTACTAGTAAACCTCTATGTTACTTGATTTTCAAACAGCTGAGCAAAACTGAACGTATTCAGACATTTCTCTCTTTATTTATTCTGATCAACACTAAACTGACGCACAATATTTTGTTTAGCGCAACGCAACTTTCAATAATCTCTACAAAAGAGTGGCCCTGACTAACAATAACCTATACCTTTCATGAATCACTTACATCACAAAAATCTTCGTTACTCGAACTACTGCAGTACAGCGAGCGCCAATACTGCCAGCTAAATAAAAGGTTCTAACTACTGAAGGCACTAACTACTGATAGGCATAGTTAGCAAATAAAAGAGTTTGATGCAGAAAAAATAATGTATTTACCTTAATAGTGTTCAAAAGTCATTATATATATATATCAGTTCATGACATGTAGTCTTACAAATTTCTTTTTTCTGACGGACACACGTCCAGATCGTCCGCTCTCAAAACTCTGCCATCTCTCTCCCCACATCCACCACTGCTGGCGGCTCACCTCCAACTGCATAACGCTACACGCTGTTCACACCCAACTGCCCAACCCTACACAAGCGAATACTTCAACAATGCCAAATAACCACAGACTACACACAGCACAGTCAGTGATTTTCATACAGAGCGCTGCATGGCGTTACCAACATAAAAACCTTAACAGCCTACTTACGATAGTACCAACTTCTACAATCTGGTCATCTATAATCGACTGCAGTGCTGTCGTTTTTTTCCAACTCATTAGATGTCGCAAAACAATAAGATGCGAATTTTATCCTGCAGTAGAACGTAAAAACTATACCGATTTTGCCCATAAAACTAAAAGAAAATGTACTGCGCTTATTTTCGTGGAAATAGGACATTTATTATCATGGCAACTGAGTTTTCCTTTTTAATAGATACTCGATTATAAGAGATCTGTTGATTTTAAATAAAGTGTCTTCCTCGCAGAATGGCTGGCATTGGAGGTGCACCTACAGTGTGAGCTCGTTGACGCAGCTACGCTCTGACCAGGTGGAGGTGTGGTGGGCAGTGTGGGGAGGTCGGGAGATAGTGCAGTGCCACTACATTTTAGATGAACAAACATGGTGCACTTGAGGTGGCACTCATTTATCTCGTGTTGTTTAGTTGGCTTAACATCCTTTTGTGTTGGTGAAGGTATGATGCCTGGACTGTTACCTTGAGGCGGGCTGGATGCTACTTGCCTGCTAGCGGTATGCTGCAGAGAGACCATGTGATAGCAGCTGACCATTTGGAAAAGCTTTTTCGACGGTACGAGGAGGGAGGAAGGGAGGTGGATGAGAGGAGGCAGAGGTGCCTATAATTTCTCTAGTTCCCTGCCCTATTTCGAGGAGAATGCCCATTCAACTGCTGCCCTTCTCTGCTGTTGAAATCTTTTGGGATGAAGATTTATCCCAGCACATGTGTTGCATTCTCACCCACTGATTATAAGTGCTGTTTTCTTTTCACGACAATTTCGATTTTATAGTAGAATAGTGAAGAATTTCCCATCAGTTGTGGTAGCGTGTATTGCCTTCAATTACAGGGTTACAGGGTTATTGCTGAGCAATCCATCAGGGGGTGTCTGTAGAGAACTGTGACATCGCACAGTGATGCACTATGTGATCAAAAGTATCCGGACACCTGGCTAAAACTGACTTACAAGTTCGTGGCGCGCTGCATCGGTAATGCTGGAGTTCAGTATGGTGTTGGCCCACCCTTAGCCTTTATGACAGCTTCCACTCTCGCTGGCATCAGTTCGATAAGGAGCTGAAAGGTTTCTTGGGGAATGGCAGCCATTCTTCATGGAGTGTTGCGCTGAGGAGAGGTATCGATGTCAGTTGGGGAGGCCTGGCACGACGTCGGCGTTCCAAAACATGCCAAAGGTGTTCTATAACATTCAGGTCAGGACTCTGTGCAGGATAATCCATTACAGGTATTGTCATGTAACCACTCCGCCACAGGCCATGCATTGTGAACAGGTGCTCAATCGTGTTGAAAGACGCAGTTGCCATGCCAGAATTGCTCTTCAACAGTGGGAAGCGAGGAGGTGTTTAAAACGTCAATGTAGGCCTGTGCTGTACGCGTCCCATCACGTTTCCACTTCACTATCACCCTGGAAACAGTGGACGTAGGGATGTTTAGGAGTGTGGAAATCTCGTCTACACACGTATGACACAAGTGACACCTAATCACCTGACCATGTTCGAAGTCCTTGAGTTCCGCAGAGCGCCCCATTCTGCTCTCTCACAATGTCTAATGATCGCTGAGGTCGCTGAAATGGTTCAAATGGCTCTGAGCACTATGGCACTTAACTGCTGAGGGTCATCAGTCCCCTAGAACTTAGAACTACTTAAACCTAACTAATCTAAGGACATCACACATATCCATGCCCGAGGCAGGATTCGAACCTGCGACCGTAGCGGTCACGCGGTTCCAGACTGAAGCGCCTAGAACCGCTTGGCCACCACGGCCGACCTCGTAAGTTCAACTCGATTTCTAAACTGAAGGAAACACTTCATGGCATTCGCTTCAGAACTGCTACAAATTCGTCGGGAAATAGACCGCGCCGCTCGCACTGTCAACACAACTGGCACTGGTAAGAGTAGCCTACGACTTCCATATTGCTAGCAACGGGTTATACAGAATGCTGGTGACTAGGCTACTTTGAAGGTCAGTAAAACTTTGAAACACGTATCTATTTTTTACGAGTTGTAAACAAATAGTTGCCACTATTAAAGTTCCAACCCTCTTATATGTAGAGGTGATAAACGGTTATTTTGTTGTAAAGAAAATAAGTACTATCCCCCTCCCCCCCCCCCCCCCCACGTAGGTATTATCTGTAGTGTATCCCAGTGGACGATACTTGGCTCGAATGTTTTTGGTTTTAAATAAGGAAGTATGATAGCCGTAAAACAATGACTGTCGTATTCGTATCGTGATCCGGACTAATCCCTTTAGGAATGCAGAATGAAACATTATTAGTTAAATTTTGTAGTGAGAAATTGGTATACTATGTATGAAACAGACAAAATAAGAAATATTACGCACAGCACACATAACATACATTACTTTAAAAGCCACGCCCCATGTGTATTTTTCACCTTCCTGGCTCTTATTTGAAAGTCCTTTAGTTGACACAAATGTTTAAAACAGTTTCTGCAATTCAAATATCTGAAAATAAATTTTAGCACTGTAATCCCTTTCACAGGCACAACTATCAATCTGTTTCTCCGCTGTGTCCACTGTGCCTGTATTAAGAAGAAAAATCTCTCGATGCAAGCGTTATGGGCCGCTCACTGCAAAGAAGAAATGCACGCAATATACCCGTACTTGCACCATTTATCTGGCTTGGCTCATATTTTCCATTACATGTGGTGATGATTTTTCTCTTAATTTGAAAATTAATTCCGAAAACTAAAAAAATGTGGATATTTGCAGAAACCGTAAAAATGTACTCGGAATCAGCATTAAACGTAAAAAATGTGGACGTATGTTAACCCTAGTTTTGCCAGAATACCCGAGATCATTCTACACAGGACACAGTCATGCATGTTGTTGTTTGGGCTGTGAAATTATTTCGTCAGATGAAGAAACCATCGCCGTGGCAGGCAATAGCAGAATGACGACAAGTTGATTCTGCAGGTGGGACGTTTCGTGAACAGCCAAAATGAAACTTCAACAACTAAGGTTACTGCCAATTGATCCACCGTTCGAAAACATTTCTCACATTGAAGGATGAATTTGTGGAGAGGTCTAACACTACTATCAGATTTGGGGGGGGTACCTTGATTGTTTTTTTGGTGGTAATCAAAATTTTATGACTGCCCCTGGTAGTTTGGATCAGGCAAGATGCACAGACGCTGATAGACTGGACTAAACATCACGAGTAGATTTGGAAACGTTGTGCAGCCGGCATAATTTGGTGAGTTCGTGGAATTCGTTTATTAAGCGAGGATTATTCATTCAACAAGTCCGAGACCGAATCCTTTGCTCATTCCTGGTCATTTTCGAACTAATACTTTGTCTGGAGGAGCCCGATGTAGACGGTTATTTGTAACTTAGTTTCAGGTTAGCCGTTAGTAAATTGTTTTGACAGCATCATTTTGGGATGGTAGGACGTTATGGTCCAATGTCCCATCGAGCCGAGCAGTATCTGCATTGGATTAGAGTGAGGAAGGAAAGTACACTACTGACCATTAAAATTGCTACATCAAGAAGAAATGCAGATGATAAACGGATATTCATTGGACAAATATATTATACTAGAACTGACATGTGATTACATTTTCACGTAATTTGGGTGCATAGATCCTGAGAAATCAGTACCCAGAGTAACCACCTCTGGCCGTAATAACGGCCTTGATACGCCTGGGCATTGAGTCAAACAGAGCTTGGATGGGGTGTACAGGTACAGCTGCCCATGCAGCTTCAACACGATTCCACTGCTCATCAAGAGTAGTGACTGGCGTATCGTGACGAGCCAGTTGCTCGGCCACCATTGACCAGACGTTTTCAGTTGGTGAGAGATCTGGACAATGTGTTGGCCAGGGCAGCAGTCGAACATTTTCTGTATCCAGGAAGGCCCGTACAGGACCTGCAACAGGCGGACGTGCATTATCCTGCTGAAATGTAGGGTTTCGCAGGGATCGAATGAAGGGTAGAGCCACGGGTCGTAACACATCTGAAATGTAACGTCTACTGTTCAAAGTGCCGTCAATGCGAACAAAAGGTGACCGAGACTTGTAACCAATGGCACCCCACACCATCAAGCCGGGTGATACGCCAGTATGGCGATGACGAATACACGCTTCCAATGTGCGTTCACCGTGATGTTGCCAAACACGGATGCGACCATCATGATGCTGTAAACAGAAACTGGATTCATCCGAAAAAATGAAGTTTTGCCATTCGTGCACCCAGGTTCGTCGTTGAGTACACCATCGCAGGCGCTCCTGTCTGTGATGCAGCGTCAAGGGTAACCGCAGCCATGGTCTCCGAGCTGATAGTCCATGCTGCTGTAAACGTCGTCGAACTGTTCGTGCAGATGTTCGACCAACGCAAGGAGCAATGTCGCCATACGATGAACCGCAATTGCGATAGGCTACAATCCGACCTTTATCAAAGTCGGAAACGTGATGGTACGCATTTCTCCTCCTTACACGAGGCATCACAATAACGTTTCACCAGGCAACGCCGGTCAACTGCTGTTTGTGTATGAGAAATCGATTGGAAACGTTCCTCATGTCAGCACGTTGTAGGTGTCGCCACCGGCGCCAATCTTGTGTGAATGCCCTGAAAAGATAATCATTTGCATATCAGAGCATCTTCTTCCTGTCGGTTAAATTTCGCGTCTGTAGCACGTCATCTTCGTGGTGTAGCAATTTCAATGGCCAGTAGTGTAGTTTTGGGAGGCTATAAAAAAAAAAAAAAAAAAAGCGCGGCTTCATGTGAAGTGATCTGAGAAACAAGAGAAACGTTGGAGTCAGTGGTTGTACAAGAATTTGGACTTTGCACGAACGCTCAAAATGCAGATGTACACCACGGTAGAGCTGAATATCTGCGAAATCGCCCTGCATCGGTGTGCGATTTGACTCTGCAGTTTACGGTAGCATTTATGAAATTGAGGAGCCGAAGTAGGGAGGGTACACAAGGCAACGAGTGACAAATCGGAGTGTCCCGAAATATCGGCCAGTGGCCTACATCCGCCGGCGGCAGCGACGGGCGCGCGCGGCGGCGGCGGCAGCGGCAGCGGCAGCGGCAGGTGCTGGATCGATGCGCAGCGGGCCATCGATGGCGGCTGTGCGCGGCTCGGCGCGGGCTGGCGCGGCGCGGCTCGGCGCGGGTGCGGCCGGTCCATCGATCAGCGGCGGCGGCGGCGGCGGGCCAGGCAGCAGGCAGGCTAGGCCAGGCCAGGCGAGGGCGTCCTCTGGCGCTGCCGCTGCCGCTGCCGGCGGCGGGTCGGCGACCGCGCGCGCCGGGTGCCTGACCCCGCACCCACGCGGTACCCGCCGCTTCCTCCTGCAGGTACCTCCGCCACGGCCACCGCCAACACTCGTCTGTCTCCTAGCTCCTGCGCGCTGCGTAGTACTAGACACACAGCTAGCTGTGGCTACCAGCCTGGTGCATCGTGGCGTCTCTTCCTCTGTTTCATTGCCTGCACGAGGATCAAATGTCCATTCAGTACTTCTGTTTAGGCGGAAGGACACATCTAACGACAAAACATTTCCGTGTAGTTGACTTCCCAGTTATTCGACCTAGCACGCCTGCCTACCTAATCGTTAACACAAATCCGAACATCTTGAATCCTTTCATCCTAAAATGCTGAGGCTTAATATGTTTTCTTTACTCTTGAGTACTACATCTATATTACATCCGCAGTCTGTAAACCATTGTCAAGTTTGTAGCAGGATGTACTTACCAATATCCCATTTACTAGTGCTTCTTCCCATTACATTCACGTACAGATTGCGCGAACAATTATTGCTTAAACACCTCTATTCATGAAACTTCCTGGCAGATAAAAACTGTGTGCCAGACCGAGACTCGAACTCGGGACCTTTGCAAAGGTCCCGGGATCGAGTCTCGGTCCGGCACACAGTTTTAATTTGCCAGGAAGTTTCGCATCAGCGCACACTCCGCTGCAGAGTGAAAATCTCATTCTGGAAACCTCTATTCATGCTCTACTAATTTAACCTTCTCTTTCTGGCCTCTACGGAAAAGACATGTAGCGGCTGTAATGTGTAGAATGTCCTAGGAGGAATGGTCAATATTCAAGGATATAACAGGAACGATCATTCGAAGCAAAAAGTCTAGTAAACATGGGCTGTAAAATGCGTTACTTTAGAGCTATGGACACTTGTTCGCCTTCGACACTGTGAAAAATATCTCTTCTACCGTAAGATATTTGCTCTACACGTTTTCGGAAAAGGTGGTATGGATCAACCATACCTTAAGAGAAATCACTCATTACAAGAGTTGTGTTCACAGAAATGAAGATGAACAAATGCTCATAGCTTTTTAGGTATACACTTTCGAGCCCATGTCTACTGGACATGTTTTTTCTTGTTTTGATCCTTACTATCACCTCTCAAAATATAGTAAACAAAGAACTTGCAGTAATGAGATCCAGTTGACAGTGTCGCCGCTCGGGGTAGCCGTGCGGACTGCGGCGCCTTGCCACGGTTCGCGCGGCTATCCCTGTCGGAGGTTTGAGTCCTCCCTCGCGCGTGGGTGTGTGTTTCGTCATTAGCGTAAGTTAGTTTAAGTTAGATTAAGTAGCGTGGAAGCGTAGGGACCGATGACCTCTACATCTACATCTACATCTACATCTTCATGGATACTCTCCAAATCACATTTAAGTGCCTGGCAGAGGTTCATCTAACCACCTTCACAATTCTCTATTATTCCAACCTCGTATAGCGCGCGGAAAGAATGAACATCTATATCTTTCCGTACGAGCTCTGATTTCCCTTATTTTACCGTGGTGATCGTTCCTCCATGTGTAGGTCGGTGTCAACCAAATATTTTCGCATTCGGAGGAGAAGGTTGGTGATTGGAATTTCGTGAGAAGATTCCGTCGCAACGAAAAACGCCTTTCTTTTAATGATGTCCAGCCCAAATCCTGTATCATTTCTGTGACACTCACTCCCATACTTCGCGATAATACAAAACGTGCTGCCTTTCAGTTTGGTCCCATAGGAAATTACCACAAATTTCCAGTGTCGAAGATAAAGTGCTCGTAGCTCTTAAGGTTTGCATTTTAAACCTCACGTCTACTAGACATTTTTGCTTCGAATGATCGTTCCTGTCCATCCCTAAATACTGATCACTCCTCCTAGGACACCCTGTATTCCTAGACTCCTCGCTTAAAGCTCATTGTTGAAACTTTATAAGCAGGCCTCTGCGGGATAGATGGCGTCTATTTTTGCGTGTAGCTAGTTCATTTTTTTCAATATCTTCGTGAGTTTCTCCCAGGGTTAAGCAAACCGAAGACAGTACATACTAACGTTATCTATCTACGCTCAGTATCCTTTGCCAGTCCTTTATTATATGGAGCCAACAGTACTGGGCAGTATCCTAGGTCGCACGAGTGTTTTATAAGCAATCTATTTGGTACATTGATTTCATTTTCCCAACACGGTAGTCTACGAATGATCCGAAGCCTGTCTCTAACTTTACGTACGACTGAGCCTATGTGATCAATCCATTTCATGTCATTACAAATTGTTACAACGAGGTAAAATGCACGAGTTGACTGCTTCCGATTGTGTTTCATTGATCAAGCAGTCATAGGATTCTGCATTCTTTTTCATTTTGTGTACCACTTGCAGACACAGGTATATACATGAGTTGACTGATTACAATTGTGTTTCATTGATAATTCAGTCGTAAGATTCTATGTTATTTTTCATTTTGTTCACAATTTTACATTTCGGAATACTTAAGGCACGCTACCAACCCTTACACCATTTTGAAATCTTATCGACATCTGGTGAATATTTGTGTAGCTTCTTTTCAGAGAGTAATAATTAGACATAACTGTAGCATCTGAGAAAAGTATGATTTACTCTTAGCATTGTCAGCAAGGGTCTCTACACATTTTCGTGCAATACGCCTGATGTGGATGGATGGATATGAAATTATTAATCGCTAAACAGCGTGATTATCAATGGCTTTTCATGTAGATAGTATTGTTAAATGAAAAGCAAACGTCATGTAACTACAGCCACAGCGGTTGTCATTCATTAATAGCATTAATAAAACAGTGTATGGTTTTAAGAAGGTTGTTTTATCGCTGAAGTAACGAGTCAGCCACCTAAAAACACATTGAAACCATTTTCCAGTTAAAATGGGCAGAGTCCTGACGCCACATGAATATCAACAATTTCTTTATTATTTTCTCATCAGCACCGAAAATTGAAGATAAATCCCTCGGCAGAGCAAAGACTTCCCTGCTATCAACGTACAAAACACTCGATGTTAAAACACGATGCACCGTGAGTGTGACGTCACAAACACTGCATTCCGGTAGATGTTCGTTCTGCAAGAGACAAGCACGTGTGATGCTAAGACGCTTGAGTTATTTCTACATCTGTCGATCACTCTCCATCCAACATAATGTGCTGCGCCCTCCCTATCAAGAAATCACCAATCTACACGCACACTCATTACGATATTCCACATGATCGTTCTTTCGTTAACAAGCTTTGTTGTGGTACTGAATTAACGCTTTTTGGAACTCAAAGAATAGGCATTCATTTAATTGCCTTGATTCATGGGTTTCAGAACGTTATGTGGTAAAAACACAAGTTAAGTTTTACGTGACATACGTTTTGGAAATCCATTCTGGTTGGCATGGGGAAGGCTATTCTCGAGATACCTCATTAACAACACATTTGCGTCAGTGATACTGAATGGTAGTGTTTTGCATCTCTTCTGCTACCCTTTTAGTAGACGGGTGTGACTTCTGCGTTCTTCCAAATACTTGATACAGTTTTTTTTGGGGAAGTTACAGTATATTGAGGACAATATTATGGAAATGGAAGAGAATGTAGATGAAGATGAAATAGGAGATACGATACTGCGTTAAGAGTTTGACAGAGCACTGAAAGACATGAGTCGAAACAAGGCCCCCGGAGTAGACAACATTCCATTAGAACTACTGACGGCCTTGGGAGAGCCAGTCCTGACAAAACTCTACCATCTGGTGAGCAAGATGTATGAGACAGGCGAAATACCCTCAGACTTCAAGAAGAATATAATCATTCCAACCCCAAAGAAAGCAGGTGTTGACAGATGTGAAAATTACCGAACTACCAGTTTAATAAGTCACAGCTGCAAAATACTAGCGCAAATTCTTTGCAGACGAATGGAAAAACTAGTAGAAGCCGACCTCGGGTAAGATCAGTTTGGATTCCGTAGAAATGTTGGAACACGTGAGGCAATACTGACCCTACGACTTATCTTAGAAGCTAGATTAAGGAAGGGCAAACCTACGTTTCTAGCATTTGTAGACTAAGAGAAAGCTTTTAACAATGTTGACTGGAATACTCTCTTTCAAGTTCTGAAGGTGGCAGGGGTAAAATACAGGGAGCGAAAGGCTATTTACAATTTGTACAGAAACCAGATGGCAGTTATAAGAGTCGAGGGACATGAAAGGGAAGCAGTGATTGGGAAGGGAGTGAGACAGGGTTGTAGCCTCTCCCCGATGTTATTCAATCTGTATATTGAGCAAGCAGTGAAGGAAACAAAAGAAAAATTCGGAGTAGGTATTAAAATCCATGGAGAAGAAATAAAAACTTTGAGGTTCGCCGATGACATTGTAATTCTGTCAGAGACAGCAAAGGACTTGGAAGAGCAATTGAACGGAATGGATAGTGTCTTGAACGGAGGATATAAGATGAACATCAACAAAAGCAAAACGAGGATAATGCAATGTAGTCGAATTAAGTCGGGTGATGCTGAGGGAATTACATTAGGAAATGAGACACTTAAAGTAGTAAAGGAGTTTTGCTATTTGGGGAGCAAAATAACTGATGATGGTCGAGGTAGAGAGGATATAAAATGTAGACTGGCAATGGCATGGAAAGCGTTTCTGAAGAAGAGAAATTTGTTGACACCGAGTATAGATTTAAGTGTTAGGAAGTCATTTTTGAAAGTATTTGTATGGAGTGTAGCCATGTATGGAAGTGAAACATGGACGATAAATAGTTTGGACAAGAAGAGAATAGAAGCTTTTGAAATGTGGTGCTACAGAAGAAAGCTGAAGATTAGATGGGTAGATCACATAACTAACGAGGAAGTACTGAATAGGATTGGGGAGAAGAGAAGTTTGTGGCACAACTTGACTAGAAGAAGGGATCGGTTGGTAGGACATGTTCTGGGGCATCAAGGGATCACCAATTTAGTATTGGAGGGCAGCGTGGAGGGTAAAAATCGTAGAGGGAGACCAAGAGATGAATACACTAAGCGGATTCAGAAGGATGTAGGTTGCGGTAGGTACTGGGAGATGAAGAAGCTTGCACGGGATAGAGTAGCATGGAGAGCTGCATCAAACCAGTCTCAGGACTGAAGACCACAACAACAACAACGGTATATCGTGGTACAAAGAGGGGTACCCCTGCTGCAGATTTTGCATAGAATCTGACAGACATTCGTAAGGACTACTAGAGTTTTTTTTTTCAGCTTTATCGTCTTCAGCTGTTTCTCACGCCACTGAATATCTATAGCACGGTATACCACTATATCTTGAGTGCTGTGGAGATTATATCGGGGTACTATACCTTGATCTGCTTCTGAAAAGGAACTTTTCTTAACGGAGTTCACTGTTACTGCATTATGTTGACAGAATTTACCTTCCATCACCAGGGTTCGAAACTCCCCATGTTATGCCACAACAGCGCCACCACGGTCACGAAGGCACCTCCATCGTACATATCGTCTGATAGAAGTTGTCTCATTTTTAGCCTTTTTCTTACTCTTTATTTTGACATTTGCTCTTGCAAATGATTGACGCAAATGATTGACGCTCGGTGCCCATTGTTATCACAGAAAGACTTTCAACGGAGGAGTAACTCATTTCGACAAACGAGGAGTGTTGAGAACGCAGGGCATAGCATCGCACAAGAAACTGCCAGAGTATTCACGTTAATTGGTAAAGATATTACAAGTGAATGGCTAATTATCAGTCCAGAATCCACGAGAAGTCAGTGATCGTGGTATTGTGACGTAAGATGGAGCGGCACGCAACATTTCAGTTAAAAATGGTTACCGTCGCAGTCGCTTTGCAGTCTGCTGTCATTTTCCTCCACGGAACACCAGCTGATTTATCAGGCCTTAAACTAAATGGACCTAACTTATTACTACATGCTAAACGTACTTTCTCCAAAGCACCCTGATCTTCAAATATTTTTTTGTTAGCTCTATCATCAAGTGTTAATCGCTCAACCCTAACATTAATTCTATAGACATACGATACAATTTAGTTAATAATTACAGAGTCATATTTATTTGCAAAGAACTTAAATTCATCAGTAATATCATAGTGTTTCAATGTAGAAAAATTATGAGCATTTTCATCGTATTTCTCAGTGGCTCCCATTTTTCCATATTCAAATCGAACACCATCTGATTGTGTATATTCAGTACTATCAGGTGATAGTGACAGTGATTAATGACTAACCCCCTTCCAGGTCCATAGAGAGCTCTGATTAGCTTAGACTTTACGAAGAATCTATCGTAGTTTCCGGAGAGGCTTTGCCTTCCAGGCGGACCAATACAGAAATGTATGCTAATGTATGAATCAATAAAATAGTATGCGACTAATGTTCAAATATACAGTCATGCTGTGAGGATCGCAATATGAGATTATCAAATGATGTGAAATGTGTGAACGATACATCTTGTTTTCAGTCAAAAGTTCCTAAATAATGTTGGCCGTATGTGGTCGTACGTTGATATCGAGTACCCAATAATCCATATAGGACATCTGCTGCGAAATTGTTAAGTAACTATATTGGCTTTTGTCTGAAGTGAGCTTAGTTTTTTTTTTCAGTATAGAAAGGAGCCGCAGGTATTTAGACACTGAAACGGCAGTCGGAAGATGAGGGGCTTGTGATCTAAATTTAGGTTTTTATGGTTTCCATAAAATATTTAAACTCAACGTTGCGATACTTCCATAAAAGAGCTTAGTTGAATTTCTTCTCTATCCTTGTGCACTCCCATTTTGCCGTTCGTCGTAACAGTCTCCTGTAGATTGGAAGTCCATCCCCAATACTCCGTTTTTCCTTTTATAATTGTTTTGTTGAAGATGTTCTGCACCTGGATTCGTTGGAGTACGCAAACGGAATTTTATAAACCAGCGACTGCACCCCATCTTAACCAATTAGCGCTAGTAATCAGAATACGAGAAGAAAAGTTTATAGATTCCTAAGCAGTAGGAAAGGAATTCTAACACTGAATCAATACATCGATCAAGAGAATGATGCACTTTCTCTACTGAATCAAGGAAAGAGAAACGCTATTCTATGAATGTGGAGAAGATGGACCACCAGAGAATAATACTCTTGATTATAATCGGAGAAAAATGAACGTAAAAGAAAAAATAATAATACAGTGATTGCATCACAAAATGGGAAAACAAATCCCGTCTCCTTGTTGACATTACCATACGTAGTGATTACATTAAATGTATTTATATTGGTTCCTTGGAGCAGGCGCCCACTGATCGAAGTCGGTTCCACAGACCTGTGAAAACTTTTGTCTCCTGTACTGAAGAAAGAGCATATCGACTATCAGCCACAAAGAGAGTATTCCTATGTTGTTGTTTGATAAGCAGTTTGATCCATTGCTCATTGCTGTAACACATCCGAACAGTGTATCACTACAGCTGTGTACACAACCATTCCATGACTTTTATGTCTGTGTTAGGAGATAAACAGACATTGACACGTTTCGATCCATTGGCTCTCACAGCAAGCTGGACATCGCATGGTGTAAACTGTGCTGCTCCCACAACACACAGGATGGTTGAAATAATGGTGTTTCTTGTCGACAAAAATGTAAAAGACATCGAAACATATGGAAACTGGAAGAGTCTGCAGTACTGTGAAGCGTTTCCAAAAGGACTGTCCAAACTAGATGGCCTCTGCATTTAATCTCATCTTCTAGAGTGATGGGATAGCAGATGTCTGTGTGTTCCATTTGGAAGAGACCAAAAGCATTGATTCTTCACGTTGCAGCTATGTACGCGATCACTGTTCCGTTGATGACCATCCCCGGAAGGTGTCTAGCGTAAGGCGGAATTTCTCTCCAATTTTCTTAGCAAGCACGGAAATAAGAATAATTGCAACATTCGCAAGACGATTATTTCACTATTTTACCTAATAGGGCGAGTTCTTGTTTGGAGCTGCTTTAGTGAGAGATTCGCCGTAATCTAATTAAGGCCTCACCAGAGAGTGGTACAAGGTGAGCGTTGTGCCGGCATGCGGGCACCAGAATTTATCGGACGACGTATTTATCGATTATTATAGCCTCAGAGGAAGCTGTGTGCACATGAGACTAATCATTTTTTTTCAGCAAAGAGTCAAGTAATACTTCAGAATGATCCTTTCTTTGGAAGGTGTTTTAGGGAGACGTGACTCTTGAGTAAATGCGCATATCGCCTGTATACTGTTATCGTTGAACAGACGGTGGCAGAGAAATTTCGGTATCAGTAGTATATATGGCAGAGAGAATTTCGCTGAGGTCGCCGATTAAGGGAGTACTAGAAGTATTCTATGTGGACCCCATCTCGTTGATTCCGGACGAAGACGAAACAGCCTTTCATACCAGTATTTAAAACAGCGAAGCTAATGTACGATTTTATACAGTGTCGTGTACAGCTGCGATGGATTCTAAACCATTAAACATTCCGCAGTATGCCCGCCGTGTTAGCACTACGCGTTAGGGAGGCACACTACGAGTTACAAGAGCCATTTTCGTGTTACTTCAAGAATCTTTGATCCCTGGCTTCAATGCCTTTGTGTTTTAGGAAAATTGCGTTTGTAGATTTCTGTCTAAAATTTCGTATTGCTGAACTTCTTCAAAGAATGGGCGGACATTACTCCGGTTCCCTCACATCATACTCGGCAGACTTTGCGCCTGAAAATACCATGCATGTTATTAAAAGACCACCTTTCTAGGGACCCGATTAAGGCCTCACCAGAGAGTGGTACAAGGTGAGGTTGTGCCGGCATGTGGGCACCGAGAACGACTTGTTCGATGTAAACGCATTTTCGTAGGCGTGTTTCAACATATGAAGGAAGTTGTCTATTCAGATTTCTCGCTAATCGCATAAGAGTGGTGTTAGCAGCGCCACTATGAGGATGCAAATCATGTTTGCTGTACATACACGCTGTAACGTTCGTGAGCGTTAGTTACCTTTGAGATTGGCCGTGGTGAGCTGATGACAGTCAAGAATAACTTTAAGGCGACAATGATGCAATCGTCAACGCCTCACTGAGTTTGAACGAGGTTGCGTAATAGGGCTACGAGAAGCTGGATGCTCCTTCTGTAATAGTGCAGAAAGACTTGGCAGGAGTGTAGCCACTACACATGACTGCTGGCAATGGCGATCACGAAAACGTACGGTCACAAGAACACTGTGCTCTGGACGACCGCGTGAAACTACCAGGGGGAAGACCATCACCTTTGGCGTATGGCTCTGGCGCATCTTAGTGCATCTGCAACAGCAATCTGAGCAGCAGTTGGCACTACAGTGCCGTAACAAACTGTCAGAAATCGGTTACCTCAGGGACAGCTCCGAACTAGATGACTTGTAACGTGCATTCAGCTGAGCTGAAAACACCGCAATTTGCGACTTCAGTAGTGTCAAGCTTGAGCTCACTGTGGCAGGAGGGGGGGGGGGGGGGGGGAGCGGAGGGGGGGGGGGCAGGGTGGAGTTCTGTTGTGTTTTCTGCACCGGTGCCAGTGATGGCCGTGTATTGATTATGTTGCGACTTCTGTACCACTTGTTAGCAGCAGACACAATGGCTGCGCCAAAGACAGAGACGGCGTGGAGTTTTACAATTATTTATCGAACTTTCTTTACAATTTCTCCCTCGTCGTCACTGCCCAGCCCTGCGGATCCCTCCGCCTGGCTGCTGCTGTGTAGATTATCCGACAATGCGCGCAACGTGCGCCGCTGATCGCACTCGGGAGCCTCAGGCCACCAGTGCTCCGCTGAAGCCAGGATGCCCTGTGGTGGAGATGAACTCGTCGTCGCTCGGCGCCCCAGTACGGCACGCCCACAGTGCCGCGTCGCCGTGAGGTGAGCTGCTGACGCCTGCTGCACCGGCGGCTGGGAAGCCGTCAGTCGCGATGTCCGCGAGGTCCCGTCATGAACGGACCACGCGCCGTGGGGCCGGGTTGCCGTGAAGTCCGAGCATCAGTCCCTGGCGGCGCCTGTGACCGAGACCGCGCTGCGGCCGGTCCTGCTGGAAGTTCTCCCTGTAGTTAGTCAGCCATGGTGCTGACCGAACTCGGGCCGACCTCCAGAGCTGAAGTTGACATCTGGCGGAGAACGGATGACTCCTGCGAGCTGGAACAGACTTCCGGAACCGTCACCTACGAAGATTGAACATTCGGACACGGACCACGTCCGTCCTCAGATCCGAACTGCTTCCTAGGGCTTCTGTCCGTTGCTGCCTGCGCTCCACTATTTATATCCGGCAGGAGGACGTTTTTTACCCTCGGTGGTAGCTTTTTGTTATTACTCCCACAGTATATTGCAGCGTAACTTAGCGTGCTGGCCTCACTTCCCCTTACTCAGCACTCTCCACGCTTCGCTCGGCGCTCGGTCTGTGTGCGTCCTTGCGTCAGCCTGTTGGTAGACTGCTGCTGTCAGCAAGGCTATCTGTGCTTGCCTACTTCACAACGCCTCGGTCGCCGGCGTGCCTCTGCTTTGCCATTCTCCACTGCGTGAAGCAACGCTTACTACATGTGCCCGCAACAATTAAAAGGAGGACAGTTGAGGGCCAGCGACCAATCTGTCTGTGTGCTAGACACATTGGACATGTTGCGTTATGGTCTGGGATGCGATTTCGTATGATAACTGAAGCACTAGCGTGATTATCCCACGCACGTTGGCTGCAAATTTGTACGTTAATCTGCTGATTCGACCTTTTGTGCTGACATTCATCAACAGCATTCCAACAGGATAATGCTCGCGAACATACCGCTGTTGTAACCCAACATGCTCTACAGAATTTCGACATGTTGCCCTGGCCTGCTCGATCACCAGACCTGTTTCCAGTCGAGCACATGTGGGACATCATCGAACGGCAAATCCAAAGTCATCCACAAACAGCACTACTTGACCCTGCATTAACTGACCAAGTGCATCTCACAAACTGCCATCCGGCATCTGTACAGCACTATGCATGCACGTCTGCTCGTTTGCAGTCAACATGTTGGCGGTTACACTGATTTATTAATGTACGGTACCAGCATTTTACATTTGTAGCACCTTATCTCACGTTGACGTTAACCTGTGATCTTGCAATACTTGGGTTGGGGTTGTTCTGGGGGAAGAGATCAAACTGCGAGGTCATCGGTCTCATCGGTTTTGGGAAGGATGGGGAAGGAAGTCGGCCGTGCCCTTTCAAAGGAACCATCCCGGCATTCGCCTGGAGCGATTTAGGGAAATGACGGAAAACCTAAATCAGGATGGCCGGGCGCGGGATTGAACCGTCGTCCTCCCGAATGCGAGTCCAGTGTACTAACCACTGCGCCACCTCGCTCAGTCTCTTGCAATACTAATCACTTACATATGTTACCTAGACAAATGTATTCGCGAAATTTCATTATTCTCCATTAATTATTTTTTGGTATTCCGATTTTTTCAGTTAGTGTAATTGTTTATTTAGGCCTTGCTCAAATTTACAAGCAGTACTGTACAAACTCAAAGTAAAAAATACATGCTGAGCCAAAATCATTAAACTTCGTACAAAACATATTCCTCGTGTAGCACCGAATAGGAAGGTACAAAAAGTGTTGAAACGTGGACCTGAATTTTAGTAATACTGTGATCATTAACTAAATCAGACGTTTGGATATGTTCGTCGTGGCCATTCATCTCTCATTCGTTGCTCTGTTATATTCTTCCGTCTGATATTCAGTATACCATCGTAAAATTAGACGACTCCTTTTCCAGTAAAGAAGAAGAAACACAAAAGCATCTGACCGGAAATTTTCACTGCCGTGTAGCCAAAACAATCACTCTATTTAGTCAACACAAGTCTGATGTGACAGAATATGGGATTTGTTCATGGTCGACACGTCACCGATAGGTGCACACTACTATAGAGGACATCAATATGTTGGAAGCCGTGTTAGGATCGTTGGTTGACACAGCTAACAGAGTCTTTCTAGTGTACTGTCTCCAGCGAGAGGAATCTTCTGTTGTTACTGATTTCTGTATGTGCGCAGAAATGTGTTTAGATAGAAACAGAACCCTAAATTGAAGTTAAACTATCTCCATAAGCATTTGAACCAGCAGGATAGCACATGAACATAATTTTCCTTGCCAATAAAAATTCCAACAAAGGTAACGCAGTTGTCTAAATGATACAATTACAGGTAGGCGTATATATTTTCTTTCTCGTAACTGTCACTGTATAAGATGGACATGTCTTCATATCTACAGCTACATCTACATGGATACTCTGCAAATCACATTTAAGTGCCTGGCAGAGCGTTCATCGAACCACCTTCACAATTCTCTATTATTCAAATCTCGTGTAGCACGCAGAAAGAATGAACTCCTATACCTTTCGGTACGAGCTCTGATTTCCCTTATTTTATCTTGGTGATCGTTCCTCCCTATGTAATTCGGCGCCAACAAAGTATTTTCGCATTCGGAGGACAAAGTTGGTGATTGGAATTTCGTGAGAAGACTCCGTCGCAACGAAAAACGCCTTTCTTTTAATGACGTACAGCCCAAATCCTGTATCATTTCTGTGACACTCCCTCCCATATTTCGCGATAATACAAAACGTGCTACCTTTCTTTGAACTTTTTCGATGTACTCCGTCAGTCCTATCTGGTAATGATCCCACACCGCGCAGCAGTATTCTAAAAGAGGACAGACAAGCGTAGTGTAGGCAGTCTCCTTAGTAGGTCTGTTACATTTTCTAAGTGTCCTGCCAATAAAACGAAGTCTTTGGTTAGCCTTCCCAACAACGTTTTCTATGTGTTCCTTCCAGTTTAAGCTGTTCGTAATTGTAATACCTAGGTATTTGTATTCACGTAAATGGTAGCCAAGAAACCACAGCTGTGTTCTGCAATCACATTATTCCGAAAACCAAATGACAAATGGGCGAATGACGTCGTAGCAAGTAAAACAGTGTGTGCTGGCCCTGGAGTGTACACAACAGCATTACGGTGAGTCGCTAATTGAGCTGAACTGGCCTCTAATTTACATCTACGCAAATGAAATCCTTCATATGTCTGCAATGTATTTTTCCTCTTATAAGGTTCCATTTTAACTACATCGATTAGCCGTCACATTCGCTGTTAGTCATCAACGCCTATTACAGTAGACTGAATACAAACAGTCATGATTCATGCTGGGTATTTCTGTTGCTCGTGTCTTTATTGCACTCTGGAGTCTCCGTACGCGCACTTGAATGGTAAGAGAAATGCAAATCAGATTGGAATGCGAACTCGGCGATAACGGAATGAGAATTTAATTAGCCACGTGCGCTTTACTCACAAGCATACACCGATGTATTTAACTAAACTCTGTCCAGAAGTCATTTATAAACTACGATCTGGTGAACTGACGAAAAATTCGAACGTATACAGGCAGGTCGAAGCACTGCTGACTTTACTACAACCACTGTACTCTAATATTCCTCTAATGTGAAATATAGCGAAAATTATCTAATCATATGAGCCACGGATCCTACAATCCGCGGTAGGATTCACGCACAGGCGGGCTGTGAGATGTGACAACACAGTTAACTCGCTCGCTTCGCCCACTACATTACAGCTTATACACTCCTGGAAATGGAAAAAAGAACACATTGACACCGGTGTGTCAGACCCACCATACTTGCTCCGGACACTGCGAGAGGGCTGTACAAGCAATGATCACACGCACGGCACAGCGGACACACCAGGAACCGCGGTGTTGGCCGTCGAATGGCGCTAGCTGCGCAGCATTTGTGCACCGCCGCCGTCAGTGTCAGCCAGTTTGCCGTGGCATACGGAGCTCCATCGCAGTCTTTAACACTGGTAGCATGCCGCGACAGCGTGGACGTGAACCGTATGTGCAGTTGACGGACTTTGAGCGAGGGCGTATAGTGGGCATGCGGGAGGCCGGGTGGACGTACCGCCGAATTGCTCAACATGTGGGGCGTGAGGTCTCCACAGTACATCGATGTTGTCGCCAGTGGTCGGCGGAAGGTGCACGTGCCCGTCGACCTGGGACCGGACCGCAGCGACGCACGGATGCACGCCAAGACCGTAGGATCCTACGCAGTGCCGTAGGGGACCGCACCGCCACTTCCCAGCAAATTAGGGACACTGTTGCTCCTGGGGTATCGGCGAGGACCATTCGCAACCGTCTCCATGAAGCTGGGCTACGGTCCCGCACACCGTTAGGCCATCTTCCGCTCACGCCCCAACATCGTGCAGCCCGCCTCCAGTGGTGTCGCGACAGGCGTGAATGGAGGGACGAATGGAGACGTGTCGTCTTCAGCGATGAGAGTCGCTTCTGCCTTGGTGCCAATGATGGTCGTATGCGTGTTTGGCGCCGTGCAGGTGAGCGCCACAATCAGGACTGCATACGACCGAGGCACACAGGGCCAACACCCGGCATGATGGTGTGGGGAGCGATCTCCTATACTGGCCGTACACCACTGGTGATCGTCGAGGGGACACTGAATAGTGCACGGTACATCCAAACCGTCATCGAACCCATCGTTCTACCATTCCTAGACCGGCAAGGGAACTTGCTGTTCCAACAGGACAATGCACGTCCGCATGTATCCCGTGCCACCCAACGTGCTCTAGAAGGTGTAAGTCAACTACCCTGGCCAGCAAGATCTCCGGATCTGTCCCCCATTGAGCATGTTTGGGACTGGATGAAGCGTCGTCTCACGCGGTCTGCACGTCCAGCACGAACGCTGGTCCAACTGAGGCGCCAGGTGGAAATGGCATGGCAAGCCGTTCCACAGGACTACATCCAGCATCTCTACGATCGTCTCCATGGGAGAATAGCAGCCTGCATTGCTGCTAAAGGTGGATATACACTGTACTAGTGCCGACATTGTGCATGCTCTGTTGCCTGTGTCTATGTGCCTGTGGTTCTGTCAGTGTGATCATGTGATGTATCTGACCCCAGGAATGTGTCAATAAAGTTTCCCCTTCCTGGGACAATGAATTCACGGTGTTCTTATTTCAATTTCCAGGAGTGTATATAGGCTCACTGAGCTCATATGTTTAACTCATACGCGGGTAGAAATGTAATCGTGATTTTCCGCGTTCTTCTGTGTTAATAACCTGCTTCAGAGTCTCGGAGGTCACTTCTTTTTCTTGTGTTTTTCTTCTGGCAAAAGAGGCTCACACATTCTCAGATCACTTAGACCTGTGGTATGGAGGAACCCCCTATGATGTCATTTCAAACAACTGTATTAATAGGTTTTCTTTTTCTATTTTGGAAAGTTTTGTTACAACTTTTTTTATTTTCTTCAGTTTTTGTCTTTATTCACCCTCGGTTCGATATTACTTCTGCATTTTCCCCACCTTATTGACAGCTTTCAAGGGCATGTCCTTACGAAAGACGTTATAGCAAAGTCGTCCATTCCTAAATAATTCTCATTTATAAAGCACTTTGACCTTGCAAAGTCTTTTGGGTTAAGGTCAATGATATTGCCGTGGAGTTATTGAAATTCTCTCTCCATTTTCAAAGCAACTCCTGTAAAACATCCAGTCTGTTTCATTAAAGATTCTCTTGGTATAGTTTGAAGCCATTTCTTTCCTGATCCGTTTACATGATCAGTTAATTTACGGTACAGATTTGCTAATCCTGGGTGTTTGCAATTAACTCTTAAGCAACATATCCTGCAATCATCTCTAACAGCTCAACATCTTCTTTAAAACCTTAAACAGAAAACCCTTCGCATTCGGTGCAAATATCAAAAACGTCTTCCACTATTTAAACAATATCTTCAGCTTCCTTGTTGTCGCATTCACTTTTCTGTACAAAATAAGTATCTTGCTTCTCAGAAGATGACGGTTATACGGTCGAATCTTTAGTTTCCTACAGTGTACTAGCACTTAGGAGGCAAGAGGTGTTCATACAATCTGCCGAGTGCCTTTGCTCTGGAGAAGTGGCTCTCAAGAATATCTTGATAGCGTCTTGAAAACATGACGTAGCCTTCCAGTGTTAACTCCCTAAACAAAGCGCGTATACGGATTATAGACATCAAAAAATCTTTCATAAAATGGAGCGAATCACTAGTAGGTTTATTTTCTCTTAATTTTTTGGGTTTACTCCTTTATGTTTTCTCATTCTGGTACAATACAAATTCTCTGGTCAAATTTTCTTGTACTTTTTTTCTCATTCTTCGTATTACACTCATCATCAGAATTAGATCTTGTAGTTCTTCTAACCTTTTATCGTGTTCTGGTAAATAAATTTCCATATGCACTTTTTAATTTGTATCCATCAACAGGAGTTTCCGTGTTTGCCGACCGGAGTGGCCGAGCGGTTCTAGGCGCTACAGTCTGGTTCGAATCCTGCCACGGGCATGGATGTGTATGATGTCCTTAGGTTAGTTAGGTTTAAGTAGTTCTAAGTTCTAGGGGACTGATGACCTCAGACGTTAAGTCGCATAGTGCTCAGAGCCATTTGAACCATTTTGAAGTTCCCGTGTTTAGAACATCAAATCCCTTGCTTATGACCTTTACAGCATCACTAACATAACTGAACTCAGGAAGGCTGTGACAAATGGCTTGCCCTTCAATGAGAGAAAACAGTTCAGCTGCTGTTCTCACGTTTTGACTCTCCATACCAGTAACAAGCAATTTGTTCATGGTTACTTTATGGGAGTATTGTAAATCTGCATCAGTGTTTTGAAGTTCAACTAACTTTATGAATGCTTGTTTTGTGAGCAAACTACCACTTTTTAATCGATAACCTTTGTGAAGTACACGATTCGATCATTTTTTACTTTCATTTCATCATATTTTTCAAATTTTCTTAGTAACTTTGATTGAGCTTTCAAAACACTATGGTTTCAATCAACAAAACCTTGTGGAATGATAAATTTTGTGAGTCTTCTTTTAATAAGCGACTCCAGTAGCGGGAGGATGTTTCAATACGTCCTTGACAAATGATAACGCTTTACGAAATAGGCAAGGTGAAATCACAGCCTCTGTAGCATTTCCAGCACACCGACCTTTCATAACCACTAGTTGTTTCCATAATTTCTGTTAGCGTTAGCACGCATTGTCGGATTCATAGCAGTGTTTGTTTTCACGGTTAACGTGTTGTCTAGTAGTAATGTCTTCATTTACCTGTAAAATATCTTCTACTTATTTACGGTAGATCTGTTTTTTGTGCCTGAATATTTCTCTCATTACTACACTCTGTATCAGCACTGGAGGATGGTAGATTTAGAGTTGGAAGAGCATTAGTCTGAAATTTGCCTTTCGAAAGAGTATTCAAGAGTTTTCTTTTCAAATCCCTTCCACGATCAGAGTCAGTAAAAGCGCTGAGCAGACTCGAACACTTTCAGTTGAAAACGAATCTGCACTTTTACAAGCTTTTATCCTCTTTCGCTTCGTCGCTTTGTTTTTAGGAAATATGTGAAACTTAATTCCTAACTTACTTACATTTGTGCTGTGGTTAGTACAACTGACGATCGCGCAGCATACCATTATTTTTCACTTAAAAACTTGTTCTAAAAGTCAATCAACAGTCTAATTACGGCGTAACACTACTGAAACACCAGTCACTAATAAAAATTGACATAATAAATTATAGCACACAATACGTTGTAGCAATTTCGGGCTATTGTTGGATGGCAGGGTTCACCCGGACGTCAGCGGCACAGCTTGTCATTGCACATACACCTCGTGATCTCTACTGTATATTCTCACTCCCTACTCCCGCCTTGGACTACCATGTCCACTACCTCTACAAAAACCCCAAAACCTCCCCCACGTCCCCTCAGAGCTGACAAACCCTACCTCGTAGACGTACTACATCTACCCCATCCTCCAAAACTCGCTCCCACCACCACACAGAATCCAGAACCTAAACAGACCCAGTCATGAACCTTTCCTCCAGAAGCCCTTTGAAAAGACCTCATCTTTTGCCCCACTCCTAAATTCAATCATGCAGGACTTGTTAAAGACCTTCTCTCCTCCTCCCAGTACCTACAGTGGAAATACTTTTTCGCCACCAATCTTACGAATCAAACTCAACCAAAGACCAATGTTGAACCCTGCCTAACTCATTTCACTCTTCCATCAAACCGTTATCCACCCCCACTGTCCCCAAATCACCCCCTGTTCACTTTCCAGAATGTCTTAACCTCTAATCTTACCTCACTGTCATTCACCAAATCTCCCAGCATGCAAACTAATCTTACACCCGCAGAAAGAACCACAGTCCACTATCTAAAATCTGATCTTGACCTTATAATCCTACCTTAATCCTACCTGCAGACAAAGGATCCATCATTGTTGTTTTGAACCCCAAGGATTACGTAGCAGAATCACTGTACCAGCTGTCAGATACATCCACCAACAAACCTTGCCACAGTGACCCCATTCCAGAAATCACCAAGGACACCCTATTATGGCCAGTCACTGTGCCCCCACTGAGAGAATCTCTGCTTTCATAGTTCAACACATTTAGCCTATTACCCAGAACCTACCCTCCAATATAAAAGATACCAGCCATTTCCCCCACTGACTCTCCACAGTTCCTGTCCCTTTACTACACGATGCCCTGCTCGTCACTATTGATGCCACCTCCCTTTGCACTAACACCCATAATGCGCATGGCCTTACCACTATTGAGCACTACCATTTCCAACGTCTGACAGATTCCAACTCAACAATTTCCTTCCTAATCCAATGACCAACTATATCCTCACCCATAATCACTTCCCTTTGAAGGCATTACATACGAAAAAATCCGGGTATGGCTATGAGCACCCACATGGCACCATCCTTTGGCAACCTATTCATGGTACATCTAGAGCAATCTTCCCTGAGCATCAGAATCCTAAACCTCTCACCTGATTCAGATCCATTGATGGCATCTTTGTGACCTGGATTGAGGATGAGGACACCCTATCTACATTCCTCCAGAACCTCAACGTCTCCCCCATTTGCTTCACCTGGTCTGACTCAACCCACCTTCCTAGATGTTGACCTCCACTTCAAAGATGGCCACATCAGTACATCCGTCCATATCAAACTTACTAACCACCAGCAATACCTCCACTTCGACAGCTGCCACCCATTCCATACCAAGAATTCCCTTCCACATAGCCTAGCCACCCATGGTCGTCACATCTGCAATGACGAGTGGTCCCTCTCGTTATACACCGAGGGTCTCACTGAAGCGTTAACATACCGCATTTATCCTCCCAACCTTGTATGAGTCAAATCTCCCATGCCTTATCTTCCCACTCTCCCATCACCTCCCAAAGCCCCATTGTTCGGCCCGGCGACAGAGGAGCATTTCCCTTGTAACTCAGTACCGTCCAGGACTGGAACAACTGAATTGCATTCTCCGCCAGGGTTTCGACTACCTCTCGTCATGCTCTAAAATTAGAAATATCCTGTCCACTATCCTTCCCATCCCTCCCACAGTGGTCTTCTGCCGCCCAGCGAACCTACACCATATACTCATCCATCTCAACACAACTTTTGCTCCTAATCCCTTACCTCATGGCTCATACTCCTGTAATAGTCCTAGATGCAAGACCTCTCCCATACATCCTCCCACCACCACCTACTCCAGTCTGGTCACAACCATCACCTATCCCATCAAAGGCAGGGCTACCTATGAAACCAATCATGTCATCTACAAGCTTAGCTGCAACCACAGTGCTGCATTTTATGCGGGCATTGCAACCAACAAGCTATCTGTCTGCATGAATGGCCACAAACTGTGGCCAAGAAACAAGCAGACCAACTTGGGCGGAGCACGATGCCAAACATGACATCCTTCATTTCAATGACTGATTCACAGCCTCTGTCACGTGGATCCTTCCTACCAACGCCAGCTTTTCTGAACTGCACAGGTGGAAGCTTTCCCTGCAGTGTATCCTATGTTCCCGTAACCCTTCCGTCCTCAACCTTTGTTAGTCATTGTCTTCACCCATCTAGCCCCTTCCTTTTTACCACTCCAGCACTATACGCCTTCACTGCATTATCGCAACCAGTCTTTTTACTACCCTCCTTTGCCTCTACACCTGCTCCCCACCTCTCCCATGCCCACTGTTTCCCCACTGCACATAGCTCGTCCCTGCGTGCTCCCCAGCAGCACTTCATTATCTGCCACGCCTACCCTACTACTCCTCCCTCCCCCCCCCCCCCCCCCCCCGCCCCGCCTCCTCCTTACACCCACCCAGTCACCACTCCCATCATGCACTGGTGCTGCTGCTTGCAGTGTGGCGTCAGTTGCCTGAGACTGCAGTCATGTGTGTGTGTGTGAGTGTGCGTGTCGTCTATTTTTGACAGGCCTTACTCGCCGAAAGCTTTATTTGTGACTGTCTTTTTGTTGCGCCTCTGCATCATCACTATATGTGATGAAGAGCACTGGGTGCAGTCAGCTGCAGGTAGTGGCTCACGTCGATACCAATGATGTGTGTTACTTTGGATCTGAAGAGATTCTCTCTGGTTTTGAGCAACTAACAGAAGTGGTAAAGGCTACCAGTCTTGCTTTCGAGATGAAAGCAGAGCTGGCCATTTGCAGCGTAGTCGACAGGACCGATTGTGGACCTCTGGTACAGAGCCGAGTGGAGGGTCTGAATCAGAAGCTCAGACGGTTCTACGACCGTGTAGGCTGCAGATTCCACGACTTGCCTCAAAGGGTGGGTGGATTTCGGGTCCTGCTGAATAGATCAGGAGTCCACTATATGCAGGAGGCGGCTACATGGGTATCAGCAGCTGTGTGGCGTGGACTGTGCGTTCTTTTTTTTTTTTTAGGTTAGAAGGTCTCGGGAAAACACAAGAAGGGCTTCAGTCACAAAGGGTGCAGGCCGAATAGAGGAAGAGCGTAGATACAGGAACCATCGGTATAACAGTTGTACATTGTCGTAGGGGAAAGTATCAGAGCTCCAAGAGTTAATAGAAAGCACTGTTGCTCAAATAGTTATAGGCACTGAAAGCTGGCTAAAACCAGAGATAAGCTCAGCAGAAATTTTTGCGAAGAACCTAACGGTGTTCCGAAAGGATGGCTAAACACTGTTGGAGGTGGCGTGTTCGTTGGTGTTAGAAGTAGTTTATCTTGTCGCGAAACTGAAATAGACAGATGCTGTGGTTTGGTATGGGCAGAAGTCACTGTTGGCAATCGGAGTAAATTAATAATTGGATTATTTTACCGACCTCCCAATTCAGATGATACAATTGCTGAAAGGTTAGAAGAAAACTTGAGCTTGATTTCAAAAATGTACCCGACTGATACGATTATAGTTGGTGGTGACTTTTATTTACCCTCGATATGTTGGCAAAAATACACGTTTAATTCCGGAGGTAAGCATAAAACATCATCCGAAATTGTGCTAAACGCATTCTCTGAAAATTATTTCGAGCAGTTAGTTCAGGAGCCGACGCGACTAGTAAACGGTTGGTTAAACACACTTGACCTGTTAGCAACAAATAATCCTGAGTTAATAACGAGCATCAAAACGGATACAGGAATTAGTGAACAAACGGTTGTCGTAGCGAGACTGAATATTGTAACACCCAAATCCTTCAAAAAATATACCTATTCAAAAAAGCAGATTAGAACTCACTTGACGCCTTCCTGAGAGACAATCTGCACTCCTTCCAAATGAACAATATTAGTGTAGACCAGATGTGGTTTGAATTCAGAGAAATGGTATCGGCAGCAATTGAGAAATTTATACCAAATAAACTAACAAATGACGGAGCTGATACTCTTTGGTACACAAAATGGGCCAGAACACTTGCAGAAACAATGAAACAAACAGGCCCATTTAAACAGACGCAAAATCCCCTAGATTTTGATCTTTTACATAAGCTCGAAATTTAGGGCGGACTTCAATTCGAAATGCATATAATAGTTTCAGCAACGAAACTTTTCCTCGAAACCTGGCCGGAAATCCAAAGACATTCTGATCGTATGTGAAGTATGCTAACAGCAAGACACAATCAATGCATTCTCTGCGCAGTAGCAACGGAGATACTATCGAAGACAGTGCTGCCAAAGCAGAGTTGCTAAACACAGCCTTCCGAAATGCCCTCACAAAAGAAGACATAGTAAGTATTCCAGAATTTGAATCAAGAACAGCTGCCAACAGGAGTAACGAAGAAGTACATATCCTCGGAGCAGTTCAAAAAGGCTCTGAGCACTATGGGGCTCAACTTCTGAGGTCATTAGTCCCCTAGAACTTAGAACCAGTTAAACCTAACTAACATAAGGACAGCACACACATCCATGCCCGAGGCAGGATTCGAACCTGTGACCGTAGCGGTCTCGCGCTTCCAGACTGCAGCGCCTGGAACTGCACGGCCACTTTGGCCGGCTCGCAGTAGTGAAGCAACTTAAATCACTTAATAAAAACAAATATTCTGGTCCAGACTATATACCAATTAGTTATGCTGATGTAATAGCTCCATACTTAACATACAACCGTTCGCTCGATGAAAGATCCGTACCCAAAGACTGGAAAGGTGCACAGGTCACATCAATATTCAAGAAAGATAATAGGAGTAATCCACTAAATTACAGACCCATATCATTAACGTCGATATGCAGCAGGATTTTTGAACATATATTGTGTTTGAACAATATGAATTACCTAGCAGAAAACGGTCTATTGACACACAGTCAACACGGATTTAAAACATTGTTCTTGTGAAACACAACTAGCTCTTTATTCGAGCGAAGTGTTGAGTGCTGTTGACAAGGGATTTCAGATCGATTCCATATTTCTGGATTTCCAGAAGGCTTTTGACACTGTACCACACAAGCGGCTTATAGTGAAATTGCGTGCTTATGGAATATCGTCTCAGTTATGGGACTGGATTTGTGATTTCCTGTCAGGGAGGTCGCAGTTTGCAGTAACTGACGGAAAGTCATCGAGTAAAACAGAAGTGATTTCTGGCGATGACAGAGGTAGTGTTATAAGCCCTTTGCTGTTCCGTATCTATATAAACGATTCGGGAGACAATCTGAGGAGCCGTCTTAGGTTCTTTGCAGATGACGGTGTCGTTTATCGACCAATAATGTCATCAGAAGATGAAAACAAATAGCAAAACGATTTTGAAAAGATATCTGTATGATGCGAAAATTGGCAATTGACCCTAAATAACGAAAAGTGTGAGGTCATCCACATGAGAGCTAAAAGGAATCCGTTAAACTTCGGTTACACGTTAAATTAGTCAAATCTAAAGGCCGTAAATTCGGCTAGATACATAGGAATTACAATTACGAACAACTTAAATTGGAGGGAGTACATGGAAAATGTTGTGGGGGAGGCTTACCAGAGACTGCGTTTTGTTGGCAGGACACTTAGAAAATGTAACAGGTCTACTAAGGAGACTGCCTACACTAAGCTTGTCCGTCCTCTTTTAGAATACTGCTGCGCTGTGTAGGAGCCTTTCCAGATCGAAAAAGTTCAAAGAAGGGCAGCACATTTTGTATTATCGCGAAATAGGGGAGAGAGTGTCACTGAAATGATACAGTATTTGGCGTTTTTCGTTTCGGCGGGAACTTCTCACGAAATTCCAATCACCAACTTTCTCCTCCTATTACGAAGACATTTTGTTGACACCGACCTACATAGGGAGAAAGGTTATCATGACAAAATAAGGGAAGTCAGAGCTCCTATGGAAGGAAATAGGTGTTCGTTCTTTTCGTGTGCTGTACAAGACTGGAATAATAGCGAATTGTGAAAGTGATTCGATGGACCCTCTGCCAGGCACTTAAATGCGATTTGCAGAGCATCCATGTAGATGTAGATGTAGGTGTAGCAACTTTCCTTTTCATTATATTGTTACATTCCATCCTGGATTTTCCATTGTGTAATCATTTATACAGGGGTTGCACTCTGCTTTCATTATAAGTAAGTATTAGTGAATCTGAAGTATCGCAACTAACCGTAAATTTACTATTACATGCTGTTGATTTGGTACTCAATATTCTCAGACTTCATTTTTAACAGACAATTTCATTAGTATGACAACAACTTTTAGCTGTGAGAAAATTGAAGTCAGAGTGGAAAATTAAGTATACTCGTATTTAGCCTACTTTTCGTGCTTTGTGTAACTGTCTTTCATTTTAATTGTCCTTTACATTAGTCTCCTTTAGTTAATGTTCACGCGAAAGTCTCCTACTAGATATTTGTTAACGGAGATGCTAAGCAATTCAAGGATTGAGAGATGAATCGTCGCAATGTCTCCTTGGCTCAACTGGGAGGCTGCTGACGCCGCTGCTGCAGCTGTGGATCGCTGCCTCTTCGTATCGAAGATGCTTGGCGATTCACGTCAGTGCTATCTTGTCAATGAAGAACTTAAAGGTACAAAACACCTTCTCCCGCCTCTCTGACGCGTCATCCTGTCGTAGAACTCTCACTGTCAAAAGTCTTTAAATTATTGTATAAAGGGTACGGGACTTGAGTTTGGTACGATTGAAGGATGGCCACTGTTTTAGAGAAACGACAATGGACGGCTAAGCACCGATGCACTTCAATAGCCTGGCGTCGGCTGTGTTCCTAAATTCTCACAGTTAAGGTAAAGCGCACCTTGATTCCTACAAGAGCTAGTTCTGCAACAGATATTCCATCCAAATACCCTAAATACGAAAGATTATTACACAGCCACTCTTCATAACACAGTCCGTAACACTGACGATTCGTCTCCTCTTTGTCCAGCTCTATGAAAATGTTCTGTAGTCTTCTGACTTCGTCTCTCACCTCCCACATCTTGGATGTCAACTAATGTCCACCCATGATTTGTGGGCAGCACATTTGGTTGTCTTGAGAACAAAATTCCATTGTTCAGAAGCTGGTTCCAAAGCGTACCTCCTCTGCAAAAGCGTAGTAACATTACACTCATGATAATCATTCTGGACATCATTGGTACGCTACCTAAGAGAAAAAGAGTTGCAATCAATCACCTCTTTCCTTTGGATCAGTGTGTATCTACAGAATGAAAGACAAGCAAATGAAAAATAATTACCCTAACAAGTATCCCAGTGCAACCCATGTACACCTAAGATATAAAATGTGTAGACTCACCCTATTTTCTCTCAGATTTCAGTTCATATCGTACCTTACATGTATCTTTTCCTTTCCTATGCAACTTTTCCTTTCCTGGTAATGGTGAAGAAACCTGGGGTAATGTGTCAATCGCTCCATTAAACGGCTTCGCCCTACTGATATGGATTATAGATGTTTTAGGCGGTAGTTGCAGATCTACATATACCGGCGAAGTCATTTCGACGACCTGGTATGGTCTCTGTTAGTTTTTTAAGAACTTTTTTGTTTTGCCGTTCGGGGTATAAGAGTTTGCTATCTACAGGGTGTTACAAAAGGTACGGCCAAACTTTCAGGAAACATTCCTCACACACACATAAAGAAAATATGTTACGTGGACATGTGTCCGGAAACGCTTACTTTCCATGTTAGAGCTCATTTTATTACTTCTCTTCAAATCACATTAATCATGGAATGGAAACACACAGCAACAGAACGTACCAGCGTGACTTCAAACACTTTGTTACAGGAAATGTGCAAAATGTCCTCCGTTAGCGAGGGTACATGCATCCACCCTCCGTCGCATGGAATCCCTGATGCGCTGATGCAGCCCTGGAGAATGGCGTATTGTACCACAGCCGTCCACAATACGAGCACGAAGAGTCTCTACATTTGGTACCGGGGTTGCGTAGACAAGAGCTTTCAAATGCCCCCATAAATGAAAGTCAAGAGGGTTGACGTCAGGAGAGCGTGGAGGCCATGGAATTTGTCCGCCTCTACCAATCCATCGGTCACCGAATCTGTTGCTGAGAAGCGTACGAACACTTCGACTGAAATGTGCAGGAGCTCCATCGTGCATGAACCACATGTTGTGTCGTACTTGTAAAGGCACATGTTCTAGCAGCACAGGTAGAGTATCCTGTATGAAATCATGGCGGTGAATCGAGGAAGTACAGTACATACTGACGAAACTAAAATGAGCTCTAACATGGAAATTAAGCGTTTCCGGACACATGTCCACCTAACCTCTTTTCTTTATTGTGTGTGAGGAATGTTTCCTGAAAGTTTGGCCGTACCTTTTTGTAACACCCTGTATAACCACTGCCCATCCTGTATTGCAGTAGTTTACTAGTATATTGCATAGTATGCTCCTGATTTTCCAAACCCTTAGTGTTGGCAGTTTTAGCCTCTACCAAACTTATCTTAACTGTGTTTCAGCGTGCTTTACTGGCTCTTCGTATGCTCATAATTTTGGTCGAATCATGTCAAGAGGTAATGGCATCTTCCACCTATACACTGTTTCATACAGTGAAAGAGGTGTTCCAGTCTGAACTTTTTAATTATATATGCTGATTACATGTTGGCTATTCACCTGATGGCTTCACATTTTCGTTATTCTGCCCTTAATTCTTTCCGTTCATGTGTTTGCTTGTGAATGGAATCAGCTTGCAGTAAACAGCAGAACTGTTTCATCAGAATGGACACAAAGTTAGTCCCTTGATCTGTAATTATGCTGTCTTGCTACACCAGATTTTAGTAACCAGTAGTTTACCATTGCCTGTGTGACAGTGCCAGCTTTTTGAACCAGAACTGCGACTGTTACTAGATATCTCGAAAAATAATTTTATCATAGTGAGTACGTATTTGTTACCATCAGGAGCCCTATTGAAAGGTGCTAACACATCAAGTCCTATCATTTGAAATGCGTTTCCGGCTCTGATGCCTTAAATCTGCACTTTGACCATATGGGACAGTTTTTGACGTATTGTTCTACATCATTACGCCATGTTTTCCACTAAAACATTTCTGAAACACGTTTATCAGTTGTCCCCTACCACCATCAGCTGATAATACATTGCTATATCTCTGGTAATACTTCAGTTATGGTCACTATGGGAATCACAATGCATGGACAGCACTTCGTAGCTGTGCACAGTAAGCTCACATGCGTTACAAACCCTCTCATTAAGCATGGTTTTAAATTCCTGGTTATTCAGTTTCGTACTGAATGTGTCACATATATGGGCATGCTCCAAGCTACACAGATGTCAATACACTGTATGCTGGCATTCATTTCAGCACGAGTGATCTGAAAATGATTGCTTATTCAACTGAAACTAGTTTTCTGACTTTATAGTTTTATAATGTACGCGCTATAGACAGTTAAAAATGCTTTAGACCTTTTAAAAAAAGAATTAAGAAATCTGTATTTGATCGCTTTTTCCTTCTATGACTATGTCAGATGTAACTGAATACTTTATGCTCGTGCATTATGGATGTAAAACTCACGACACTTGTTTAATATTGTACCACAGTCACTTGTAAACATGACAGACTGTGTACAGTTCAGTCTGGTAGAATAATATCCACCCGCTTGAAGGATCATCATAGAAGTGAGAAACTTAAGGGAGGTACTATAGCTTTGGAAATCATCTGTCTTATGAAGGCCACAGTTACGAGCTGCAATGTGAAGCCCAGATAGAGTTGCAAACCTACCGTAGACTATCATAAGTAAGTGTAGACTACATAGTTTTCCTGGTAGCTTTGGTCAGTTAAGGTCGCATTACCTGTGCATTAGGTGTGTTGCATACCTATCGGTCGTTACCTCGTAACGATTGCTTTCTGTACGTATGCGATCAGTGTCTAATTAGATTACTCAAAAACCTGACGCGATGAACTGTCTACAAACTGAGTGAGGATATATGAAGTTACAGGCAATCTACAGAACACTTTTGTTCTACATAGTTGTCCTCCTGTCTGTTACTTAAAAGTAAACTGTTTTTATAGCACAACTGAAGTTGTTAATGTTAGGATTTATTTGAAAATTGTTGATTTGTAACTTGAATCAGATGGCTGTTGTAATAAAAACGTAGAAAATAACACAGATTTACCATGTAGCGCTAGGAAATGCAATTTCCTCTGAAAAAGGGAAAATAGAAAAGAAAATGCAAAACAAAAATGTATCAAATGTCGCTTCATTACTCCATCAAACTTATATAAAACATGTTTCTGTTATTCATAAGCCACTTTCGCATTTTTCGTAATAACAGGAAACTCTTGCCTTTGATCATGATGACGAATGTTCTCTTCGATATAAAATAACAACAGTAATTATATATATTTTCATGTTTGTACATGTAAACTGTACTTGCATTAAAAGTAATTGCTTTGGTTACATAAAAGTGCAGAAGTTACGCGATCAAATAATTTTTATTAATTATAAAATGCAATTTATATTCCGTAAGGCTATAAAATACACACTGGACTAACATGAATGACGTGTCGTTCTAATTATTATGTGCGCAAAAAAAAGACGAAATCAGCTCCCAGTTTATCTTGTATGTATTCATTTATTGTTCCTTCCATACAATTGCTAACAGTACTACCGGTAATCCTAGAATTTACTACTTCATGAATGTAGTGTAGCAAAACTACTGAACGGTAGTTTTAGTAGAACACAACTCTAAACCCTACACAACATCCACAAAGAGAGGAAAAATGAAGTATCTTGAAATTATATAAATTAATAAACATATGGTTATTTGTCCAAACATGGGACTGAATGATCAAACACAGTGCCCTTACTGACCGCTTCTGGCTGAAGGTACTGAGAGTAACGGGATCCAAACTACTTCGTAAAGTATCGCTCCTACTTGAATGCCACATATTTTACATATTTCAGTTACTGTGGTTTCACTTGCCCTATAATTTTACTTTGTTTAGTTATAGTTGTTTCACTTACCAGTTTAATCTCATCATATGTCTCACTAGCAATATTGTACTTGTTTAAGACCTCGTTCAGTCATGTCCCTGAAACATATCACCATATTTTACTGTATTTTGTTCAGATTATTTTCTTATGTGAACAACCAGTGTAGTTCATGTAGTCCATTGACTCATTGCGTCATATATTTTATCCAAGATAAATAGATGTATTTGACATTTATTCTTACGTTGGACATTAATAACTGACATTTTTTACTTCCAGTTGAGAGAGTTTGGATGTACCTAGCTCAAAATTTTTGTTCTTGCAAAGTTCGCAGCAAAATGTATATTATCTCTGTACCTGATGATGGTCCAACAACAGAAACCTGGTAGGTTAATGAAATAAATGTTGTACAATAAATCGTAAGTGTCGTGTGTTTCCCTTTCAGAAAATGATTCTTTTTATTTTTATTTACCGCGACCGCAGATTCGAGTATTACCCCTCATTTTCGTTCAAAAGGCTCACGTACGAATATGCATAGGTTTGACCCTTTTACTTGAAGGTGCGGAACAGTGTTCGAAATTGCAAGAGAACAACTAAAAATTAAAGTATTAGACAGCCCTACATGGAAATGACCATGTTAAATAACTACACCAAGACTGTGGGCTATCTGCACATGTAATTACACCATTTAACATGGCACAGTTGCGCAACACCGCTTGATGGATGTCACGAAAGCTAGGCTATCCTGGAGTCCCCAGAAGGACGTTGGTGAAGTGCAAATACTCAGTTGCCCACCTTATTCTGGTCATACGTAATCTTTACTATACCGATGCACATTTAACACGTATTATACAAAGACAGAGACAAATTGTTTCCATCAAGGAATTACACACAGCTGCGTTGCCGTGACACAGTCGCTGAGGATAACGAATCATATGACAGAGGCAAAATGCAATACGTTTCTTCTTGATGACACTACATATAAAACATAATGCAACATCTGAAGCATTTTTTGTTTTTAACTTTACCAATGTGTGTCTCAGAGTTTCCTGTGATATTTGTTTGTTAGTTAGTACAACATCCGGAAGGAGGTCGGGTCACATTATACAATATTATAGGTCGGAAAAACCGTCAATTGAAACGCAATGTCAGCAGCTCGATGTCTTGAAACAAGTGATATTTGATAACGAAACTCTTAATTACTGTTAACTACCAGAATGACTCAATTTGTGACTGGCAGAAGACGTTTCAGCTGAATCGACGATTTGCATGGTGGCTAGGTGCAGGTCATGGTTTTGTGTGGTTGCACTTCTTATAAGTGGCTAGTGCGTCTCAACTGTGTTGGTGATCGTAAATTCCTTATGTCAAACATACCACTAAAATTAACGGCCTTTTAAACCATCTTGAAAGACTGCTGCTCAAAAAAGATTTGCAACGCCGTCACGACTGGCATAGATCTTTTTTATCGGAAAATTTTCTCTCAATACGCTTTTGACCACAGGAATTCGCTACAGGCAGCCAACCATGTAACTGAGATTATTCGAAACTTGTATTCTGGGTGCTGTTCAGTACAGCGAGCTGTGTCTCCTAACGTGGAGGAGGCAGTACGCCTTGTAGACACCGCAGCTTTTTGACACGCGTCGAAAGGGTCAGTTATAACTTGGTGTGCGCAGTTTCACTTTACGGCAAGGAGGGATTCAGCACAGTAAGCTGGCCTCTGATCTGACGTCATTCGAAAATTCAGCGGCTATTGTGATACTCAGTACAGTGAATAACTCCCTTAACAACAACGCGGTGTCAACCCAGACTGTTCGCAACTGTCCCACACGATTATTTCGACGCTGGGGACTTTTCGACTATGGATTGTGACGCGTGCCGGCAACGTGGTGTTTCCTACCACAAATATCTTAGCCGTGGCTTTTCCGACTGGCGAGCGTAGCCGTAACAGTGGCTCTGATCGGAAATAGCAGTGGTTCTGACCGTAAATACCACAGTGCAAACCTGGTTGGTATCAGCAGTGGTTTTTCCGATCGTTTTGTCATTAGAATATCCCTTCAGATTTTGCCAAATGAATAAAAGGAAGATTGAATTATTGTGAGTGAAATGAACAACAGTTACATTTGTATTCTTGTTTGTCACAAATATTTGGTTGCTCATTCCCAAACATGTCACGATTTCCGAGAGTGTAGTTACAGAGGAACCTAGCAGCACAGCTAAAATTGCTGCGAGTGAAACAAGCAGCCAAGACAGAACACCTCTCTGTTGCCCCGTCGAAGTAAGCTGGAACAGTGCGGGAGGTTCTGGTCGCAAATACCACGGTGCAAAACTGGTTGGTCGGGAGTGCCACGTTACCTTCTGTACCTCCAGAAGGGTCGGATACAACACGTTGAGAAAGTGAATGGAACCATTATTTTGGCCTCTAGACTTCCATCACGAGCAGCACAAACTTGCCAGCAATGTGATGTCCGAAGAAGGAGGGCAAGGGAGCACCTGGAGTGGAATCTGTAAAAAATGTTGTCGGGTTCTCTTCATAGATGAGTCAGAAGTTGTCAGACATATGACGATCGTCGTAGAAGGGTGTGCAGGTAGCCAGATACCAATGCAAGTCTCACACATGCAGACCCCTGGGTCCAGAAGTGAGGTGGATAATAGTTGGGCCTGATATGACTTACGGATAGGGTGAATCTCTCATCACCATCGAGGGCAATTCAAAGACTGTCCAACCCTACCGTCAACACTTCAGAGATGGGTTCATCACCGAAGATATAGCATACGAGCACACCGCACTCTGCCCACGCCGTGAACATCTTATTACTTGAAGGAGGAATCAACTAAATGAAGTGGCATACCATATCTATTGACATGAACTCGACTGAACATGCTTGGGACCAAATGAAACTTGCAGTGCTTCGACGAAGCATGACACCTCACGCACTCAGTAAGCAGAGGAAGGCAGTCGTCGAAAAGTGAGACATGCGCGAGCCGAACAGTCACCGCTCGACCATTTTGCGGACAGCATACCACGAAGTAAAGTAATTATGTTAGTTGCATAAAGTTGATTCAAACATTCCTTTTTGTCCTTGAATCAAACGTCCCCATCTGGCGGACGGTCACTGTCAATTGTGTCACATGCCGTCACTTCATGAGACACTGAGGCACTGAGGAGAGGTTTGGAATTTGATTCAGGACACTGGTGTAATGGCTGATTATCAGGAACTTCACGCCACCATATCTCCTCCCCTTGCCGGCCAAATACCGCCAGTGAAAATTTCGCCGCCACCACCAGAATTCGAACCGGCTTACCGCACCGCACAACCGTGCATTAGCGATCTCAGCGGCGGAGGCGGATAGCAGTGAGGCCTATGATCTAGCCGGTATGAGATAATGTTTTGAAAATGAATTGTCGTGTTGCTGAAGCCGTAAGTAGACGAGCATCTCCACTTGTTAAGTCTGTAGTAATAGATGCTGGGACTGATGGTTGCACTGCACTCAAAAAAAGGTAATCTGTAATAGATTTTTCCTGTCCGGCAATACTGTGCTGATGACAAACTATCTGAAGTTATGTGGCGAGACCATGTACCTTCATCCCACAGACTGTCATTTTATTTTTGTTTCGTATGCAGAAACCATGTCTTGTTACCAGTTACAGTTCGATTCCTAACCTCACCAAATTTTCACACCGTCCTGCCAAAAACAATGACGCACTCCCAATTCGCTGCTTTGCGTGGGGTGCAGCTGGCATACAATTTGTGAAAGTTCAGTATATCTAACACCAATCTATACAACAGTAACGGAGAAGTGTGAGGAAAAAGCACACAGTGGGAGATGATGGTGAATCATTCATTCTTCTTTGTTTTCTGTTCCACAGCATGGAGTAGTTCATCTGTTACTGGAGGCAGATGGCCACTGCGCTTCTCACCTTGCACACTGTTCTCGCCTACTTTGAAGAAGCGCTAGAGCCTTGAACCATTCACCGTCGTAAAAGTGACAGTAAGTGACACGAGCAGTTTCCTTCCGTTCAGAAACGAAATGACTAAGTATACTTCACGGTGGAAGTATCTATTTTCTGGAACATTATGGCAGTTTACTAAAAGTAACTTTGTTGTAGTTGAGAGCACGCTGTGTTGATGCGCATGTCGTATGCAAACCGGCTACGACACAAACAGCAAATGCAGTTGACTTTCTGGAAATCCTTTGCATCCACCTGCGGCTGTACTTCCAGAAGTGCATTAACGGCTCTGTAATTTTAGTTTCTACAGTTGCTTTTCCATTAACATAGTAATGTTGCCACAATCATTCCTAATGATATTATCAGAAAATACGAGAAACTATACTCATTAGCGACAATATACACTCCTGGAAATTGAAATAAGAACACCGTGAATTCATTGTCCACGGAAGGGGAAACTTTATTGACACATTCCTGGGGTCAGATACATCACATGACCACACTGACAGAACCACAGGCACATAGACACAGGCAACAGAGCATGCACAATGTCGGCACTAGTACAGTGTATATCCACCTTTCGCAGCATTGCAGGCTGCTATTCTCCCATGGAGACGATCGTAGAGATGCTGGATGTAGTCCTGTGGAACGGCTTGCCATGCCATTTCCACCTGGCGCCTCAGTTGGACCAGCGTTCGTGCTGGACGTGCAGACCGCGTGAGACGATGCTTCATCCAGTCCCAAACATGCTCAATGGGGGACAGATCCGGAGATCTTGCTGGCCAGGGTAGTTGACTTACACCTTCTAGAGTACGTTGGGTGGCACGGGATACATGCGGACGTGCATTGTCCTGTTGGAACAGCAAGTTCCCTTGCCGGTCTCGGAATGGTAGAACGATGGGTTCGATGACGGTTTGGATGTACCGTGCACTATTCAGTGTCCCCTCGACGATCACCAGTGGTGTACGGCCAGTGTAGGAGATCGCTCTCCACACCATGATGCCGGGTGTTGGCCCTGTGTGCCTCGGTCGTATGCAGTCCTGATTGTGGCGCTCACCTGCACGGCGCCAAACACGCACACGACCATCATTGGCACCAAGGCAGAAGCGACTCTCATCGCTGAAGACGACGCGTCTCCATTCGTCCCTCCATTCACGCCTGTCGCGACACCACTGGAGGCGGGCTGCACGATGTTGGGGCGTGAGCGGAAGACGGCCTAACGGTGTGCGGGACCGTAGCCCAGCTTCATGGAGACGGTTGCGAATCGTCCTCGCCGATACCCCAGGAGCAACAGTGTCCCTAATTTGCTGGGAAGTGGCGGTGCGGTCCCCTACGGCACTGCGTAGGATCCTACGGTCTTGGCGTGCATCCGTGCGTCACTGCGGTCCGGTCCCAGGTCGACGGGCGCGTGCACCTTCCGCCGACCACTGGCGACAACATCGATGTACTGTGGAGACCTCACGCCCCACGTGTTGAGCAATTCGGCGGTACGTCCACCCGGCCTCCCGCATGCCCACTATACGCCCTCGCTCAAAGTCTGTCAACTGCACATACGGTTCACGTCCACGCTGTCGCGGCATACTACCAGTGTTAAAGACTGCGATGGAGCTCCGTATGCCACGGCAAACTGGCTGACACTGACGGCGGCGGTGCACAAATGCTGCGCAGCTAGCGCCATTCGACGGCCAACACCGCGGTTCCTGGTGTGTCCGCTGTGCCGTGCGTGTGATCATTGCTTGTACAGCCCTCTCGCAGTGTCCGGAGCAAGTATGGTGGGTCTGACACACCGGTGTCAATGTGTTCTTTTTTCCATTTCCAGGAGTGTATATTCCGTCTTATCCATCTCTGTAGCCATAGTTGTTATCTCATGCTAGTGCATAGTTCTAAGCTCTGAGACACCTGCTGCGAATCCAGTTCAAGGATGAAATGTTCATTATCAGCACTGGGTCGACAAGGAGTGAGGAGATAATTGGTGTGCTATTCCTTGTCACCCATCTCTTAGTCTCTGTAGCCATAGTTGTTATCTCATGCTAGTGCACAGTTCTAAGCTCTGAGACAGCTGCTGCGAATCCAGTTCAAGGATGAAATGGAGGTATGTACACTGTTGAAGACGATATGTCCATTTGCTGTAAACATAAGCTCGTAGCCAACATGGTGCTATTCACAAGGAATATACGAACTTTTTTTTCGCCTTTTCCGTCCTTTCCGTTTCCGTCATCGTCATAATAGCACAAATACAGCACAATGCAATAACAGAAGGAAGGAGTAAGATTAAGGTTTAAGTCTATTAGACAAGGATGCCACCAGGAGTACAAGATCGAGAAGACAATAGTATAAGAAAACAGACCTATACTTTTGAAAGGAACATTCCTTGTTTCGCCGTAATCGCGTTTAGAGACATCACATAAAACGAAAATCTTGACGGTTACAGAGGAATTTGAGTCCTGCTTGCACCCAGCGCGAGACTTAGGCACCCATCCATCTCGCGTATTTGTCGGTTACATAACACATCAGTCAGCGAACATTAGTCCTAGTTATCCCTTCGACTCAAATTGGACACTTTGGTGACGAAAAGAGAGGGACCCGTCCGCATCATTTCAGGATTATCCACGAGCACCTATCACAGTAAATCGTAAATGTTGGGTTTGGACTGATGACAAGATCCATATTTTTGTATGGTGTAAGAAAGCCATTGCATCAGTGTCTGGAATGATAGTCTTCAGTGTTGCTTCACTTCGTGATCGGAGAGCCCATTGAGTATGAACAATATTTGTCACTAACAATGGTCCAAGAATCGCTGGATGAGAAACAATTGGCTAAAGACATGTGGCAGCTCGTGTGGTCGTCGGACGTTCCTGTAAGGAGTGGGGAGAGAGTCTTCTCCATTTCGATGTCTTCGTGTTTTGAAAAGCAAGCAGAGAAGATCTAGCGAAACTGCTTAAAGGGTTTGTCGTGTTCCACTTGAAAGTTGGAAACTTGTTACGACGTTATTTTCAGTGACACAACCAAAAAAACTTTGTAATCTTCTGAAAACTCTTTTGAGGAGATACTTAAGGAGGATTCAGTTTCCGAAAATCAGATACAGTGGATTACCCCAATTCACTGCCAGTTTCTCGAAAAGCCATGTGACGTTATCTTTTTTTACTAAAAAAAATTTTTTTTAGAACCTCCTCATTCCTCTCACTCATACACTACCTTTTCAGTCCACCTTATTTTCAATATTCTTCTGTAGCATCACATCTCAAATTCTTTTATTCTCTTCTGTTCCGGTTTTCCCACAGTCCAGGTTTAATCGCCATACAGTGCTGTGCTCCAAACCTACATTCTTAGAAATGTCTTCCTCAAATTAAGGCCTATGTTTGATACCAACAGCTTGTTCGTGGCCAGGAATACCTTTTTTGCCACTGCTAGCCTGCTTCGTATGTCCTCCTTGCTCCGTCCGTTAGGACAATTTCGATGCCTAGGTAGCAGAATTCCTTAACTTAACCTACTTCGTGGTCACCAATTCTGACGTTAAGTTTTTCGCTGTTCTTATTTGTGCTACTTCCCATTACTTTCGTCTTTTTTGGATTTACTCGCAATCCGTGTTCTGTACTCATCAGCCTGTTCATCCCATTCAGCAGATCCTGTAACTTTTCTTCACTTTCACTGAGGATAGCCATGTCATCAGCGAATGGTGTCATCGATATCATTTTACCTTGAATTTTAATCTCGTCGTTGCTTCTTCGATATATAGGTTGACCAGCAGGAGCGAATGACTACATCCCTGTCTTACGCCCTTTTTAATCTGAGCACTTCGTTGTTGGTTTTCCAATCTTATTATTCCCTCTTGGTTCTTGTACATGCTGTAAATCACTCGCCTACCCCTATAATTATCCCTATCTTTCTCATAATTTGGAATATCTTGCACAATTTTACGCTGTCGAACTCTGTTTCTAGGTCGACAAGGCACTGAATGTGTCTTGCTTTCATTATAAAGCACAACGTCGGAACCGACTATCTGGTGCCTTTACCTTTCCTAAAGCCGAACTGATCTTCATCTAACTGATACTCAATTTTCTTTTCTATTCTTATGTATGTTATTGTTGTCAGCAACTTGGATACATGAGCTGTTAACTGATTGTGTGATAATACTCGCACATGTCGGCTCTTGCAAACTTTGTAATATTGTATGGATGATGATGCTCCGAAAGTCTGATAGTATATCACCGGTCTCATTCGTTCTGCACAAAAACTTTGTTGCCCCCCCCCCCCCCCCCCCCCCAGTGATTTTAGAAATTCCAATGAAATATTTTATTTCCCTTCTGCTTTATTTGATCTTAAGTTTCCAAAAGCTCTTTTAAAATCTGATTTTAAGACTGGATCTCCTATGTCTTCCCTACCTACTCATGGTTCTTCTCTGTCACTTCATCAAACAAGTCCTCCACCTCATAGAGCCCTTCAGTGTACCTTCCTACCGAAGCGCTCTCTCCTCTGCATTTAACAGTGGTATATCCATTATACTCTTAGTGTTACTGCCCTTGCTTTTAATTTCACCAAGCGTGTTTCTACTTTTCTGTTGGCTAACCCAGTCCTTCCGACTATAATTTTTTTTATTTCTTCGTATTTTTCCTGTAACCATTTCACCTCAGCTTCTCGGCTGTTCCTATTTATTTCACTCGTAAGTAGCTTGTATCTTTGTATTCCTGAATTTCCCTGAATATTTCTGTGGTCTCTTCTTTCGTCGGTCAGTTGAAGTGTTTGTTCTGTTACCCAAGGTTTCTTCGTGGTTACTTTCCTTGTATCTATAGTTTTTTTCAACTTATGTGAGTACCCTTTTTAGAAATGTTTATTCCTCTTCACCTGAACTAGCTACTGCGCTATTCCTTATCGCTGTATCTATAGTCCCAAAGAACTTCAAGTGTACTTCGTCGTATCGCAGTATATCCGCATCCCACTTATTTGCACTCTGGTTCTTCCTGACTATACTCTCAAACTTTAGTCTACTCTTCATCGTTACTAAATTGTCATCTGAGTCTATATATACCCTCGCGTACGCTTTAAATTCCAATATTGATTTCGGAATCTCTCCCTCACTATGATGTAATTTAACTGAATTCTCCACGTATGTCCCGGCCTTTTCCAAGTATACATCCTTCTCTTGTGATTCTTGAACAGAGTATTCGCTATTACTAGCTGAAATTTATTACAAAACTCAGTTAGTCTTTCTCTCCTCTTTCGTTCCTATTACCAGTGCCATATTCTCCCTTAATCCTTTCTTCTACCCCTTCTCCTACAAGCGCATCCAATCCCGGCCATATTCTCCTATAACCCTTTCTTCTACTCTTTCTCCTACAAGCGCATCGAATCCTCCATGACTATTAGATTTTCATCCCCTTTCGGGATCTCTTCATCTTCGGCTTGCGACGTCGGCATGTATACCTCAACTATCGCCGCTGTTGGTTTGTTGCCGATTCTGGTGAGAACAATCCTATCACTGAACTCTTCACAATAACTCACTCTCTTCCGTACCTTTCTACTGATAACATCATACTCCTGTTATACCATTTTCTCTTGCTGTTGATGCTCACCTGACTAGAAATCCTCGTCTTCCATCCATTTCACTTCACTGACCACCTCTATATCTAGGTTGAGTTATAGCATTTTCCTTTTCAGATTTTTAGCTTCTCTACGAAGTTCAGTCTTCGGACATTGCAAGCCCTGTCTCGTCGCACGCTATCCTTTCGTTGGTTATTCAATCTTTTTCTCAAGATCCTTGGCAGTCCCCTGTCGGAGATCCGAATGGGGCTGTAGTCCGGAATCGTAGAAGGCTGAAACTCAGTTACCGCTGGAGGGGGGATAGGTGTGCCATCAGCTCTCGGTACTCCCCAACTATGCGGGGGTTAAGAGAGACCCCTCAAAGATAGTTGGCAAATAAAAGTCGGTAAATTGGCGTGTCTTTGAGCGCTGCGTCTGCTGCTTGTAAATAGTTCCAGAAGTGGGACCTTGCTCTCTCATGGAAAAGGTAACTGACCGCCCATCCCTTTACCCACGGATGGGTACGATATTTGGCAGCGGGAACGTACGCGTCCTCCGAGTAAAGAAACATTCACGGTTCGTACAAGTTCATGGTTTGCATTTGGACGTTGATGAATCTGCGACCACTATCCTGCGGCGGGGAGGGAGAGATCGGGGCGTGTGGGTTAGAATCTCGTGACAGACTTTAAACGTGGAGACAACCGTGAGATAATAGCCAAAGGCTGTCTGAAGGTTGCATCCAGTCGCCACTGGCAGAGGTAGTACTTCAGCGACGTGGAATAATCTAGACGCCACGTAATGATTAAGGAATATAACACTAAGGAGAGTGTTCCTGGCGATGCAGGAGGTTCTGGAAGACGTCAACGGATGACGCTGCGCTGTGACGGTGGGCGTGAAGGTAACGCCCATGTACCTCAAAGCCCACACTTGCGGCAGGGGTACACTTCACCGTCCTGGAGGCCTCGTCCAGCGTGAATCACAGAAGATTTGGCCTAGTTCGTGGCACTGCTTGTGGCAGCTCCATGAGTTTGAGGACTGCTCGAACCTTGGAGCTGGAGCAGACGAGAAGTATGAGGTCATCTGAGGATATCTGACAAGGAAAGGTATATTTACGAAGAGTGAGTCTGCACAACTCGGTCGACAGTCCCCCAATGAGGGGCTCCAGAGCGATAGCATACAGGAGAGTAGAGAGGGGGCGCCCTTGATGAACTGAGCAACGGATGGGTACTGGTTGTACCAAACGTCCTCTGACTTGGATTCGGGCCCTTGCACTGCTGTAAAAGCGCCAGAGGACGCCATTGGAAGCAGGATGCCCATACGGGCTGCCACCGAAAAGAGGAAATGGGGCGCACATTATCGAAGGCGCTATCGAAATCTATAACGAGGACCACTAAATAGAGCCTGCTGGTTGTCACCATCGCAATAAAGTCGCATCATTCGCCTATGGCAGTCTGTATGTTGACCTGTCCCCCAGGTGTCGTTTGCTCCAGGAAGAGAACGTGAAAATGTATCGTTCAGAGAGACATTGCCAGTAATCGGGTGAATATCTTGCAATCTGTGTTGAGTAGGATGAGCGATCGATACTGTGTGACCGTCGAACTGCGCGGTGGTTTGTGGATCGCAATTAAGAACTCCAGCAAATGTAGGTTGCGCTGCTGGGCCAGATGTCATCAGTTCCTGGAACACAGTCGCCCCCCACGGTGCCATGATCCCCACAAAGTCTCAAAATTATCGATGCCAGGTGATGTGTAGACTGCGCCTTTATGGATTGTGTCACCCGGTGTGACCACCACTGTTAAGGTATCCACCTGCATGTGGGTGACGGAGGACAAGATGGCATTATCCGAACTGGCACTGTCATCCTCTTTACTGTAAGTATGTCGGTAGTGTTCGACAAACGCATTAATGAATGGTCACCCGTGGATCTCATGGCATGACCGGAGTCACAGTGAGAGTATGATTAGCGGAACCGCGCCGACGACGCAGGGCCCTATAGGGGATCCTGCCCTTCGATCTCTTCTTCGTCCCATGCCGTGGAGATGGGCCCCTGTATTGTTCACAGATTAATGGTTCGTGATGTGGAATAGGCAGAACTAAGTTCATTATGTAGTTTGGGGTCATCGTGGAGCTGTTGGGGGACAGATGCAGGCACACTGGTAGATGTCACATAGTTCCTTTCAGTGATGGCGGTTTTGTAGGCGACGTTTAGGTTGACGGTGACCTTGCATTCGGCCTGCAAGCTTTCCTCTTGGCTGGATATGGTTTGGTGCCTTCTTTTGTAACGCTTCAGCGAACTGTGTTTCCTCACACGGCCTTCTATGTGCGACGATAGCAGGATGTCGCGTCTCTCTGGTAAGAAGGCTGCTGTACAGATGATAAGCAAGTCGATTTCCATCTTATCGCCGAAGCATTGTCCAGAGGTCGGCAGCGTCGGCACCATTGGAGCGGGGTCGAAGCTCAGTGGTGGCGTCCAGGCGTAGTTGCAAAATGGCAGGAGAGGAAAGACCAGCGGCGTAGGTCAAACTGGGGTGTCCCATCAGTAGGCATTTGGGTCTCAGGTGGCCTTCTTTGTCGCACCCGGAACGTTTCTTAGGCTGGATGTCGCACATTATTATTGCACGGCGTCTCCCCATCTGTAGGTCGGATGTGGCCTCAGAGATCTCTTGGTTCGCGTTTAGGACAGGATATTTCAGAAACTGAGTCCATTTATCCGCGGTATGGGTATCGACTGTACTATGTGGTTGGAATGCTCCGACGACTTCCTCTGCTGGAGACGATATTGCAGTGCTAGAATTACAATGCATTGTTCCTTCAGACATACTGGCACGTCCGAAGGAACGCGCACTGAGGTGAGTACAGCCATTATGAAATAAATGAAATGTATTCGCAGTTGCAAATATAGACAACCATCTATAGTATAGTGGAATGACAACGAGAATGTGTGGCGAACCAGGACTCGAATCTCGGTTTCCCACTTAACGCGAGCGGTCGCCTTACCATTAGACTATCCGAGCTCAATCAATGGCCACACCAAAACTTGGTTGACATGTGGTTGATAACATGAGGAAGTTTAGATGCGGCCATGCAGCATACTCGTATAGCCTAATGGTTCAAATGGTTCTGAGCACTATGGGACTTAACTTCTGAGGTCATCAGTCCCCTAGAACTTAGAACTACTTAAACCTAACTAACCTAAGGACATCACACACATCCACGCCCGAGGCAGGATTCGAACCTGCGACCGTAGCGGTCACGCGGTTCCAGACTGTAGCGCTTAGAACCGCTCGGCCACCCTGGCCGGCTATAGCCTAATGGTAGGGTTACCAACCACTCGCGATAAGCGGGAAATCTGGGTTCGAGTCCCCGTCTGGCAGAAATATTCATTGCCGTCATTCCATTATTCATGGTTTTCCATATTCGCAACTGTGAATACATTTCATGTCCTCTGCTGTAAGTCTGAATGGCAAAATCATAAGCATGCCTAAGCAAGCGAAGTCGACAGTCACCACTGCGACGTTGCTATCGGCATGATAGAAGCGGAGCGCCAGTTTCGTCTCGTATACGATGCGTTCGCAAGCCACGTCATTGGCGACTCTAAAATAGACCGTCCTGTGCAAAATCGCAGGGATCTAGGCTTCATCTCTCAGAAATTGCTCCATCTCGAGCGTCTTGAATCGGGAATGCTCATTGCAAAAAGTAAATCGGAGTGTAGATTTAGGGTAACAATTCGTCATATATAGTAGACGCTAAGCCGGCACGTAAGTGACGACCGTTAGAATGTAAACAAGGCGAGCTCCCGCTGCCCGGGCGGGCACACAGATCGTTTGAAGATAGTAAGTGGAGCTGTAGACGCTAGAAAATGAAGTGCCAAGTGGGGAAATCGGAACATTTCCGACATTTTTTTTTTTTTTTTTTTGAGTTCAGTAGAGGGATAACAGCAGCGCAGGTAGTCAGAAACATTTGCGCCATGTGTGGGGATAATGCCACTGGACAGAGCACGGCAAGAAAATGGTTTTCTCGTCTTAAGAAGGACCCTTCCGACGTTAGTGACTCTTCATGTTCCGGAAGACCTTCGGAGTTTGGTGAAGATTGTTTAAACTCGCCGGCCGGAGTGACCGAGCGGTTCTAGGCGCTACAGTCTCGCAGGATCGAATCCTGCCTCGGGCATGGATGTGGGTGATGTCCTTAGGTTAGTTAGGTTTAAGTAGTTTTAAGTTCTAGGGGACTGATCACATCAGCAGTTAAGTCTCATAGTGCTCAGAGCCATTTGAACCATTTTTTCGTTTAAACTCATTAGTCCACTATGGTCCATATCGTTGTCCTCAAGCACTGGTAAATGTCATGAACTGTGATCATTCCACAATCGTGCGACGTTTGCATGCAGTGGAGAAGGTTAAAAAAGTCAGTGATGCTCTAAATCCGAAACCACAAAAATCGGCGGGTGGCCATATATGCATCTCCGCTTGCTAGTCATCAATTGGATCGTGAGAAATACTGACCATTCCTACCCTGTGTCGTTACTGGTGACGAGAAATGTGTCTTTTGTTAATATAGAGAAAAGAAAGGAACGGTTGAGCCCAAAAAAAGCACCAACTCCTCGTACAAAGACCTTCGTGCATCCACAAAAGATAATGTTATGCATCTTCGGTGTGGTGTACAGTGAATTACTTACCCGAGGTGTAACAATCACTACTGACGTTTATTGTCAACAGGTGAGACGTCTTGGAGACCCAATCCAATAACAACAACCAGGTAGGCTGCGTGAAGTTATGGTACTTGACGATAATGCCCGCCGGCGTTATGCTAGACTGATGAAAAACAGTATACAGGAGCTGGGTTGGGAAGTCATTCCTCTCACACACTATTCACCCGATTTTGCCCCCTCAGGTTTTCACATTTTCCACTCTGTATCTAACAACCTTCAAAGAACTTCCTTTCCAGATGAAAATGCGCTCCGAACATGACTCGACGAAATCATTGCCTCAAAACCAGGTGATTTGTACAGTCGTGAAATCGAAAAGTTACTCCACGATGGCAGACTGTTGTAAATAGTGAAGGAGAGTATGTGATTCATGACCGAAGTCTCCTTTAAGAATGTGTGCTGTGTTTATTAAAATTAGGAGAAATCGCTACGAACTTATGGACCAACCTAACATATTGACGCCCAATTGTTCATAAAGAGTTCGTAATTCTTGATCAGACGGTCAGTTAAAAATGCTGTCGCGATGTGACGACAACGCAGGATCGCATCGAGTCCATAGACAGTTGTTTACAGTTGTGCATCACACTTAGTTCCGCGTGACATCTTCCTCCGTAACAAGATGGAAATCAAGATGAATATTGGATACAATCAAGAAGATTGAACGGAAGTGCAGAGGATACTAAACACCTTAGCAAAGAAAGACTTTGAGGATCCATCTCAAAAGCGGCAGAAACGTTGCGATCGATGCACTCGCTCCCAAGGTGACTACTTTGAAGGTGTCGGTGCAGAATAAATCGAAGTAAGACTTACTAATTTTAATTAGTATATTTCGGGAGCTTTCGGATACCACCTCGTACACGGCACCTTTCTGCGATCATACGACGTTCGATGCCAAGTATGTCACCGGCCATTGCGGTAGTTGCCGCTCGGCTTTGCGTTTGCAGCTTCCTCGGGTTACGAAGTGTCCAACCCGGCGGCAGGACAGGTGTGTGAGGAGCGCGTCGCGGTTTTGTATCGGCGTGGGCCGCGGCAGGAGGCGGCGAGCGCGCAAACATATTTTTCGCCCTATATAGCGGGCCGGCGGTCGATAGCCGCGCCGTGCTGCGCCGCTCAGCGCCGTGGCCCGGACGCAGCGCGGAACAGCACAGCGCAGCATAGCGGCCCGCCGAAACACGGCCTCGCTGTCCCCGAGCCGTACCGTGGGACGACGGCCTTCACTGCCCAGTCGGCTGCATCACATGTAGATGTGTGAAGAATCAAGTGCCAGTACATACGCCAGAAATTCTTCTATAATTCTACTAGTAATTTGCAGCTTTATGCAAAATCTCCGTCTCAACACGACAACTGTGAACAATATCTCATAGGTACCTACATTCTCTGTTATGTTCGTTATGAGTACCGTGTCTTTCACTGATGTGTTGATGTCTCTGACATAAACTCCTAAATGCAGCATAGGGCATAGAACGTAGGTATTTTAATTTCCAAGACGTAGTGCGACAGTAGATCAAATGCTTTTCTTAAAGGAATAAATACCACACTAGTCCGAGAGCTATTGTCCATGAAGGAATTTGTTCGGATGGTTCCGAAAGAATTTTGATTTGGATGATAATATAAGCTCAACGCACAAAATGCAAGTAGCCCTTTTAAAAGAGCTCACTGCTTGCTTTGAAGCACTAAAGACTGCGTATAACTGGTTCCAGGCTGTCACGCGACCCTCCACCAGTGACGTAAAACGTGTGCCAGTTGGTTGTATGGAATCAGAGACAAACACGGAACGACGTAGAGACGCAACAGAATGGCAGGAAGGAGCTGTAGTGTTTCCTCGTGCCCCTTGCCACACAGTGAGTGGTTACCCAATTTATTATGTAAAGTGACGGTGGAGGGGTGAGAAAGGAAGGGAAGGGAAGGAACAGATGATATCACCTGCGTCGGGACTTTATGTGGTATCAGCGGCAACGAGAGAAAATATGTGCTGGACTGGGATTCGAACATGAGGTCTCCCGCTTACTAGGTAGTTGCTTTAACCACTGCCCCACCCGGACACGGCCATAATTGCAAATCCGCGGACTATTTCGGAACGCTGCTCGGCCGGTTCACACATTCCCACGTAGCACCACCAGTTACCCGCAATCCTCGTCTACGTCCTTCGTGCTCGCTAGTTTCAGATTCCCGCTGGAGACCTAACGTAAATTTGCATAGTCACTGAAGCTTGTGGATTCATAGCCCATCGAGGTATGTCAGTTATATGACACCAAGCATTCGCATAAGTTACCCGATTTGTTGGTGTACGATCGCAGACTGTCCAACGTGTCTACAAAAAATTATAAAATCCGACAGGAATAAGTCCTGGCAGAGAATTCAAAACGAAAGGAAGGAAGATTAGAGTTTAACATCCCGTCGACAACGATGTCATTAGAGACGGAGTACAAGTGGAGATTAAGAAAGGATGAGGGGAGAAATCGGGCGTGACTTTTTAAAGGAATCATCCGTATTTTTCCTTAAGCAATTTAGAGAAATCGTGGAAAAGCTACAATTAGGTGTTCGGACTTGGATCTGAAGAGATGTCGCTCCAAATGCTAGGTCAGTGTGATAACCACTGCGTCAGCTCGCTCCTTCGGAATGTACAGATCCATCTGAACCAGTTTCTGAGCGAAGAAATTGCGAAAATGCAACGGACGTTTTGGAGTCGGGCACTTAGTAAAAGAACAATACTGACGACGGCACGCGGAACTGCACGTATTAAATAGACGAGACAACACAGAAACTGTACAAATGGTTCAAATGGCTCTCAGCACTATGGGACCTAACTGCTGAGGTCATCAGTCCCCTAGAACTTAGAACTACTTAAACCTAACTAACCTAAGGACATAACACACATCCATGCCCGAGGTAGGATTCGAACCTGCGACCGTAGCGGTCGCGAGGTTCCAGACTGTAGCGAGAAACCGCTATCTATCCCGTGAGATTTTTTTTTTTAAATAAAAATACTAATCAGCTACTGAAGCGCCCTGATAAACCGCAATGGCGGCGCCGGAAGTCGAGCAATTCAGCGGATCGCGCTTAGTTAAAACTTAGCGCGATCCGCCTGGCGCCTCGTGCAGTGGCTAAGTCCCGTTCAAGGCCTGAGTAGAGGCATGTAGTGCAGTACAACTAATCACGAGTTTGTCTGTTTTGAAATTATGCAAGGCGTCGAGAGCGCACAATGAAGTGTTTAACGCGCAATATGTGGAGTGCGTACTTGAGACTAGATACGAGGGGCGTTCAGAAAGTAAGCTCCGATCGGTCGCGAAATGGAAACGACTATGAAAATCCGATAAAGCTTTGCACAGATGTGTTGGGTAGTGTCTCTAGTATAACCCCAGTTAGCATCACGTCGCTCTTCTCATTTCTGAGCTCGCAGTGAGTGCGTAAAGATGTCTAGAAAATAGTGTCTGCCGCCAAGTACGAGGGCCTGGTGAGAAATTTCGCCTGAAGCTATGCAGCTAACATTACATAACTGTCGTGCTGTTTCGTCTTCACGACAATTCTCAGCCGCATTCTGCAGGGCCAATGAAGATGCTCCTGCATCGTTTTCAAATGGAAATGTTAGATTACCCACAATACAGTCCGCAATTGTCTCCCTCTGAGTTTCATCTCTGGTCACATGAACCGCTGTCTTTGAAGACAACATTTTGACACAGACAACGAGGTGTAGGCCAGCGTGGAGAACTGGCGGAAAGCACTGGCGGCTGCCTTCTATGATGAGGCTATTGAAAAGTTGGTACAACGCTATGACAAAAGTCTAAGTCAGAACGGCGACTACGTAGAGAAGTAGCTGAAAGGTGTAGCTAATTGTTACAAGTAAAACATTTCTGATGTTCACTGTGGTTTCAATTTGGCAATCAATCGGAGCTTACTTTCTGAACAGGCCTCGTATTTTGGGGGTGTTCTCCGTGCCTGAGTGGAGGTCACTCATTCGGGTTACACTGTAAATGGACCATGACGTTTTTTCAACTTTTCAGATGACCTAAAGATGCCCTTTCACCTGCATCTTCATGATAGTAAGCAGTGGGTATTGCTGTCTTCCGAGATCACAGCAGCAGTGTTTACAGAGGTGCATGTCCACGTCCTTGGTTTGACGAACTTTCAGGAACCTTACTGCACCTTTTCCTGGCCTGCTGAAACACGCAGTTTCAATCCTATAGAAAATATTTGAGACTATTTGGAACAGCAGATGAAACGTAGCAGTCAGCCTGTACGCAATTCAGTATATCTTCGGGATGTAATCATCAATCAGTGGCTTCAGCTGAAGTGTACATGGATGAACCCACAGAGTCTCTTCGCCGAACTGAGGACAGCCGGCCGGGGTGGCCGAGCGGTTCTAGGCGTTACAGTCTGGAACCGCGCGACCGATACGGTCGCAGGTTCGAATCCTGCCTCGGGCGTGGATGTTTGTGATGTCCTTAGGTTAGTTAGGTTTAAGTAGTTGTAAGTTATAGGGGACTGATGACCTCAGAAGTTAAGTCCCATAGTGCTCATAGCCATTTGAACCATTTTGAACTGAGGACATTATCATGGGTAGAGGCCACACATTGTATTGGCGTGATGCCTCTTGAAAGTGAGTTATTTTTTTGAACGGTGTGCTTAATTTAACACAAGAAGATATCAGTAGCATTTTTTTAAACTTTTGTACGTGGCTGGAGCAGCAACAGTACGACGAAATTTTCTTAAAGATATAATAAACAGCCAATCAGTTGCAAATCGAAGGTTTATTTAAACTACTTGACGATAGATTCAACATTTTTAAAAACGTCTTTTCAGAAGGAAATAGTGACAACCTGTTTCAGCGAAGTATCCATGTATGTAGAAACAGGTTTTGAGACCTCGACAGGTAAAAGTTTTAAAATTTTGTACGTGGCTGGAGCAGCATAAAACCATGGTCAAGTAATTTAAACAAACCTTCCATTTGGCAACTGATTGGTTGTTTATGATTTCTTCAAGATTATATCATTAGTGTTGGATAATGTGGGTAGTCAAGAGGCGTTGCAGTCGAAATAAGATAGCTACAGCACTGATGCATACAAACGTGCAATAACCAATGAAGTTAATGTACCTGTGTGGAAAGATTAGGTGCTGACCCACTTGCGATCTGTGACGACGTCTTCCTCGATGAAAAGCGACGGACGGCAGCAGTAGTGCTGGAGTTGGCGGCGGCTGTGGACTTGTCGTTTGCTGGAGATTAGCTTTACTTGCCGCTGCAGACCAAGGGCGCCGGCAGTGCCAGAGCCCGGATATTGCCAGCGGGCGGCGCCTAACCACTTGTTGACGCTGGCCGCACCTCGCCGGCGATCAGTCAGCCACAGTGCCGCCGCGCCTCACCGCAGGGCGGCCCCCTACCCAGCTGCAGCAGGCCCACAGCCCGCTGGCGAAGTCCCCTTCCTGCTGCAACAAGGGAACGAGCACCTGAGCGCGCGGCTCTCTCGAAAGGAACACTCACTTTGGACAAACAGATAAACAAATCGGCCCTAGTGGAACGTCCTTTAACATATGTCCTATCATCCTGTCCCTTCTTCTTATAAATTTTTCCCCACATGTTCCTCTTCTCGCCGATTCTTTAGAGAACATCTTCGTTTCTTATCAATCCACTAAATTTTCAGCATACTTCTATAGCACCATGTCTAAAGCGCTTCTATTCTCTTCTTTTCCGGTTTTCCCACAGATCACAATTCACTTCCATATAATGCCGTGTTCCAAACGTACATTCTCGTTAATATCTTCTTCAGGTTAAGGCCTTCTATGCAGCTCATAATGTGTCTATAAATTCGGACACCCCTTGTGTTTTCGTACCTGGTTTACGTCTGAAGATGGTTCAAATGGCTCTGAGCACCATGGGACTTAACATCTGAGGTCATCAGTCCCCTAGAACTTAGAACTACTTAAACCTAACTAACCTAAGGACATCACACACATCCATGCCCGAGCCAGGATTCGAACCTGCGACGTCTGAAGCTGTCCCCATGTTGGAGTCGAAACGTTAGACAATAGTGGTATGCTTCGACCACAGCCTCACAGCCGGGAAGCTTTAGCTGAAATAAACATTGTGACCGTCAAAGCCTATACTGCCTATACTGTCTTATTTCTCTCGTTTCTGTATCATTTGCGGTTTTGTCGTAAAACTATCTCATATTCCCATTATGAACGTTATACACTGAAGCGCCAAAGAAAATAGTATAGGCATGCGTATTCAAATAATGTAAATAGGCAGAATATGGTGCTGCAGTTGGCCTGTATGAGACAACAAGTGTCTGGCGCAGACAGTTACTGCTGCTACAATGGCGGTTTATCCAGAATTAAGTAAGTTTCAACGTAGTGTTATAGTCAGCGCATGAGCGATCGGACACAGCATCTCCGAGGTAGCGATGAAGTGGGGATTTTCCCGCATGACTATTTCACGAGTGTACCTTGAATATCAGGAATTCGGTAAAACATCAAATCCCCAACATCTTTGCGGCTGGAAAAAGATCCTGCTAGAACGGGATCGTTTAATGTGACAGAAGTGCAAAATTTCCGCAAACTGCTGCAGATTTCAATTGCTGGGCCATCAGCAAGAATCAGCGTGCGAACCATTCGACGAAACATCATCGATATGGGCTTTCGAAGCCGAAGGCCCACTCCTGTACTCCAAATGTCACTTTGTTTTCTTTACTGCTTTCTCAGTGTATAAGCTGAATAATGTCATGGATGGGCTACAGTGCTATCTGGCAAAGATAAGTTTGTTAACATCTAATTATAAACTGAAGTGTTAGGAAATGTTTTTCTGAAAGTATTTGTCTAGACTGTAGCCTTGTACAGAAATGGAGCGACAAATAGCTCAGGCAAGAACAGAGTGGAAGCTTTTCGAAATCTGATACCAGAGAAGAATGATGGAGAGTCGATGGTTAGATACGGTAACTATTCAGAATGTACTGAATCGGACTTGGGAGAAAGGAAATTTATGGAATAACTTGTCTAAAACAGCGACTGGTTGATAAGGAATCAGGTATCAAGGAATCATAAATTTGGTAATGCAGGGAACTATGTGTGGTTAAAATGGTAGGGGGAGACTAAATCTTGAGAATGTGTAAGCAGGTTCGTGGATGCAGGTTACAGTGGTTATGCGGAGATGACGAGGCTTGTACAGACAGACGAGAAAGGAGAGGAGCACCACATGTCTTAGGCCTGGAGACCATAACAGCATCTGTTTGCAGTGTAACGTTTACAACTATTTCTTTGTGTTGTTAATTGGTAATAAGAACGGCCGTCGGAATACAATAGCGTCAATCGCTGAGCCAACGTTAATAGAGTAAAAGTCATACTGCTTTCACTGTAGCCAACATAGTCGTGACGAGAGAAATCAGCAACTGTACTCACATTTTAAAACAATTATGATATGTCGTTGCCAAAGGCCTCGACGCAGTGGTAACACCGGTTCCCGTCAGCCGTCGGATCACCGAAGTTAAGTCCTGTGGGGCTTGTGTGGGTGACCGCCTGGGTCTACAGAGCGCTGTTGGCAAGCGGGTGCACTCAACCCATGTGAGGCCAATTGAGGAGCTACTTAACTGAGAAGTAGCTGTTCCGGTTACAAAAACTAAAAACGGCCGGAAGAAGGGTGTGTTGACCGCATGCCCCTCCATTTTTGAATCCAGTGAGGATGGTACTGCGCTCGGTCGGCAGCTTTGGGTTCAAATGGCTCTCAGCACTATGGGACTCAACTGCTGAGGTCATTAGTCCCCTAGAACTTAGAACTAGTTAAACCTAACTAACCTAAGGACATCACAAACATCCATGCCCGAGGCAGGATTCGAACCTGCGACCGTAGAGGTCTTGCGCTTCCAGACTGCAGCGCCTTTAACCGCACGACCACTTCGGTCGGCGGCAGCTTTGGGTCTAACCGGCCTGTTCCGACAGAGTTAACATACGGTTAATTTTTCCGTCCCAGATGTACATTTTTTTAATACAGTGTGTCTCGATCTCCCTGGATAATCTTCAGATCTATACACCGAGGTGACAAAGTCATGGGGTAGCGATATGCACATATACAGATGGCGGTGGTATCGCGTACACAAGTTATAAAAGGGCAGTGCATTCGTGAAGCTTTCATTTGCAATCAGCTGATTTATGTGAAATGGTTTCCGATCTGATTATGGCCGCACGATGTGAATTAACAGACTTTGAACGCGGAATGGTAGTTGGAGCTAGACGCATGGGGCATTCCGTTTCTGAAATCGTTTGGGAATTCAATATGTCGAGATCCACAGTGTCAATAGTGTGGCGTGAATACCAGATTTCAGGCATTACATCTCACCAAGAGGAACGCAGTGGCCGGATGGCCTTAACGACCGAAGCAGCAACATTTGTGTAGAGTTGTCAGTGCTAACAGACAAGCAATACTGAATGAAATAACAGCAGAAATCATTGTGGGACGAACCACGAACGTATCCGTTAGTAGAGTGCGGCGAAAATTGGCGTTAATGTGCTACGCCAGCAGATGACCGGCGTGGGTGCCTCTGCTAACAGCACATCGCCTGTAGCGCCTCTCCTGGGCTCGTGACTGGAAAATCGTGGCCTGGTCAAATGACTACCGATTTCGGTTGGTCATAGCTGATGCTAAGATTCGAGTGTGAGACAGACCCCATGAAGCATTGACCCAAGTTGTCAACAAGGCACTGTGGAAGCTGCTAGATGCTCCATAATGGTGTGGGCTGTGTTTACGTGGAATGGAATGGATCCTCTGGTGCAACTGAACCGAGTATTGAGTGAAAATGGTTATGCTCGGCTACTTGGTGACGATTTGAAGCCGTTCGTGGACTTCATGTTCCCAAACACCGATGGAATTTTTACGGATCACAGTGCACCATGTCATCGGGCCTCAATTGCTCGCGACTGGTTTGAAGAACATTCTGGACAATTCGAGCGAATAATCTGGCCACCCAGCTCGCCCGACATGGATCCCACAGAACATTTATGGAACGCTATTAGAGACAGCTATAGACGGAGCACGGCTCAATATTTCTACAGGGGACTTCCAAACACTTTTCCATTCTACGTAGAGTTGCTGGACTACGGCGGCAAAAGGAGATCCGGCGCGATATTAGGGAGGTATCCGGTGACTTCTGTCATCTCAGTGTAAATACCTGATCTGCAGTTTTGATACAGACGCGATGGGTTGCTGACGCGACTTCATAGATCTGAAGATGAACTAATGAGATCGAAACTGGTCAGACAGTATAAAAAAGTTATAGCACTCTTTTTTTATTGTTCTCTATGTCAAAGAGCTAACGATTCAGCACGTGAACACACGCCAAAGTCGTTCGCCAGTGTCTGTGGTGTCGGTCATCAAGACGTAGCGCGGAGCGCCTGCCGGGACGATCAGAAGCGGCACCGCACGGCACTGTACTGTACACACGGCGCCGTGCTTCGCGTCGCGGGCTGTTAGCAGCGCCGCGGCTGCCGCCTTATTAGCCCGCTAATTTATGGGGGCCGGCGGCCGCGCGCCGCACAATGAAACGCCGTACTACTGCTGCTACTACTACTACTACTACCTAGCTACCTTCCCCCACCAGTGCGACCCAGTCTGGCCTCATTGAGGAGAGGAGCGGAGTGGCACGTGATCCGGATGCTGAAACAGCCGCGCCGCGCAGCTTCCGCAAACATTGCGACGCACCGCACCCGCTTAAAGCTGCTCTCCTGCCGAGGCCCGCAGCGGAGACAAATGCAACGTTACCACTGTCTAGCTGAATGGAGTACCGCGACATAACAATCATTTCCAAATAAGATGGAAAACTGGTCGAGTGTGAAGTAAGGAAGAGGAGGAAGATTAGTGTTCGACGTCCCGTTTAAATTTTTTTTTTAGACGGAGAAAAAACCCATACTGAAGAAGGAAAAGAGAGGAAATAAGCCAGGTCCTCTTCAAAGGAATCATCCTAGCATTTGCTGGAAAAATGTTTCTTTGTTTTTTTTTTTTTTTTTTTTTTTGATCACGTTGGATTTGTTTGTGTAATGAAGGTTTCAGCGACTTATCCTGTCATCAGCTTATTGACTTAGCTGTCATACTACACTACTGGCCATTAAAATTGCTACACCACGAAGATGACGTGCTACAGACGCGAAATTTAACCGACAGGAAGAAGATGCTGTGACATGCAAATGATTAGCTTTTCAGAGCATTCACACAAGGTTGGTGCCAGTGGCGACGCCTACAATGTGCCGACATGAGGAAAGTTTCCAACCGATTTCTCATACACAAACAGCAGTTGAACGGCGTTGCCTGGTGAAACGTTGTTGTGATGCCTCGTGTAAGGAGGAGAAATGCGTACCATCACGTTTCCGACTTTGATGAAGGTTGGATTGTAACCTATCGCGATTGCGGTTTATCGTGTCGCGACATTGCTGCCCGCGTTGGTCGATACCCAATGACTGTTAGCAGAATATGGAATCGGTGGGTTCAGGAGGGTAATATGGAACGCCAAGCTGGATCCCAACGGCCTCGTATCACCAGCAGCGAGATGACAAGCATCTTATCCGCAAGGCTGTAACCGATCGTGCAGCCACGTCTCGATTCCTGAGTCAACAGATAGGGACGTTTGCAAGACAACAACCATCTGCACGAACAGTTCGACGACGTTTGCAGCAGCATGGACTATCAGCTCGGAGACCATGGCTGCGGTTACCCTTGACGCTGCATCACAGACAGGAGTGCCTGCGATGGTGTACTCAACAACGAACCTGGGTGTACGAATGGCAAAACGTCATTTTTTCGGATGAATCCAGGTTCTGTTTACAGCATCATGATGGTCGCATCCGTGTTTGGTGACATCTCGGTGAACGCAAATAGGAAGTGTGTATTCGCCATCGGCATACTGGCGTATCACCCGGCGTGATGGTATGGGATGCCATTGGTTACACGTCTCGGCCTCCTCTTGTTTGCATTGACGGTACTTTGAACAGTGGACGTTACATTTCAGATGTGTTACGACCCGTGGTTCTACCCTTCATTCGATCCCTGCGAAACCTTACATTTCAGCAGGATAATGCACGACCGCATGTTGCAGGTCCTGCACGGGCCTTTCTGGATACAGAAAATGTTCGACTGCTGCACTGGCCAGTACATTCTCCAGATCTCTCACCAATTGAAAACGACTGGTCAATGGTGACCGAGCAACTGGCTCGTCACAATACGCCAGTCACTACTGTTGATGAACTGCGGTATCGTGTTGAAGCTGCATGCGTAGCTGTACCTGTACACGCCATCCAAGCTCTGTTTGACTTAATGCTCAGGCGTATCAAGGCCGTTATTACGGCCAGAGGTGGTTGTTCTGAGTACTGATTTCTCAGGATCTATGCACCCAAAGTGCTTGAAAATGTAATCACATGTCAGTTCTAGTATAATATATTTGTCCAATGAATACCCGTTTATCACCTGCATTTCTTCTTGGTGAAGCAATTTTAATGGCCAGTAGTGTACCAAGGCTATTCGGAAAGTAAGATCCGATCTGCCGCGCTATGGAAACCGCTGTGAAAACCAAAAATGTTTTATTTGCAACAGTTAGCTACACCTTCCAGCTGCTTCTCTACGTAGTCGCCGCTCCGACTTAGACATATGTCGCAGCGCTGTACCAACTTACCATAACCTGGTCATAGAAGGCAGCCGCCTGTGCCTTCCGACACTGATCTGCAGCTTGCTGTCTGTATCAAAATGTTGTGTTCGTAAATAGCGAATCGTGTGAGGTGTCACTCAGGGGGCGCCAATTACGGGCGGTATTGTGGGTAATGAAATACTTTCCATAGAAAACGGTACAGTAGCATCTTCATTGCCCCTGCACAGTGAGCCTAAGAAATGTAACGAAGAAGGAAACACATGACACTTATCGTACATGGGCTGCGCGACATCAGGCGAAATCTCTCACCAGGCCCTCATACTTGGCGGCAGACACTATTTTCTAGGCTTCTTTACGTGCTCATTGTGCGCTCAGAACTCAAAACAGCGACTTGGCGTGACTGACGGACATACAAGAGACACTGCCCAACACATCTGTGCAGAGCTTCATCGGATTTCTTCGTTGGAGTTTCACTCTGGTTTCCATTTCCTTCCCGACGGGAACTTACTTTCCGAATAGCCCTCGTGATAGGCCATGTGATACTTTCGAGTGTAGCTGACCGGATTATGCCATACAGAGGTCGCGAAGTCACCGCACTTCGATAAGCTATCAGCATTTACGTCGATGTCTGCGATGGAGGAACGTTAGAAGTGGCTTGTAGATGTAACAGCTGATTTGTCTGTAGCCTCTCAGCATTGTGCGCGTGGCAATGCACGACTAAGTTTACAGTCGCTATCCCTTTTAAAGTTACTGTTGCGTAATTTCATCTCGACGGCTTCTTTGGTGACAGAAGATGATTTTCGTTTCATCAAACATAATGGTACGCTTGTCTGCTTTGTGTTGTTTGCTTTGTCAAAATCGCGGTTCTTAATGTGCGTGGGTTCTCTGTGCAACATTCTGAAACTGTGTAAGGACTGTGTCAGAACTCTCCATTACAATGAAAACAATACAGCCAACTTCCCGCTATTCTTTGTATTGTGTACCATTGGAAATAAATAAGCTCTCAGACAACGATAGTAACAATCTGAGGGAGACCAAGGGAGCCCGATTCTAAGCGTTGTTGTGAGACTAGTAACAATCTGAGGCGATAAATGCGAGCTCGATTCTAAGTAGTGTCGGTCGAGAGCTCGGAGACAGAAGACGTGGTCCAACAATGTAGACAGTTTGGAACCGCGCGACCGCTACGGTCGCAGGTTCGAATCCTGCCTCGAGCATGGATGTGTGTGATGTCCTTAGGTTAGTTAGATTTAAGTAGTTCTAAGTTCTAGGGGACCTCAGATGTTAAGTCCCATAGTGCTCAGAGCCATATGAACCAACTGATGTGTCTAGACAAGACAGCCTAGACACAATGAGAGGAAGCCGAAAGGCACGCGCTAAGCTAAAGCAGGATGGCGTGAGGTCTGAAACAGGATACGTAATGAATGCTATAAAGAAAAGTACGTAGCTGCTGGAATACTTAACTTTAATCCATCCTTGTGGTACATCTGGAGATTGTGGCGATACAAGTGAGACTCTTTAGATACATGCAATGGTACTAATGGCGCCTTGCTAGGTCGTAGCCATTGACTTAGCTGAAGGCTATTCTAACTATCTGCTCTGCAAATGAGCGAGGCTTCGTCAGTGTCCGTACAACTGGGGCGAGTGCTATTCCGTATCTCGAGACCTGCCTTGTGGTGGCGCTCGGTCTGCGATCACACAGTGGCGACACGCGGGTCCGACATGTACTAATGGACCGCGGCCGATTTAAAGCTACCACCTAGCAGGTGTGGTGTCTGGCGGTGACACCACACTAACAATGTAGACACAAGCTCTGACGTAACTGCCCTTGTGCACTTCTCCCAAACGGAAGAGTATTTAAAAATGAAACGTGTACAGGAGGTCAAGTGCTCATCAACGCGAAAGTAAAAGTTAGATTAAATTCCTTAGAACGAAAAATTCTTAATGCTGTACAAATACCAGCTCCTACTGGAGCGCAAACAGATTGCGAAACTAAGCAACAATCGGATTGCGTCAGTGGTCAGATACCCAGCGACCGTATAGGCGACAATATTAGTGGACAGCCTCATTCAGAATGCATTTCAATTAGTTTCCATCAACCTGAACATTACAATAGGCAACAACCACGCCAATCGATGAGATTCTACCCCCACGATTTTGAACCAAGAAGGGACCATAGGATCAATTAGAAACACTTTGCATAGGCTGATTGGTCTGCGCAAACTGTGGGTTCTGTGCAAATTGTTGCGAATGGTCATGTTGGTTTGCAGGATTTTCGTAATTATAATGGTCATTTGAGTAGCCATTATTACCACACTGGTTCACAGAAGCTTGCATTTGCCTATTATTTACACTTTTGTTATTATAGAGCCTATTGAGGTGATTTTCGTCATCATCTTCCAGTTCTTGCAAAAGACCTGTCAATATCGTCTTTGCGTCTACTAGCTACAATAACATGTTTTATGCAAATGGGCAGTTTTGTTATGCAAATACCGATAAGTTCTGATGGACTGTACAACTGTCTAAATACTGGTTTCCACGCACCACGTCCTCAAAGTATAACGGTGGGTAGGTAAATGCCGATCTTTCGAACGGGTTCTGGTTTAATATGCTGGTTTTTACGCGCGACTGCGTTGTAGGAGACCAGTATACCGTCAAAAAGGCGTGCAGAAATTCTACCAATGATCGGCATTGCAGTGCTATTGAATACATTCTAGAAGCTGACTCATTTTCCAAATAAGAGCACATGTATTCCCGTTTATTTGCAATCGGCCATTCAGGGGGAAAAGAATAATAGAACTGATCAAGCCAGGCCCTTGCATATATTTCTTCACTAGCATTATGAAATGTTTTAACAGTAGTCCTAACAACTACAACAATTAAGACCAACAAAACCATCAGCAAACACGTTATGATCGAGGTAGTGTACCCAATCAACAGTTCAACGGCAGCTTGGTAATTTCCAAAGAAACAGACCCAATGGAAATTTCCAGAACGGACACTTCAGTGGTAAGAAAAATTTTAGGATCAGGGGCAATAGAAGAAACAATTATTATTAACAGTGACAGTTTCCAGGGAAACAAAGCTCCCCAGAACATGCATTATAACAATGTAAATCAGTATAGTTTTGAAAATGGTGGTACCCATCCACCAGATAGCTACAACAATCAATGTTATTTGCCAACTAATAGTCATGGCAACGCAAATCAAGGTTGGGCCGTTTCTACTCAGAGTAACAGTCATAATAATTCTGTTCTCAATTTTCACAGCAGACAACTGCAAACGTCAGCTCCACATTGGCAAGCCAATAATGATGTAAAGCAGCAAAATCAGCGTGAATTTGTTGAAATAAGGTCACCAGATCCACGAAACAATTCCCATGAAATAGCACTGTGACTAGCACAGACAATATCAAAAGCACATTATAACAGAAACGACAATGACACTATAATACTAAATTTTGTACACTAATACACGTCAGCACAATAAGCTTTCGAGAGACAGCGAAGCGAGAGTGAAGCATTTCATTTGTTTCCTTATGGCGTGACACAGCTGGCCACAAGGTAGGTCAAGACCAAAAGCATTGGCTGGAGTTCGTCGCCCAGCTTAGGACGCTGTTACCAGTTCACCTGTTTTTGTGTGTACCTCCAGCCGACAGGTCGTAAAACACGTCACAACGTCACAGCCCTCGCTGAAGTTTTCGTTTTAAGAGAGAAACAGATTTACTACCTTGTGAAAGGAAGTGGTCGCCTTTGCCTCCACGGAAAATAATTCCTCTGTCCTTCCACTTTTGAATAATAAACGACACCCATTTTTCTACCATTAGCTTTAAAAAAAGAATCCAGCGCTTACTAAGGGATGAAATTATTATTTTCCCACAGATTACTACGAGACATGTTACGTAAACAAACTTCTATTTGCTAAAGCATAATATTAGTTTTCAGAACACTCCAGAAGCTGATGCACAATAACACTTATAAACTGTATGAGCTGCCAGTAGGAACAGATGCGGAAAGCACAATTAAAATAACAATATGACACCACTCCCACAAAAGGATTAGTGTCAAGTAATACAAGAGGATTCAGAGGAACTCCTCCATATTAATGTAAGTAAATGAAGGTGAGATACGATGAGAGTCCATTGTAGACGTCCCCAATACTAAACATTTTGTAAGAAAGTCTGTGGAAGACACTTCGATTATTATATTATTAATAAATCTTCATTGTTACAATTAATCTAGGTTAAGCAAACTTTTCTAAGGAGTCTCACAGAAATATAAGTAACAAGGTAACATTCAGGTTTGCCTCATAAAGTTTTTCACTGTCACAAGTAAACATAGACAAATGTAGCGCTGTAGAATTTATAATGCATATATGTTCACCACTAATGAAACCTTTCCACATAATAATGGAAATCAAATAAGAAAGGAAAGAATCAGAGATGGAAGTAAAACATAATAAAGTGAAAACAAGCGAACCACAAAGGGTTAATTAAAAAAAACATAAAAACACTTCTTGTATTAATAATCTTTTTGCAGGTGTCAGAAGAAACTGAACTTGGCATCCACTCCAGAAAGAAGACACTAACGAAGTTCTTCCTTTAGGAACCAAAATAGTGACAATAAACGTTATAGCACTCATTGCAACGTAAACCATGAATGTGAAAAAATGATGTAATAACAATTTTCCAAATAACAGGAGCTGATGGTTTCTATCAGAAGAAAGAATTTTTTATAAGATTTGTGCTATTGTTAGTATAAGGATTAATCAATTTTTTTCAGATGAAAAAACAAAAGAGAACAAATATTGATCAGTATTACGTGGTGAATACAACAATGAAAAAGCTAACTATACCAGTCCTCTTTATTACAGTCCTGTGGAAAGATGGATCCAATTTATATGTAGTATAGATTCCTGTGTGTTTTGAGGTAATTAGGGTTATTTCCATTCCCCAACAAAAGTGCACTTCTGATCACACAAATCTGCTAGAACAGTACGATATTATTCAATATAGGATTATTAAGACATTAAGGTTACTAAAGTAAAACACTGATATATGCCATTGTTAAGATTTTTAATCAGTATACACCAAATACTGCCTGTGCATTCATTCGTACATATAGCTGCCTCAAGTAGCTTATCCTACGTCCACACATACAACGTATTTGTTATGCAATGTAATATATTTTGTGTCATTTTGTGTATGATGCTGCAATATGCAAAGCATTTCTTAGGTAATATAATTTTTTTTGTCTTTTGTGAATGTCACTGTACAATGCAGCGCACTTTGTATCACACTTTGTATGATGTTTATATTATGAGCAAACACTGCCTGTGCAGAATTACTAATGCTTGATGTACACTTTATATGTTTAACTTAATAAGCTTCATGACCAGATATCTTAATTAGTAACTAAACAGTTTTCATAATACCATACGTATGAGTTTTATGTACAGTAATTTTAGATTCATGTTAATATATTTGCGTCCCATATGAAACAATTTACAAACTCTCATTCACATAAACTGCTTGTGCAGTTACTTAATTGACTTTGTGCAGTTACTTAATTGACTATTTCCACTTATGTTTACAGGAATATGTAAAAAAAACTTTAAGTTGTTGTGATAAGAATGTTCTGTCTGTAGAGTACCAAGTAACTGGAATCTCCCAGGACACAAACAAATTACAAAATGATCATGCACACATGATGTCTCCTACAATGATACCACTTCCCATATGATGGCAGCAGTGAAGGAGGTCTGTCATGATGAAGGATGTCTGCAATAAATACCTGTTCTTGAGTGGCAATCAGCAACCAATGCTGAACTTCGCCTTCAAGAGCCACACTAACACCGTGCTGTCTCAGTGAAAGTACAATAACAATACAAACCACTGTGTCACCAAAAACGCAGTTTCTCCAAGTAAAGGTGTCAGTGAGATAGACACTGTGCACACCGTTGCATCATTCTACTACTCTCTACGTTGAGGTTTTAGTGATATAGACACTAAACACACCTCCACACACAGTTTATGACATTGCTTCTCCTCCCATATTTCTACAAGTGTGCAAAGTGCAATCAATACAAAACTCCCTGAGGCAGTGAACATTCCCTTTTTTTAAATCAATAACACTCTACACGTTTTTATTATTATTTTTCTAAACTTTACAGGTTGAAATTTTTCGTGTATTAAAATGTTCCTAATTACTTATTTTAAAAGGTTTCTGAAACTGTTTCAATATAATTGAGCCAACAATGAACAATCTTTCTATCATTAATAGAACTTCTACATTTTTATGTATTTTGTTTCAGTATTTCAACATTTGTAGTAAGCAAGAAATGATTTACTGTATTCTTTGTAAAAACAGTATTTACTGACTATCCTTTTGTCCTATGTGTACATCAGTCCTGTTCAAATTCTTAAAGGAGTGACAGAGAGGCTATGTAAGGAATGTGTCATAACTCTCCATTACATTGAAAACAATATAGCCAAGTTAACGCTATTCTTTGCATTGTGTAAAATTAGAAATAAATAAGCACTCAGATATCTATAGTAAGAATCTGAGGGTGATACATGGGAGAGTGATTCTAAGCATTGTTCTGTCGCTAGTAACAATCTGAGGGCAAAATTCGGGAGCGCGATTCTAAGCAGCGTCAGTCGAGAGCTCGGAGATAGAAGACGTGTCAAGCTGCCCTCACGTCGATGATGGCAGATCTTACCACACTCAAGCCAGGAGAGATTTAGAAGGCTTAACTACGCTTGAAGATGGAATTCAAGGTAAAATTCGCAAGTACAGCGTAAAAGTAATGGCAGGGTTAGGCTCGTGATTGTTAGTCTGAGATTGCAGTAATCCCATGTTTTGCTTGTCATTTAAAGAAGCCTCCTCAGCGTCCAAATAATAATACTTATTCTCCACATCTAATTAATAAATATGCTGTGGTTATTAAGAGCAAAGATGTAAACAACCATGCATGAGCAGCGCCTATTAGACGGAGGGAGTCCGACAGCCGATCAGCGCCAGTCTTTCCACCAGGAAGGAGGTACACGTCTCGTGTTATCTGTAGTTCAACCATGCTTACACGGTCAGTATCGCGGTTCCATCTCTTCCGCATTGTTACTTTGTGCCAGGAAGAGCTCCGAACAAAGGAAGTGTCCAGGCGTCTCGGAGTAAACCAAAGCGATGTTGTTAGGACATGGAGGAGATACAGAGAGACAGGAACTGTAGATGACATGCTCAGGGCGCCCAAGGGCTACTATGGCAGTGGATGACCGCTACCTACGAATTATGGCTCGAAGGAACCCTGACAGCAACGCCACCATGTTGGATAATGCTTTTCGTGCAGCCACAGGACGTCGTATTACGACTCAAACTGTGTGCAATAGGCTGCGTGATGTGCAACTTCACTGCCGACGTCGATGACGAGGTCCATCTTTGCAACCACGAGACCATGCAGTGCGGTGCAGATGGGGCCAACAACATGCCAAATGGACAGCTCAGGACTGGCATCACGTTCTCTTCACCGATGAGTGTCGCATATGCCTTCAAGCAGACAATCGTCAGAGATGTGTTTGAAGGCAATCCGGTTATGCTGGGCGCCTTAGACACACTGTCCAGCGAGTGCAGCAAGGAGGAGGATCCCTGCTGTTTTGGGGTGGCATTATGTGGGGCCGACGTACGCCGCTGGTGGTCATGGAACGCGCCGTAACGGCTGTATGATAAGTGAATACCATCCTCGGACCGATAGTGCAACCACATCAGCAGCATATTGGCGAGGCATTTGTCTTCATGGACGACATTTGGCGCCCCCATCGTGGACATCTTGTGATTGACTTCCTTCAGGACAACAATTTCGTTCGACTAGAGTGGCCAGCATGTTCTCCATACATGAACCCTATCGAACATGCCTGGGATGGATTGAAAAGGGCTGTTTATGGACGACGTGACCCACCAACCACTCTGAGGGATCTGCGCCAAATCGCCGTTGAGGAGCGGGACAATCTGGAGCAAGAGTGCCTTGATGAACTTGTGGATAGTATGCCAAGATGAATACAGGCATGCATCAGTGGAAGCAATCTGGACCAGCACCTCTGAAGGTCTCCCTGTATGGTGGTAAAATATACAGTGTGTGGTTTTCATCAGCAGTAAAAAGGGCGGAAATGATGTTTATGTTGATCTCTATTCCAATTTTCTGTACAGGTTCCGGAACTCTCGGAACCGAGGTGATGCAAAACTGTTTTTGATGTGTGTAGCTGGCTTATACAAGCCCATCTCCTCACGCTAGTGTAATTGGTTAATACAAACCATAAAAAAATGCACGGAAGTATGTTTTTTAACACAAACCTACGTTTTTTTAAAATGGAACCCCGTTAGTTTTGTTAGCACATCTGAACATATAAACAAATACGTAATCCGTGCCGTTTGTTGCATTGTAAAATGTTAATCACATCCGGAGATATTGTAACCTAAAGTTGACGCTTGAGTGCCACTCCTCCGCTGTTCGATCGTGTGTATCGGAGAGAACCGAATTACGTAGGGATCCAAAGGGAACGGTGATGGACCTTAGGTACAGAAGAGACTGGAACAGTACATTACGTCCACATGCTAACACCTTTTTATTGGTCTTTTTCACTAACGCACATGTACATTACCATGAGGGGTGATGTACACGTACACACGTGGTTTCCGTTTTCAATTACGGAGTGGAATAGAGTGTGTCCCGACAAATCAGGCCAATAGATGTTCAATGTGGTGGCCATCATTTGCTGCACACAATTACAATCTCTGGCGTAATGAATGTCGTACACGCCGCAGTACATCTGGTGTAATGTCGCCGCAGGCTGCCACAATACGTTGTTTCATATCCTTTGGGGTTGTAGGCACATCACGGTACACATTCTCCTTTAACGTACCCCACAGAAAGAAGTCCAGAGGTGTAAGATCAGGAGAACGGGCTGGCCAATTTATGCATCCTCCACGTCGTATGAAACGCTCGTCGAACATCTTGTCAAGGGTCAGCCTAGTGTTAATTGCGGAATGTGCAGGTGCACCATCATGCTGATACCACATACGTCGATGCGTTTCCAGTGGGACATTTTCGAGCAACGTTGGCAGATCATTCTGTAGAAACGCGATGTATGTTGCAGCTGTTTGGGCCCCTGCAATGAAGTGAGGACCAATGAGGTGGTCGCCAATGATTCCGCACCATACATTTAAAGTCTACGGTCGCTGTCGCTCTACCCGTCTGAGCCAGCGAGGATTGTCCACGGACCAGTAATGCATGTTCCGTAGATTCACTGCCCCGTGGTTTGTGAAACCCGCTTCATCGGTAAACAGGTAGAACTGCAACGCATTCTCTGTTAATGCCCATTGACAGAATTGCACTCGATGATTAAAGTCATCACCATGTAATTGCTGATGTAGCGACACATGAAACGGGTGAAAGCGGTGACGATGCAGTATGCGCAAGACACTACTTTGACTCAGTCCACCGGCTCTCGCAATGTCCCGTGTACTCATGTGTGGGTTCATGGCAACAGCAGCTAACACACCAACTGCACCCGCTTCTCCTGTGACGGGCCTGTTACGGACCCGTTTGCGTGCTACGACCATACGTGTTGCATACAGTTGGCGGTAGATGTTTTGCAATGTGCGGCACGTTGGATGCTCTCTGTGCGGGTACCGTTCTGCATACACCCTGCAGGCTTCAGCTGCATTTCGTCAACACTCGCCATAGATGAGTATCATCTCCGCCTTTTCAGAGTTCGAATACACCATGGTCACAGTTCCTACAACGCTACACTATCACAGACGTCTGGTAACACGGTGTACTACAGTTGGTCTGCGTGCGGAGACGAATGCAGAGTAACAATAGCAGCAAGCGCTACATGCGGACACTGCGACAGCTAGACCAAACCACAACAGTGCACTACAGCCACACTCGTACACACGGTCGTCATCGTAAACATGTCCCTGCAGATATTGCTCGCCGACCGAGGCCCGTGTTTGTTACAACATGCAACTGAACGTCGGAGGTTTCAAGCGTCAACTTTAGGTTACAATATCTCCGGATGTAATTAACATTTTACAATGCAACAAACGGCACTGATTACGTATTTGTTTATATGTTCAGATGTGCTAACAAAACTAACGTGGTTCCATTTAAAAAACGTAGGTTTGTGTTAAAATACATACTTCCGTGCATTTTTGTATAGTTTGTATTAAACAATTACACTAGCCTCTCTCCTCACGTTCGGTCTGTGGAATCGGTTCGTCAGTATTTGATGTGGTTTACGAAATATATCCAGCGGTAACGTTAGGTGACTCACCCTGTATACATAATAAAAATTTGTGTAGACAGGTTTTGGTTCTAATGACTGTCAATCAATATGTAGGTGAATGCACCAACAGAAAAAACTTTTGATATCCAAAGAGATGTGCTGTTCTAATAAGAGAATTTTATTGCTGTCATGAATGGCTTCACGTGAGCAAATTCAGACGGAACCGCTTATAATAGAATGACTCTGCTTATGACCGTTACTACTACAACATGCAACTTTTGTATCTAGGTGCAACATGATGTTCCAGGATATCAGATGATGCAATGTCGGAAACGCATAACGCTGGACTAGAAAAGTCAGCTTACGTCCAGTCAGTGACATTTTCCTCGGTGACCTATTCAGCATGTTACAGACTGTGCGTAACATAATAAAATTGTCGCTGACCACTAAGTATTAATTTTAAGTGTAAGAAGTTATTTCCAGTCAGACGCAAATGAAAGCGTATACCACAAAGCAATGCAGCCCACAAGGTAAAGCAGGGCGAGATGATCAGGCAGGAGATATGGCCAAGCGACCTATTCTCAGCAGTATTCGGATAGACGTCGTTGCATTTCCATACGCTTGATACGACGACTGCAAGCATTGTTTCGTGTTGTGGTAAAGTGGTATTTGTGCACTTAAACTGAAATGTTATTGTGCTATTACGAAATTCAAAACTCTGCGAACACACGCAATTTTGTAAACTTGAGAAGTAGCTGATTTCCTTGAACTAATGAAGCATAGTAGTCATTCAGTTTTATTAAACTCTGAATATCTATGAGAACGTTAACTAGGTACTGTTTCACAAGCTGTCAGCCATCTGAGTGAGGAAGCCACTAACCTCACTTGCAGATGGCCTGTACCGTTTTAAGCGCATTATTCCTCTGATTGGCAACAGAATATAAACGGAAGAACGCGAATTGTGAAAAATCTGCCAAAGAAAAGGCGAGACATGCAGTAGAAGCAATCAGAAATAATTCGTCTCTAAACGGCGCTTCTCAAAATTACGACGTTTCTAGGAGGACGTCTGAAAGAAAATGTAAAGAAACATCCCCACAGCACGTAGAACTGACCCAGAATGGATCTTGGTGGAAGGTAATGAAATGGTTATAGATTTCGGGTTCTCTGTGAGTAAGCCAGATTTTCGGAAGCTTGTCTATAATTTCGTTGAAAGCTTTCAGATAGACAGCGAATTTAATAAAGAAAACGGAACTGCAGTGCTGACTGGTTTAGGTCCTTTTGAAGAAGACACCCGGTTTCTTTGTCCGGAATGGTGAGGCTGTATCTGTCGAACGATGCTGCTCTGCCAACTTCTCCAGAACATATGACGCTTATTAAAAATGAAACTGAAAAGTAAGCAGAAAGTACAGAGAAGAAAAATTTAGTATAACGGAATGCTGAAAAGGCAAGATGCTCACCTTCTTCAAGTTCAGAAGAGAATGAAAAGGCAAAAAAGAAAAGCATGAAAGGGGATTTTGGGAAAAAAGTCTTAAATACAGAGACGATCACCTTCGCGAAGATAAGACGAAGATGATAAGGATACAGTGGTTTAGCATCAAAAGGAAAGTGTGTGTGGGTGGGCAGGAGGGGGGGGGGGTGTTCGGTATGAAAAGGAAAGTGAGGATTGAGGGCGAGGGTGAGAGTGGGGAAAACCCATGACGTCTTCGATGTAGTAATAGGGAGCAGCGTCCTTTGTTGTACTTCAAAGCCCATTACATACCTGCTGCCGCTCGCATGTCACAGAGATTTGTTGGAACAGAATGTAATGCTCGCTCGTCCCTATGGTTGGCAACAGGTGCTCAGTAGATCTTATGACATAGTGGTCTCGTGGGACAGACAGTTATCGTCATGCTTTGAAACTTTCATCAAACTACTGTGACCTGTTAAATACATGAAAGTAATATGTTCATCATGTTGAGCGCTGCATTCAGGAATTTATTAAATGAAGGCGGCATTTTTGCTCTTGAGTTATATTTACTAAGGTCTCTTCATAGTTCCATAACTAGCTAGGAATTTTTAAGGGAGCAACGAATGACTAGCCACATAGAAAGTACATACCTTAACGGCAACATGCTCACCTAGAACAAGGTGACTTAATGTACGAACTGATCTGTACGTGATGAGAGATATGGATAAAACTAGAAATACGAGTATTTGCCTAGAGCCGTTTCCGTATCAGACAGATAGTAGAACTCATCTGATAATTTTCTGTCCCCGGACCGTAGAGACTTCTTCACTAGACATGTGTTTCTTCGCCTAATACATTAATTTTCAGGAAGAGGGACTGAGGGGAAGCTACAGAACAATAATAACCAGTAAAAACACGAGAGAGTATCGTTGCGTAATAGAAGGAGAAGACTGTTCCCTGAACACATGGTATCCCGAGTATTTACGTCTGTGACACAGGAGCAATAACAAGTACCTGGTTTGGTCAGTGGCTTCTGTACCCTGTAGCGAGGAGAAGTCTCTTTAACAGTATGCTGTGGTTGCAATTATCTGGGGTCTGCTGCCGTGTGGCCATTTGTTGCTACAGTGCGAGCTAGCCATATTTTGAGCGCCTCATGTCTGATACAGAAGATCTACCCGCAACGAGAAGAGCTGAAATGTCGAATTTTGCATTCTGTGGAATTTTATTTGTCGAATGATTAACAGACGAAATTTCAGAATAAGTCCAGATACTGTTCACTTCGTACATTGTTATCAGCTTACTACATGCACACAATTTACTGCCAAAGCGAACTATTCTTCTGCATTCGACGTTGACAACTACCTGCTATGCATATTTGTTGAATGATTTTGCAAGTACTTGAATATACCTGTCAGTCGTTTGACCATAATACTCTGGATCGTAAATAGTGCCATATTGGTCTCTTGTGCGTGTTGTATGTGAAGCATACCGTAACCCTAGCACCTCTGATTGCGTATGTCATATGTATAAACAAAAATGAATAACTAGCATCACTGAAGCAATAGGGCATCCCCAGGTTGAAATAAGTTATAATACACCGCCTGGCAAAAAAGTGAAGAACCTGCAAAGACATGCTTGGATGTTCAAGCAACGTCGCACACGTACACACAATGAGCGAGTGTGTAAATGATTAGAACTACAATTGTCTGTGGCGGGTAGAACGTCCATCAGAGTGCATTAGTGTTGTTCATATTCAGTGTTGCTACCAGCACTGATAAGACTGATAAGGGGTGTGAACATGTAAATGTTGAGTGACCGATGTGAAGGGCTCAAACACGCTGCGTACTTGTGTGAGACAGTTTTATCAGCACCTAACGGAGTTTCAAAGGGATGGTCTCCACTTGGATGGGTGGTCAAATCGTGCAGTATTCAGACCTGTGGGACATTCAGATGTGACAGCGGCCCGATGTTTGACTGTATGTGAACATGAGGGCATTCATACTCCTCGTCAAGGCACCGGTCGACCACGTCTGACCATCACGGGGAACGATCGCCATATTGTCCACCAAGCACATCGTAACCGTCTAGCATCATGGAAGTCATTCCCTGATGTTTTAATAGATGTCCTACATCCTCTCCCTTCTTCTTGTCAGTGTTTTCCACATATCCCATTCCTCTCCAATTCTGCATTCCTTGCCTTATCAGTCCATCTAATTTTCAGCATTCTTCTGTAACACCACATCTTAAATGCCTCGATTCTCTTGTTTTCTGATTCGCCTTCAGTCCATGTTTCATTATAATTCAATGCTGTGCTCCGAACTTACATCCTCAGAAACTTTTTCCTCAAATTAAGACCTATGTTTGATACGAGTAGACTTCTCTTGGCCTGGAATGCCTTTTTTTCCGCATGTCCTTGCTCTGTCCGTTATTGGTTATTTTACTGCCTGGGTAGAAGAAATCCTTAACTTCTTCTTTACCATCGACCTGAAGTTAAGTTTCTCGCTGTTCTCATTTCTGCTACTTCTAATGTCTTTCGTCTTTGTGCCATTAGTTCTGAGTCCATTTTCTGTACTCATTAGACTGTTCATTCCATTCAGTAGATCACGTAATTCTTCTACATTTTCACTGAGAATACAACATCATCATCGAATGGCATCATTGATGGCTTCACCTTGTATTTTAAATCCACTTCTTCTATTTCGGTCACTGCTTCTTCGATGTGTAGTTTGAACAGTAAGGGCGAAAGACTACATCCCTGTCTTACACCCTTTTTAATCCTAGAACTTCGTTGTTGGTCTTCCACTCATATTCCCTCTTGGCTCTTGCGCATGTTGTGTATTACCCGTCTTCCCTATAGCTTTGCCTTATTTTCCTCAGAATTTCGAACATCTTGCACCATTTGACACTGTCCATGTCGGCAAATCCTATGAACGTGTCTAGATTTTTCTTTAGTCTTGCTTTCATTATTAACCGGAACGCCAGAATTGCCTGTCTGGTGTCTTTACCTTTCCTAAATCGAAAATATCGGCATCTAACACATCGTCAATTATGTTTTCCATTCCTCTGTACATTAGTCACGTTAAAAACTTGGATACATGAGCTGTTAAGCCGATTGCACGATAATTCTCGCTCTTGTCAGTTCTTTCAATCTTCGGAATTGTGTGGACGATATTTTTCCGAACTGTTATATCGCCAGACTCATACATTCTACCCACCAACGTGAACAATCGTTTACTTGTCGCTTCCTCAATGATTTTAGAAATTCTGATGGAATGTTGTCTATCGCTTCTGCCTTATTTGATCTTATGTCTTCCAAAGCTCTTTTAAATTCTGATTCAAATGCTGGATCTCCTATCTCTCGCTGTTTTTTCTTTTATCACATCAGACAAATCTTGCCTCTCAGAGAGGCCTTCAATGTACTCTTTCCTCCTATCTGCTACTTCCTCTACATTTAACAGTGGAATTTCCGTTGGACTCTAATGTTGCCATCCTTGCCTTTAATTGCACAGTAGGTTGTTTTGACTTTCTTGTATGCTGAGTCAGTCAGTCCAACAGTCATTTCTTTTTCGTTTTCTTGACATTTCTCATGCACCCATTTCGTCTTAGCTTCCCTGCACTTCCTATTCATTTCATTCCTCAGCGATTTATATTTCTGTATTCTTGAATTTCCCTGTACTTCGTTCTTTCATCCGTCAACTGAAGTATTTCTTCTGTTGTCCGTGGTTTCCTTGCAGTTACCTTCTTTGTAACTATGTTTTTCTTCGCAACTTCTGTAATTGCCCTTTCTAGAGATTAACATTCCTCTTCAACTGTACTGCCTACTGAGCTATTCCTTATTGCAGTATCTATATCCTTAAAGAACTTCAAGAGTATGTCGTCATTCCTTAGTTCTTCCATGCCCCACTTCCTTGCGTATTGCTTCTTCCTGACTAATCTCTTAAACTTCGGTCAACTCTTCACCACTACTACATTGTGGTTTGAGTCTGTAACTGCTCCTGGGTACACCTTACAATCTATTGTCGATTTCGGAGGCTCTGACAATGATGTAATATAGCTGAAGTCTTCCCAGATCACCTGGCCTTTTCCAGGTATACCTCCTCGTCTTGTGATTCTTGAACAGAGTATTCGCTGTTACCAGGTGACATTTCTTACAGAACTCAATTACTCTTTCTCCTCCATGATTCCTTGTCCCAAACCCACATTCTGCTGTAACCTTTTGTTCTACTCCATTCCTTACAACTGCATTCCAGTCCCTCATTACTATTACATTTTAATCCCCCTTTACGTACGTAGTGTATTATTCTTTCAATATCCTCATATATAGTCTCTCTGTCTCTTCATTTCCAACTTGTGACATCGGCATTTGTACCTGAACCATCATTGTCGGTGTTGGTTTGCTGTTGATTGTGCCAACAACAACCCTATCGCTGAACTGTTCACAGGAACACACTCTCTGCCTTACCTTGCTATTCATAAGGAATCCTACTCTCGTTATACTATTTTTTGCTGCTATTGATATTACTCTCGACTGATCTGACCAGAATCCTTGTCTTCTTTCCGTTTCACCTCACTGACACCTTCTATCTCTAGATTAAGGCTTAGCATTTTCCTTTTCAGAGTTTCTAGCTTCACTCCCACTTTTAAACAGTACAGTGCTCTTCCGCGCATGACACTAGTACGTATGAACAGTCTGCGTGATGTTGACGTACTGTCATGGCCAGCAAATTCCCAAATCTGACCCTAATAGAATATGTGTGGAACTATTTCTGATGTCAACTTCGCCCACTGCTAGTACCCGTGTTGACAAGGAGTAGTTAGTTACCTGAGAAGAAGATGCAATAGCCTTATGACACCCATCTCGATCGTATCAGTGCATGCAACCAGTGAAACGTCCCCTTAGAAAAATTTATAAATGACAGTGCTGGAAAACCTCTACGTTATTTGATTTTCAAACAGCTGAGCCAAACTGAACGTACTCAGACATTTCTCTCTTTACTTATTCTGATCATCACTAAACTGACAAACAATATTTTTATCGCAACGCAATCTGACTTTCAATAATCCCTACAAAAGAATGACTCTGACTAACAATAACCTATACCTTTCATGAATCACTTACCTTACAAAAAACTTCGTTACTCAAACTACTGCAATACAGCGAGCGCCAATACTGCCAGGTAAATAAAAGATTCTAACTACTGAAGGCACTAACTACTGATAGGCATATAGTTAGCAAATGAAAGATTTTGATAGAGAACAAACAGTGTAGTTACCTTAACAGTGTTCAAAAGTCATAATATATATATATGTGACATCCCGTTTGGCAAATTTTCTTTTTCTGACGGACACACGTCCAGATCGTCCGCTCATATTAACATCTCAAAACCCTGGCTTCTCTCTCCCCACATTCACTACTGCTGGCGGCTCACCTCCAACTGCCCAATGCTACGCGCTGTTCACATCCAACTGCCCAACACTACAATAACGCATATTCCAAAAATGCAAACCAGCCGCAGACTGCAGACAGCACAGTCAGTGATTTTCATATAGAGCGCTACGTGGCGTTACCAACATGAAAACCTAAACAGCCTATTTACACTAGGTAAAAGAGAATGGACGTGTTTCAGATACAACAGTACAAGAGTCCAGTACGGCAGTATGTTTCATTGCAAATTTTTGATAGTCAAACAGTTAACGTGGCTATTCGCATAGTTGAAAATGTCCTAAGATCAAAATGTGGGGTAGTGGAGCTGGCGTGGAATCATACAGAAATTCTTGGCAGCCTTGGACCTAAGTCTCCTGCGTATCTTCTCTCGAGATAAAGCGTGTTTACCCTGAGGAGGTCCCTACGACGCTGCGCAGCGGGTTTTCTCCCGAGCGCGGGGTGTGTGCGCGCCTGCAGCCCGCCAGCCGCTAGACGGCGTCTAGAAAGCCCGCGGCGCGGCGCGGCGCGGCGTCGCGCTGTTGCGCGGCTGTTGCATCACGGAGAAAGCGCCGTCCCCCGCCGTCCCGTCCCACGCTGCACCTCCGCCGCGCGCGCTCCTCTCCCGGACCGTTTACTTTTGCGGTGTCTCGTGCACTCACGGAAATGGGAAGTGTTACACCATCAACTCCTTCACCGAATGCTACCAAACTGATACTCAAGTATTCCCTTGCATCAGAGATAGCAGTCGAGGTGACAGGCATCTTATGCGCATGGTTGTAACGGATCATGCAGTCACGTCTCGATCCCTGAGTCAACAGATGGGGACGTTTGCAAGACAACAACCATCTGCACGAACAGTTAGACGGCGTTTGCAGCAGCATGGACTATCAGCTCGGAGACCATGGCTGCGGTTACCCTTGACGCCGCATCACAGACAGGAGCGTCTGCGATGGTGTACTCAACGACGAACCTGGGTGCACGAATGACAAAACGTCATTTTTTCGGATGAATTCAGGTTCTGTTTACAGCATCATGATGGTCGAGTCCGTGTTTGGCGACATCGCGGTGAACGCACATTGGAAGCGTATATTCGTCATCGCCATACTGGCGTTATCACCCGGCGTGATGGTATGGGGTGCCATTGGTTACACGTCTCGGTCACCTCTTGTTGGCATTGACGACACTTTGAACAGTAGACGTTACATTTGAGATGTGTTACGACCCGACGCTCTACCCTCAATTCGATCCCTGCGAAACCCTACATTTCAGCAGGATAATGCACGACCGCATGTTGCGGGTCCTTTACGGGCCTTTCTGGATACAGAAAATGTTCAACTGCTGCCATGGCCAGCACATTCTCCAGATCTCTCACCAATTGAAAACGTCTGGTCAATGGTGGCCCAACAACTGGCTCGTCACAATACGCCAGTCACTACTCTTCACGAACTGTGGTATCGTGATGAAGCTGCATGGGAAGCTGTACCTGTACACGGCATCCAAGCTCTGTTTGACTCAATGCCCAGGCGTATCAAGGCCGTTATTACTGCCAGAGGTGGTTGTTCTGGTTACTGATTTCTCAGGATCTATGCACCCAAACTGCGTGAAATGTAATCACATGTCAATTCTAGTATAATATATTTGTCCAATGAATACCCGTTTATCATCTGCATTTCTTCTTGGTGTAGCAATTTTAATGGCCAGTAGTGTATAATTTCGTCCTTAAGTACTCTTATTTTCAGTATAGAAATCTGATCACTGGTATCCCTACACATATTAACGGATTTTGTATGTGGAGTGTGTCCACCCTTCACCTTTATGACGGCTTGAAATCTGTTAAGTACACTTTGAGCGGGCTGTCTGAATGCCTGTGGAGGTATGGGAACCTATTGTCATTCAAGAGCCGAAACCGTAGAAGGTAGTGATACTGGACACTGAGGTCTGGAGCAGAGTCGACGCTCGAAGTCCTCCCAAAGAAGTTCCACGGGGCTCAGGTCTAGACTCTGGGTCGGCCACGCCGTTTCAGGAGCGTTTCTGTCTACAAACCCTTGCGTCACACATGCATCGTTATGCTGATACAAACACACACCGTCGCGATCCTCTTCTATACGCCGTACACGATGCTGTAAATTCTGTTCGTATTGTTTCTCATTTAGCGTCATCTTAAGCACCATTAAAGGAGCACACAACGAAAAACGCCCGCATACACTAACACAATCTCTTACCTACCTCACTGTTGACACTACACGTGATGACAGGCGAGTTCTCCAGATATTCTCCAAATCCAAACCCTTCCATCGGATTACCACAGGGTACAGCGCGTTCTGTCACTCCAGCTGACTCACTCATCCACTGTCCAGTGTCGCCGGTCTTTTCACCTCAAGTGTCGCTTGACACTGTCTGCAGAAGTGCGTGCCTTATGACGGGCAGCTCGACAGTTGTACCTCGTTCCGTTTGACTCCCCAACATTGTCACTGTGTGAGATAGCACTTTGGAACTCACCAGTGAATCATTCCTCTGACTTCACATGATTTTTTACCACTATCCTCCGCAAACTCGACGGACCCTCTCCATCAGTACGCGATGTCTACCTGGTATTGGTTTAGCTGTAGTTGTTCCTTTGCGTTTCTACTACAATCTGGACAGTTTTACGAGGGTTGAAATGGTCCGGATGCATTTGTTACTTAGGTGACGTCTAACGTCTAGACCACGTTAGAAGTCACTGTGCTCTCAAAAAAATGGTTCAAATGGCTCTGACCACTATGGGCCTTAACATCTGAGGTCATCAGTCCCCTAGAACTTAGAACTACTTAAACCTAACTAACCTAAGGATATCACACACATCCATGCCCGAGGCTGAATTCAAACCTGCGACCGTAGCGGTCACGCGGTTCCAGACTGAAGTGCCTAGAACCGCTCGGTCACAGCGGCCGGCCACTGTGCTCTCCTGAGCGACCACTTCTGCTGTCACTGCTTGTCTAATCGAAACACAAAACCTCCATCTCCACATACATCACCATATCCGCATCTTCAATTCCAGATTATACAGGGATGTCTGAATATTTTTGATCACATTGTGTACATATGAAGAATGATGTGAATGCATAATGATTATTGCGACTGTCTAGCGTTAGCGGAACTTTTCAGATGGAGGTCACAGCACAACATGCCCAAAGGACGTCCACGTACAGCTTGTCACCAGCTTTCGGACTTGCAGAAAGGACCATCATATCGAAATGTTGCACAAACAGTTGGCTGTAATGTAGTGACTGCAGAACAAGAGGTGACGAAATGGACTTAGGAGAACAGTGTAGCGAGAAGAGTAGGCACAGGTCCTTCCAGAAGAACTGCACCACGACAAGATTGCAGGATTCTTCGACTGCGTTTGACGAACACACGGACGACAACATCTGAAATCCAAACAGAGGTTGTATGTAAACTGTCAGCTCGAACCGTCGGAAAGAGATTTCTGGAGGCTCCACTAAGATCTCGGGTTGTAGAAGTGATACCATACCACAGACAACAGACACTTGTGTGGTGTAGAGCCAGAGTCAAATCTGATATTCAGTGGCATCCTGTGGGACAGAGCGATGATTCTCACTTTGGTTTGTGCCTGTCAGATCGACACTAACGTGCCTGTAGACGATCTGTTGAAAGGTCACAGGGAACAGCTATGCTCGAGATGCAGCCCTCTCCAATTTCTGAAATCATGGTCTAGGGAGCTATTGGATACGACGAAAGGACTGTTTTGGTAACTGTTGAAGGGAGGCTGAATGCTCGTCAGTATTTGGTGAGAACGGTAAAGCCTGCTGTGATACCCTTCGTAATCAGGGTACCAAGTGGCATACTCCAGCGGGATAATGCAAGCTCCTACACGGCAATTCACTTCACAAATGGTTTGAAGAATGCACAGGTCTTTGACTGGACCGTCTGGTAATCTAATTTGTCACCCACTGGGGAAGTCTGGGATGTGACAGGAAGACGTTTACCTTCACGCCTGCCTTAAGCAATAAGTCTTCAGGAACTGACACAACATGTGTTTTAGGCATGGAGAGAAATATGTCAAGATGACATTCGGTGTCTGTTCGATTGAAGGGATCACACGGCATACTGATGTGACGGTGGACACCAGATCCGAATCGAATAAAAGTTTGTCATTAAATATCCGTTGCATGATGTACATCTCTGCAAAGTTTGAAAAATACTGGACTTAGGTCACATGTCACACTTTCCATTTCCGTCAGTTTACTTATTTATATATACGCTTTTATTTCGCCTGGCAAAGATTAGGGTCTCCAGGCCGTCTCTTACAACTAACCAGATTTCCTCAATGAGTAAACATTACAATTTATATGGCAGGAGGGGACTTCAAGAAGTATATTAAACGTTTTATGACAGGTCATATAACTTTAAAACTGAATCCTGCGATGCACTTCATCGTGACGTAAATACATGACAATGTTTTTCAATACAGTAGCGAAGTTTCTATAAACAATGGTCTGAACTTTTTAGCAATCGATCAGCTCCTCGACGATAGAAATCCGCTGAATGGTCACCGAGGCATTCGAGAACCGGTGTGCGAACGTCGTCATCATTGGAAATCTCTTTTCCCTCAGATGTTCTCTTAGCTTGCCGGAAAGATGAAAATCGCCTGGTGCAAGACCTGAACTTCCCGAAGTGAATCGCCTACACCTGTGCGCCCCTGGTCAAATTGTTGGCACCATCTCACTATTGCGGAACTCTTCACTACATATGGTCCATATACCATCAGAATTTCACACTGAACCTGTGTGCAGTTTAGGCATTTTCTCCCAAAATAATCGTATTGTCCCGCATAATTCAACTTTGGTGTACGTTTCCAGCTGGCGCGCCATTGCAATTGCACATTGAGATGTGCCTATGAGCCGTACCTTGGCAGAGCTGTCTCTGCAAGAAACTCGGAACATTAATTCTCTTTTGACAATACGCCGCTATTGCACTATTTTTAATTCAATTTACCAGATATAGACTGGGACACTCAGATGTTTAGGACGGGTGGTAGGGACAGAGCATCGAGTGACATTATACTGAGTGCACTATCCGAAAATTACCTCGAGCAATTAAACAGAGAACCGACTCGTGGAGATAACATCTTGGACCTACTTATAACAAACAGACCCGAACTTTTCGACTCTGTATGTACAGAACAGGGAATCAGTGATCACAAGGCCGTTGCAGCATCCCTGAATATGGAAGTTAGTAGGAATATAAAAAAATGGAGGAAGGTTTATCTGTTTAGCAAGAGTAATAGAAGGCAGATTTCAGACTACCTAACAGATCAAAACGAAAATTTCTGTTCCGACACTGACAATGTTGAGTGTTTATGGAAAAAGTTCAAGGCAATCGTAAAATGCGTTTTAGACAGGTACGTGCCAAGTAAAACTGTGAGGGACGGGAAAAACCCGCCGTGGTACAACAACAAAGTTAGGAAACTACTGCGAAAGCAAAGAGAGCTTCACTTTAAGTTTAAACGCAGCCAAAACCTCTCAGACAAACAGAAGCTAAACGATGTCAAAGTTAGCGTAAGGAGGGCTATGCGTGAAGCGTTCAGTGAATTCGAAAGTAAAATTCTATGTACCGACTTGACTGAAAATCCTAGGAAGTTCTGGTCTTACATTAAATCAGTAAGTGGCTCGAAACAGCATATCCAGACACTCCGGGATGATGATGGCATTGAAACAGAGGATGACACGCGTAAAGCTGAAATACTAAACATCTTTTTCCAAAGCTGTTTCACACAGGAAGACCGCACTGCAGTTCCTTCTCTAAATCCTCGCACAAACGAAAAAATGGCTGACATCGAAATGAGTGTCCAAGGAATAGAAAAGCAACTGGAATCACTCAACAGAGGAAAGTCCACTGGACCTGACGGGATACCAATTCGATTCTACACAGAGTACGCGAAAGAACTTGCCCCCCTTCTAACAGCCGTCTACCGCAAGTCTCTAGAGGAACGGAAGGTTCCAAATGATTGGAAAAGAGCACGGGTAGTCCCAGTCTTCAAGAAGGGTCGTCGAGCAGATGCGCAAAACTATAGACTTATATCTCTGACGTCGATCTGTTGTAGAATTTTAGAACATGTTTTTTGCTCGAGTATCATGTCGTTTTTGGAAACCCAGAATCTACTATGTAGGAATCAACATGGATAACGGAAACAGCGATCGTGTGAGACCCAACTCGCTTTATTTGTTCATGAGACCCAGAAAATATTAGATACAGGCTCCAAGGTAGATGCTATTTTTCTTGACTTCCGGAAGGCGTTCGATACAGTTCCGCACTGTCGCCTGATAAACAAAGTAAGAGCCTACGGAATATCAGACCAGCTGTGTGGCTGGATTGAAGAGTTTTTAGCAAACAGAACACAGCATGTTGTTATCAATGGAGAGACGTCTACAGACGTTAGAGTAACCTCTGGCGTGCCACAGGGGAGTGTTATGGGACCATTGCTTTTCACAATATATATAAATGACCTAGTAGATAGTGTCGGAAGTCCCATGCGGCTTTTCGCGGATGATGCTGTAGTATACAGAAAAGTTGCAGCATTAGAAAATTGTAGCGAAATGCAGGAAGATCTGCAGCGGATAGGCACTTGGTGCAGGGAGTGGCAACTGACCCTTAACATAGACAAATGTAATGAATTGCGAATACATAGAAAGAAGGATCCTTTATTGTATGATTATATGATAGCGGAACAAACACTGGTAGCAGTTACTTCTGTAAAATATCTGGGAGTATGCGTGCGGAACGATTTGAAGTGGAACGATCATATAAAATTAATTGTTGGTTAGGCGGGTACCAGGTTGAGATTCACTGGGAGAGTCCTTAGAAAATGTAGTCCATCAACAAAACACTCGTTCGACCTATACTTGAGTATTGCTCGTCAGTGTGGGATCCGTACCAGATCGGGTTGACGGAGGAGATAGAGAAGGTCCAAAGAAGAGCAGCGCGTTTCGTCACAGGGTTATTTGGTAACCGTGATAGCGTTACGGAGATGTTTAACAAACTCAAGTGGCAGACTCTGCAAGAGAGGCGCTCTGCATCGCGGTGTAGCTTGCTCACCAGGTTTCGAGAGGGTGCGTTTCTGGATGAGGTATCGAATATATTGCTTCCCCCTACTTATACCTCCCGAGGAGATCACGAATGTAAAATTAGAGAGATTAGAGCGCGCACGGAGGCTTTCAGACAGTCGTTCTTCCCGCGAACCATACGCGACTGGAACAGGAAAGGGAGGTAATGACAGTGGCACGTAAAGTGCCCTCCGCCACACACCGTTAGGTGGCTTGCAGAGTATAAATGTAGATGTAGATGTAGATGAAGCTGCGGTCTTAGCCTGGAATGAAATGGGTAACTTGCTTTCTGAAGTCTTTACGTACATGAGCAAGATATAATTACAATATAATAACAACAATATGAATAGTTATGAATAGTGGAGTTGGAGTCACGTTAGTTTTATTAACATTAGTCCATTTCCTCATTATGTTCTTAACGAATGTGCGTAGTCACATCTATCAAAAACATTCGGCAACGGCACAGAACGAATCAGTGTGGAGAAGAAGTTGATCGGTCAGAGGAAAAGCGAGAGATGACAAGGTAAAATTAGCAGGTGAGATGAAAGAAGAAAATAGAAATAGAAAGGGATGAGGAACGCACAGAGGGGGAAGCTTTGCACTGATAAAAGATAAACTTTTGATCTCCACTTGAATGTAGAGGTTTTGGAGAAGACAAAGGTAACACTGCAGCCATCCGCCGGGTGTGTCTACATCATCTCAGTGTTCGAGCATCAGTCCCAACTGCGATTGGTTCCCTACATATCCATCTCCATTCTTACATATTCATTCCTCAGTCGATCCAAGTGCGTCGCTCTCATGCTTCGCCGTAATCTATCCGTTACGACAGCCTCAGTTTCTCCCCTTTGTCTCTCGTTAAGTGTCCATAGATATGTCAGAATGCTTTCAACCACAGGTCGTAACACTACCGTTTTTGTTCGTCTTGACATGCGCCGATTCCAAAGGATACCATTTAATCATTTAATAACCGCTATCACTCGACTTATCCTGTGGGATATGTCCGCATCACACTGTCAAGTCTTATTTATTAGTGGACGCTGATACTTGAGCATTTCCACATTTCTTACCCTGCCAAACTCAAAATCCAAATCCTCACATTGCCTACTTCAAACAACAAGATAGTCTGTTTGGTCCATATTGACTGTTAGTCTCCATTGTTTACAAGTATCCATTAACTTTCTCATATGATACGTGGCATCATTCGTACCCAGAGTTATAAGTAAGTGATCATCGAAAAATAGTAATTAATATGAACTTTGATGCTGTGCAACCACAACCAAATTTCTCCACTGTGTATTCTAGTAACCAAGAACAACCTCTAAATACAATTTAAATAAGGCCGATGACACAGAACACCCTTGTAATAATCCATTACATGTTTTAAAACTTTCTGATATCTTACAGCCAACCTAAACCAACTGCCCCGCATTGTTGGTACACCCATTTCACCAACTCCATTAATGCACTATTCACTTCAACCTTTTTCAATGTTGCCCACAGTAACCTCCTTGGCATAGAATCATAGGCCTTTTTCTAAATCAACAAACAATAAATTTTTTGCGATTATTTTCTGACACATATAGCGTACACGAAGGATGTTAGCACCACAACTTTTCCCAGCAGTGAGACCCGACTGTTTCTACGATGCAACAACCTGCAGAACCTTTCCAGTCCGTCCTGTACCACACTACTGATCAACCTACTCACCGAGGCCATTGAACTTATTCCTCTGTAATTAGTCAGATCTTTCCTGCTCCCTTTCTTATATGTGGCGGTGACGTATGATATCTTTCATTCGGAAGGCGCTTCTTCTCTTTGGGCACTCAGTTAAATATAGTTAGAAGTGCCTCTACTACTTTAGATACTCCGTACTTCAGTAATTCCATTGTTATACCCTCAGGACTGTCTGCCTTTCTGTTTTTGACTTTGAGGGGCCTGATAAACTTCATTGTCATCCATCTCTTCCACAGGATAAATCATCATTTCACTCTGTTCTTCTCGAAACTCTTCCCTATCTTCTGTAAGGAGGTTTTTAAAATGCTTCTTAGACTCAGGAATGGCAATCATTCTAGCCTCTCTTCTAATTTCAGCAGGAGCTCTCTCTTGACCTATAAATAGCCAAGCTTCTGATACTCCATTGTATCCTACTAAATGTTCTACGTCGGCACATTTCTTCTTTCACGACTCCTCTTTAGCTCAAATAAGCGTCCTTTTCACTTCACTGTTAATTGGCTTATAGTGATCCCTATCTTCCTGCCTTTTAGAGATTCTTTTCTACAGTTCTTTCTGTTAACGCCTGAGTCATTCACTCAGCGCCACTCCCTCTTCTTTCTTCTCTTCCAGTATACGTATTTTACGTAGCAGTTTCGTCCTCATCCAGTCTGAATTTCTGCTCAACTCGTCTCCGGTATAGATCTCATATACTCCAGTGCTACAGAAGCCCTACCTTTAGGGGTGGCATTTCGATACTGAGTCCTTCTTTCTATTCCCTCTCTACATCTTTGGACCTTAGCGGGATTACGACTCTTCCCAATGTCGTATGGGATCTATTCCGCATTCTGGACCTAGAAACAAACTCACGTTCTGAACTACCGATCTTCTATCTTGTTTGACAGTTGCTAAATCTATGGAATCTTACATTCCCAGTGGGTTGAATTCATGTAAAGAGCACACCTGCGACTATGAAACCGATGAAGTCAACAGAGCGAGCGAAACTAACTCCGCCTGTCCGGTCGCATTAACCTGGCTATACGAAGCACTGATGTGATCAAATAACTGAGTGTTGTACATGCGTCTTGCGCCGACTTTTATCGCTAGCTCGAGTCGTCTGTACATTGCACTACTTGCTTTGTGAAGAATTACGTTATATCAGTGAAAACTTGTTAGGACTGAACACCAAACTAAGTTTTCTTTACTTTGAGGTGGAAATATCTTTCTAAATTTTTGGATTGCATGTAGGCAGAATAGAGATTTCCTGCAAACTGAAAAGGTTTGTTCTTCCCCATTTAGGTGCTCATCCATAATTTTGTCAAGGTCTTTTATTGTATTTTGAAACAGTAATTGAATTCCACTGAGAAGTATCAGAGGAACCGTTTTACAAAAATATTTGCTGATCAACTTTGAGTGAGGTATGAGAATGGCCACTGACTTCTCAATGTCGTTAACATCTGTTTCTGAGGTAGCAGAAGAACCACTTTATTTCTCTGTCTGAGAAATTCAGCTGTTTCGTTTCAATAATTAATTTATTGAAATTAACCGCATCGAAAGCCTTGCTAAATTCAAGCAGTGTTTAAATGATCGCTTTACGCCTGTCCAAGGCATGTCTGATGTCGTCAGTCACTTTGATTAAGACTGTTGCTGTAGTGTGGTGATCCCGGAACCCTGATTCATATTTATCGTGGATATTATAACTTTTGAGGTATTCCGTAAGCTGTTCATGTACAATTTCCTCCAAGACTTTAGTTACTGCGGGTTATATGCTGACTGACCTAAAGTAGCCTGGTGATTTTAGTTTATAATTCTTGGGAATTGGCTGAATTAAGATTTGATTCCATTGAATGGGACATACAATACTAACAAGAGATAAACTGAAGATGTCTGTGAGAATCAGAATAATAGTTTCGCCAATCATATGTTTGAGCGTAGGTGTACTCTGTGAGGAAACAGGTGGTTTTATTTGCCGCTGTCACACTGGGGGAACGCACGACCTATCTGGTTCGCTTGACTATTTGTAATACCATAGGGATCGGTCATGCACTGTCACATTGACTCCCATACATTTCATTCTGAATTAATCCTCTAACCCTTTATAGTAGGTAGACAAAAGGTATAAAAAAAGTGAAATAACTGGATAAATCACGACTGATTCATGATGTTGAAAGAATGTAGTTTGTAGTTAATAAATGTTTGCGCAAACAACGTTCACATATATGTCAGCTTCGCTTGAATTACGGTTTGAAAATGAAAAGAAAAACCAATTACACTATAATTAGTGTCTGTACGCAGTGCGAGCAGGCCATCGGATATACAAATACGTGCGAGTGAAGTTCTTTAACTGCACATTAATTCACGAAATTCAACAACAAACACTCAGAGTTCGAAAGTGTAGTTTCCTCTCTATCGATCCTGACGTAAGCTAAAGTTAATTTCCCTGAGTACCCACTGAAAAAAAAAATGCAATAATTCTATCACACACGTATTTGAGTATAAACTGCAGCAACACTTCATAGCTGCCTCAAATTCCGCAAACCAATTTGAAGTTCGTGTAGTCGCTCAAAATCAGTCTGCAAAAACACTGTCAAATAATCAAAGTTCAGTGGAAAGATAATGTTTGGAACATGCGCTGACGAAAAAGAAGGTCACTGAAGTGTTATATATCTCTTGTGGCTGTCTTGACGACCAGCCACAAACACCAACAAAGCCGCTGACTACAGGCAAAATAACTTACCGTTCGCCCTTAAATATTACATTGCATGCCACCGAATCCAAATTATACACTTAAATAATAATTACACTTCATATTTAAACCTAATTAGACACACGTACAATGTGCTATTTGTTCATCTTAGTTGTCATCGAGCCGCCTCCATCTTTTCACTCGAGAGCACGTGCTCCAACCATAGTGAGCCGGCTTCTCGTAATGTCACAATTCCATCAATACTTACTTCCTGAGAAGAGATTCTCGTGATTGTCTTCCATACTGTGCGCTCATAAAGATGTAGTAAGGAAAACGCGTCCGTCGAAGAGGTGCTACCCTGTGGCTCACAGTGAATCACAGTTTGAGAATTTATTACTGTTGAAAAGAAGTCGATTAACTAATCTGCAGAGGCTTCGGAAACGGTAAGAAATTTCGTTTTTCCTACGTCAAAGCTGCTCAGTTTTTCCCACAGTGGAGTAGGATTCAGCATGCTGCGTATAACAGGGCCGGCATGCCTCAGTTTGACGCTGTACACGTTTCGCCAGATTCTCGGTTCATGAGTCTCAAGTAAAGGGAAATATAACATTTACAAAGTTCTTTAGGTTCCCAGTCGAGACCTTTCATGCTTTCAGAAGTAGCTCGCCAACACAGTGTCACTACTGAACAATTTTTTGGATTATTCCATTGGAAAAGGAAAGAAGATTAGAATATAATGTTCTGTCGATACTGAGACGTTACAGAGGAATATTAGAGACAAGCTCGGACTGGAACTGGACGAGAGAGGAAGTCGACTATGTCGTAATAGTTTCAAAGAGCGTTCGGAAAACCACGGGAAACTTAAACGTGTATGGCAGTTATCCTCCTAAATGGGAATCCAGTGTCTTAACCACTACGCTACATCGCCCGATACTCGAATAGATCCATTGACGGGCGCCTGTTTTCCTCTGTCATGGCAACACTAACTAAATGACGTACCTTCCTGGTAGATTAAAACTATGAGATGAACTGGGCGTTTCCGGAGCAATATTTTAGCTCAGTCGTTTCCGGAGCAATATTTTAGCTCAGTCGTTGACAGCATTATTCGTGAAGAGCAAGTTTCCAGGTCCGAGTCTCCGTGCAGCACACAGCATTAACCTGTCAAATGCAGAACACCGCGCACTCTACTGCAAAGTGAAAGGTTCGTTCTAATTACTGTGTATTACAGCTACTTGTAGAATTTGCTGTCACATAGACTTACAAGCACACAGAAACAAAGAGAATTGTAAGGTATTGTACCTCATGAAACATGAAAATATAATAATCTTTAACGACACAATTTTGTGAATTACATACAGTGTCTGTCAAGACCAACGAATAAATACTCATATGTAGCAATGAGTAACAATTTGAAATGGAGCAATCACACACGACTGCTCGGTAGTGAAAGAAATGTTAAGTAATAGTAGAATAGCGGGAAACAGAGGTTTTCCTACGGAGAAGATTGTTTACAAAATTTTATGGCATATAATGGAATATTACTTATGTTTGTGAATCAGTATCAGGTTGGGCTAGCAACAGACACTGAGAGCGTTTACAGGGTGTTTCAGTGTCTTTGCGATAAATGTCTAGGGTGACAGATCACGCCATGGTGAAAAACTTTTGTTTGGAACAAAATGCTCGCTGACGCTAGGTGACGTTTAGTATTCGCCGGCCTTGGAACGACGAGATTTCATCGAACTAGCAGAATCTACTAACTGCATACCCCAATAAACTGATAGAGCGATATTCAACAACGAAACCATGAGAATGAGTGTCTCCAAGCGGAGCAGATGAAAGGATAATAGACAACGCTCACAGCATAAGAATTCCGCAGAGCGCCTACCCCCTGCCTCTTCTCAGGGCCATAACCAATCATAAAAGATGCCTAGCGTCGCTGGGGAATGTCAGCGAGCATTTGTCTCTAATAAACGTTGTTCCTCATGACTTGACCTATCACTCCTAGACATCTGCCGCGAAGACTTTGAAACTACATGTATAGAAGGGAGTGGAAGATATTAACAATAGTTGTGTCAGGTGTGGGGCAGAGTGTGAGATAAATATCGCAATTTTAACTGATACAAGAGGAAAAACGTCTAACATCCCACGAAGAGCTGTTTGCAAAATCCATGGATCTATCTTCAGAAATGAATATATGACTATTCCTATATCGTGCACACAGAGACTGCAATGATGAAATTAGACCAATTACAGCTGGCATGGTGAAATACCTGCATTTATACTAATTTGTACTTTCCAATAATTTCCAGAGTGCAAAATATAGATGTTGATTTATAAACTCATGCGGTGACGAATGAATGACGTTATGAAGTAGTTAAGCGTTTGCACTCGTGATGAGAGAGATTCAAATTGATGTTCAGCCACACTGATTTATCTTTTCCATCTTTTTTTTTTTTTAAGTAGCTCAAGGTGAATAGCTGGATGATCCCTTTGAAACGGCCACCGTTGATTTCCTTTCGCTTTGTCGTTCAGTACGAGATTGTAGTCATTGCTTGTTAATCTCTTCGTCGTCCTTACTATTGTCGCACCTGAGATTTGTCTGTGAAGATGTAGGTCCAGTCGCAGACACTAAATTTGTAGGAGCACGTGAATGTACAGCTGAAAAAATTTGGAAATTTGTCGTAAGGGCTATGGGACCGAACTGCTAAGGTCATCGGTCCCTAGGCTTACACATTACTTAATCTAGACTACACTAACTAACGTTAAGGACAACACACACACCCATGCCCGAGAGAGGACTCGAACCTCCGATGGGGGGAGTCGCGCGAACCGTGACAAGGCGCCTGAGACCGCACACCTACCCCACACGGCGAATGTACAGCTGAACAGCTGACAGTTGCCTACTGTGCGCTGTGATGGGAATCATATTACTGCCTCTATAAGAGGGATTTTGAAAAAAAAAGAAACAAATCCAACTGTGAAAGAATTTTAATTCAGTTCGAATGGGCTTTCCAGATTCCTTTCGTAGTGTGCTTCCACAGCGTGCATTGAAAAAAACGCGGTAGATGGACTAAAAGTTCTAGTGGTTAACTTATCGAGATAAATAAGGTTTCACGTTACAGTTTTCAAATTGCTTTCTTCCTTTATCGAAACCTTTCAAGTGGATGAGGAATGAGGATAGATAGCTTAATTTAGTTACTGACTGAATGAAGTACCTATGTCGTTAAATATATGTTTCCGAAATCGTTCCGATCTAAGGAACTGGTAATGGAGCAATACGATAACGACTAGCACTTATAAATTCGAAATGTATATTCCACTCATTTCAACGAATACAGCTTGTTTCATCTCCAGCATGGATTAACGCTCTAACAAGATAGTGCAACTGCAGTAACTTTAATTCAGTACATCGATTAAGTAACATCAATATTGCCAGTGCCTTTACAACAATATTTAACGAAGCGCTGTGTATTGTCTGGTACAACAGCAGTAATTATTAAAATGAAAGAAATAGTGAGTGAACACAGTGAAATTAAAACTGGAAATACTAAAAATAATAATGAACTACTGTTCATCATAAAAACTGGTCTCATCTGGCTGATAATGTCGTTCTTTAGCAGAGAAATAATGGGAGGCGGTACTTGACGGAAGAATTCACCGACGGGCGTAAAACTGAGCATGAAGTAGGATCAGGCCTAGCAGTTTTCATCAACAAAAAGCTAACAAATGGTTCAAATGGTTCTGAGCACTATGCGACTTAACTGCTGAGGTCATCAGTCGCCTAGAACTTAGAACTAATTAAACCTAACTAACCTAAGGACATCACACACATCCATGCCCGAGGCAGGATTCGAACCTGCGACCGTAGCGGTCACGCGGTTCCAGACTGAAGCGCCTTTAACCGCACGGCCACACCGGCCGGCAAAAAGCTAACATATCAAATGATATATAAATTAGAAAATGAACGCTCAAACAATCAGGCAGAGTGCCTTGCCATTTTAAAGGCTCTCGAAAAGCTGGACACGTTAGATAGCTTATAAAGAACTGCAGTTATACAGACCGAGTGTACAACAACTTTACTTTCTTTGAGAAAACCAAACCATCACAACAGCCTAACTGAGGGAACAAGAAATGAGAATGTTGCAAAATACGATCTGTGATTAAAGCTCACACTGGCATACATGGAAATGAACTTGCAGACCATCTACCAAAAAGGCATCCTTATAAAAAGAGAAAAGTTAGTTATATCAAACGTCCTAACACTTTCGTGTAGCAAATGTCATTCACAACAATTTTAACGAGACACGGAGAACTGAAGGCTTACTGTCATCGAATCATAATAACAAACGACGCCACGTACGTCAGGAGGTAACCAAAACGTTGATTTATCTTTTCCATCTTTTTTTTTTTTTTAAGTAGCTCAAGGTGAATAGCTGGTTGAAAAGTGTAATAATCAAGGGCATAAACTGGCCAACGAGCAAGAATAATCTGGTATAGGTCAAAGACTTCTATTAATTCTGTAATTCTGTAGAATTGACATGTGTATAAGTTTCAGTCACCAACTGCAAAACAAATTTTGTGCCGCTTTGAGGACAATAACAACAGTAAGAGAAACCATACGATATTTAAGATATCTTTTTTATGAGTACAGCAAAGGTCGTACTCTCTACGTAATGGAGTATGTTACTAATAATAATAATGATAATAATAAATACAGTTTGTTGTCATGGTTCTATCAGCCGTTACCGTATACGTTGTAGGCCCTATCAGAGTTCCTCTGGACCCAATACCCAAAGTTTTCATAAAACATTCTCATACAGCAATCATTTTATAATTTTTTTGAAGACATGAGACGAGGGAAAAACGCAGAAGAAAATGTTACCGAAGACTTTTAAGTAGCTGGTTCACTATTTAAAGATGTTCTAGGAACGTGATTTCCTTCAAACAAACTTCGGTGAAAGAGGTAAAATTATTTTTCGGTTTATAGAAGTAAAACGTTTCTTTAAATTTTCAAATATTGTTATATTTTCCCTCATTAAGACGGTATACCAGAATCGTTGCTTAAGTCCCGTCTGTGAGTTTCATATCGAGGGGCGTGTGAAAACTGGACACGACTAAGTTAAGGCAAAGAACGACGTTATACGTAAATTTACAAATTCTTCAAGAAAATACAAGCAAAGAACCAGTTCCTGAAGTTCTTCATTCGTATAACCGAAAGGTGGCGTATGTCCTCAATATCCCTAACACAGTGTTATTTATTGTGAAATAATATTGTGAATGGCTGATGAGCTCAGCAGTACTGTTTACGTGCAACACACAAAGAAAAAGTATTTTTGCGAAGCTTATAAATGCGGAAAATTGGAGCAGTAACAAGCAGAATGGAAAGTATGTGCATCGAATAATATATTGTAAATATACAACTCGCGCACTAGTTAAACAGAGTTATTATTTGGCACAGGGCTGGTGCAGCACCCAAATTACAGTAGATGTTTTAACGATGTACTAATGGAAAATTTAAATTGTATTGTGCATACTCGCGTATACGCGTATTGGCATATAGAAATATACATAAAAGAGTGGCTTCTTAAAGTAATAAACTGCCCATTATTGAGTCCTATAGTATATAGTGATGGCGTGATCATAGTTGGAACTCACTTTAAAGATATCGCTCGGCAGCTAACCCTTTTGGTAGTCAACTCTCGGACAAGTAAAGTTTTGACTTAGAAAATTTTGTGCTTTTCGGTTTCAAAATTCAAGACCAAGTTCACCTTGTCTCAAAAGCGATGCCATTCAAAGAAACTGATACGCTATGTGCACAATGTAAGAAACTTTTAGAACCTACATTAGGTTGTGCAGCTGGATTCGAGGCCCACGTGTCCTGGAAGCAATGATCAGCGCCAAAGTTTCGTAAAGTACCGTCCGATGCCCTTGGGCATGGGCGGTCAAGTTAGGAGGTAAATGAACAGATCGCAGACTATGGGAGTAATACGCTCTTAATCATATAGCCAGTGGGTAACACCATGGTGGCAGTTAAGGAGCAAAATGAATCATTACAATTCGTGAACGAGAGAAATTACAGGCAAAATTGTTAGAGGGCCATTATTTTACTAAAGTAGATTCCGTGACATCTTTTTTCAGTTACTTGTAGATGATCAGACAAAACACTTTATAGTGATTAATACGTCATTCGGCACATTTAGTTATAACAGACTGGCATCTAGGGTGTGAAGCGCACCCGAATACTTCAGAGATACCTTCAGCAATTCATCCACCGTACCACCAATTGTGTTAATTATTTAGATGAATTGATAGTTACCTGAGCCACGCAGAAACAGCACCTAAAAAATCTACAGCTGTTTTTTCTGCCGTTTGGACATCGCAATGAAGTCCTTAAATAAAAACTGAATATCTGATGATGAAGGTCTGACTTCGGAGTCTGAGTGCACAATGACTATGTAAAAAAGTACGAACAGACAACAGACGGATTTTACTACTAAGATTTCTACTTTTTTCACACAACTTTTTGAGCTGAAACTAAGGCTTACCTACACAGAAGTTTCAAGGGTCTCTGCGAGAAAACTTGTGGATCTGACAGACGTGTAAGGCACGAAAAGTCTAACTATTTAGCTCCTCTATTAATCATTATTTTGTAATGTCTGTCTTGTTATGAGAACCTGCTTTTTAACAAGGCACACACAAGTGCCTTCCCCGTGAATTCTTGGAGCAAATAGCCATGGAATCAATATCTAGGAATGTTCTCTCCTAAATATCTGGTGAATCCCGATCTTCTGGAGCTGAAGACACTTGTTACATGTTCAGCTCGCCTCATCTCGTTTACAACTGTTCCAATGTGATCAGACCTCTAGGCACCAGCCGCTGTGGTTGTCAGCTTTCATTTTCGACAACTGACTGTCTTCACCAGCGTATCGCGACGCTCAGTGGCTGGAAGCATAATGCCTAAAAGCCGTACAACTTTCCGGCTCGTCCCGTTTCTAGGCGTTACTTGCCGGCACCACAAAGAAGGAAATCTCAGTCAGTTTCCTGACGAATGTTAGTAATATATACACAAAATTTCCTTCAGGGACCCCACATGGAATAATTAATGTAGCTTGCAATGGTTTCATTCTCTGTTTCTTTGAACATACAAATTAATAATGGAATTGCTTATTTTAATGTGTGTTTCTGCGTTATCCGCATGTCCTTCATGTAATTTGCCCCCATCTTTATAAATGTGACTATTGTTGACGTAAATTGAGCAGTCTGGTGGCCAGTAATCATTAAAACGGCTGTTGGATCAAGAAGGTGGTGCTAAGAGTGGGACCAGCAAAGTAAATCATTGCAACATCGTAAGCCAACTACTTTAACAACTGAGCATCTTTTTGTTAGACGTTTGCTGTAATCATAACGATACCCCACCACGAAGAAATCTATCCGTCACCATCGGTTCCTGACGGCAATCGCAGGCAACGAAACTGTGTTTTCCGTGTTCTGCGTACACCTGTAAAGCCAAGAGTCGTTGTTATGAAAAGGGTACTAAAGTACAACGCAGTTCTGTAACAGAGTAGTTGTATACCCATGGAAACGTCTGCCAGTCGCTGCTGCCACTTTCGTTACCCGCGTATAGAGGAACAACACACGCTACAGGTGCTAAAATGCTAAGTCTGAAATTCTGATATAATAAAACGCCTATTAATACTAATTTTTTGTAACGTTAATTTGTTTCGACTTCCTTTATCCTTGGTTCAAATGGTTCAAATGGCTCTGAGCACTATGGGACTTAACATCTGAGGTCATTAGTCCCCTAGAACTTAGAACTACTTAAACCTAACTAACCTAAGGACATCACACACATACATGCCCGAGGCAGGATTCGAACCTGCGACAGTAGCGGTCGCGCGGTGCCAGACTGAAGCGCCTAGAACCGCTCGGCCACAGCGGCCGGCTAATTTATCCTTAAAGTGTTCAATTAATTCATTGAGCTTGGTACCAGGCTGGTTATTACAAGTCAGAAACTAAGATACAGTACAGTCTGCCTACAGCCCTTAAAGAGAGGTGATAGAAATGTCATCCGGAAACACGGAGTTCAAGCAGTTCATCATGACCGCTCTCTCTGTCTCTCGCCTAGTTTTTATTCCAGCGTACGAAGAACACTATTTCCATGACTTGGAAAATTTATTTTAACTCTGTGGCTCGTAGCCCTTGATGTCTCCACAGTCAACTGTTAATCACAGGGGAGGGAAGTCGTTTGCGCCATCGGCCTCTAGTTCATGGAGGCTTCTTTCTGTGTGAGATCGTATTTTAGGTCTTTGTTCGCCTGATGTTCTTTGGTGAAAACTGGAGACCAGCCTAAAATTTGACGAAAGGATCGTGGAAACAGCTTACAAATCACTTTCTATCGCGCCACTATACCAGATCAACGGTCGTAAATCCACCGCACGGATTCTGTTCGGTTCTGGACTACTTCCCTGTCGCAAGTTAGCGTGCTCCACATTTAGCTGTTTGAGCAGGTCCAGCAATGAACCATCAACGTCGGTAAATAAATGTACTGAAATATTGCAAACAAGCGTAATAAAATGTCAAAATCTTAACATTCTAACAAGTGGAAAATACTATTTACTGGCTGTTCAATGGCGCATGACCGCCCCCCCCCCCCCCCTCACCTCCAGGGCGATCTGCTTGATCTCGATAGACTCATAGTACACTGAATTGGTCTGCAGCGGGGCGAGGCAGTAAAGAAATACTATCCCCTGGGGGCGCCGTGCGGGCAGAGGCGGCAGCTGGGCGGCGAACGTAGCCACGGTAAGATGCGGACAATCACGATGGGAAGACCCCAGACCCCTCTGGTAGCAGAGTGTGGAGGTTTAGGCAGTGGCAGACTGACTGGGATACGATTTTGCAGCAGCAAGGACTACTCAGGCTTCTTTGTTCTTCCAAAACTATAACTTAACGTAAACGTGTCTGCCAAATGTTCCTTTTCATGACATAACGTAGTTGGTTCGTCTGTTGTTCATTTTCCAGCCAATGGAGTGTGTCGTTACGAACTCGTAGCCGGCACTAAGCCTCCCAGTACCACTTTGTGAATGTATTAAACAAACTCCAATAGAAATACAGACATCGGAATTCCCATATTTGGCTGACACATGCTTCTAGTCTTGGAAAAGGTCTTTCTGCCACAATCGGACTCCCACAGACTTGCGGCTTTGGTGCAATTGTTGGACCCTGCCGATCCCTTTTTCCAGACATGCACTTTTCCCGTTGTCCAGGCAGATAGGATAGCTATCTGTCGACAAATAGCTAATATGAGGTTTCCAGGAGACCTTTACTAGTAGCGACAGCATGTCTTCCTTTCCCACAAATTACAACCGTCGACCAAACCGTACTCAGTGCCTACACCAGTATATGAAGTTACGTAACAGGCAAATGGTCTCATCTGCATATCATGTCTCTTCACTCGTATATTTTGTCACCACATAAATATATTTCTGTCAGGGAGCACAGAATTGCTACATCCTTTCGCTTAGGAGCAAATGAATGCTTCCTGACTGCTGAGAAAATTTCGTGCTGAAAATAATGGAATGGTTTAAAAATTTTTATTCCTTAAACTCCCTTTCTGCCTCGTGATCTCTCTCTAACTTTGCCCCTACTCCATTTCTCTCTTCCTGCCTCTTATTCTTTGCACACAAACGCAGAATCACCGACACAAAAGCGAGCACGTACCCACATTATGAAGACTTGAGAACACTAAGTGACACCTTCAAGGCAATAGCAGGCTCGCACCTCCCAATACGGTACGTGTATGTCACGACAGTAACAGTGTTCTCATTTGCACAGCACACCGTCTAAGACTATAGCTAGCCAAGAATGAATCATATCGTCCGCTACCTCGGATGTAACAGACAATGCACGTAGCGACACAAATCTGCGCATAATGACAATGAAATGAAATGAAATGTCGTGTGGCGTGGGCCTTCCGTCGGGTAGTCCGGTCACCTGGTGCTAGTTTTTTTAGTTGACACCACTTCGACGACTAGCGTTTCGATGGGGATGATATGATGGTGAAAACAACACAACACCCAGTCCCTGAGCGGAGGAAATATCCGACCCAGCCGCGAATCGAACCGGGGGGCCCTTGCACAGCATTCTTCTGCGCTGACCACTCAGCTATCGAGGTGGACATAATGATAATGTCATACACGATGGGACTACTGTGCAAATCATTCTTTCTGTCCTACTAAACATTTTAACTCATTCGTATTATTAACCTTGAAAGGAAAGAAAATGTGGCCTCACATGTTATGGAATATGTAAAGCGTAGCCTAGTTTCGCGAGTGGGCTACTGAGAGCAGATAGGCTATTTGCCGTCAAGTGTATCACTGTTTTCTTAACGACACGGTAACAAGAATGTAAACTGATGTCTCCATGGGAAACTGTATTTTGTACCGCTATTCAAGACGCATGTGTGAATGCCACAGCTGTCCTCTGCATCCCACCTTACGGTGTTTGGCGCTATGTACTTGTGTACCATTGTCATTTCTCACTTTTCCTGTTTCTCTCACGAATGGTTCGGTGGATGAACGATTGTTGGTAAGTCTTCATGTGAACTCAAGTTTCTGTAATTTTACCTTCATGGTCTTTTCACGGGATATGCATGGTGGTCGTAATTAAACTTTTGCTACTTGAGCCAGTGTAGACTGAAAACTATTTACCCTATGGCTACCCAACGTTATAGGACTGATGCACTGTTTCTGCGTTACACAATTTGCATTGTTAGAAGTGTTCGTATCAAGACTTGACGTTAGGTGTCGGTACTGGTACGGCGACAAGTCTAAAACACAAGCAACAGTGTGCATTACAGTTGCAGACAGTCAACGTGGGCCTGTACGAGGAGCGCAGGGCTTTACTCGCAAAACCGTTTTATGAAATCAACGGCAATAGTGCTGCTTCGTGAGTATCGACGCATTAAAGGAATAGCGAGAGGTTCTCTTTCCACACCATGGTGTAGAAAACGATTCGTAAGTCAGAATTAACTGGCTATTTGGGAATTGCTCCTGGAAGAGGGCGACGACCAATTGCGCCACAAATTGTTGAAGTTACAGTTGCCATGGCAGAGAAACTGGACGCAATGTGTGATCTTAAAGTAGTGCACTCTCTGTATCACGACAGCTGAATATTTCACGGCCCACCGTTACAAATGTTCAGCGTACAGTCGTTTCGGGCAGCAGTAGAGCAATCTCCAGTGCGATTCCAAGCTATCGTAGATGTAGAGAACGTTTGTAACTCGGAACTTATACATGGTAGGGAATTAACAAATGTTACCCTCTCATATGGAAATTAAAATGTGTTCCTTTAAATGGTTTCTTCGTTATTTCTCTTCCGCATGACCTTACAAATGTTTCCACAAAGTTTCATTGTCCTATGATAACTTGTTTTTAATGGGGGCCCTCTCAAGTAGCGAAAGTTTAATTGTAAGAATCCTGCTCGTAGGAGGAAGAAATATACTGGTTGACTCTTTTAGGGGAGCACGCTCTCGGTACTGTAACACTAAACCACATTGTGAGAAGAACGCCTATCTTGCAGCGTCAGCCACTGCAGTCGGCTGATCGTCTCTGTGACGCTTTCACCCTTATTCAATAATCTTTTTATTAATCTAGGAATACCCAACGTTGCATGTATATTCTGGTCTAACGCACCTTCGTAACTTAAGTCAAGTGCGTTACTGCCGGCAAAATACAATCGGTAAACATTAAATAGTTAGAGGAATTGTTCGCTGTGACTGGATGTTGTATCTGTGAACAAATAGCTACAAATATATTGTTGATACGAGTCTGCGAACGCTACTCAGGCACAGAGAATGTTTGTCGGATTCTGCTATAGCAAGAGGAAGATCCGACATATCAAGATCACAGTTCATGAAACAAAATCATCCGTGTAACGGACTTACAACACACGCCATCTCTTAGAAAATAAATAGCTCTGGCATTCTTTGGTGATAATGTTACTTGTCCGTACTTCCGCTTGCACCTTAGATTTCTTCTCTGAGGCTTTTTTAATGCATTTCGTAGCGTCATTTAGCACATCTCGTAGAATTTTTTCCCAAACTCCATGCTACGTGTATTTCATGTATAAATTCTAGGTATAGGTTTATGTTTACGAAGACTTGTTCGATTCATACATTTAATACACACACCAAAAAAAGTTTTGCTTCACCCCGGTCCCCAGAACTCCTGAAGAGAGAGGTTGACTATAGATATTGTATCACAGACACAGTCTCTTTGACTGTTCAGAGATGTCACTAAACCCACCCAATGATGTAAACAGCCATGCATGGGCAGCGCCTATTATACGGAGGGGGTCCGAAAGCCGATTAGGTCCAGTCATTCCACCAGGAAGGAAGTAGACAGCTTGTGTTGTCTGTACTTCAACCATGCCTAGAAGGTGAATACCACGATTCGATCGCGTCCGAATTGTTACTTTATGCCAGGAAGGGCTTTCAACAAGGGAAGTGTTAGGCGTCTCGAAGTGAACCAAAGCGATGTTGTTCGGGCATGGAGGAGATACAGGGAGACAGGAGCTGTCGATGACATGTTCAGGCCGCCCAAGGACTACTACTGCAGTGGTTGACCGCTACATAAGGATTATGGCCCGGAGAAATCCTAACAGCAACGCCATCATGTTGAATAATGCTTTTGTTGCAGCCACAGGACGTCGTGTTACGACTCAAACTGTGCGCAATAGACTGCATGATACCCAACTTCACTCCCGACGTACGTGGCGAAGTCCACCTTTGAAACCATGGCACCATGCAGCGCGGTACAGATGTGCCCAACGACATGCCGAATGGACCGCTCAGGATTGGCATCACGTTCTCTTCACCGATGAGTGACTCATATACCTTCAACCAGACAATCGTCGGAGAGGTGTTTGGAGGCAACCCGGTCAGGTTGAACGCCTTAGACACATTGTCCAGCGAGTACAGCAAGGCGCAAGATCCCTGCTGGTTTAGGGCGGCATTATGTGGGGCTGACGTACGCCGCTGTTGGTCATGGAGGGCGCCGTAACGGCTTACGATACGTGAATGCTATCCTCCGACCGACAGTGCAGCCATATCGGCAGCATATTGGCGAGTCATTCGTCTTCATGGACGACAATTCTGACCCCCATCGTGCACATCTTGTGAATGACTTCCTTCAGGATAATGACATCGCTTTACTAGAGTGGCCAGTATGTTCTCCAGACATGAACCCTATCGAACTTGCCTGGGATAGACTGAAAAGTGCTGTGTATCTGTTTATGGACGATGTGACCCTCCAACCATTCTGAGGGATCTGCGCCGAATCGCCGTTGAGGAGTGGGACAACCTGGACCAACAGTGCCTTGATGAACTTGTGGATGGTATGCCACGACGAATACAGGCATTCCTCAATGTAAGATGACGTGCTACTGGCTATTAGAGATACCGGTGTGTACAGCAATCTGGACCACCACCTCTGAAGGTCTCGCTGTATGGTGGTACAACATGCAATGTGTGATTTTCATGAGCAATTTTCTGTACAGGTTCCGAAACTCTCGGGAACAAGGTGATGCAAAACTTTTTTTGATTTGTGTAGGTGAGGTCTATAACTGACTGAAAAAGTAAAGAAAACTAATAATGATAGGCAGCTGGTATTACTTGTTTAATATACATAATATCGTTATGATGAATAATATGAAAAGATTTTAGGTGTTATTCTGTGAAAAATGGAGACAACAGAATAGCCAGACACTTTTTGGATTTGCGAAAATACAGCACTATCTTGTTTTCATGAAGTTTAGTCATAGTTTATTGCTGAGTTTAATAAACATTGACTATTAAATGAATAGTGCACCAGAGCTATATTTTTGCTGTAGTAACCGCCAAGATGGGACTGGTTTGATCCAGCTTTCCACAATACTCTACCCTGCGTACACGTCCAAACGCCATATTTTGAGTAACCACTCGGAGCTGCAGGAGTTTCTGTACTTAATGGCCTAACGTAAACACTCTATAACGCAGTTGCTGTAGCTTGAATGCAGGAAAGGGTATGTCGCGTTTACCGAGCGTTTTCAGTTTAAGATTTTTCATTATTCTAACTTTGTTTTGGCAGTTAAAACGATGTCGATTTAATCACTTCATAACACGAATGAACTCAGGAAGCCATCGCATCAGTCTTCGGCCTTTTCTTTTTAAAGTACTGAATGTAAGAGGAAGTTTTGCGAAATGTGTTCATTTCTTGAGTTTTCCATTTCATACCCAAACTACCTGAAAAGCCAGCATTGTCCGGGAATTCAATTTGCCAATTTTCTGTTAGAAACGCAAACAAAAGAATGATCTGTGTTTGTAATTAAATATCGAAAAATTTCATTTTCATGTAGTCTTGGAAACACCTTTCAAATTATGAAGCAGTCGTACAAAGAAATATGCATAATGTATAAATGTGTAAGTACGGCATCCAGATTAAGAAACATGAGCCGCGCGGGTAGCCGCGCGGTCTGAGGAGTCTTGTCACGGTCCGCGCCGCTTACCCCGTCGGAGGTTCGAGTCCTCCCTCGGGCATGGGTGTGCCTGTTGTCCTTAGCGTAAGCTCGTTTAAGTTAGCTTAACTAGTGCTTAAGCTTAGGGACCGATGACCACAGCAGTTTGGTTCCATTAGACCTTACCACAAATTTCCAAATAAACAAACATGATTTCGGACAGTTTCTGTACGCTGGGCGCAGTTGCTTCGCATGTCGACAACGCAATTTTGTAAACGTCTGTTTGGCAACGCCTCTTCACAGCTCAAAAGCTCTGCCAGATATCAGGGATTTTCTTAATGTGATTCGACTGTACTAATGTCCCATCAGTAAAGAATCAATATATCAACGCTTCATGCATGACGTGGCAATTTTCCACGAATCTCAGTGTTTGTGACATCGTATATCTTTAACTATGTGTCGTAAAACGACGTATTTGAGTTGGTGCATTCAGCGGCATATGTGGATACTGTCTGCGAAATATGTTGCAAATAGAGGTAGTAGCAAAGGAGTAATAAATTTAAACCTCGAGAATAATTCGGAAGTTTTTCACCCATCTCAGTGTTAACGACGTCATATCCCCTGATATAAATTCCATACAACGATACAATTTTGTAAGTACATTCAGCAGCATGTGTGCATACTGTCTGCAAAATTTCAGAATAGATTTAGTTGACAAGAAGTAACAAATTTAAACGTCATGTACAATGCATCAGTTTCTCACGGATCTCAGTGTTCATGACGTCATATTTCCTAAACTATGTCTAGTTCCACCATATACGCCTGCAGGTGCGTTTAGCGGCATATGTTGATACTGTTTGCGAAATCTATAGTGTACGCAGCTAGTATGATACAAGTTCAGCCCGTGCGGTTAGCCGTTCGATCTAACGCACTGCTTTCCGGGCGGGAAGGCGTGTCGGTCCCCGTCACGAATCCGCCCGCCGGATTAGTGTCGAGCTCCGGTGTGCCGGCCAGTCTGTGGATGGTTTTAGAGGCGGTTTTCCATCTGCCTCGGCGAGTGCAGACTGGTTCCCCTTATTCCGCCTCAGCTGCACTATGTCGGTGATTGCTGCACAAACACTGTCACCACGTACGCGTACACCATAATTACTCTACCACGCAAACAGTGGTATTACACTCGTCTGGAATGAGACGCTCCCGTGGGAGGGGGGGGGGGGGGGGGGGGGGAGGGGGGGGGGCTAGGTTCGGTGTGGGGTGGCGGTGGGATGAGTGGACACACACACACACGCAGTCATCTATTTTTATTATGTGTATGGATTACCGTAATAGTTAATAACAATATTAATGGCTCATGGTTAATGCACAAGTAAATGACAATATTTTTCAAGATATTCCTTACTGAGCCTCCACTTCCCACTTGCTTATTTAGATGTCATGTTAAGTACGAATATCTGGACGCGCATAGCAGTTCGCGTGATGCGATTATTAGTGAATGGTTTAATCGCACTTGGCTTACTCTGTTTGCACCTAACGAGATTTATTTATTCAATATCAGAAGCAGTGTGATTTATTACAGGTCATCTTGTTGCAGACAATTATAATCAAGGCAGGTATGCACTGCAGAGCTCAATTACGTTCCCGTTGTTGCACAGGTAAGCCATGCCATTCTTACGGCCAGGTTCAGACACTGTTTAGTGTGTTTAGATAACAATGATCATTTATTCACTCCGTACAGATTCAGATTACTGTCAGCTACCGTTTATATCTGTCCTATATGTCTAGGGCAAACGTACTATTCTATCCAAAGTCAAGTGTTAAAAAAATATTGTGTTGTTCTATTCTCACAGCGGTGGGTAGGTACACTTGTACGTATGTAAACGTTGGTTTGATTAACATAAACACCGATGGTATGGAACTGAAAGATTGCATAAATGGTCTGTATTATGAGTTCTAATTTACTACCCATAACGTTTATACAGTGATACAGCAATCAAACTAAATCTACAGGTCAGATCTGTAGGCTAGACTACATCTACATCTGCATCTACATCTACATGGTTACTCTGCAATGCACACTTAAGTGCCTGGCAGAGAGTTCATCGAACCATTTTCATATTACTACTCTACCATTCCACTCTCGAATGGCTCGTGGGAAAAAGGAATATCTAAGTCTTTCCTTTCGAGCTCTGATTCCTCTTATTTTATTATGACGATCATTTCTCCCTACGTAGGTGGGTGTCAACAAAATATTTTCGCATTCGGAGGAGAAAGTTGGTGATTGAAATTTCGTAAACAGATCTCGCCGCAAAGAAAACCCCCTTTGTTTCAGTGACTGTCACCCCAACTCGCGTATCATATCAGTGACACTCTCACCCCTATTGTGCGATAACACGAAACGAGCTGCCCTTCTTTGCACTTTTTCGATGTCCTCCGTCAATCCTACCTCGCAAGGATCCCACACCGTGCAGCAATATTCCAGCAGCGCGCGGACAAGTGTAGAGTAGGCTGTCTCTTTAGTGGGTTTCTTGCATCTTCTAAGTGTTCTGCCAACAAAGAGCAGTCTTTGTTTCGCCTTCCCCACAATATTATCTATGTGGTCTTACCTATTTAAGTTGCTCGTAATTGTAATTCCTACGTATTTAGTCGAATTGACAGCCCTTGGATTTGTATGATTTATCGTATACCCAAAATTTATCGGAGTTCTTTTAGTACCCATGTGGATGACATCGCACTTTTCTTTGTTTAGTGCTAATTGCCACTTTTTGCACCATACAGAAAGTCTCTCTAGATCATTTTGTAATTGGAATTGATCATCTGATGATTTTACTAGACGGTAAATTACAGCGTCACCTGCAATCAATCTAAGGGAGCAATTCTGCAAGGTTCGCAGGAGAGCTTCTGTAAAGTTTGGAAGGTAGGAGGCGAGGTACTGGTAGAAGTAAAGCTGTGAGGACGGGGCGTGAGTCGTGCTTGGGTAGCTCAGTTGGTAGAGCACTTGCCCGCGAAAGGCAAAGGTCTCGAGTTCGAGTCTCGGTCCGGCCCACAGTTTTAATCTGCCAGGAAGTTTCAATCTAAGGGGGCTGCTCAGATTATCACCTAGATCACTTATATAAATCAGGAACAGCAGAGGGAACGTCAGAAATTGCATAAAGCTTACCCAAATACGCAAATTCAGAAGTTTAGCATAGTCTCACCTAATGGTTTGATATAGGCAACTAAAAGCATGAAAGTTACAAACCACATTGTCCATCGTACCACCGAAGGCAAATCTTCCAGCAGGCGAGGCGTGGTTATCCGCAGGAAGTGCAGAAATTCATCGCCTGTGAGGTGTTCTGAAAAGATGACTGGCCCCACGAGGTGGTCTTCTATAATTCCCGCCCACACGTATAGGCTACACTGATGCTGATAATCCGCTGCCAACATACCGCGGGCACTCGTCATAGTCCGCAGGTGGGTGTTGTGGTGTCTGACCATACTACTGCTAAGGCAGCCTCGTCTACGAATAGGATGAATGACAGAAATCCCAACACCGTAGTGTCCTGTGCGACAAGCCAGCGACAGAACCGTCGCTGTGGAGGAAAGTTCGCAGGTAATAACACCTGGACGCGTTTTAAGTGATACCGGAGCGGCAATTGTCGTGGAGAAGGTTCCACACGATCGTGTGTCTTACCCCATGCTGGCGGGTCACGTGATTGCTACTGGTACTGGGATCAGTCTTCTTCTTCAATTCGCTGTCCCTCCGGTGGGATTCATTTCTGGCCCTACGTTCATATGAGCTTTTTTTGCTCCTTGTCCTCCCACCGATCGTTTCCTGTAGTTCGTCCCCAATTAGCTAAACCAACCTTTGTAACACATCGATTCTCAATCCTTGGATGCATTCTGTGATTCTGATTCCTTTGAAAGTACTCTTAAACATCACTTTCGTGTCTAGTTTCGCGTTTTGATGCCTTTGTGTACTACAGTACTTTGCTGTTATGAAATAACTAGAAAGCTGAATAGCGGAAGATACAGAAACATTCCAATATGACCGCTGCGGTCGCAGGTTCGAATCCTGCCTCGGGCATGGATGTGTGTGATGTCCTTAGATTAGTTAGGTTTAAGTAGTTCTAAGTTCTAGGGGACTGAGTACCTCAGAAGTTAAGTCCCATAGTGCTCAGAGCCATTTGAACCATTTATTGAACCATTCCAACATGCCTGCTCAACGACTTATTGAGAATGCTGTGGACAAAGTGGCTTCTCCGATGCGCAGTGCAGTACAGCGGTCAGGACGAGGGGAGTCTATTGGAGTGTTGCGCCGCCCCGTGCGGTGGAGTCGGCAGCCTCCAGTAGCCGACGTTGGCGCGGAGCGTGGCTGGTGGTGGAGTCGCAGGTGCCGGCCGCCGGTGAAAGTGTGCTGCAGAGACTTTCCAGGCGCAGCGCGGAGAAAGCAGGACACGCCGGGCCGGCTTCTTGCCGGTTGCCGGCTGCTGGCTGCTGGCTGCTGCTGCCCGCCGAGGCGGCAGGAAACGGGGTGCGCGGACTGCGGGCGGCGCCTTTGTCTTCCGAGTGGTCGCGACTGCTCCGCAGGACAGCTTGTGGGAGCCGCACGTTCAGTCTGTAGTGACCAACAGCTTCATCTTACGTGTAGTTACAGAGCGAGGTGTGGCAGTGAAAAGACACTCAAATCCTGTTCAAGAGGACGCCGGCTTAAAACCTCGTCTAGCCAACCACATCCCCACAATCTAAAGAACACGGCCGCAGGCCTTTTCCATCCTTCCCCACTTTGAGCTTGTGTTACGCCTCCAAAGACCTCATCACTGACGGGAGTTTAAAATATAGCCTTCCTTTTACGACCAGCACTATTGTAACCGACTGCATTGAGATCGAGTGCAACGAAATATCATTTCTTGACTGCAAAAATCAGACAGTCCTTTACTCAAAACTCTTGCATTGTAACAGTTCTTTTTTTGTGCCGGTCTTGCTCAGGCGCTCGGTTCCGTGATTGGTTCAAATGGCTCTGAGCACTATGCGACTTAACTTCTGAGGTCATCAGTCGCCTAGAACTTAGAACTAATTAAACCTAACTAACCTAAGGACATCACACACATCCATGCCCGAGGCAGGATTCGAACCTGCGACCGTAGCGGTCGCGCGGTTCCAGACTGTAGTGCCTAGAACCGCTCGGCCACCTCGGCCGGCGTTCCGTGATTATTAACGGGTGTGGCATGATAAGTTTAAGGGGTGGCCGGATATCCTTTCTGTCGCCCAAGGGCGGAATATGTATACCCCAGTTGTGTGTGTCTAATTTTACTCTCCTGGAAATGAACGAAAACTTGTGAATCGTCGAACTGATGCGGGAATTGAGTACCAACACCGTATTCACCCAGTGGGATCTGGGGAACCGCCTAGAAAGCACATCTAGGTTGGCCGATACACCTAACCCTCCTTGTTGTTCCACCTGGGGGATTCGATCCGAGGCCAGCGCACCTCCTCCCGGAAGTGGCGCTTTAACAACTACGGCTTTCGGTACAGGTTCTCACATATTCGCAGTTAGAATTTCAATAAGTAAACGGAAGTTTCTTAATGGTGTTTTCATCAGTTGGCTTTAACCATGTTTATTACGTCCGGTATTGCATTTTTTTGTCTTTGGAACCATTTTGAAATGCAATGTATTATCCCTCAGTACATTTCAAACGTGTCGTGCAGAAATCTGTGTATTCATGCTGTCATCAAACATACTTCTTTTTATACGTTTTCGTCGTCTGTACTAATGTGATCAAATGAAAGTGTCTTAGTATGCATGAACATGGCCAAACAAGAAATGACAGCATTCACTCTATCAAAGTGCAGGACGTGACGGAAAAATATCAAATGGGTTGTATGTTGAGTACGACATGAATATACAGATTTCTGCATGACATTTTTGAGATGTGCTGAGAGATGATGTATTGGGTTTGAAATGGCTCCAAAGCCAAAAATTCAGTACTGCTTACAATAAACATCAGTGAAGTCAAATGACTGTTTACGTATTTTACTTCTAACTGTGAAGACGCCTTGCGTATTAAAGAGCGCCGGCCGGATTGGCCGAGCGGTTCTAGACACTACAGTCCGGAGCCGCGCGACCGCTACGGTCGCAGGTTCGAATCCTGCCGAGGGCATGGATGTGTGTGATGTCCTTAGCTTAGTTAGGTTTAAGTAGTTCTAAGTTCTAGGTGACTAATGACCTCAGGAGTTAAGTCCCATAGTGCTCAGAGCCATTTGAACCATTATTAAAGGGCCGCTACCAGGACGAAGACGTGCGCCGACCCCTGATCCAATCCGCCAGACGAATTAACGACGGTGGTTAACGACGACGGTTTGCGTGCCGGCCAGCATGAATGTGATCCCTCTAGGTTAATAATGGCCTGATACCCAAGTTAAGCCTCACTTACATGATGCGAAAAATTTCGCTCACTTTTAGACGAACGACACTACACGTAGACAATTGGGGTAGGAAATAATTTGTCCCAGGGGACAACAGGGTGGTGGCAAGACGAGCACTCAGCCTCCTTAAGAGGAGACTAATCATGCCGCATCCTTTAAAAACCATACGAGCCTTTGGCGATGCGCACTTGAAAATGGTTCTAGAGCTGAAAATGCTGTCAAATGCAGTCAAATGGTGAAAATGTTCACATTCAGAAACTTTTGGATGACTCTGATCCCGAATAAAGAAAAGAATATAAACAGGAGCTTAGTTAGGTTCCCTCACATACAGATTGTCAGAGACCGTTGGTTAGTTGGTTGGTTTGTGGGGTTTGAAGGGACCAGACTACAAAGGCCATCAGTCCCTATTGTCAGAGACCGGACACCGTATCTCAGTAGCAGAAAGCCGAGGCAAGGGGTAGGCAATTGTATGAATTTGTGGTTTCCACACATTCATATCATTTGACAGACCTAGCTGGGCAATGAATCCACCTTCTTCAGTGGGGATGCACAAAGACATCTGACGTCCTGCGGAAATCTCGGAGTATCGAGCATGGAAGAAATGGACAGGAGCCGCGGGTAGGTGGCGCTCCATGGGAGTGTGGATCGGCGGTGAGGCGAGCCGAGACAGTCCGTGCAGTTACAAAAATTCTGTGTTCCAGTTGGCGCAGTGGTTACCGCACCTGCCTAGTAAGCAGGAGAGCACGGGTTCGAATTCCAGTCCGGTACACATTTTTACTCGTCGCCGCCGATTCTGTGTGATATCCCAATGGAGCTGACAGCAACGATCCCTCCTTTTTCCTTTCCTTTTTCCCCTCTCCACCTTCAATTTACATATAAGATAGGCAGTGGTCTCGTTTAAGGAAGTAGTCCAACGACCGACCAAAAGGATTTAAAGGGAGCCCCGGACGCCTGCGTGTGGGCGGCCTCCTCCAGCCGAGTGTAGTGTGGCGTCTCGACCATTCTCTCCTCTCGCAGTTACTCTGTGTAGATGATTGCTGTTTATGCATGTAAAAAGCAGAGCTTCGTCTTTGTCTTATGAAGATAGGCACAGTGTCATGAAGCGATCTAACGGATAGTTCGTCGTCAGTAGAATATTATAAATCATGATCCATTTCAGGTTCAATCGAGAAGTATGTACCGTGGGGACGATAAACTGTCCAACTTCCTTTGATAGCAGTCACTTACTGTACCATAGTTGGAGCCGACCAGCGCTAGATAACACGCAACAGTGCTGTTCAGTGTTCGAATTAGCTACCTCCTCCACTTTGGTTAATGGTGACCAGATATAGCTTTAACAGAGAAGATACAAAAACACAAGTTTTTTTACGTTAGAAGAAATAGGCAAATTAATGGGTTTTAATAAATAATAAGGAATGTTATGACATTATACGATATAAATTACAATCGAACTAGACTGCTGAGAGAAACTATTGTCAGTTAGACTCCCAACCATTACCGGGTCTGTTATACTGACTAGCGGCCGGACGGTTGCTTCGCCCTCTGCCTATGGCGTCACGATGATGATGATGATGTTTGGTTTGTGGGGCGCTCAACTGCGCGCTTATCAGCACCCGTACAAATTCCGAACCCTTTCTCAGCCCAATCTCGCCACTTTCATGATGATGACGAAATGATGAGGACAACACAAACACCCAGTCATCACGAGGCAGGTGAAAATTCCTGACCCCCCGGGAATCGAACCCGGGACCCCGTGATGGCGTCACGAGACAGCAGCACTGGACGGTTCTGTAGTGAGGGTACCTTCCTGACTACTAATGGAAAATTCCAAAACAGGACCCGATACTTCAGCTCAATGTAACGCCTCAGGAGTCATAACGAAGCGTAGTGGAACCCGTTTCCATTCTCTCACCAAGGATCGATCCATGACACTCTATCCACAGACGTGATTATCCGCCTTAATAAATGTGGATATCACATTCGTATACGAAACTTTTATGATTATTTGTTGATGCCATAGCGATTTCTCCACGTAATTGTGGTCCTTTGGCAAAGGGAGAGAGTGTGAACCAATCGAAGCGAGCGAGGTGCCATGGCATTTAAAAACTGGGTTTAGATTCGAGAGAACGTGATTCAGATTCCAGTAGGATAACCCTGATATAATTTTCCCGCCTGTTCCCTTCTTCACACCAAACTGGTAACAAGAAGACTGCGCCCGGCGCCTCACTACATCCTTGTCCTGGCTCTAACGACCACGTCCTGATAAAATGTATAACCAAGAAAACTTCGACGAAAGGCCATAACACAGTCCAACGACTATATACGACTTGAAATGCTACACAGTGCTTTCGAATTTGCAGAATGGATCCTAACGATCACGTCCTGATAAAATGCGTCGCCGGTTGCCATTGAAGAAATGGTACAAGTTCAACTATAAGATAGCTTTGAGGAGTTGAAAACGGCCTCCGGGTGATACAGACTGAAGGTAGCTGTTAGAAGAATTACCGCATGTTGAAAGATTCTTGGTCAGGTAAAATCGATAGCGATAAAAAGGGATGCTTTCATGAAAGTGAAAACAAATATCAACAATCAGTGACATATTTATTTGTCTTCTTACATCCATATTTAAACTGGATGAAGGTGGGACACAGTTGGTATAATTTTTATTAAAAATGAAATTCCTCCAGCTGTATTCAATATTTTTTATTTACTTTGCTACTAGTTTCGACATTGCGTCAACACCATCTTCAGGCCCGTACATACTGATGAAATCAATTGTGTGTGGCTCAGTCTAGAAGTCCGCGGTGAGATCAACACGTGCTCCACATGGATGGCGGGCATCAGCGTCTAGATGTAGTATAACAAAGACGGAAGGAACCAAGGGATCGAACAGAAAAGACCCGAAAATGCAGTATAGTGATATGAATACAATATCCCTGTCACAGAAATGAAAATATATACTGATACGAGGGCCCAAAAGTAAGGTCGCCTATATTTTTATAACTATATAGACCTGTTTATTTCTACAATGGTTTACATTAGTTAACAGCTTGAACATTTACTATTTTTTGACATAACCACCATTTCTGTCGATGCATTTTTGTAGACGCTTTGGCAGTTTTTGTATGCCCATGTTGTTCAGAAAGTTATGAACTGGCATGATTGTTGCTTGGTCTCAGTTGTCACCATTGACAACTGAGTCCAGAAAGTTGTCCTGTTGGGCTGCAAGGCGGTGAAGAAATGCGCTGGAAGCATCAACTTGTTGCCGCATGTGGTCCTCAGTCAGCACGCGTGGCACCCACCTTTCGGTAGTTCAACGTTTCCGTTAAAATTCTGTGAGCGGTGCTTCGGGAAACCTCAGGAACCATCGTGCAGAGGTCATCCATGGTGATCTGCCGATCTTCACGGATGCTTTGCTCAACCTTCAACACTGTCTCCTCAGAAATTGACGGTCTCCTGCTCCTTTGTTCGTCGCGAATTTAGGTCCGACCAGCTGCAAACTCTCTCCACCACTTACGAACATTTTTGACATCCATGCACGACTCACCATACACTTCCCTCAACTGTCGATGGATTTCAATTGGCGCAGTGCCCTTTGTGTTCAAAAACCGAATAACTGCGCGCAATTCGCACTTGGCAGTAACATCCAATGGGAGCTCCATTCTCAACGGCTGCCAAACCAAGACTGAGCGCCTCAGCGCAACATGCGCGTGTTTACACACAGCGCGTAAAGCACTCTTCATAACATTGTGACCAACTGCCACACAAACAGAGTTCTGTACTTACAAAAAAAAATAGGAAACCTTACTTTTGGAATTACCCTCGTATTATAATATGGTAAAACTATTGTAGCTCTAGGTCTAACTATAATGTATACACAATCATTAGCACTAGGCAGTGTATCCGTTTCGTGGAGTATACCGGTCATTATACAGCAGTACCGTGTTCAAATTAACCGAAACAAAACAGAACACGTAATATTATAACAATATGCATAGTAAGTGCTACATCGTATAGTGCTCGAAGTCCATGAACCACAGTTTATCTGACTGTGAAACGTACATCACATTTTTTGTAATGTTTGTTTTACATTTGACTTGCCTATATACCACGTTTTTCATGTTCTGGAAATTTATTTTTACGATGCGACACTATATAATGTGACCGTGGTAGAGGTTCACTGAAATGTACAGCTTAAGGTCTGTTGTATATATTCTCTGTTATACAAAAATGTATCATACACCATTTATCTGCCCCTATTGTGCTTACAGTTTCGGTCTATACTTTACCGATCCGAAGATGGAAACTTAGTTTGCTGAAACCTGTACTCAAAGTAAGTGCTGCAAAATAGGGATCTTGGCTGTCCGTTGTCTTTTACTTCTAATTCCTCTTGAAACTTACTTGTGACTCTGAAACTACCGTTGATCTGAAGACTTTCTGTAACAGAATGAAAATGAATATGACAGTCGATTGCAGTAAAAGACATTTCATCTTCAATACGCTCCGTCGCGCTCAGTATCCTAGATATGCAGCCCTTTCCTGACTAAACTAGTGACTTGTTTTGCACATTTTACATAAATATCATATATATTAATTTGCACTACTGGCCATTAAAATTGCTACGCCACGAAGCTGACGTGCTACAGACGCGAAATTTAACCGACAGGAAGAAGATGCTGTGATATGCAAATGATTAGCTTTTCAGAGCATTCACACAAGGCTGGCGCCGGTGGCGACACATACAACGTGCTGACATGAGGAAAGTTTCCAACCGATTTCTCATAAACAAACAGCAGTTGACCGGCGTTGCCTGGTGAAACGTTGTTGTGATGCCTCGTGTAAGGAGGTGAAATGCGTACCATAACTTTTCCGACTTTGATAAAGGTCGGATTGTAGCCTATCGGGATTGCGGTTTATCGTATCGCGACATTGCTGATCGCGTTGGTCGAGATCCAATGACTGTTAGCAGAATATGGAATCGGTGGGTTCAGCCGCGCTGGATCCCAACGGCCTCGTATCACTACCAGTCGAGATGACAAGCATCTTATCCACATGGCTGTAACGGATCGAGCAGCCACGTCTCTATCCCTGATTCAACAGATGGCGACGTTTGCAAGACAACAACCATCTGCACGAACAGTTCGACAACGTTTGCAGCAGCATGGTCTATCAGCTCGGAGACCATGGCTGCGGTTACCCTTGACTCTGCACCACAGACGGGAACGCCTGCGATGGTGTACTCAACGACGAACTTGGGTGCACGAATGGCAAAACGTCAATTTTTCGGATGAATCCAGGTTCTGTTTAGAACATCATGATCGTCGCATCCGTGTTTGGCGACATCGTGGTGAACGCACATTGGGAGCGTGTATTGGGTCATCGCCATACTGGCGTATCACTCGGCGTGATGGTATGGGGTGCCGTTGGTTACACGTCTCGGTCACCTCTTGTTCGCATTGACGCCACTTTGAACAGTTGACGTTACCTTTCAGATGCGTTACGACCCCTGACTCTACCCTTCATACGATCCTTGCGAAACTCTAAATTTCAGCAGGATAATGCACGACGGCATGTTGTAGGTCCTGTACGGGCCTATCTGGATACAGAAAATGTTCGACTACTGCCCTGGCCAGCACATTTTCCAGATCTCTCACCAACTGAAAACGTCTGGTCAATGGTGGCCGAGCAACTGGCTCGTCACAATACGCCAGTCACTACTCTTGATCAACTGTGGTATCGTGTTGAAGCTGCATGTGCAGATGTACCTGTACACGCCATCCAAGCTCTGTTTGACTCAATGCCCAGGCGTATCAATGCCGTTATTACGGCCAGACGTGGTTGTTCTGGGTACTGATTTCTCAGGATCTATGCACCCAACTTGCGTGAAAATGTAATCACATGTGAGTTCTAGCATAATATATTTGTCCAATGAATACCCGTTTATCATCTGCATTTCTTCTTGGTGTAGCAATTTTAATGGCCAGTAAGTGTATGTATGTACATTCCACATCTTATCGTAAATCACTGGCCCGGTTACAACCAAACTTGGTATACCCATCATTTACTGTCTGGAAATCATCACTCTTGGCGTAAAAACCACCTACCTTTCAAAAGGTTGGGGATGGTGGCGGAAAAGTAATGTAGCCCACGACGCGCGAACAGCGGCATTTAACTCATCCATTATTTGAGAATGAGAGCACATAGTGACTTTGAACAAACTTAACACATAATTTCAAACATTCGCGGAACTGTTTGTCGCTAACAACCTCCACAAAATGAGAAAAGAAAAGAAAAATGAGAAAAAATGCTTACTGCATTACTGCTGTTCATGCAGTAAACCCGCCGCATGAAGCACAACGCTTTAATTTATTACTTCTTTACTACTAACTCTCTTCGCAACACTTTTCGTACACTGTATCCAGATATTCCGCTGAATGCCTCTGCAAAAATCTATCACTGTACGACACATATTCAAGAGATATAACGTCAGACACTCGTTCGGCGTGTAGGGTGAAAGTTGATTTTTGATCTAATTGGTTGCCCAGATATTTTTCTTGGACTTGTGTCCGTATACGAGTATTCTGATACATGCGTCATGTTGCATTCAGGCCCTAAATCAGAAATATTTTTGTTTTGCAAACAAAAGATAGTCGATATCACGTTTCATGTAACTGTTATAATTCGTTTCTGCCTATTTAAGCCAATGTCTGATCTGAAACGAAAATATAGGACTTCAGCGTCAGCTGATATCCGATGTCGGTAGCAACATTTCTGTATTTTATACGATATTACAGTGCCTGCATTATTCCTAATTACGATGCAAGCGTCCTTTGGAGACATATGCATATCTGAAGGAAGAGGAACAGCGGCACTACAGCCGTTATGAAACACATTACATGTAATCGCGAATGTGGACACCGTCAGCTGTATAACAGAATCAAGACAGCGAAAATTCCTGCCGCACCAGGACTCGAATCCGGATTTCCCACTTATCACTAGCGGTCGCTTTACCATTTGGCTACCCGAGCACGACTCAAAGCCACACCCAAACTTCCATATGTAATCAAGTCTGTGTCTAGAATCTGTACTCGTACATCCATTAAATATATTCCTATACAGGTGAGACATTTTACTTGAAATCTGCTTGCACGGTGTCAGCGGATAAATACGAAATTGCATTGTCTGTGTTATTGCGAATTACGATGCAAAGTTCCTTCGGACATGGATGCATGTCCGAAGTAATAGGCAGTCCGGCGAGTACATCCGTCGTGAAATACATGAAATGTGTTAGCAGCTGCGAATATGGACTACCATCAACTGTATAGTGGAATGATTGTATAAGATTCGGCTGGCCGGCGATTTAAAACTTAGACATTCTTCCAATAATGTTGCAGGAGCTGTATCTCGTAGAATTAAACCGCCCTCAGCTTTAACAATGATAACTGCGACAGCCCTGGTATGGAACAAATTTCCAAGACGTCAGTGCTTCATAGACAAAGTATTGTTATTATGTGTCTTTGTATGTCATTTACATTGATCAGCCACAACATTATGACCACCGACCTACTATCGATATAAACCCGTCCAGGAGATAGCAGCCTTACCTGACGAAAAATGACTGCTAGTTAGAAACACGCATATGTTGTGTCACTGATCATGCTGTCCGTATGTAGAATGGCGAAGGCGCGTGATCTATCTGAGTTCGATCGAGGACAGATTGTGATGGCCCGGAGGCTCGGCACCACCATTTCGGAAACTGCACAACTTGGCTGTGTTCGAGGAGTACTGTGGTGAGCGTCTTCAACATGAGCTGAAACGAAGATGAAACCACTTCCAGACTGGCTGGGTGCTCACCCCTCAATACATATTCGTACGTCGTAAGCTGGGCAGACCGGTAAAACAGGACAGGCGGCGATGTGTGGCGGAAGATCAGACTTTAATGGTGGGCAGTGTACAAATGTGTCTGAACACACAGTGCAGCAGACATCCCACGAACGTCCAAATGCTAACACCGCGACATCGGCACTACGACTGAAATGCGCACGAGACCATCGGCACAGTGGCGCAGTGGCAGAGCGCTGCATGGTCCGATGGATCCCGATATATTTTTCATCATGCCAATGGGAGAGCTCGAATGCGTCGTCTTCCAGGGCAATAGCGCTTGACACCTGTACTGCAGACCAGAGACAAGCTGGGGTGGCTCCATTATGCTCTGGGGAACATTCACGTGGACATCTGTGGGTCTAGTGGAGCTCGTGCAAGGCACCATGACGGCCAAGGATATCGTACGCTGGTTGCAGACCACATACATCCCTTCATGTCTACCACGTTTCACGACGCCAGTGGCAGTTTTCAACAAGATAGTGCGCCACGTTACGAGGCCAGGAATGTGATGGTGTGGTTCGAGGAACACAGTGGCGATTCCAGTTGATGTGGTGCCCCCCCCCCCCATTTTGACAGATCTGAACCCCATCGAAAACTTCTGGGATGTGACTGAACGTGGCGCCAGAGCTCATCGCCCTCTCCCCAGAATTTACGGGAATTAGGTTACTCGTGTGTGCAAGTGTGGTGCAAACTTTCTCTAGCGACCTACCAAGGCCTCATAGCTTCCACGCCACGGCGCGTCGCCGCCTTTATCTATGCCGAAGGTGAACATGCCGGTTGTTAGGTAGGTGGTCATAATGTTCTGCTTGATCAGTGTTTTTTTTTCATATATACCGCCACAGCGTAGTTTGGTAATTTGCCGATAGTCAGCACTAGTCGCAAACATGGCGAATTCAAGTGCGGGACATGCTGGGATGGGTATGGCAAGAATTCGATTATCATATTGACGTCTGCCGGGTCACTCACGGTCCGCATATCGAATGTTTGTAAAAAATCTTTCAGAGTTTCTCTTTGAGCCGTGGCGGCTCGGGTTTGATCTATCGAACGTATCGCGTATAATATTATCGCTGTATCGCGGAGGAAAGGGAGAAGTGGTGCCCCCTCGTGGGGGAAGTCGGCGAGGCACCTGTGACAGTCGGCTAGTTGGATTTTGGAGGGCGAGGAGAAACAGTGAGATAGGCAGTAGTGCGCGGAGCGTGAAGCCGTGTCTGCCGACTCCGTGTGTGGTGACAAGAGGAAAGTTTGCCACGTTCCCTGATTGTGTTTGGGCGTTTGCGGCGGACTTGGTGGGTAGAGGCGCCGATGCTGTCGGGAACATGCTGCTTCCTTGTTTATGACGGATTTACCGTTTGCTTCTAGTGAGTACATTCTCGTCTCTATGGCTCTGTGACTGATGTGATGCCATTGCGAGCACAGTTGGTTTCGATATAAGCAGCATTTTGTTCTCAGTGTCCATCGTTCTGGCGATTACTGAGCGTGCTTGCCGTTGTGGTGTATTTATTGAGCAGTGTGCTTTGGACGCATGACCTCACTATTAGGAGTCCATTGCGTAAGGCCGCGTTTATCCTGTGAGGACTTGTGTTCTGCATTTAAAAACTTAGTTGTTGTCAGTCACTGAATTGCTCAAATGCATTCATACTTCTCTGCTTAAGTGTTATTGTTTTACGCCCCTCTGAATGGAAAATGATAAAGGACCTTACTATTACTGACCTTCTAGTGTGCCACTGACTTGGTTGTGTTTTTCAGCCACGTAATTTGTGCGTTTATTGTAACGAACCGATGTCTGTTTCTGATTAATGTTCCCCTGTGACATTGAGTGTTAATCTTGTAACGAACACTGTTATAAATATTTTAATCAGTGTGTTACAGGACATATCCTATTTGTGCCTCGCAAGTAGAGAGCGGAGGCGCTTTATTGGCCATGATGATGTGTTGGTAGGTCCATTTCACGAGTCCAGACCAGTCACCCGGAGATTTAGAAGTTAGATGTTGTTAATACTCCTTATTTTAAGCGTAGTGCGCTCATGCAGGAAGTTTATGTGGTTTTGCGCAGATTGCGCGGTACGTTTAGATGACTCTGAATTGACTGTGTTGAGTGGTGTCCTCTGAGGTGCTGGAAGTAGTGGATAGACAGCTGTTTTGGACACGTTGTATATGCAAATAATTGATGTCCTTATTACGTTGGTGAGTTGCTTGCCCCTAGTGTCACAGGTGGTGCTAATTTCATTAATTTCGCCACCGGTCCTCCCAGAGGCTGCGGGAGGAACCGACCCACTGTGGCAAGCAGTTACGTAGTCGCGCCCGCCCACCGTAGCGGGCGTTGTTTACTAGCCCGGCGCCTTCCTGTACTTGGAGGCGGGAGCGTGTTGACTGGTTTCTTACGGCTTGCAGTCTAGGAAACTGTGCCTTTGGTGTACACGTGGAAGACTTATGTTTTGCTTCCAGTACCTCGGAGTGGTTCTATGTGGGTAATGAGAACGACTTATGTTGTTGGTGGCTCAGCCGTGTGGGATTAGCCAAGCGGTCTCGCCGGCACGGTAGCTCAGCGTGTTCGGTCAGAGGTTTAGCTGCCGTCTGTAATAAAAAAACTGAGTTAATGGATCATCGACGAACTGAAACGGATGTCTTGCGACGTCCGCCCCGAGCAAATGCAACGAACGAATACGAACAAAATGAGATTAAAAAAAAAAGCGGTCTAGGGCGCTACAGTCATGGACTGTGCGGCTGGTCCCGGCGGAGGTTCGAGTCCTCCCTCGGGCATGGGTGTGTGTGTTTGTCCTTAGAATAATTTAGGTTAAGTAGTGTGTAAGCTTAGGGACTTATGACCTTAGCAGTTAAGTCCCATAAGATTTCACACACATTTGAACATTTTTTTGTTGGTGGCTCAGGCCGAAAGTGGTTCATTTGCTAAACAGAAGGTGTATATGCATTTCTTTCCCATAATTCTGTAAACATGTTTAGGTGGTTGTGTTTTTTTTTTTTCAGTCAATTGAATTGTTGTTCAGAGGTTACTACGTATGCCCATTAACTTATGCAGACGTTTAATAGCAAAGATGTGTTTTAAATTTTGGCTTCAAGTTGTGTTGATTATGTCGGGAAATTGCTTTGAACTGACATTTAATTGCCGGCCGAAGTGGCCGTGCGGTTCTGGGCGCTGCAGTCCGGAACCGCGAGACCGCTACGGTCGCAGGTTCGAATCCTGCCTCGGGCATGGATGTGTGTGATGTCCTTAGGTTAGTTAGGTTTAACTAGTTCTAAGTTCTAGGGGACTAATGACCTAAGCAGTTGAGTCCCATAGTGCTCAGAGCCATTTGAACCTTTGACATTTAATTAATTAGTAAACAACTGAATGCTATTTGTGAGTTGAAGTTTATTGTGTTCCTAAACATATTAACGATTATTTTTAGTAGTTCACTTGTGCAGTTAGGCGATTTATAAGGCCTGTTGTGTTGTTTCCTTTTAAAAGTCTTTTGAATGTTATTAATAAAGAAGTGTGTTGTAAAAAAATAAACAGTGAATGAAGTGCCTCAAATCCCTTTGGTCCACACCTTCCGTCATTCACCCTTGGGTGGTATTAACAAACCGTGAGAGCCCATTTCACTCTTCAAAATGCAATATGTATGACATCTGTACAATGTTTAGTTCTTGTACAATAAATAATTGAAAGTGTTCTCAGACTTTATATACACCCTGTGTATGAAGAGTCTTGGCATTACACAGGACGGAGAGCTTCCTGTAAGCAATCTTCGGGGTTAAGATCACGACAACCTTCTATGAAGCAACAGTGGCAGTTAAAACTTCGCTGAACATTTCCATCGGATAATTACCAAAATTATTACTGTAATAGTGTGCTCTAGAAGACGTGGAAGAGAAAACACTGCTCCGATATAATTACGTCTAAAATACAGCATACACTGTGATGTGAAGGAAAACTAATGGAAAGTTATCGAGTTACCGTCTCTATTTCAGAACTTGCTAGAAATGAATAATGGGGCAACGTATACGTTTCCTCTACCTCTTTTATAATAAAACGCCTGTGTCTTCAGAATTTCCGTTGATACGTAAAGTGAGTCGGAGAAGAAGAACTATAAGATGATCTCAGAGTACTAGCTACTGCCATGTCTCATTCTGTAAGCTTCCAAGATGCTACTGCAGACGAGTGTTAAATGACTGTGCGCAACGGGAAATAATAAACGCTAAAATGAAGATTTGGCCCTGTCTGACTACCCACTGAAGCAGATCTTAGGATCTCTTAATGTTCTTTAACACATAAATTCCAACCTAAACAGAAATGAATGATTAAGGGAACTAATCATACTAAATTATAAACATTGTTGCTGCTTATACATTTGTTGCATATTAAAAACAATCTTTATTAGAAATGTTTATATTTCCTAACTAAAATTACTGAGCCATTGAACAACTCTGCCCTTTTATTATGACTGCGCGATCTAATATAAATAACGGGGAATGGCTGACATCATCTATGTATCAAACACAAGAAGATACTACTTTTAAAGATGATCTGCAATGGAGTGCAACGTCAGTGGAAATAAATCCTACGTGATCACAGCTGTTTAGCCTTATAGCCCCTAATAAGGCAAAGCAATTAGCAATATCACCGTATGTACTGCGTCCGGTGCATCGGAGTGACGGTTCTCGTACACGTCTGCGTCTATGGAAGAACTCCAGCCACAAAATAAACTCTTTCAAACGCTAGGACGGCAGAAGGCGATCCTCTAACTAGTAAACTCTAATACTGTCTTCTCCTCTCTGTGTTCTACAGGCGAGAAACGCGAATTCGCAGCCGCAAGGACGGAGTTCAGATGTCTCAACGTAAGTATAGGCAGAAGAAGTGCTCTCAAGCACTGAACGCTGCGTACTCAACGACGACTTCCAACCCGGAGGCGAAGTCCAGAATCGTATAAGTTCACAACAGTACAGTGCCTAGCCGTTCTAACTATAAAATCTCGTGAGAGCAAAGACAGCAAGTCCGTCCGTACCAACAAGAAGCTGATACTGAGCGACCGTTCACACACGGCAGCTCAAAACGGAAGACCACGTCTCTCCAGCGCTGGCTTCCCAGGAAGGCTTGGCTCCCCACCACCGTAATTCCGAAAACGCACCATATTCCAGAAACCACGGAATATTCTCCCTCTCTACAGATTCTCCCGAACGCCGACCAACCATATTTTAGTCTTTTGTCGTCCAGCGTGGAAAGTTTGCGAGAAAAAACCTAAACTCGTACAATGGTACGCTTCTGAGTAAAAAATCATTGGAAATAACCCAGCCTGCGTGGTTTCCTCTCACCTGCGTCCAAAATTTCCGTAGTTTCCGAAGTATAGTCCTTCCGGTTCGGCTACAGAACTGGCCGGTCGCGACTCTATTGTGCTCCAGCGCTTAGGTGCTACGACGTCCGTCTCCTGCTTCCCGTGTTTAAGCAGGACCAACACACCTGTGTGGGCCTTCCACCCAGAGCTTGAGTTCCGTCTGCCGTTTTATTTCCACTGTCGTTCAAACCACTACTAGTATGATAATAAAGACACTCCGCCACCTTTCATGCAACAAGCGTTAACAACTATTTACAAAGCGTACGTGACAATGTCAGTCTCCTTTAAATATTCATATATACGATGTACTACTATCAAATAATATTTAATGTGGTTGTAGATCGCGGCAAAGTACGTGGACGAGTGCTTGTAAGGTGCGAAATTATATGCGCCTTACAAGCTAAGAAGTCACTGCAAGGACAGAATGTAAAGGACAGAACAGAGTAGGTGAAAAATGTACTGAGAAAGGAAACAGAAGGATCCGGAGGATGAGACGATGAAGAGAAGTGTGATAAGAAGGAGAGCAGATGCAACACGTTCCCGCGGAACTGCCCCGCAACTGCAGGCGTGCAGAGATGTCGGGTTGTTGTAGGAGGGAGATGCTGCTGCAGCCATTCACAGCTGTGAGTCACGGAAACGCGACGAGGAAACAGTTTTAAGCAGTAAGCCGGGCAAGCTGTTAAGCGGCGCAGACGACGCAAGAAACAATTTGAGCGCCAAGTTGGCCGGCGCGGCGCATCTTAATCGGGGCGTCGCACCGACCAGTCTAGACAATGCAGCGAGCGCGGCGAGGCGACACGGCGGCAATTAGCGGCTGCGGCAGCGGCAGCGGCAGCGGCGCGCCGTTTACACGTTAACAAATTAGGCCTAACGAGTTAAGCTAATCGCAAGGCGGTCTGGCGCGGCCGGGCGGGTGGGGCGCTGCGACGGCTCTGTGGCTGACGGACGGATAAGGCTGGCCCGAGTGGGAGCGGAGAAGAGCGGGGGGCGTCCAGTCTACAATCGCAGGAAAAGACTCTCCACCACACACGCTCAGGCAAATGGAAGCAAGTCTTACACCGTGAAGAGCTTGACTGAACGCTTCCTAACTAATACCACAGTACACGTGGCTTGTGGGATTTCTTGAGTCAAATTACATCCTTACGGCACGTGCACACTATACAAACGACGATAGAGACTGGATTCGGCCGAACGTTGGTCACCAATGCATTGGTGTCTGGTTCCTCGTCTTCACCAAATGAATGACTTGGGGCCAAGGGTTCGGCATGTGAATCGCAGATGGCTCTGACAACTTGCCGACATTGCTCCCGTTTTGTTAGTGTTATAAAGTAGAGTTTTAATTACAATTTCTCGGCCGATGTTATGAGGTAAGAAGGGGATTTAGCAGTCGTGCATCTGCAGCATTTATTTTACTGCAAGAAGCAGATTGTCAGAAAAATAAAAAGAAGAAACAATAGTGCTGGACGACTTATCTTTTAAAAAGTGGGTAGCTGTGTGGTGGGAAGTAATTAATGTCTACCTTAAAGATGAATTGGAATATGGGCTACTTCATAGTTTTTTTACTAACGAAAGCTACAGATTTCGAATTGTTATTGAATTGTGTAGGCCCTAAAACTGCAAAAGATGACCCCTCTTTTAGGAGAGACGTACATCCAACTTCTCTTTTTCGTTCAAGACGAAAAGATGTCAATAAAGACTACATTTTCTTTTTCACATCGTGCATATCACTTTCTAATAGCTGAGCTCCAAATGTCTAATCTTTTCAGTTTGTTTTTATAATCGCAAAAAGTGTCTGAGCACTATTCGACTTAACTTCCGAGGTCATCAGTCGCCTATACCTTAGAACTAATTAAACCTAACTAACCTAAGGAGATCACACACATCCATGCCCGAGGCAGGAATCGAACCTGTGACCGTAGCGGTCGCTCGGTTCCAGACTGTAGCGCCTAGAACGGCACGGCCACTCCAGCCGGCTTTATAATCGCACATCGTAGGGACACATAAAGATTCCCGTTCAAGGCAAAACTCTGTAAGTTGTAATGCTCTCTCCACGTTCCACTCCATACTCGAATATTTTTAAGCTCAATAAATACACACCCTTAACGAGAGCAGGGATTCGTTGCACCGCGGACAGCGGTTGTTAAAATTAAGTTTCTCTAGAGAGTTACGAGTCGTACTCAACATCTTTTATTGGCTGATTTCGCTCTTTAATCTGACAGCAAACTACTGTACTTTAACTGTAAATTCCAGATTAGATGATGATGCGTTTCTTAAATTAAAGAGCAAAACATTTCAATAAAACATACCAAGTGCGACGTGTAGATACAGTGAGCAACTTAAATACACAGCCGTTCCAGAGGCATTGTAAATCGCTACTAAACCAACGAACGTTCGTCCCGGCGTCCACACTTGGAGAGGGTTCCGGGAGCCAAACAATCGCCAACGCTCTGATATTTTGCCAATCGCTTCGTTTGCTCTGATTTGCCATCCGTGCACCACACTAAAGCAAATCTCTGCCAACGATGTGGTTCGCTGTCGATCGTTGCCTTTTGTTGGCCTAGTGTCTACGCTCCTTTGTACGGGTTTATTTTCAATACAGAAAACAGCCATTCCTTCATGCAAAAACTGCTGTGGGTATGCTTCTGACGCAGGCACGGATCCAGGGCCTGGTTCTGGAAATGAGGAGCACATTTTGCTATTGCTCTCCCCCCCTCCCCCCCACTCATGCCAAACATAACTTTTCATCATTCCCGTTTTCAACGTGACGCAGAGACCTACGTTTTTAATAACAATAACATTAAAATGTATATGAGGGGCGTTCAGTTGCGAAGTTCCTACTTTCAGTTGCAATCAAGACTTTAACTATAGATTTATTCATTCTTAACATCACAAGACAAAAAAAAAATCGCTAAAGGAACGTCACACTGACATTTCTACTTGACAAACGCTTTCACTAGTATGCGGTCTAGTGTGAACAAAGTGATCAGCTGTGGATCAACAAACCACACTAATCAGAATTAATCGCTTTATCTGACTTCATAAATGTGAATCTGTGGTATGGCCCAAAAACTATGCTACTATCAAAGATATAGATCAACTATTCCATAAAGAAAAATATGGTTCCAAAGAACGGGTTGCTGAGCTGCATATATGGGAGCTCTACGCCGTAGCACGAATACATCACCCTTCTGCAAGTCAGGGCGGCACACCACGATGCACCCGGCGACTGGAGTCATGGACCGCGGCAATCTGTTATTAATGGTGCGCGCCCGACAAAAAAAAAAAAAAAAAAAAAAAAAAAAAAAAAAAAAAAAAAATGCAAGTACACAGTCTCGTTCGGCTGATTCGGAACGCAGATACTTTCCTATGAGCCTCTGAAACCAAGGTGGATTCCAGTGTGCAGGTGGATCCATTTTCTGGTCTGCCAAACCAGTTTGACTCTGTGACATGACTGTGGGTGATGGAATATGTCAAACATTTAAACGGCCGACTCAAAGGCAAGAAGCGGTACCTCTGATGGTTCAGATGGTGACTGGCACAGGCTCTAAGTGGCACACTAGCAAAGGACACAAGTTTCACCATTTAGGTAAAGACCTGCCATTCTTTACTAGCAAAGCGCCAGTACAAGAGTGTCCTTTTCTCTTTCCCTCAGCTTTCCTCGCCACCTCGGTAGCATGCAGAATATATGCTTTTTTTTCTTTCTACCGGTTATTCGCGTCTTTCTTGCACGATATCTTAGCTGCGTCACTCGCAGTCTTCTTCAGATGCTGTCTGATACTGGTTCCAGCGTGGATCGAGTCCGGGATTTGTGCCTATGTTGTGCTAGGCGGTCCGTCTGCGGTCCGCTCCGTCTTAGGTGCTCTCTCCATGGTGTGCGCCGACCAATAGCAGCGACTGTAGTGTTTTCTTTTAGCCGTGGCTGTTCTGAAAGCTGTGCGTGTACTTTGTGGTTAGTATCAGTTGTCAGTCTTGCTGTAAGTAGGCTGTTGAGGTTTTTGTGTTGGTAACGCCATATAGCGCTCTATATGAAAATCACTGACTGTGTTGTGTGAAGTCTGTGGCTGGTTTGCATTGTTGGAATATTTGCTATTGTAGTGTTGGGCAGATGGATGTGAACAGCGCGTAGCGTTGCGCAGTTGAAGGTGAGCCGCCAGCGGTAGTGGATGTGGGGAGAGAGACTGCAGAATTTTGAGAGCGGACGAGTAAATTTGTAATACTGTATATCATGAACACACACACACACACACACACACACACACACACACACACACGCACATATATATATATATATATATATATATATATATATGTATGATGACTTTTGAATATTATTGTGGTAAATACATTGTTTGTTCTCTATCAAAATCTTTCATTTGCTAACTATGCCTATCAGTAGTTAGTGCCTTCAGTAGTTAGAATCTTTTATTTAGCTGGCGCAGTATTGCCGGCCGGAGTGGCCGTGCGGTTATAGGCGCTACAGTCTGGAACCGCGTGACCGCTACGGTCGCAGGTTCGAATCCTGCCTCGGGCATGGATGTGTGTGATGTCCTTAGGTTAGTTAGGTTTAAGTAGTTCTAAGTTCTAGGGGACTGATGACCACAGCAGTTAAGTCCCATAGTGCTCAGAGCCATTTGAACCATTTTTTTGACGCAGTATTGGTGCTCGCTGTATTGCAGTAGTTCGAGTAACGAAGATTTTTGTGAGGTAAGTGATTCACGAAAGGTAGAGGTTATTCTTAGTCTCAGCCATTCTTTTGTAGGGATTATTGAAAGTCAGATTGCGTTGCGCTAAAAATATTGTGTGTCTGTTTAGTGTTGATCAGAATAAGTAAAGAGGCCGCGCGGGATTAGCCGATCGGGCTGGGGCGCTGCAGTCGTGGGCTGTGAGACTGGTCCCGGAGGAGATTCGAGTCCACCCTCGGGCATGGGTATGTGTGTTTGGCCTTAGGATAATTTAGGTTAAGTAGTGTGTAAGTTTAGGGACTGGTGACCTTAGCAGTTAAGTCCCATAATATTTCACACACATTTGAACATTTTAATAAGTAAAGAGAGAAATGTCTGAGTACGTTCAGTTCTGCTCAGCTGTTTGAAAATCAAATGACGTAAGAGGTTTATCAGCACTGTAATTTATAAATTTTTCTAAGGGGACGTTGTATTGCTGTGTGAAGTTTTGAATGATGTGAAAGTCGTATCAGACATTTTATCTTCCGATTGTCGTCAGGTTCGAATCCTGCCTCGGGAATGGATGTGTTTAGGTTAGTTAGGTTTAAGTAGTTCTAGGTCGAGGGGACTGATGACCTCAGATTGTAAGTCCCATAGTGCTAAGAGCAATCTGAACCATTTTTGATTGTCGTCATTTAAGCCCTCCTGGGACCGAGGACGTCCTAGTCGTCCGGCCGACGTATGCCACACCACATTCTCATGGTATGTGGTAGGCGTCCGATTTCTGTACACTAGGACCGTTGACATCAGGTGCACAAAACACCAAAGTCACACTAGACTGACACAGGCAACCAAGTAGCGACTGCCGAGCATTGTTTAGAATTCGGTCATTCCATGAATTATGATGATTCCAAGATTCTAACACAAACGACATATTGGGACAGCGTCATCAAAGTATCTATCGAGATTACTGACACTGAGAATCTGATTAACCGTGACACCGGTTTTCAGCTGAGTTCTGCCTGGAACCTTGAACTCGATCTTCTGAAGACGTAGCAGAGGCAGCATCAAGACCCCAGGAGACACACGTATGGAGTTCGATAAAACAGCGCAGTTCATGTAACAAAGGCTGCACCTGAAATGGTACCTCAGACCACAGATCCAATACCTGAGGACGTTCTATCGAGTCTGGAGCGGCAATTTGAACACCATCGGCCTGAAAATAACAATGCAGCCGCTCCTGGCGGGCACGGACCTCGGTCGAAACCTGACACGGCTCGTCACGGTAGCAGAACGGCCTGGACCACAGGAGGGCATAAATGGCCACAGTCGGACATAAAACGTCTAGCACGACTTTGAAGTCATTCAGAACTTCATACAGCAAAATTGACAATGGATGATAACCAAAAAGTACGAGTACAGCTTTCAGAACAGCCGAGGCTAGAAGAAAATACTGTAGTCACTGCTGTTGGTCGGCGCATACCAGGGACAGAGCGCCTGACGCGCCGCGGACCGCAGACGGAGTGGCTAGCACATCGTAGGCACAAGTCCCGGACTCGTTGCACACTGGTTGATTCAAATTGTTCAAATGGCTCTGAGCACTATGGGACTTCACTTCCGAGGTCATCAGTCCCCTAGAACTTAGGACTACTTAAACCTAACTAACCTAAGGACATCACACACATCCATGCCCGAGGCAGGATTCGAACCTTCGACCGTAGCGGTCGCGCTGTTCCAGACTGAAGCGCCAAGAACCGCTCGGCCAGCCCGGCCGGTGTTGCACACTGGAATCAGTATCAGACAGCACCTGAAGAAAACTGCGAGTCAAATAATTAAAATATCGTGCAATGAAGATGCGAATAGAAACCTGACTGTTATCACTGACCAAAAAAAAAAAAAAAAAAAAGAAAAGAAAATGTTGCGTTACTTATGGAACGCCACTCGTACATAGACATTCCTGTTGAGATGGGTTGTTTGCAAATTAAGCATCCTATTTCGTTCGTGTTTTATTACAGTGATCCAATATTTTGTGCGTGTTGTGATATCTGCTCAGTCTCCTCAAGAAAAAATCTAGGCTTGCGAGAACCCACTACAATGCCGACGCCAATGTCTTTAACGCTTTTTTCGTCCAGCACTACAATATCCATCCACATGAGTGATGACAATTTCCAAACTGAATTAAACATAAACAAACAAGCAGCATCAAGCAATGGCTACAATCCTGCGTTAGTGGAATCCATAATGCATAGAAGCAACAGTTCTTCTTTCTTCTTTACTCTGTGCTTGACACACCACCTCAAGATCTTAATAACTGTTGCACAGTTTCATATTTAGGAAAAGCGTCTCTCACTGTGAGCAGAGATTAAATTCAGAAACTCTGAAAGATCATTTTATGTGCAAAACACTATTGGAAAATTTTTCCCCAATTGTGAAGACAGCGTCTTTGGAGAAGAGTGTAGTACACAAAATCACTTTTAATTATGGCAAATTATGTGTAGGACAGTCTCACGGGGGAATTTCCACCAAATTGAAAAAATACCATAGAATATCAACTGAAATTTTTGTCGGTTAATTAATACCACAGAATTTAGAGACTTAGAAAATGAGACATATTGAATAGTCCGCCGCGAAACACCATCAAATCCAGGAACTATGCAGAACTTAAGGCCACGGGCTCGGACAAACATGACTGTCCATTCTTGCCACTCTGTCACGTCCTTACATTTAACCAAGTTCAAGTACAATGTCTATTTGAAACATAAGTGTCCATTGATCTCTAAATGGCTCTGAGCACCATGGGACTTAACATCTGAGGTCATCAGTCCCCTAGAACTTAGAACTACTTAAACCTAACTAACCTAAGGACATCACACACATCCATGCCCGAGGCACGATACGAACCTGCGACCGTAGCAGTCTCGGGGTTCCATACTGACGCGCCTAGAACCGCTCGGCCACACCGGCCGGCCTCCATTGATCTCTATTGCCTTATGTTAACGTAGACGCAGTGGATGCGCGGTTGAGCACGTGACTCCATCACTGCTCCATCTGTAAAGACTTAACGATCTTCTGTGCGTGCGCATTTGGGTGACTAATTTTTTGTCCGGTGAACTTATCTTACCTGCTTTAAATATTGCACATATTAAGAACAATATTATCTCAATGCAATTTTGTCATATGATGACATGATGGAGACCGTGGCTGTTGTTTGAAGACACATGTTGATGATGTTAGGACAGCAACGTGCCACAAATTTACTTTTAGTTCCTTTATTCAAAGGGTACCGTTACCGGTTTCGAATCGTTGTGATTCATCCTCAGACCGTTTACAAGCTTTCTTTATGACATGTGGTGTGTTTTTTACAGATTAATTGTCCTAAAATATAAATAATACATAATTATAAACACGCCACACACAGATGGTTGCATTACAGATTTTCGTTGCATGTAACTTACGTGAAAAATCAGTTTGGAGTGTTTGTTTTTGTAACATTCATCCAACAGATCTAAATGCGTTCCCACTGCATTCTTATTGTTGCACACGTAAATTTTTCTCACTAAACACTTTATATTTGTCACTGAGAATATTTCTACTACGCGCCACGTGTTTTGATACATACAAAGAGCTTACAAACGTATGGTTATCACAGATGCTACGATATATCGTAACATTTGACGATGATGTCCTATGTTTGGAAAAGATCATATGTCCATTTACGTAACTGTAATGCCTTTTACACTAGTACAGAGACATTGAATTTTTGAGTTGATATTGTTAAATTAATTATAAAGGTTCTTTATTTATAAAGGTATTTTTTATAAAGTTTTTTTATAAAGGTTTTTTAATATATATATATATATATATATATATATATATATATATATATATATATAGACTACCGTCTAATATGCGCTGTACAATGCAGCCACAGTAACAGTATATGTTCAAAATTGTTTCCTCGTGTCTCAACGCACGCGTGTACGCGCCATAGCATGTTCTGTCTCACACGTTCACATCGGCCAGATTGCATGTGAACAGTGTAAAAGGCAGTATGACTACACTGCTCCAGGGTCTCCAAGTCTGGAATGGATTCTGCATACTCGATGTTTTAGAGATGACGCCGTAACCAGAAATAGCACGGGTTGGGATCCGGTGAACGAGCAGGCCACGCAACTGGACTCTCTCGTCTGATCCATCGACCAGGAAGACTGATCCCAAAATATGGTCGCCAATTATCCCGGCTCACACCTTCCGGCTTCACCGATGCTGATGATTCGCTGTCACCACACCATGGGGCTTCTTCTTATTATCCCACGGATGACTGTTATAAAAGTTAAAGATACTACTCCGCGTAAAGATGACCTCATCTGTGAATAGGATGGATGAGACAAATCCCGGAATCGTGGTTACCTGGTGAAGAAACCAGTGACAAAATTGCTCCCGATGTGGAAAGTTCGTCGCCAGTATGTCCTGCACACGCTGTAAGTGGTAAGGGCAGTAACAATCGTCATAAAGAATGTGCAACAGGCTCATCTGGCTTACCATGTACTGGCGGGCCAACTGCCTGGTACTGACACGGCGGTCGTCTTCCACAGTGTTAATCACATTTTCCTCCAAGTCTGGTGTCCGAACATTTTGAGTACGTCCATCATGATTTCCGCTTCCTTAAACAACCCTGTCTCAGAAAAAGGCGAAACACTGAAATCTGTGCCGGCTGGAGTGGCCGAATGGTTCTAGGCCCTCCAGTCTCAAACCGCGCAGGTTCGAATCCTGCCTCGGGCATGGATGTGTGTGATGTCCTTAGGTCAGTTAGGTTTAAGTAGTTCTAAGTTCTAGGGGACTAATGACCTCAGAAGTTAAGTCCTATAGTGCTCAGAGCCATTTGAACCATTTTAACTGAAACCTGTGATGTTGTCGGCGGGGATAGGTCTCCTGATACAACCTTGCTGCCCACCGCCCGTTGCCATTTGCCTTTCCATATGTAAACACCGTGTTGGCAAGCACTCGATTCGAATACAGAACCATTGTGTATAACGCTGTACCACATCAACCACAAGCTGAGTCAGCAATAGAAGTGAATCGGACACATTAGCAATCACTATGGCAGACGAGGCACTAGGGCCTGACATATGAGAAACAGTACCGAGTTTGTGACACATGCACGGAGTGACACTTGCACGGAGAGAGAACGTGTTGACATTTGCACGTATCCCATGACACTGTAGGTAGTGTACAGGGTGTTCCAGAAGTAGGATACAGCGACCTGTCCGGAACTACGTGCGACGTATTCTGGAGAAAGCAAAACCCCACGTCGTCCATAAACAGCCCTTTTCAATCCATCCCAGGCATGTTCGATAGGGTTCATGTCTGGAGAACATGCTGGCCACTCTAATCGAGTGATGTCGTTATCCTGAAGGCAGTCATGCACAGGATGTGCACGATGGAGGCGCGAACTGTCGTCCATGAAGACAAATGCCTCGCCAATATGCTGCCGACATGGTTTCGCTATCGGTCGGAGGATGGCATTCAGGTATCGTACAGCCGTTACGGCGCCTTCCATGACCAGCAGCGGCGTATGTCGGACCCACATAATGCCATCCCAAAACAGCAGGAAACCTCCACCTTGCTGCACTCGCTGGACAGTATGTCTAAGACGTTCAACCTGATTGGGTTGCCTCCAAACACCTCTCTGACGATTGTCTGGTTGAAGGCATGTGCGACACTCATCGGTGAAGAGCAGCGTATTGCGCACAGTTTGAGTCGTCACACGACGTCCTGTGGCTGCACGAAAAGCATTATTCAACATGGTGGCGTTGTTGTCAGGGTTCCTCCGAGACATACACAATCCGTAGGTAGCGGTCATCCATTGCAGTAGTAGCCTCTTGGCAGCCTGAGCGAGACATGTCATCGACAGTTCCTGTCTCCCTGTATCTCCTCCATGTCCGAACAACATCGCTTTGGTTCACTCCGAGACGCCTGGACGCTTCTCTTGTTGAGAGCCCTTTCTGGCACAAAGTAACAGTATGGACGCGACCGAACCGCGGTATTGACCGTCTAGGCATAGTTTAACTACAGACAACACGAGCCGTGTACCTCCTTCCTGGAGCAATGATTGGAACTGATCGGCTGTCGGACCCCCTTCGTCTAATAGGCCCTGCTGATGCATGGTTGTTTACATCTTTGTTTAGTTATATCTCTGAACAGTCAAAGGGACTGTGTCTGTGATACAATACCCACAGTCAGCGTCTATCTTCAGGAGTTCTGGGAACCGGGATGATGCAAAACTTTTTTTGATGTGTGTATTAAAAGAGATGTTGAATTTCATTGTCAGTTCTTATTATGTTGAAATACATTGTCAATTCTCATCAATACAACAGCCTTAAAAATAAGTTTTCCATGAAATGCGTTAATGAGCCACCATGCATCGATACATAATGCTCACTGCTATGATGTGAGTGCGAGTCAGGTCGCACGAACACTTCTGCTGATCTGCTAGACTTCTTAGTGTGCCTGTACCTGCGAAAAGCCGGTAAGCCGGTACCCCCGGCTCCATGCAAGTGTCACTCCGCGCAAATGTCACTTCGTGCAAGTGTTCCAACCCCACAGTACCACCCTCAAGAACGAAACCATGAACAATGGATACTGTAGCTGTGGCTGCAAGGTACAGAGCGTATTAGACCGCAGTCTCTCTAACAATGTATGATTGAATAAATGGTCTCTCCTCATGAAACATGGACCTTGCCGCTGGTGGGGAGGCTTGCGTGCATCAGCGATATAGATGCAACCACAACGGAGGCGTATCTGTTGAGAGGCCAGACGAACGTGTGGTTCCTGAGCAGGAGCAGCAGCCTTTTCAGTAGTTGCAGGGGCAACAGTCTGGATGATTGACTTATCTGGCCTTGTAACATTAACCAAAACGGCCTTGCTGTGCTGGTTCTGCGAACGGCTGGAAGGGGAAACTGCAGCCGTAATTTTTCCCGAGGGCACGCAGCTTTACTGTATGTTTAAACGGTGATGGCGTCCTCTTAGGTAAAATATTACGGAGGTAAAATAGTCTCCCATTCGGATCTCCGGGCGAAGACTACTCAGGAGGACGTCGTTATCAGGAGAAACTAAACTGGCGTTCGACGGATCGGAGAGCGGAACGTCAGATCCATTAATCTGATAGGTAGGTTAGAAAATTTAAAAAGGGAAACGGATAGATTAAAGTTAGATATAGTGGGAATTAGTGAAGTTCGTTGTCAGGAGGAACAAAACTTCTGGTCAGGAAAATACGGGGTTATAAATACAAAATCAAATAGGGATAATGCAGGAGTAGGTTTAATAATGAATAAAACAGTATGAACACGGGTAAGCTACTACAAACAGCATAGTGAGGGCATTATTGTATCCAAGATAGACACGAAGCCCACGCCTACCACAGTAGTACAAGTTTATATCCCAACTAGCTCAGCAGATGACGACGAGATTGAAGAAATGCATGATGAGATAATATGAATATGAATATGGAATATGAAAGAGAGTATTCTAGTCAACATTGTCAAAAGCTTTCTCTAGGTCTACAAATGCTAGAAACGTAGATTCGCCTTTCCTTAATCTAGCTTCTAAGATAAGTCGTAGGGTCAGTATTGCCTCACGTGTTCCAATATTTCTACGGAATCCAAACTGATCTTCCCCGAGGTCGGCTTCTACTGGTTTTTGCATTCGTCTGTAAAGAATTCACATTAGTCAGGAAAATACGGGGTTATAAATACAAAATCAAATAGGGATAATGCAGGAGTAGGTTTAATAATGAATAAAACAGTATGAACACGGGTAAGCTACTACAAACAGCATAGTGAGGGCATTATTGTATCCAAGATAGACACGAAGCCCACGCCTACCACAGTAGTACAAGTTTATATCCCAACTAGCTCAGCAGATGACGACGAGATTGAAGAAATGCATGATGAGATAAAAGATATTATTCAGATAGTGAAAGGAGACGAAGATTTCATAGTCATGGGGGACCGTAATTCGACAGTAGGAAAAGGTTGAGAAGGAAAAGCAGCAGGTGAATAAGGAATGCGGTAAGGAATGAAAGAGGAAGCCGCCTGGTAGAATTTTGCGCAAAGCATAACTTAATCATACCTAACACTTGGTTTAAGAAACATGAAAGAAGGTTGTATACATGGAAGAAGCCTGAAGATACTGGAAGGTTTCAGACATATTATATAATGGCAAGACAGCGATTTAGGAACCAGGTTTTAAATTGTAAGACATTTCCAGGGGCAGATGTGGACTCTGACCACAATTTATTCGTTATGAACTGTAGATTAAAACTGAAGAAACTGCAAAAAGGTGAGAATTTACGGAGATGGGACCTGGATAAACTGAAAGAACCAGAGGTTGTACAGAGTTTCAGGGAGAGCATAAGGGAAACATTGACAGGGATGGTGGAAAGAAATACAGTAGAAGAAGAATGGGTAGCTCTGAGGGACGAAATAGTGAAGGCAGCAGAGGATCAAGTAGGTAAAAAGACGAGGGCTAGTAGAAATCGTAGGGTAACAGAAGAAATATTGAATTTAATTGATGAAAGGAGAAAATATAAAAGTGCAGTACATGAAGCAGGCAAAAAGGAATACAAACGTTTCACAAATGAGATCGACACGAAGTGAAAAATGGCTAAGCAGGGATGGCTAGAGGACAAATGTAAGAATGTAGAGGCATATATCACTAGCGATAAGATGGATACTGCCTACAGGAAAACTGAATAGACCTTTGGAGAAAAGAGAACCACTTGTATGAATATCAAGAGCTCAGATGGAAAATCACTTCTAAGCAATGAAGGGAAGGCAGTAAGGTGGAAGAAGTATATAGAGGGTCTATGCAAAGGAGATGTACTTGAGGGCAATATTGTGGAAATGGAAGCGGATGTAGATGAAGATACAATGGGAGATATGATACTGCGTGAAGAGTTTGACAGAGCACTGAAAGACCTAATTCGAAACAAGGCCCCGGGAGTGGACGTCATTCCATTAGAACTACTGATAGCATTGGGAGAGCCAGCCATGACAAAACTCTACCATCTGGTGAGCAAGATGTGTGAGACAGGCGAAATATCCTCAGACTTCAAGCAGAATATAATAAAGAAAGCAGGTGTTTATAGGTATGAAAATTACCGAACTATCAGCTTAATAAGTCACGGCGACAAATTACTAACACGAATTCTTTACATACGATTGGAAAAACTGGTAGAAGTCGACCTGGGGGAAGATCAGTTTGCATACCATAGCAATGATGGAACACGTGAGACAATACTGACCCTACGACTTATATTAGAAGATAGATTAAGGAAAGGCAAACCTACGTTTCTAGCATCTGTAGACTTAGAGAAAGCCTTTGACAATGTTGACTGGAATACTCCCTTTCAAATTCTGAGAGTGGCAGGGGTCAAATACAGGGAGCGAAAGGCTATTTACAGTTTGTGGAGGAACGAGATGGCAGTTATAAGACTCTAGGGCATGAAACGGAAGCAGTGGTTGGGAAGGGAGTGAGACAGGGTTGAAGCCTACCCCCGATGTTATTCAATCTGTATACTGAGCAAGCAGTACAGGAAACTAAAGAAAAATTTGGAGTACGAATTAAAATCCATGGAGAAGAAATAAAAATTTGGAGGTAATAATTCTGTCAGAGACAGCAAAGGACCTGGAAGAACCGTTGAACGGAATGGACAGCATCTTGAATGGAGAATATAAGGTGAATATCAACGAAATCAAAACAAGGATAATGGAATGTAGTCGAATTAAATCAGGTGATGCTGAAGGAATTAGATTAGGAAATGACACTTAAAGTAGTAGATGAGTTTTGCTATTTGGGGAGCAAAATAACTGATGATGGTCGAAACAGAGAGGATATAAAATGTAGACCGCCAATGGGAAGGAAAGCGTTTCTGCAGAAATTTTTTGACATCACGTATGCATTTATGTGTCAGGAAGACTTTACTAAAAGTATTTGTACGAAGTGTAGCCATGTATGGAAGTGAAAGTTGCACGATATATATTTAGACGAGAAGAGAATAGACGCTATCGAAATGTGGTGATACAGAAGAATGATGAAGATCAGATGGGTGGATCAAGTAACTAATGAGGAGGTACTGAATAGAATTGGCGAGAAGAGAAATTTGTGGCCAAGTTGTCAAGAAGAATGAATCGGTTAATAGGAAATGTTCTGAAGAATCAAGGGATCACCAATTTAGTACTGGAGGACAACATGGAGGGTAAAAATACTAAAGGGAGACCAAGAGATGAATAAACTAAGCAGATTCAGAAGGACGTGTGTTGCATTACGTACTTGGAGATGAAGAAGCTTGCTCAGGATATAGTAGCATGGAGAGCTCTATCAGACCAGTCTCTGGACTGAAGGCAACAACAACTACAACAGCATGGAAACCATGCATTTCAGGACATAAGTTCATTTGAGCTTTTTTGTTCCGTATCCTCTCATCGATTAATCCCTAGTGTTTGTACATGGTGGAAAAAATCACCCTGTATAGCTCAACTTACACTATGTAATCAAAAGTATCTGGACACCCCCATAAACATACGTTTTCCATATTAGGTGCATTGTGCTGCCACCTACTGCCAGGTACTCCATATCAGCGACCTCAGTAGTCATTAGACATCGAGAGAGAGCAGAATCAGGCGCTCCGCGGAACTCACAGACTTCGATCGTGGTCGGGTGATAAGATGTCACTTGTGTTATAGGTTTGTACGTGAGATTTCCACACTCTTAAACATTCCTAGGTTCACTGTTTCCGATGTGATAGTGAAGTGGGAACGTGAAGAGACACGTACAGCACAAAAGCATACAGGCCGACCTCGTCTGTTGACAGACAGCGACCGCCGACAGTTGAAGAGGTCGTAATGTGTAATAGACATACATCTACCCATACCATCAAACAAGAATTCCAAACTGCATCAGGATCCACTGCAAGTACTATGACAGTTAGGCGGGAGGTGAGAAAACTTGAATTTCATGGTCGAGCGGCTGCTCATAAGCCACACATCATGCCGGTAAATGCCAAACGACGCCTCACTCAATGTAAGGAGCGTAAATATTGGACGATTGAACAGTGGAAAAACGTTGTGTGGAGTGACAAATCATTGTACACAATGTAGCGATCCAATTGGGGGGGTGGGGGGGGGGGTGGTATGGCGAATGCCCGGTGAACATCTGTCAGCGTGTGTAGTGCCAATAGTAAAATTCGGGGACGGTGGTGCTACGATGTGATCGTGTTTTTCATGGAGCGGGCTTGCACCCCTTGTTGTTTGCCATGGACTATCATAGCACAGGCCTACTTTGATGTTTTAAGAAGAGCAATTCGGAGATGGTGATTGCATCTTTCAACACGTTCGAGCACCTGTTCATAATACACGGCCTGTGGCGGAGTAGTTATACGACAATAACATCTCTGTAATGGACTGGCCTGCACAAAGTCCTCACCTGAATCCTATAGAACACCTTTGGGATGTTTTGGAACGCCGACATTGTGCCAGGACTCACCGACAGACATCGATACCTCTCTTGAGTGCAGCACTCCGTGAAGAATGGGCAGCCATTCCCCAAGAAACCTCTCAGCACCTGATTAAACGTATGCCTGAGAGAGTGGAAGCTGTCATCAAGGCTAAGGGTGGGCAAACACCATATTGAATTCCAGCACTATCGGTGGAGGGCGGAACGAACTTGTAAGGCATTTACGGCCAGGTGTCCGGATACTTTTGATCACATAGTGTACTTTTCTTCTCAGGTCCAGTGTCATAATTTGTTATGTAGTTCCTCGTAATTTAAGGTTTCATATATTTTATCCTAAATTCGTCTTGGGTAAATAGTTTTAAATCGCATTTTTACTGGCAAAATTCTTCTCGTTTTAGGCCAAAACCATTCATTTACAATCGTCATCTTTTGAAACCAACTGAGATGCTCTTTGTTCCTGACGATGGCGGAACAGCCTAAGACGGATTTGAAAAATAATAAATGTTGCAGAACATTACATCAGTCCGGTGCGTTTTTACATTCATAATGTACAATAATAATAACAATAATTTGTTTAGAGCAGAGAAATACATATTGTTAAAAGCACTCGTCCGAAAATATTCACATCTAAACGTGTCACGCAATTGATTTAAGAAATTTAATAGCAACAAGCTCTCACGACTTTGACAATGTCATAACCTACAGGATGTTAAAACGAAGTGTGCTTTATCTGTTATCACTACTACACTAGACTGTACGAGAGTGAACAGAGGTCTGCGCTCTGTGGTTAGGTGCGCTTGTAAGTCAGGAAATTGTTGTTACTTTCAGTCGTTTCCTCCTACATTTGAGAGGTTTCCCGTGATTTTGCGGTTCTACCTATTGACTCTCGATGGTATCGGGTTTGTTTCCGGCACCAGGCAGAGTGAACACATGTATGTGCGGCTTTAACTGCCTGGACTGTTTTCTGCAACCCGTCCGACCGCAAGTCTATCCACGTTATGGCTAGAATACTAAAGGGGGAAAAATGTTACATTGCTATTAAACTATCGTAAATTTTACTACTCCGTATTTTATTCAAAGGAAGTCATAATTTATAGCTTGCGCACTAGTAATTACAATTATAGGGCCTCTAGTTGTATGTCACATACAAAATAAGTACAGAAGGATCTGTATTACATACAATACTGACAATACCAGTTTGGCGGTAATCGCGAGTTGGTACCAAATGCTATCGTAAATTTTAAGAGGGTATAACAATCTAAGTTTAAAAGTATCTCAGACACGCCACAAGATAGTGTTCTGTGGTAAACATAGATTCTAGCTCTAGTACCCTTGCCATTTTGGAGACCTGGTTTGCCTACTACTTTGTTCTCCGAGACTTAGCTGAAAAATCTGGAAGTTGGCAAATGTAAAAATATAAACGTCTTTAGTAAAATCTCTTTTTTTTGGGGGGGGGGGGGTGGTATGGTACACATACATAAAAGACAGTCTCCCCCAACCCTTGCAGCGCCTGGTCTAACGTTACTGAAACTTAAACGTGAAGTTCGCAACACAGCACGTGCAGCTTATCGCACTTTTCGAACTTTGAGAGAGGGCGAATCGTTGGATGGGGGACATGGGGACATAATACCGAAATGTAGTACAGGTAGTTGGATGTTGTCCAGTGATTTCAGAATGGGTGGAAATGAGGTTGTATTAGGAGAAGTGTGGCAAGAAGAGCAGGAACAGGGTTCTAGACAAAATGCACCACGAGAAGATCGTAGGATTGTTCGACTGGCTCTGACAAACAGATGGGTGACGGAATCCGGGCAAAGGTTACAGACAGTGCGTCACTCCCAACAGTCAGAAAGATTTTACTGATAGCTTAGCAAACATCTCGAGTTGCCATGCGTCATTCACCATCGACACCGCACCACAGACAACACAGACTTGAATGGTTGCAAGTAGCCCATTTTAATTAGTGACATGTCCTGACAAACAAGAATGATAAGCAAGCCACTTTGCTATGCAGTTAACTACGAGAAACTTGACAAAAGGAATCATTATGTAAATTCTAGGTTAAAGCTAGAGCTAACAGCGCATATATATCAGTCATTTGATCATCTTGTTTCTCATCAGCACCGATCGACTAAGTATTATCAGGAGGGGGCGATTAGGGACTGAGTTCCGAGTTAAACACTGAGTGCCGAAATTTCAATTACTGTATGAATAACTCACATACCGGACAAGGAAAATGGAAACAATAAGACGACTTCCATTGGAAAAAGTAAGTCATACCATTAACACCCACAAGAGCAGATACCCACAGTCCAGATATGGAAAGGAAGACAGATGTGAGAATCGGTTGCATTTCTTAATAATGTCACGAAGTTTGGCGAAACGACCAATGGCTCACTAATGGGGTGTGGAAGCACACAAGACAAAATATACTGCATAAACTTAAGTTTTTTAAATTTATAGGACTTCTGGAAGTGCCCTTACAGCTGTCTCAGTGGTGGAATGTTAATTATGAAGGTACAAATGTAAAGACAGCATAACAGCCAGTCCTCGAGAGAGACAATCTCCCACCCAGCCGGGAATCAAATTCGGGCCCGTTCGGTTAACAACCTTAAGCGCTAGCGAGGTGGACTAAACAAGAGTTACAAAAACCTTTACTCGTCTCATAGAACCACGACGTTCAGTACACAAAGAAAATGGAAAGAAATCAGACAATTAAATCGGTGATTTACATAAAAATAATGAACAAAGACTTCCGCTCTTTTTTAAGCAACGAAGGAGACGCTACGAAGACATTTCTTGGTATTATAGCACAGCCAAACCTACTCCACGTCATGCTGTACATCAGGACAGTGGTATGAAATCAGGTAATTAAATTGATATTTTATAGGAACGCAAGAAGCAAACATTTCCGCGACATTTTTAAACAGTGAAAGAAGGCACTATGAGAACATTTACGGGTATTGTTGCTTGCCTTACATGATCTGCAGCTACGTGGTTAAGCACACAAAGCGAGTTTAATTAAGTCAGACAGTGAAATCGGTAATCCGTAGGAAACACTTCTGCAATGTTTTAAACAATGGTAGAAGAATTGTGAGAACATTTATTCTTCTTATAACTAAACTGACCTACGGCCGAGTGGTGCAGTACAGAAAGGAAGTGGCGTGAAATAAGACACTTCAGTTAGAAATTTACAGAAAAATGATAGGTAAAGCATTCCTGTTGTGCATGAAGAAAATTAAAATTCCGTTAAAACAATTAGATAGTACTATGAAATGTATACATTTGACCAAAGTAGTATCTATAGTTTCTCTCCTTCCCTTGCCAGAGACTTGCGTGTACAAACACACAGATCGTCTGAAAAGTTGACGGGACTATTAAAGGTTGCTAGGAGATGAATTCAACTAAATAGAAGAAGAAGAATGGGGACCACGTCTTCAAGTCCACCAAATTCTGGTCATTTCTGCAACTGTGAAGATCTCCAACACAGTTCTGAAATCTGTTGGCATGATAGTGGCCGATGTTTTTCTCAATATGGAGCCAGCGTCAACTCGGACATTGAGTGGCGTTCTGTGTTGTTCAGCGACGACTTCGCTTCTGCTCGTTGTGATAAGATCGATGTCAGCGTGTCAGTCGGCGACTTGTTGAAAGGTCACAGAAAGTAGACAGTTTATAAACAAGTGCCTCAGTCGCACTGTACTTTCAAAATCTCGTGATGCCTGAAGTATTCATTTATGATCATTGGTCACATATCTTAAAATATTCAGTTTAATACTAATATCTACTTTCTGTATGATTTTGACCGGAAGCTTTGAGACAACTCGTTGAATCTTCAAAGAGAACTGGATGGCAGTGGCATCCTTCATTACTTCCCCTAACACCTTCAGAGTAACCATGGCAGCGGGTTCCGCCTTCAGCGCTCACAACTTACTGGAAAGCCTCACGTCAAGATTAAACGTAGTAATAACTGCAAAACGAAGTACTATACGCTATAATTTACGTGACTGGTGCATTCCGGCGGGTAGCATATTGGACTCGCATTTCGGGAGGACGATGGTTCAAATCCGCGTTCGGCCATCCTGATTTAGGTTTCCGTGATTTCCCTAAATCTCTTAAGGTAAATGACGGGATGGTTCCTTTGAAAGGGCACGGCCGACTTCCTTCCCCATCCTTCTCTAATCCGATGGTACCGATGACCTCGCTGTTTGCTCCCCTCTCCCAAATCAACCAACCAACTAACCAGCTGGTGCATTAGGAACTGGAAATTCAGAGCTTTTTGGATACCAGAGGAATCTCTAGTCTAATGTTACAGAAATGTCTCGTAAAGAAATAAGCTTTTCAACTAGAGATAATGGGCGAAGAAGGCTTTAATGAACTGTATAGCTGAATCTTTCGTCCGTACAATTTTGTAACCAAAATTTTTGTCGGAAGTGTCTTAGAGCTGGAATAGCGTTGTATCTGACATCCTGCATCTAATAGTTAAATTCTTCCTGCCCTGTGTTATTTTTTGTACTACCGTCTAACCACATAATGCCTCACTATGGCGAACTGTTTGAAGACATCAAAGATGAGGCACAGAATGTTTGTGCTAACGAGAGTAGAACAACAGAACTTACAGGAAGGAAACGTACAAATAACATTTGTGAGTGTAACGACAATAAACGCGAGGTACTGAGGGATAACGGGTGCTCCTACGTATCGAGGAGTTCCTGTGAAATTGTCACCTGATTGGTTGAGCGGAAAAACGTAGCTGCTATATGCAATGAAAGGAAGTTTCTCATAATTCGCGTAGCCCAAAAGGGGATGTGTTAAATTGCAGTTCTAATATAGTAAACAACTGCTCGAACTGGAATGTTTTAAACATAATTTACGTATGATTTACATTCTACGTACCGAAAGCCTAAATATTGCATATTTTGTGCGAGATGTTTATAATATTAGGAATGAAATGTCATTCTTTTCTAGGGAATAATTTGCCACAGTCACTTGTTACTCGGAGATTTATCGGTGAATGACGAGGTGCAGCTCACTTATAGATTTTACGCACTTAATTATAATAAGCAGACAAATTTTTGGCTGTATGGAACATTGATATGGCTGATGTGAAGAGACGAACAACACATGAAGGTGTGTCTCGTCGCTATTGTTCACTATTATATCACTTCCATTAAAGGTATGCGTCAACAGACACTGCAAGATGGTACCAGAGGATTTCAGGGATCTTGGCACACTACACCGAATGTTGCATAGAAGCTCATTCAACAGACATAGACATAACTATGTCTATCTACAAATTTCATCAGGCGACCGTAATAGAGTAAGATGAAGAGAATGTCATAACATAGTGCAACCGTGGGTTTGTCAAAGAACTGCAAAAAAGCTGAGAGTTACCTTGGAAAGAAACCTGTCGTCTTTTAAGATTTCAGTTTTTCCTAAATTGTATGATAAACTTTTACCAGTGAAAAGTGCCAAGAAGGAAGACATAGTGGGTCGGTATATGCCAGCTGAAAAAAGGGATGTTTATCAACAACTACCATGTGGACAGCGGATTTGCACGTCTGCCAGACGAAACCCACTGACTGATAACTACAGATGTAAAACTGAATGCACGCATTTAGTGTTAATTGCAACAGTGTTGGTGTCAAATTTTTCAGTATCTTCTGTCGTTATTTGTACGGATGTGATTTACAATAAAAATTATGTTCCGACATTTGTTTGAATTTTCTGAAGCTTTCAGTTTTTTCAATGACTAACACAGAAAAACTAGTGTGTTTTATCAGCACAATATTGTAACTGGGCAGACACAATAACGTTATTTTTCAAAGATAACATAAGCAATTGCCGAATAGCTACTAAAAATATGCAGGACGGAGTTTTATCTTAAATACAGGGTGTCTAAGAAGGAATGATCAATATTAAAGGACATGACAGAAACGATCATTCGAAGCAAAAACTTCTAGTAAATATGTGCTTTAAAATTCGTACCTAAAGAACTATGAGCACTTCTTCATATTCAGTACTGTAAAACAAATATCTTTTACTGCAAGCTTTTTGCTTTCCATATTTTTAGAGGTTGTACTATGGACCAATAGAAGAAAAAATGTTCAGCAAACATGGTCTTTCGCTACAGTGAAAAACATCTCTTCTTTTAAACAGGTGCTCATAGCTCCTAAGGCATGCATATTAGAGCCCATGTTTGTCGACAATTTTTCTCGTTTTGCTTCATACTACATCCTTCCAAAATATGAAAAGCAAAGAGACTACAACAGAATAAATTTGTTTCCCAGTGTCGGTGATCAAGAAGTACTCATAGCCCTTAAGGTTTGCCATTTTGAGCCCACGTTTACTAGACTTTTTTACTTCGAACGATCGTTCCTCTCGTATGCCTGAATGTTGACCATTCCTCCTGAGACAAATAGTATGCTGCCTGCATCAAGAATGCCTAGAAAGCTAAGCAAAAAAAAAAAAAGTTTTCTTTTTTGTTATGTAAAATTTGCTTTTTGTTAGTTACAACGTTTATGGGGTGAGCGATTCATTTGGTAACTGCACTCTTTACATCTGCCGACATAATGGTTGAACAGTTTAATTTATTTCTGTTAAGTATATACTTTTCTTAAAGTTAGTTAGAGGCTTGTAAGGACTGATGTAAAATTGGCTCAAAAGGGCTAGAAATGGACTAAAACCCGACACAGCGTACTTTTCGTTTCTCAATGAAAGTGAGGAAGAATCACAACTAATGTTGAATGGAATGAGCAGTCTAATGAGTACAAAATATGGTGAGAATACCCCGAAGAAAACGAAATAATAATGTTAACCGAATTCTGTAGGGATGTTTTTTCCTGTTTTGTGTTAAAAAATTTTCTTGTTTACTCATTTTATATTTATTTATTGCTCTTCTTCTTGCTTTTTACATTGCATTACCACAAAATTGTCAAAAATGTCACTTGCTGTGCGTTTGTACTTCATTCTAGATGTGTAACTTCTTTTCCAATGTCGTTTACAAACATCGTAACTTCTTTGGCGACAATAGTCAGTAAATACAGTAAATATTTGATGATGACCTTGTAAGCCGGTTAACAGAATAAATTAATGTAGCAGGACAAAAGCAAACTAACAGTCTGCATTTATTAAATCGAAATAAGATCAACGATAAGCTTATAAAAATTGGGACGGAGTTACCTTGGAGGCAAAGTAGCACATGACACACGTAGCTATAAGGCCATGAAAAGCAGACACAAGCAATGAGGGTATTCTCACCAATAAAAGTCTGCTACTATGAAACATAGGCCTTAACCGGAGGGCAAATTTCTGAGGATGTACGTTTGTACTATGCTAGTGAATCATATTCTGTGAGAAAACCGGAAAAGAAGAGAACCGATGCATTTTAGAAGTGGTGCTACATAGGATGTTGAAAGGCGAACTGATAAGATAAGAAATGAATGGGTTCTCCGCAGAATCGGCGAAGAAAGAACTGTATGGAAAACACTGACGAGAAGAAGTGACAGGATAATAGAACAGATGTTTAGACACCAGGGATTTATTTTCATGGTACTTCAGGGTGCTGTAGAGAGTAAAAGCTGTAGGGGAAACCAGGTTGGAATGCATTCAACACATATTTAAGGACGTAGGATGTAAGTGCTACTCTCAGACGAAGAGATTCGTAGCAGGGAGGATTCGTGGAGGGCCGCATCGAGCCAGTCAGAAGACTGATTACATGAAAAAAAATTTTTTTCAAAGTATTTTTGTGGTGATTGGCCGACCGGCTAGCCGTGCGATCTAATGCACTGCTTCCCGAGTGGGAAGGCGTGCCGGTCCCTGGCACGGATCCGCCCGGCGGATTAGTGTCGCGGTCCGGTATGCCGGCCAACCTGTGGATGGTTTTTAAGTCGGTTTTCCATCTGCCTCGGCGAATGCGGGCAGTTTCCCCTTATTCCGCCTCAGTTACACTATGTCGGCGATTGCTGCGCAGACACTGTCTCCACGTATGCGTACACCATAATTCCTCTACCACGCAAACATTGCGGTTACACTCGTCTGGAATGAGATGTTCCGCACAATAACCCTGGGTTTGGTATGAGGCGGCGGTGGGGTGAGTGGACTGCTGTAGGGTGTTGTGGGGTTGTGGATCTCTGAGGGCTACGGCGGGGACGAAGCCTCTCCGTCGTTTCTAGATTCCCACTTCAATACATACACACATACATACGAAAATTGTGGTAATTACTTGCTTCTTAGAAATATTTTGTTTTGAGTAGCTTAACAGCCAACAGCACTTGCATTAGCAGCGCTTCTACCTTAACCGGTAATTTACGTCTGCAGCTTAGAAGAATGCGCACGCTAGGAATGCGGCGAAGTGGCGGATCGTACCGTGACGTAGTGTTGACCGAATAGCAAGTGCTGTACCAAAACCACTTTCATGAGTGCAGTTACGTCAAAATTGTAATTGTGGCTGACTTGATGAGGTTCGAGCAAGGTAAATATACCGGGTGATTCCCTGATGGTGTTGCAAACTTTCAGGGATGGAGGGTAAATGCATGTATCGCAGGTAAGGAACCCTGACCCGGCAAGGAGCGAGTCGAAAGTTCTGTACAGGTAGTGTTGTTGCTAAGATATTAGGGGAGGCCACTTTCAGAGATGGTACTATGGATCAAAACAAGAGAAAAGTCAAGCAAACAGGCGTCTAAAATGCTTATCTCAAGAGCTATGAGCACTTGTTCATCTTCGATACTGTGACACGTCTGTTCTACTGTCTCTGATTTCCATAGTTTTGGAAGGGATAGAATGGACCGAAACAAGAAAAAAGTGTACAGTCCTCAAGGGCTCTAAAGTGCATACGTTAAGAGCCACGAGCACTTGTTCATCTTCGTTGCGATGAAGCGCATTTCTTCTACTGCACAGTAGTGCCCATCGGGTTTAAGCTATGTATTTTATAGCCCACGTTTACTATATATTTCTTTCTGGTTTTAGTCCATGCTAGCATCTCTGAAAACTGCCTGCCCTACAGTCTTAGCAACAGCAGTATCGACATATATTTCACTGTCACAGGTATCAGAGCGAATTTCCCTTATAACTTTAGACCCGGTCATTTCCGCACCAGGCTCCTTTATCTCAAATTGATACATTTAGCCTTGTTCACCATGCCTGAAAATTTGCAACATCATCACCGAATCAGCCTGTATTTTAAGGCTCACCGCTTCATGGCACTGATGATTCCAAACAATATTGATCAAATTTTGCATTTGTGTGTACATTCAGTAGCTACTCACTATGGCTGCTGTATTAATAGTTTATCAATAACGGTACTGCACATACAACTAATTAAATGTGTTTTTTATAGCGATACGCCTTCTATTTTATTGAGTTACAACATCGCCAATGGTAGGTTTCTCGTTCGTTACTTCGTTACAATGTGGAGGTGATGGCTTTCATTTGATTTTGCACTTGCCACCAGTACTGCAAATAAAACTTAAAAGACCATCGACGACTAATAGTGAAGGACTGTTTCCCACTCCCCATATCATCCCTCACAGCCATTCTTGTCAGCTGCCTACTGTACATTAGTTAAAGTATGTAGATTGACGACTTATTTTATAAACGTCGTAATTGTAAACTGACTTCTGTTTTAAAGGCTATAATATTAAATTCGTTTAGCAAAAAGGCTATGAAAATCCATTCAGAGACAACCAAATGATGACAGTGATGCAAGATGTACAAGTTGCAAGATTTGACGCAGTCGAAAAGTTGCTTTACGCTATCAGTGTCTTGCATCATAAATTTTAGTTCCTTTTTATAAGCAGTGGGTGGTAATAAGTCAGTTAATAGAAAGCTTATCGTAGTTAATAAATTTTTCAGTGGCATCCCGGCTCTGTAAGTAGGACTTGACTTGCCACAAGCCACGTAGTATTGAAGCCAAACTCATGATAACTTTCATTCTCTTATATTATACAGGGTGATTCAAAAAGAATACCACAACTTTAGGAATTTAAAACTCTGCAACGACAAAAGGCAGAGCTAAGCACTATCTGTCGGCGAATTAAGGGAGCTATAAGGTTTCATTTAGTTGTACATTTGTTCGCCATTTCAGCCAATAAAGTTTTTGGTCCCTTTTTCTTCGAAGGTGCTACTGTAACTGGACTACAGTATCTGGAGATGTTAGAGAATTGGCTGTTCCCTCAGCTCGAACAAGAAGCACAACAATTCATATTTCAGCAGGATGGAGCGCCACCACATTGGCACTTATCTGTCCGTAACTACCTGAACGTCAACTACCCGAGGCGATGGATCGGCCGCCAGGCAGCCCGTGACAGAGCACTTCATCACTGGCCTCCAAGAAGCCCTGATCTTACCGCCTGCGATCTTTTCTTATGGGGGTATGTTAAGGATATGGTGTTTCGGCCACCTCTCCCAGCCACCATTGATGATTTGAAACGAGAAATAACAGCAGCTATCCAAACTGTTACCCCTGATATGCTACAGGGAGTGTGGAACGAGTTGGAGTATCGGGTTGATATTGCTCGTGTGTCTGGAGGGGGCCATATTGAACATCTCTGAACTTGTTTTTGAGTGAAAAAAAACCTTTTTAATTACACTTTGTAATGATGTATAACAGAAGGTTATATTATGTTTCTTTCATTAAATACACATTTTTAAAGTTGTGGTATTCTTTTTGAATCACCCTGTACTTTACTGGGACGAACGACTGTCAGTGAAGCTGCTGAGCTAAGTTTAACGCTGATGGAATTTTTTTTGTAGCTTCCTAAACCACGGTTCTCTGTAACAATCATCCAGTCACTTACACTGCCTGACAAAGACGTTGTGATAAACCTTTTGCCTCTTTATTTAGGGAGACAGTATAACGTGAAGCACTCAGAAGTAGAGCAAGGAACGAAATGAAAAATCACAGGTCGGGAAGGTATGTGTTGTTATTTCAGTGATTACAAAAGTGAATGAAATTTCTAAAGAGGTGAGTAGTATAAGACCACCTATCAGTAAGGCGTTGCGTCCCCTCCAGCCTGGATGCATCCACGGATTCAGTTCCCAGGGCTGCCATAAAGCCATTGAATCCTCTCATGAGGGAAGCTAGCCCACAACTGTTGTAGCTGTAAACAAAGAAATTCGCCAAACGGCCGTGCAAATTGATAAGTTATTTTATTACTTTTCACCACGAGTTTCGACAATTTAATGTGCCATCCTCAGGCCCCATATCCGTCTCTTATCAATATTGGCATACTGGGGCCATCTGTTTCTGGGTGTCGTGAATTCTCAAGTCTTCGTCTGTTTCTGGATGTCGTGATTTCTCAAGTGCTTCCTTCGAAGACCTGAGAATTCACGACACCCAGAAACAAATGGCCCCAAAATGCCAATATCGCTAATTCTGAGAGGTGCATATGGGGGCTGAGGATGGCATACTGCATTGCCGAAACTGGTAGCAAAAATAAAATAACTTCTCAATTTTCACGGCTGCTTGGTGAGTTTGATTGTTAAATATTTGACCTGGCGCTGGTACATGACCACAATGGATCAACAGAGGCTGTTGTAAGTGGTCATTGATGTCCTGGGTATTGTCACTGGGACAGAGATGACGTCCCATCTGGTCCTACATATGTACTATCGGGGACAGATCTGGAGATGTTGGTGGCAACGGAAGTACCTCAACACCACGAAGACTGTTCACGGAGTATCGTGCCATATGTGGACGCCCATTGTCCCGCTGAAGAATGGCACCACTATACTGTTCCATGAGAGGTAACAAATGATGACACGGGACGTTCGTCACGAAACATTGTGTTGTCAGAGATCCCTCAATTAACATCAGACGTAACCAGAAGTCAAACCAGATGTCTCCCCACACCATAACGCTAGGAGTAAAACCGCTGTGCCTCTCCAAACCGTTGGATGTAAGGGACGTCTCCCCAGGTCGCTGCGACACTCGCAGACGATGGTCATCCGGGGTAGTGAGAACCGCAGTTCATCGCTGAACACAATACGACACCATTCATCAGCAGTACTTGATTCCCCATCAGCACTACAAATGTAGCTTTGTGCGGTATGGTATTGAAGGCAGCCTACGGATGAGACGGTAATTCCCTAGTCCCGCTGTCGCTAGTCTCTGACCATTGGTGCTGGATGACACAGAATGATGCAGGGACTGCGTTCCTTTTTGTTTGATGGTAGGTGCACACGTAAAGGGCATACGCTTAGTGGTCTCTCTTACGGTGGTCAGACACTGTCGATTGGAATCTTGACGATAAGTACGCATGCCCTCCTGTTCCCAATAAGTCCAACATCAGTATACCCCGCAAATACGGACACTGCACGATTACACTACCCGTTAGACGGAGACCCAGAATGAGGCCCGGTTCAACTCAGTCAAGTGCTGAGTAGGAGTACCCGGCATCTCTGGGTCGTTCATAGGGATAACTCATCGCCTGACCCTGTTCAAGCCCCTTATATACTCCACCACGCCTGGTAACAACATTAAAAATGAACACTAATCCATTCTGATGGCCATTCTACTTGTCACAGAAAATTGTAACTCTCGTTATTTACATACTTATCGATGGTGTGTATGTGACGTGTACAAAGTTACATTGACATCCGACCGCGTCTTCTGGGTGCTTTATTCTTTTGTCAGGCAGTGTTCCTCTGCCGTAGTACTTTAATGCTTGCTCTCTGAGTTATCTCCTCCCTTTTAAGATGTCTTTTTTTTTCAAATACTGGCGTATGGTAAAGATTTATTTGTGTGTGCGCTTTTTTTACATAAGAAGTTTTGGTAAATACTTGATCTGTTGAATTCTGGTACTATTTTTAACCCTTTTACTCATTTTAAACACATTCGTCTCATCAGACGTCCGTATGGACACTAAGTACCTCGCTGTTGCGCTCCCAAACAGTTCTGTCAGCATTATTTATAATACGCGATGGCACGACATGATTTTAACCGGCGCAGTTACATTCTGCTGATAGGTAACAGCTATTTACTGATGAACCTTGACCTCATGCACTCCTGCAGCAGCCCAACCGCACTCACACGAGTGTCCTAATTACATATAATGAATAATCACAGATTTTATATTTTAAAAGAGAAAGGAAATAAGTGAATTATTCGAAAATAAATACAGTGATCCAGTCTGACAAATCACAATCAAAAACACGTTGAGCTAGATACTCTGCCACATGTCGATTTTGCAGAACCCCGACCTCATTGCAGTTTGGACAACAGACAAAACTGTTGCCACATTCGCCCCATTGGCGTAAAGAAAACTGGATTCCTTAACGGCTGACGGCCTAAAGGCCGATGCGGCCCGCACAGGGGCACGCCCGCTTGCTTCAGTTGCCTCGTAGCTGTCACGGCCGTGATACTGAACCCAGAGGTCCTCGCACGCTGAAGGCCGCGGCCGTACAAATGCGGTGGCATCGATTAGCTACTTGTCAGACCATTACCAGCAGTGATCACACAAGGCCAAGAACGCAAACTGCATTCGTTGTAATCCCATAAGCGCTGTTTACTCCGCTAAGTGCTCAGCCTCAGTGGCAAACAAGTCGCGTTTATCGCGCGTCACAATATTTGCTGGCGAGGTGCTGGACGGCTGCGCTTTAGAGCGTAATCAACCAGTTAGCGCGCACCCACCTTTCTCTCGAGTCCTTTCACCGCTGCCTGCCCCACGCTCAATCCTCTAACTTCTCTGCTCGCGGTCTCCCACACCCCCTAACACTGAAGAACAGGGGAGCAAATAAGTTCCACTGCTGTCGGACACGACGCAGACATCAACCAGTACATGAATTAACATCGTACTAGCACATGTCGATAGAAGAGGAGGGAGAAGGATCGTGACACCACAAACTCCCTCTTTCTTCTTCTTCTTTTCCTCTAAGTGTTGGTCATTTGCTCGTCGTGTCCTCCTGTTCAGTGCCGTTGTTGTCTGTGATTGGTTTCCATTTGATCTCTCCACTTAGTGGTATTTCCCCTCACATTATTATTATTATTGTTATTATTATTGCCCTTCTACTACTATTCACTGCTGCCCGATAGCTATGGGCTCAGCGCGGCAAATTACTAACTGCAGGATTTTGAGTTCGATACCCGGTCAGGTAGAACATTTCTCTCCGCTCGGGGACTGGATGTTGTAATATATAGACAAAGAAAAGAAGAAGAATTTATGAACGTTTTAGTTTCTCAGGTTGTTTTCATGCTGTCTTATTTTCCGAACTCTAGCTGAGAAACTTGGAAATTGATATTTGCAATATAAAGAACAGAGCAAGTAGTATAGATACTGTACCTCTATTTATTTCTATACTAATTTCTCTGTTCTTTATACTTTTCAGTCCTAGTTCTTGTCTGTTGTTTTCATTTTCTACAAAAATCAGTTACCAACTCTCTCGGCTAAATTTTGGAAACTAAGAAAAGCATGAAAACAGTCTGAGAAACGAAAACGTTCCTAAATTCTTCTCATTTACTTCGTCTGGTTCCGATTTACTGCTACTCTTCGGTGTTACAGGGACTGTCATTCGGCTACGTGTCCTATAGCGATTTACACAGTGTCCTACAAGTAAATACGCAGCTGATACCTTCCCCCAACTTGTCACTTTAGCATGTAAAATCTGAAAGTGCTATACCGCATTTGGCACATAAACATTCTGTAGAAAAATGTTGACCAAAACACGTCGTAGTCTGCTGGGACTAAAGCGCCACACATCTGTCCATTTAATCCAACCCCTGGGCAGTCTGTTGCTATCCAGATTTCTCTAATATTATCTGGTATTATCTCTACGAATCACAGACTGAAATCGTAGATAAGCACGCTTCAATCACACATGAAATAAATACATATAAACGAGACATATAAACAGATGAAGTATCTACATATATTGTTTAACAACAGCTGTTGTGACAATAAATGATGCTGAGTTACTGTTTGCTATTGAAGATGGTTATGTGAGTAGGCAGTGCAACCTTGTTACGAAAATCTCTGTTGAGCCATCATGGACAGGGGACATCAGCTAGTTAAGTAATTCTCAATATCAATGAAATTCGCGAACAACCGTGTAACTAAGATGTTATTTTTTTTGACTACCAGTTTCGATATTCCACTATGCCATCTTCAGCTCCCATATGCATCTCTCAAAATAAACGATACTATCATACAATTCCATATATTCAAAAATGGTTCAAAAGGCTGTGAGCACTATGGGACTTAACATCTGTGGTCATCAGTCCCCTAGAACTTAGAACTACTTGAACCTAACTAACCTAAGGACGTCACACACATCCATGCCCGAGGCAGGATTCGAACCTGCGACCGTAGCAGTCGCGCGGTTCCGGACTGAGCGCCTGAACCGCTAGACCACCGCGGCCGGCAATGCCATATATTCCTGGATGTCGTGAATTCAAACCGTTTCATAAGTGCTTCATTCGAAGACTTGATAGGAACTATAGTTTGCTTCATTCGAAGACTTGATAGGAACTATTGTTTGCTTCATTCGAAGACTTTGTAGCAACTATTGTTTGCTATCAAGTTTTCTAATGGAACATTTTTGAAACGGTTTGAATTCACGACATCCGAGGATATATGGCACTGTATAACAATATAGTTTATTTTGAGAGATGCATATTGAGCCAGTAGCTATCATACTGGAATGCCGAAAGTGGTAGTCAGAATAAAATAAAATAAAATAAAATCTCAGTTACATGGCTATTGGCGAATTGAATTGATATTGACAATTTCTTACGAAAACGTCTTACAGAAAACTAATAAATTTGATGCTTATCGGCTTATTATTGATAGCAATTTGGATCTGTTGCAATTCACAATGTTCATGGTGAGAAGCTTTAATTATTAAGCACAGCAATCAACAAAGAAATAAGTGATCCCTGACTGGAATAAAGTTAATGTTGGCACTGAAGATGGGCGCTGATGATCACGCTATTTAGCGCCCGAAAACCTCAAACCACACACACACAGCACTGAAGAATGAGTGATGACTTGGCTTGCAATGACGCTGCTGTAAACAATTTCGACTTCAAGTCGTCGTTAACTAATTGTAATGCCTATATTGTTTCTTTAATCATGTGTGTTCACAGCATCAATCGAACAAAATTGTTCGGTCTCTATCCCGAGGGTCTTCAAAAGATATTTAGTTAAATTAAAACCGTTGGATCAACACACTTTGTTATGTGACAAGTACTTAAAGTTCTAACACTGAAACTGCTATTAATAGCACAAACTTAACTTCAATTTGAGGCGTTCGTGAAACAGATTTGTTAAAAGGTAAATTGAAAACTGACTTGATCCTACGTAACACGCTTTACTAATATTAGTCTATAAGTGTTTATTTGTGCTGATGCTCCGCAGCGAATGAAATGTCGGTTGACAGTCTATAGTGCGATTGCAGAGATGTGCGTTCGGCAGCTTCCTACCTGAGACGACTGCTGCAAGATCTCTGGTGCCGACGCTCTGTTGGCCCGCTGATCACCGATCCGTCAGAATACACCATAAATAAAACCTCACTGATCCAAAATCAGAACACGGCAAGGTCAATCGAGATAATTTAATACTAAGAACACAAAATCGCAGAAACGACAGTGGTCGGCCGGCCGAAAATCAACCCCGACGCGCAGTTCGCCCGTTTGTTTTCACTTCAGCGAAATTAATTCGTTCAGAAGCTCGGAATTCCTACAGGTTCCAATACAGTTTTGAGCATACCAAACCGGACTATAGGCAGCTCACTGCTCCAAAGGAATACAGTCCGTTTCACTCGTAGTATTCAGCTTAACTCGTAGTTGCAACGCAACATAGCTCACCGTCGCTCCTCACCTGTCTCCTCTTAACATTATTCATAGATATTAATTTTCCTAACCGGCCGAAGCTCCTAAAATATCAGCGAAATTTTATATGTATAAGGAATTAACATTACACAATAAATATCAATATTGATTCTACGCAGCACGTTACATTCCACGTGTACACACAAAATAATTACAATCCAAAATAAGAAACGTTAACAGAAAAAATAGAAAGAAAAACACACAAAAAATACATACACGCTTCATTAAATTTTTACAGAACTCTGGCGATGTACAACACAATAGCACCTCAAATGGTCCCGTTACCAAACGGCAAGGAATTCTAGAAGGTCACGTTATTTACAAGAGGGTACTTTCCAGGTCCTCGCCTGAGAGCCTGCCAGAGCGCACGCGCTCGTGCCCTCACCGCCTGCAGACAACCTTACAGCCAGCTAGAGGAGTCCATTCATAGCCTGGTAATTCCTGCTGTGAACAACAAACCAAATACAATTTGTAAGTCCACAGGCAGAATCGTCAAACCACGCGAAGTGGAATAAAGGAAGATAGAAACGGAAAGACCTTCCACTAGGGAAAAATGTTAATATAAAACAGAAATGCTAACTCCCCCTACCGGAAGCGGAAACGACCAAAAGAATCAATAATCTCCCCACTTACACACTCACATGAACGCAGTCTGCAGGCCTGGGTTCACAGCCGTAGGGCCAAGTGAAATACTGATGAAGATGAACACACATTTCGATTTTTCTGTCATATAAAATGTGACGTTGGCAACTTACCGAGAATTTGTTGCTATTATAATTTTAGATCAATTGCCAGACACAGGAATTATTTAAATTTTCGGGCGATTGTCTTTAAAATAATGGCGAATAGCAGATGGATAGAAAGAGGGACAGGAGGAGATAGACGGTGGGTGGTGAAGGAGAGGGACAGAGAGAGGGCAGAGAAAGAGATGGACAGAGAGGAAGGGGAAGTAGAAGATGAGATAATGGAATTGGAAAAAATACATGCCTGGGTAACACCGGGTACTCAGCTAATTTTTCAATAAGTTTCACGTGAAAATGGTTGATATGCTGAAATCGGTCGTTGAATAAACAGGACTTTATCTCCCTTAGCGTCGTCTGGTGAAAATCTTGTCATTCCATAAATACGATCGACTACAGCACCATCTAGAGTGCAAAAGTTAACGTGTTGGTTTTAATACTCATGTTATGTTATGTATCGCATGGAGAATATTTTTGGTAATTGTTCTGATTTACTACTCATCCTTGAATGACTGACTTTGAAAAGTATCTGGTGTATACTATTCGATTATGTCTATAGCTGTTAGATGACACCAATCAATTTGTTTCATGCACTACATATTACTATCTCCTTTCTCCTTCGCCCTCTGTTTTCCTCGACTCCCACTGACTCGTTCTATCCTTCCTCCAGTTCAATTATCTCTGTCTGCACCTGATATACGGAAATGGGTATCTTATAACGCGTAACAGGCCTTGTATAAGGATGGATAATTTAGACTACTTTCTATAAGCAAAAGCATACCAACAACAGTAGTTTCCAGTAGCTACGGCATCCGTATATTTGTGTACAGTATTTCAACAGATAGCAATGAAGAAATTTCATGACGTCATAACTACATGGTCAATTGTGAGACACTATGTAATTATGGAAAATAATTATGGATGCATTCTTGACTTATCTGGTTTCTGTGACAATTTATCGATGGTTGTTGACATAAAAATTTGTTCTGAGTATGGAACACCGAGCTTTGAATGATATACATATTTTATAAAACCACTAGCAATCTACTCCTTGAAATACTAACCTGGTGCATCGGTTAACCATCGTTTTGAAAACAGTGACTCAGCAGACTGTCGGGACGATCGTTTCTGTAGCAGAACTGCAACATTTCGGCACAACACAGAAAAATGGTAAAACATTTAGGAAAAACAATTACTGCAACTGAAAAAGGAAATAATTTTGCGATATCAGCACCAGTCATTTAAATATATGCACAAAACGTCAGTGACAGAGAAGAAATGTGATACGAAGTTGAACATAACTCAGACAGGAAAAGATGAAAAGGAGAGCAAATACCAAAATAAATCCATAATACTCAGGACAAGGGGATGTACTGGGAGGAAGGGAGGTTAGAACTGCTCGTCACGCCGCATCGACGTTGTTGGGGACGCATCACCAGCTCAGTTACAAAGGCGAACGTGCAGGAGGAAACTGCTGTGCGTGCTATGTATGTTTAAGGAACAACACCGCGTCTGCCTGAAGTGGTTCAGGAAAGCCACGGAAAGCACCAGTCCCAGTGTCTTTACTGTTGTGCCGCGTCGCTAGGAGCTTCTGCTGGAGCTAGACTCAGAGCTGCAGTGGAATTTATTGAGTCATACACGTTTAGATTTCCACAAAGTCAAGTTATGTATATTATTTTACAAGTCCTGTTTAATACTGCGTTCATGTACTGTTTCGTCCATTGTGCAGCTCCGAACCATCGTATCATTCTGTTAAAGTGATGTAATGACACCACACGACGAGGAAGGCGTGAAGGAATCGCCAGTTCCGTAATGGACGGAAGTGCTATGAGCCGACTGCCATCCCATCTTACACGATATTTGAATATTTAGGTAGGGCGCTGGCGCTTGCAATTTGATTTCAGTCGTTGTCGACGATGGTGCTCACTGTCACCAACACGGGCAGAAGGCAGGCAGCGTGTGTCCGGACCCACGTAGGATCCAAAGAAGAGCGGCGCGTTTCGTCACAGGGTTATTTGGTAAGCGTGATAGCGTTACGGTGATGTTTGGCAAACTCAAGCGGCAGATTCTGCAAGAGAGGCGCTCTGCATCGCGGTGTAGCTTGCTGTCCAGGTTTCGAGAGGTTGCGTTTCTGGATGAGGTATCGAATATATTGCTTCCACCTACTTATACTTCCCGAGGAGATCACGAATGTAAAATTAGAGAGATTCGAGCGCGCACCGTGGCTTTCCGGCAGTCGTTTTTCCCGCGAACCATACGCGACTGGAACAGGAAAGGGAGGTAATGACAGTGGCACGTAAAGTGCCCTCCGCCACACACCATTGCGTGGCTTGCGGAGTATAAATGTAGATGTAGATGTAGAGGTAGAAGCTGGGCAGTCCGTGGCGTTCGGGCAAGACCCCTGCCTACATTTATTACATTTTGTTATAACGCTTTAACATGGAGTAGACAGATTCATGTCGCTGATAAGTTACTATCATTAGATCCACCATCCCAATAAGCGACAGATGGTCTCAGAGCATGAGGACGATGGGGTGAGTAGAATCCGTGTCATGATGGAACCCGTAAAGACAGCGGCGATTCACCTCCAAGGCTAAGAAGCGTCGTATCTTTCATTATATAGATATACTGTTTAAACACTGATATCTGCCAGGTAGTTAATTGTGAATTGCGGAGTAGTCATATAGACGTAAAGGTGTATATTCTGTGCTGCTGAAGTTATCCACAGCGACAACGTTTTTATAACAATTTCATTTAACAATGATATCATTGGTGGACAGACTCAACCAACGCGCCCTGAGCGGGCAGACGCCAAACACTTTAGATAGCTCACAAGGTATCTAGGATATTTCCGATGAGAAAACACGTGAGACCGTGTGTGAAGTGCGAGTTCGCGAGAAAAGGGAACAATTTGTTAAAAGTTGCCTCGGAAAACGCATATGTGCGATCTCGTGCTAATCTTACGATCGTGTGAAGTTTTTTGTATGACTTTTTAAAGTGCTCGAGAAATGATTAGTATCCGGAAACTTTGTTGTGAACATTAATGTTAGACTGGCTCTAGAAATCGTTTTTCTGATTTTGTGAATCAAAGAAAATCAGGTGGCATCCTATTATTTTGCAATACTCAGTTTTATAACTTTGAGACTTTCCGAGCTCCCATTACGTTATGAACTGTTTATATTTTATTGCGTGCACGTTAGAGTGTGAGGCCGGTGGAGAAGAAAGCAATCGGATCAAAGACAATGAGTCATCTTTTTAAGAACGAAGCAAACTGCCTCCAGTTATGCCAGATGAAGTGGGCGCGGATGTTACATTCAGAATCTCCCGTGTATCTTGCGCCTGCAAATTGTTTTTGGTGGGAAGTGTAGCCGACGAGGTTTATATTTCGCATCTCTTATGTTTGAATATTACACTTGCCACAACCTTTCACTCATACTACAAGTGCCATATCGTAATGTACATCACCACATACGGAATGCGGTAACGTTTCTACAAATGCTTTGCTAGAATTTGGTTTGAATATTGTGAACTATGGGACGAAAGTGTTTTTTATTGAAGTGTACTGTATTCGCTGACAAGTAGAAAGTATTGTTGGTCGAAGAGTTTATGAATCCATGAACATGAATCATTATCAAGGTATTTATGACTTGAGAAATTTCAAGAACATTGCGAAACTCATCTGAAGTTTTTGTGTATAAGTGTTTTTACCAACAATACAACGCCAGTACTTAAAAGCTTCATTTGCAGCACTAATTCACAAATGAATAAGTAAATTAAAAAAGCCTACCTACTTGTTTAGTAATGAACTATCAGAAATCAGTTCCGGCCGTGTACCTACGGTTAATGGGTATCAAATGGAAAGTACAATCGGTTATTTTTAATGGAGGATTTTTGAGTTTATGTTACTCTATTCGGAACTCGCAATGCAACCTACGTAGTTAACAGTTTCAGGCACGGTCTGTTACAGTCTGGACAGTGAGTCGTTGCAATCTATGCAGTGTCGGAAGGTGAGTGACTGATATTAACTGTGTCATGCTCTGGTGGGACAATAACCAACATACAAATGCACCACGCACGCTTTATATCACAATGTGACATGTACGGGTATAGGCAACGTGGTCAGATATCATAATAAAAACGCTACTAATATACCGATATTGTGCAAGAGAAACACACAGCGTGGGGGAAGGGCTAAAATTGTAGAGTGAGAAAAATATTCGTCCACAGTAAGTATTCTAAAATGGAAGTAGGGTGGACTATTTATGATAATATTAAAAAATCAAAAAAAGAACTGTACAGAACAGATTAACTTGGAGATCTGCATCAAATGCACTGACAAGAAGAGCGACGGGGCATGTGTTAAGAGATCAGGGTATAATTTCTGTGGTATTAGATGGAGCAAGAGAGGGCAGACATTGTAGAAGAAGGCAGCGATTAGAATATATTCAGGACGATGGATGTACTCGTAACTGATAATCTGAGATAAGAATATGGGACAGGAGAGGAAATCGTGGCGGGCCACATGAAACTGTTCAGAAAACGCTTGACCTGAAAACAAGATTTAATAATGATTTACCTTTTGCATTTGTTTCACTAAATCCTACAATGTCTGTTCGTAATTCCCTTAGGCCCTGCAGTGTTTGAAATTTTTCCAGCTTTTTTTTAATTTCGTTTTTTTAAGTGTTTAATATTACGTATTTGTTTTACTTTGAAGCTCCAAAGAAACTGGTGTAGGCACGCGTATTCAAATATAGAGATATGTAAACAGTCAGAATACGGCGCTGCGGTCGGCAACGCCTATATAAGACAACAAGAGTCTGGCGCAGCTGTTACATCGTTTACTGCTGCTACAATGGCAGATTATCAAGATTTAAGTGAGTTTGAACGTGGTGTTATAGTCGGCAAACGAGCGATGGGACACAACATTCCGAGGTAGCGATGAAGTGGGGATTTTCTCGTACGGCCATTTCACGAGAGTACCATGAATATCAGGAATCCGGTAAAACATCAAATCTCCGACACCGCTGAGGCCGGAAAAAGACCCTGCAAATACGGGATCAGTGACGACTGAAGAGAATCGTTCAACATGACAGAAGTCCAACACTTCAAATTGCTGCAGATTTCAGTGTTGTGCCATCAACAAGTGTCAGCGTGCGAACCATTCAAATAAAAATTATCAATATGAGCTTTCGGAGCCGAAGACCTACTCGTGTACCCTTGATGACACAGCACGAAACAAAGTTTTACCCTTCGCCTGGGTTCGTCAACTCCGACATTGGACTGTTGATGACTGGAAAAATGTTGCCTGGTCGGACAAGTCTCGTTTCAAATTGTATCGAGCGTATGGATGTGTATGGGTATGGAGACGAGCTCATGAATCCATGGACCCTGCATTGCATGTCAGTAGGGGACTGTTCATGCTGGCGGAGGCTCTGTAATGGTGTGCAGTTGGAATGATATGGGACCCGTGATACGTCTAGCTGCTGGACAATGTGACACCCCACATGTCCAAAATTGCTACAGAGTGGCTCCAGGAACACCCTTCTCAGTTTAAACACTTCCACAGGCCACCAAAGTACCCAGACATGAACATTATTGAGCATAACTGGGATGTTTGAAGAGATCTCCATCCTCTCGTCCTCTTACAGATTTGTAGAGAGCCCTGCAGGATTCATGGTGTCAATTGCCTCCAGCACTACTTCAGACATTAGTCAAGTCCATTACACGTCGTGTTACGACATTTGTGCGTGCTCACAGTACTCCTACACAATATAAGGTAGATGTAGCAGTTTCTTTGGCTCTTCAGAGTAAATATTGCGTCATACAGTTATTGCTTGATGATGCGTTTGCAAGCTGACATCCGGCTAACAGTAATACAGGGTGTCCGAAAAGTCTTTCCCTGATTACATAAATTGATAACTCAGGCTAGAAGTAAGATACAAATATGAAACTTGTGTCGAATTGTTTACAACTTATCAAAGTTTTTTTTCTGTTTTAGATTCGCAGTACGTAAGTAATGAATGAGATGCAGTGCCCAAGAAGCCATGTTAACCAATCAGGAGAAGGCACAGTGTGTCATGTGGTACCATGAGACACGATCACCAACCACAGTGCAGAGAAATTTCCAGACAACATTTGGAAGGAATTCACCTGATGTCAAGAGCATTAAAGCCTGGTATGAGAAGTTCAAGAACACAGGATCGGTTGCTGACCTTCCGAGGTCTGGTCGAGCAAGAACCTCAGCAGACAGGGTGGAAGCCGTAAGGCGGTCTTTTCTGCGAAGTCCGAAGAAATCGGTGCGCAGGGCCTCACGTGAATTACAGATGCCAAAAGCTCTCTCCATGACATTTTACACAAACGTTTATTGTTTCGTGCATGCAAAGTGCAAATCGTTCAGGCTTTGTTGCCCAATGACAGTACACGTCGATATGACTTTGCGGTCGAAATGCTATCTCGTATTGAGGACGATGATGGTTATCTGAGACGAATTGCCTTTTCCGACGAAGCGACCTTTTTCGTCAGTGGAATAATGAATCGCCATAATGTGCGCATTTGGGGTTCACAACCCTCTGGCGAGGTCATGGAATGCACCAGAGGCAGTCCAAAGGTGAATGTTTGGTGCGCGCTATTGCACGATCGAATTATCGGGCCATTCTTCTTCGCTGAGGCTACCATCACATCTGCAGTGTATCTGGACATGTTGCAACTGCATGCTGTTCCTCAGCTGCTTCAGTATCACCCCGATGTCTTGTTTCATCAAGACGGTGCACCGCCGCATTGGGGTTTGGACGTCCGTGCCTATCTCGACATGACCTTTCCTGGGCGATGGATTGGTCGTGATGGGCCAACGGTTTGGCCTCCACGCTCTCCTGACATAACCCCATTAGACTTCTTTTTATGGTGTTATGTCAAGGACTAGGTCTACCGAACACGTGTTCCAGATCTTGAAACCCTGCGGCAACGGATAACCACAGTCGTTGAATCGATCCCTCCAGTGATGTTGGCTAATGTGTGGGCGGAAATTGCATATCGCCTAGCTGTGCTACGTGCTACCAAGGGTGCTCATGTGGAAGTTTTCTGATGTGTGAAAAAAACTTTCCTAGTTTGTAAACAATTAGACACCAGTTTCATATTTGTATCTTACTTCAAGCCTGAGTTATCAATTTATGCAATCAGGGAAAGACTTTTGGGACACCCTCTCTTAAATGGTGTCGGGACGTTCACAGTCCCCACGCGTTTAGATTGTGAAGAGATGAGACATTAGAGGTGTAGGATGAGGAACCCTCACAGAAGCGGACTGCGCCGTCCGATGTGTCGGCAGCAGGCGAGCTACCCGGAAGCAGGAAGAGGCCGGCCGGCCGCCTTCCGCGTGCCTGGCTTCCTCCGCAGCCAGCGTCCGTGTCCTCGTCCGCTCGCCGCTGTCCTCTCTGGCTCCTCAGCGGCACCAGCTCACACGCTGTGCAGAAATGTGCCTACATTTATAGTGCAAATACACATTTCGAGTGGCGATTAACGTACTGCATCCGTTACTAGTGTATAAGTGCTTTCTTGTGCTACTGTACTACAGTATCTACCGCCCTGTGACTTCTTCCCCCACCCCTGTCTCCTTCTTTCCTATGCATTCTCTCTCTCTCTCTCTCTCTCTCTCTCTCTCTCTCTCTCTCACACACACACACACACACACACACACACACACATTTGTGGTTAGGTTTATTGAATCATACTGTCAACGGCATGCTGCAGATATAAAAGTACCACACATACAGATAAATCACAATATAAACACTTTTAACAGTTATTTAGATTTTACAGTATTCGCACACTCGTAATAAATACAGCAAAAAATCCTGACAAGATACCAACTGTAGAGAAAATAAAATATAAGAAAGGAAAAAAAATGGTTCAAATGGCTCTGAGCACTATGCGACTCAACTGCTGAGGTCATTAGTCGCCTAGAACTTAGAACTAATTAAACCTAACTAACCTAAGGACAGCACACAACACCCAGCCATCACGAGGCAGAGAAAATCCCTGACCCCGCCGGGAATCGAATCGGGAACCCGGGCGTGGGAAGCGAGAACGCTACCGCACGACCACGAGATGCGGGCAGAAAGGAAATCAACAGAGATTGTGGAGCATATACCTGGAGATTAAAGTGCTAATGTATCAACGCATTCTCACCCAGCAACACGAAGAGGGCAGCGTGTCCACTTTTCAACCATCAGAATAATCTACAGAGATCTGACTTTCATTCACGAAACACCACAATACCCTTACGCTAATAACGCATCGAAACTCCTTCAGTAACGACTCCATACGGTTTGTGAGATGATATTGTTACCCTGTCTTTGTATCATACATCAGTCAAGAAATATTGCAGTACTAATTAGTCTATGGCATGTATCATGGGGCCGCGCGGGATTAGCCGAGCGGCCTAAGGCGCTGCAGTCATGGATTGTGCGGTTGGTCCCGGCGGAAGTTCGAGTCCTCCCTCGGGCATGGGTGTGTGTGTCTCTCCTTAGGATAATTTAGTTAAGTAGTGTGTAAGCTTAGGGACTGATGACCTCAGCAGTTCAGTCCCATAAGATTTCACACACATTTGAACACTCTTTTTGTATCATGGGAAGACTTACACGAGTACTGGCGTACATCATTTGCATATTGCAACAGCAATGCGAAAAAGATTCAGTATTAGCAGTCAACACGATATACTGTATTAAGCTGAGAACTCCCAATTGCAGGAGTCTTGCAACACTGTACATTAACCCACCACGTTATTTCTCTTTCTTAAGTTTGCCCAATGGGTGTGAAGCGGATGCGAGTAATGAGGGATCTAGAATCCCAAAAGCGTGAAGCTTATGCATTATTACACAGATTAGTACATCGTCATACGGACTTGATACATCGAAGGAGACTGCGGTGAGGAAGCTGCGCCATATGAACGCGGTCAAGACGCCGCTCTCCAGTGTAGCGTGATTCTCTTCATTTGCAGAAGCCATTTAGGGTGCTCCGCAGTATGTACTAGTTTTACAGTTACCATTTCAATTGTGTTTTAACAATATTTTCCAGATTTTTGCTTAAGGAAGAACTTAAGTGCAATCAAGAAGATTCAGGGTGACCGGCTGTTTAAATTGATTCGGTAAGATAACAGTAATTTGTGTAACCCATTTCGCAGGCCATATAACACCGGGAATTATGCCCACGTTGTAATGTCTCGGAAGGCAAATGTGCTATCATCGGGTAACCATTGTTTGTCAATCCCAGAGGCTTTGTTAGAACTTTGGTGCGTGAAAAGTGATTCTCAATTGTGAGATCAAACGAAATTGCTTGAGACGTAACTTATGGGCTGTAGATGCTTGCAGCAAAGTTTCCTGCCCTGCCTGTAACTGTATTTCTCATGTTTGGATCATTTTTTGTGATTTTAAACATCTTAACTCATCCCCATACGCCCGGTGAAGGAGAAAATGTGAGGACGCGAGATCACGTGAATAAGACGTGAGAGGAATTACTTTCCAACCCGACTCCTGTATAGCGTTATTTGTCTGTCTAACAGAATATGGGCGGCCGTTCTCGTGGAGTAGCAACACTTCACGCAGTCTTCCTGGTTGTTGTTCTTGGACTGCGACTGCAAGACGTCTCAGCTGTGGACATCATTAAAACAAAGGCGTTTTTCGTTGCGGCGGAACCTTCTCACGAAATTTCACTCAGCAATTTTCTCCTCCGAATGTGAAGATATTTTGCTAACGCCGATCAACATAGAGAGAGAAACGATCATCATACTAAAATTAGGGAACTCAGAGCTCGCAGGGAAAGATGTAGGTGTTCATTTTTTCCGTATGCTGTACGAGACCGAAATAATGGAGGATTATTGTGAAGGTGGTTCGATGAACCGTCTACCAGGCACATACGTGTGATTTGTAGAGTATCTGTGTAGAAGTAGATACAGATAGGATTGACATGATCAGCCAAAACGGTGACATAATCATTGGCAGAGCTGTAACCTTGCAGAGTAAACATGGGCCAAATGGAAAACTACGATATGGCTGCCCAAAGAATCGCCACCCCCCCTACCGCCACCCCTATCCCCCCCCCCCCCCCCCCCTCTGCACCACCTCCCGGTGTTTCGCACTTGGGACGTAAACTCGGCCAGATGTTGGAAACAGTGTGAAACAAGACTCATCTAACCAAAATACTTTTTCCTTGCTTCAGAGCCCAGGTTCTACTGCTTCAGCACCACGTTTCCCTATTATGGACATTTGCATCACTGGTGAGTGGTTTTGGAATTCCACCTCTCATTGCATTGCTCAGCTTATGAAGATCCCTTCGAACGGGTCATGAAGGCCGACAGGTACCCACCGGCCTCCGTGTCGTTTTCAGCCCGAAGGCGAGTTGCGCGGAGTGGCCGTGCGGTTTAAGGCGTTATGTCACGGACTGCGCGGCCCCTCCCGTCGGAGGTTCGAGTCCTCTCTCGGGCATGTGTGTGTGGGTTGTTCTTAGCTTAAGTTAGTTTAAGTAGTGTGTAAGTCTAGGGACGGATGACCTAAGCAGTTTGGTCCCTGAGGAATTCACACACATTTGAACATTTTTGAACCAGAAGGCGTCACTGGATGCAGATATGAAGGGGCATGTGGTTAGCAAACCGCTCTCCCGGCCGTATGCCAGTTTACGAGACTGAAGACTCTACTTCTTAGTCAAGTAGCTCCTCAGTTTGCCTCACAAGGACTCAGTGCACTCCGCTTGCCAACAGCGCTCGGCAGACCGGATGGCCACCCATCGAATTGCTAGTCCAGGGCGACAGCCCTTAACTTCGGTGATCTGACGGGAACCGGTTATCACTACAGCAAGGCCGTTGGCAGTTTTTCGTGAAAGGAAGATAACGATATACCTAGCTGGCAGTTATTCAATATTTAAAAAGTAAAAAACGGAACGTGGTGTGAGTTTAATGCTTTACGTTTTGTCATCTGAAATCCAATAAATAAATGTTACATTCGTGTAGAATGTACTTCACCTTAATAAACACCTCACGAGTTTTTAAGAAAGGGAAATACGTCGGATTAAGGATCTTTGCCGGGTAACCCTGTAAGCCTGAGTTGTCTTATAGTTTTCCACCCCGTTTTAGCGAGTTCTGCATTAGTACCTGAATCCTGCCTCACACACACGCTATACCACCTCATTATTTAAAACAGAGTTTCCCCACAATTTTGGAACTCATAATACGGAATGTCTCCCTTTCTTGCCTTCATCGACTTCTGTTATGAGACAATGTGAGACTGTGCGGTCAACGAGAGTATCCACGAACCTAAGTTGATATTGGATCTAAAAGACGAGTGGTTTTCAAGGTGTTGACTCAACACTCAGTATGAGTCGCAGAGGTTAAACAGGAAGAAGTATGTGTTTGTCATCCACTTGGTGCAGTTAACGTTGAGAATTGCAATAGTTGCACAAAATTTGGAAAAACCACAAGGAAGGGATCCTTGAAATAAAATCAGATGCCAGCCAAGCTTGCAGGTTGTGCTGTTGTATTTGTCCGTAAACGGCACCTGTGCACTGCCGTCAATACGTTGCAAGTGTCGGTCGTGAGCAGAACAATGTTCTGTGCACTGTTGACTGCGTTGTATCGGAGCTAAGTGAATTGGAATGTGGACAAATTGTTGGTGCTCGCATAGCGGGTACTTCCTTAACAAAGGGAGCTGAAGTGTTTGGTGTTTCAGGAGGCACCGTATCGAAGATTTATACCACATACAGGGAAAGCGGAAAAACATCATATGCAAGTCACAACGCTCACGAAGTGTGTGTTGAGCGATTGTGACAAACGGTCAATTAAAGACTATTGTGACGCAAAAGGTGAAGACGACAGCTGCAAAAGTAACAGGAGAACTGAACATCGCTCTCTAGAACCCTACAGCAGGAACAACACGGACGGAGCTCTTTAAACTGGGGATTGCAAAGCTAGCTGGAATTCCAAAACCACACATCAGTGATGCAAATGCCCATACCATAAAACCTGGACTATATTTGTTACATCTATCGCGTCGAACAATTTCTCAAATAGATAATGGGAGTTAGAAATTCTCTGACAGAGACAGAACGCGCCTCCCTATAACGGACACAGATGACACCGACAAACATAACCGTGACATCATTTGTGCTTTCAGTAACTTTTTGAGACCATTTATGTTCAGGTTACACAGTCGTACTAAATGACTACCGGGGAACGTTAACGGGGACCGAAATGAATTTCAGGATCTGGACATTCTCACGTGAGAGAGCCTACGGCTACACATCGTCAGGTCAGTTGATATGATCGTCAGTCTTAAATAAAGGATTACAGATTGTGCGCCGAAACTCGCTAAACAGTGGGAATCCGGGTTTAAGGCCCAGCCAGGAACTGATTTTCATTAGGCACGACATATTCACTGACATGCAGTTCAGCATTTTCTGCGTGTAGTACATGGGTATTACTTTATGTTTGTGAATTTCATTACATTCCTCTCCATCGATTCCATCCACTGAAACTGAGTGAATATAATTTAAATGGCGTCTTCTTTAGCCGTTAAGGAAGATGCCGCACATTTTTTTACATGAGGCAACCAGAAAATGCGTCCTGCTTAATTTCGGTATTTGCTCTAAAAAATTTAATCTTTTTGTTTCATCTCTACGTTGCTAAGTATGTTAGCCCACAAGCACTGATCTCTGGAATATGGGTAGTCAGTGCACTCTAATCTCTATTCTGTAGCTGGAAACTTTAGTTTATCGTTTTGTAGTAAATGACGTTGGATTATCACTCGAGCATCCTTTTGTACGATTTCTTTCTTTCCTTTGATTACCCCTAGTTGTTGTCGCTGTTACGTAATGCTTAATCCACCTGAAAATTTGCAAGCCATCAACCTCAGTTTCTTAATTTCTTGTTTTACATACCGTTACTGCCTCGTTTCATTTGGCCACATATTTACTTCGATGCTGTTTCTTTTCCATTGGTTTGTAACTTCTCGACCTCTCAAGTACTTCATTTATTATCATTATGACATAAATTATCTGGTCAGCAGTCTCTGAACAACCATTGTTACTCGTTAGAAATACGTCAGGCGTGTAGTTAATGGTAAATAGCGGCTTCTTCTGCTGATGCACTGAGCACTTAACATCTGAGGTCACAGTCCCCTAGAGCTTAGAACTACTTAAACCTAACTAACCTAAGGCCATCACACACATCCATGCCCGAGGCAGAATTCGAGCCTGCGATCGTAGCGGTCGCGCGGTTCCAGACTGAAGCGCCTAGAACCGCTCGTCCACAGCGGCCGGCTGCAAGTTGATAGAGGCACAGCATCGAGACACTACATTACCTGCAGGTGCTCTGACATGACCACACCGGTTAATACTCTTAAATTTCTTCCAACCATGATGCAGTTCTTTCCATTGTGGACAGGAGCATTCCTAAGCTTATACCAAAAAGATTATAACCGTGCTATTACCACAGCGCAAAGCTGTGAGGTAAAATGTTTTCAAAACTCTCTGTTCTTTTTCACCTCGTTTAACACTAATACTAGGGAAAACAGCTCCGCCGGATGACAAAATCTCTACGGGAATTCCCGGTCGCCAAAACACACCCAAGTCTGTGGCACTCGGGAGGAGTCCTCCAGATCAACACACTCCCATCTGAGTGCTGCACCATAACCTGTTACAATAAACCTTATGTAATACACTACCCAGCAATGACAGCGTTGTACAATGAGGTTAAGAAATGACATGCTTAGTTCAAAGTGGCTCCTGGATAGCCACCTATATCAATCAATTTCAATGGCCTGTATCTATCCACATACCGCAAGGTACGTTAAGGTTTATGCCAGAGTGTACTCAACTATGTTTTCCAACCGTCTCTGCCATTCGCAAATGGCGCGAATGACCTCTGACTTCGCTGTGTTCGGGTCGTGATGATTTAGCATGACGTATCTGGGAGGAAGTAACATATTGCTCGTCTCTTTCCGGAACGTAGTCTCTTAGAATTTCAACATTAAACCTCCCCGTGATGCACAACGACACACAGGTAGCGTCTGCCACCAGAGTTTGTCCAGTATCTCTGTAATGCTCTCGCACCGACTAAGCAATCCGGTGGCGAAACGTGCCGCTCTTAGTTGGATCTTCCCTAACTCTCCTGTTATCCAACCCGGAAGGGGTTCCACACTGATGATCAATACTGAAGAATCGGTATTCCAATTGTTTTGTGTGCCACTTCTTTTGTGAATGAATTACATTTCCTAAAGATTATCAGAATGTATCTCAGTCTAGTATCTGCTTTCGCTACAGTTAGTGCAATTAGATTTATGTGATCATTAAACCTTACGTTACTCTTAGTTGCACTTAGATACTTTGCAGTATCTGCACCTGTGGTCTAGGGGCGACGTAATTAAATAAATAAATAATAAATAAAAACAAATTATAGACCTGTGGAGCTTATCGCCTTGGGGAGAGTTTTTGGGAATAGATAAGAGCAACGCCTGAAGGGGAATAATTCATTTCTCTGTGGTATAAGTAAAGTGACGGTGCCAAGTAGGGGTAGATTTTATTTTCGTTTCTGTTTTATTTTTGGAGATTAAACTTAGTTACATAGGAGATAGATCCACGACCTCCCACGAAAGAGGGGAGCAAAGTGTCTTTTATTACTACTCAAAACGTTCTCGATCCCGGTTTCGAATCGCGCCACCGCTTAAATTTTAAATAAAAATCATCAGCAATGGCGGACGAAGACTTTCGCGATGAGAAGTCACCCTCATTCTGCAACGGCCTTGTCAAACATGGCGGACGAGTAGACAGAAGCTCAGGTCAGTCTATTGCCCTTGGGGTGGCAAACTGTCCGCAAAGGAGGAAAAATCAGCAGTGATCAACTCCATGAAGATGTAGAAGGCAATGTAAGCCACTGAAATAAAGACACGTTTGGTGTATTCAAAGGACATGTGTCCCGTAATTGAAAAAGTGTCGTAATGATCCCTCCATTGGCAAAAAATTCCGGAATAAATCCCAATTCGGATCTCCGGGAGGGGACTGCCAAGGGGAAGGTGAGCAAGAGAAAAATACAGAATAACCAAAGAAAGGATAACGTTCTGTGAGTCGAAGCGTGGAATGTCAAAAGTTTGAAAGTGGCAGGGAAACTACAAAATCTAAAAAGAGAAATGCTAAATCTCAGACTAGATATAGTGGGGGGTCACTGAAGTGAAATGGAAAAAGTACAAGGGTTTCTGGTCAGATGAGTATAGGGTTACGTCAGTAAGAGCAGAAAATAGTATAGCTGGAATAGGATCCGTTATTAATAGGAAGGGAAGACATAGTGAGTTACTGTTAACAGTTCAGAGATAGGGTTGTTCTCGTCAGAATCGACAGCTAGCAAACACCAACAACTACATTTCAGTTATATATGCCGACATCGCAAGCCGAAGATGAAGAGATGGAGAAAGTATATGAAAATATTGAAACTCTAATTCAGTATGCAAAAGGAGGTGAAATCTAATTGTCATGTGGGACTGGATTGCAGTTGTAGCAGAATGAGTATAACAAAGTGTTACGGGAGACTATGGGATTGGTAGTAGGAATGAGAGAGGAGTAAGACTAACTGAACTTTGTAATAAATTTCAGCAAGTAATAGCGAATACCCAGTTCAAGAATCACAACAAGAGGAGTTAATCTGGAAAAGCCTGAGACATACGGGAAGATTTCAGTTAGATTACATTATGGTCAGGCAGAGATTCGGAAATCAGATACTGGATTGTAAGGCGTACCCAGGAGCAGATATAGACTCAGAAGAATCACAACAGGAGGAGCTATATCTGGAAAAGCCTGGGACATACGGGAAGATTTCAGTTGGATTACATTACGGTCAGGCAGAGATTCGGAAATCAGATACTGGATTGTAAGGCGTACCCAGGAGCAGATATGTACTCAGATCACAATCTAGTAGTGATGAAGAGTAGGCTGAGGTTAAAGATATTAGTCAGAAAGACTCAATACGCAAGGAAGTGGGGTACGAGAGTACTAACGAATGAAGAGATACGCTAGAAGTTTTCTGAGACCATAGATACTGCGATAAGGAGTAGCTCAGAAAGCGGTTCAGTTAAAAGGAATTGACGTCTGCCCGCATCTCGTGGTCGTGCGGTAGCGTTCTCGCTTCCCACGCCCGGGTTCCCGGGTTCGATCCCCGGCGGGGTCAGGGATTTTCTCTGCCTCGTGATGGCTGGGTGTTGTGTGCTGTCCTTAGGTTAGTTAGGTTTAAGTAGTTCTAAGTTCTAGGGGACTGATGACCATAGATGTTAAGTCCCATAGTGCTCAGAGCCATTTTTGAATTGACGTCTCTAAAAAGGACAATCACAGAAGTTGGAAGGAAATCATAGAGACAAAGAAGGTAACTGCGAAGAAACAATGGGTAAAACAAGAAATAACTGAGTGAGGTTGCGCAGTGACTAACACACTGGTCTCGCATTCGGGAGGACGACGGTTCAAACCCTCGTACGGCCTACCTTATTTAGGTTTTCGTGATTTCCCTAAATCACTTCAGATAAATGCCGGGATGGTTCCTGTGAAATGGCACGGGTGACTTCCTTCCGCATCCATCCCTGATTCGATGGGAGCGATAATCTCACTGTTTGATCCCCTTCCCCGAATCAACCAACCAACCGACCACAAGAAATACTTCAAATTGATCGATGAAAGTGAAACGGTACAGTAGTTTCCGTTCCATAAGCAGCAGGTTTCGCTGCTCGCTCGCACCGGGAAATACAAACGGGGGCGGCTCCGCCGCCAACTTTATTGCTCGACGCTGCAACAGAACCCATGTGCCCGGGTGGAAAGAAATGTGTCAGGCTTCATATTTATATGTGTCATGTATTATGCATTTATTGTACGTGAATGTAAATTTGCACATGAACTTTCCTAATCCTCCTCACACCTTTCCATAAAGCGTGGCCAAATCTTAGTTGGGGAGTAGTTCTGTAGTATAGTAGTGCCAACCTTACTCCCGGATGGGGGATCAGAGAGACAGCACAGGCAGGTCAAAGTCAGAGATGTTCCAGTGTCACAAGATAGAGAGGTTGGTCACGGCCAAGTGGTTCGACCATCCCCTCCACCGGGGCCCAGGAAGACCTCCGGGTGCCCGCGATATTCTAAGAGTGTTACAGAAGACGGATAAGTGAGCAGACGTGCCCTCGGTGCGTCTGTCTCGATGTTCACGCGTGGAAGAGAGGTATTAGAATATTTGCACTAATTCTTTCATTTCCAGCTTCTGATTGTGTAAGGAAATGAATGTTCTCGTTTAATTTCGGAAATTTGACTCGCCCCCCTGTGTTAATGTATCTGGTCTCCAGTTTGTCCGTTATCCTCCTCACATAGTGGATGTCCCATGTAAAATATTGGGAGACTTTGGTGGTATACATTTGGCCAACGCCATTCCGTCTTGCCCTTAGAAATGTGCGTGCCGATTAATATATAATATACCCAAGCTGTAAGTTATAAAATTGTAATATCTGTAAACTGGAACAATTGCTGCAATCGCTGTAAAGTCGAGTGATAATGTTTAAAATAAATAGGTAATAAATTGTCATCAATCTTTAACATACCCTACAAATCACATAAGAGTCAAGTTCAAGAAATTCATTTAAAATAAAAGATATAGAATGCAGGGACCCACACATCAGCGTGTGAGCCCTCCAGCCCCTTGCCTAGTATCGTACAGAAAGGGCACGCTCTCTAGGTAGCGCTCTCAAGCTACCCTCCCCAGTTATCCATTGCGCAATTTTCATTCAGGGCTTGACGACATCTACTTTCATCTGGCGTCCCTAGGCAAGGAGATTTGACGGTAATCTTTCAAAAGAAGTAAGTACAAAAATGTTCAGGCAACTTGAGGAATATAGAAATCAAGCCACTTAGGAATGAAATAAAGAGGAAGTGCAGGGAAGTTAAGGTGAAATGGCCGCAGGAAAAATGTGGAAAAAATCGAAAAAGAACTGATTCTTTGAAGGACTGACTCAGCAGATAGAAAAATCAAAACAACCGTCGGTGAAATTAAAAGCATGGGCGGGGGGGGGGGGGGGTGTTTAACGTTAAGAATGCAACGTTAATTCCACAACTAAATGCAGAAGAACTCTGTGTGGGGGAAGACTTGTCTGATTACGTTATGGGGGAAGAAACAGGAGTTGATTCAGAAGAAATGGGGGAACCATCATTAGAGTCGGAATTTAAGAAAGCTTTGGAAGTCTTACGACCGGATAAGACAGAATGGATGGATAACATTCCATCAGAATTTCTAAAATCATTGGGGGAAGTGGCAACAATACTACTATTCACGTTGTCCTATAGAATTTATGAGTTTGGTGATATACTAGTACTATGAGACATTCGGAAGAACGTCAACCACACAATTTGGAAGACTGCAAAAGACAAGTGCGAGAATTATAGCACAATCAGCTTAACAGCTCATGCATCCAAGTTTCTGACAAGAATAACATACAGCGGAATGGAAAAGAAAATTAAGGGATGTGTTAGATGACTAACAAATTTGGCTTTAGGAAAGGTAAAGGGACCAGAGAGGCATTTCTGACGTTGCAGTTGATAATGGGAGTAAAACTGAAGACACGTTCATAGGATTTGTCGACCTGGAAAAAGCGTTCGACAATGTAAAACGTTGCAAGATATTCGAAATTCTGAGAAAAATAGTGGTAAGCTATAAGGAAAGTCAAGTGATATACGTTAAGTGAAAGAACCAAGAGGGAAGAACAAGACTGAAAGGCCAAGAACGAAGTGCTCCGTCTAAAAAGTGTTTAAGGCAGGGGCATAGTCTTTCACCCCTGCTGTTCAGTCTCTACATAGAAGAAGCAATGACGGAAATGAAAGAAAGTTTCAAGAATCGGATTAAAATTCAAGGTGAAAGGATATTGCTAATAAGATTCGCTGATGACATTATCTAGCCTCTGTGAAAATGCAGAATAATTACAGGATCCGCTGAACTGAGTGAACAGTCTAATGAGTGGAGAACATGGACTGAGAGTAAATCGAAGAAAGAGGAAGGTAATGAGAAGTACCAAAAATAAGAACTGCGAGAAACTGAGCGTCAGGACTAGTGAAGTAGATGTAGGTAAGGAATTGTACTACCTAGGCAGCAAAATAACCCATCACGATTGGAGCAAGCAGGACATCAAAAGCAGACTAGCACTGGAAAAAGGTTCATTCCTGTCTAAGAGAAGTTTACGGGTATCAAACATAGGCCTTAATTTGAGGAAGAAATTTCTGAGAATGTACGTTTGGAGCACAAAATTGTATATTAGTGAAACGTGGACTGTAGGAAAACCATAAAACAGGAGAACAGAAGCATTGGGGATGTGATTTCACATAATAACGTTGGAAATTGAGTGGACTGATAAGGTAAGGAATGACAAGGTTCTACGCAGAATCGGATATGAAACGGATGTATGGAAAACACTGGCAAGAAGAACGGATAGGATAATAGCACATATGTTAAGACATCAGGGAATAGCTCCCAGGGACTAGAGGGAGCTGTAGAGGGTAAAAACTGTAGTGGAAAGCAGGGACTGGAATAAATTCAGCAAATAATTGAGGACGTAAGTTGCAAGTGCTACATGTGCTACTCTGAGACGAAGAGATTGGCACAGGACAAGATTTAGTGGCGGGCCACATCAGTCCAGTCAGAAGAAAAAAAAATCGAACAATACTGGAAATCGCCTATTTCTGCGCACTACGCTACGTTCGACGTCAACTACCAGTCCCTGCACCAACCGTCGACACCCTGCAGGTCTTCCTATCTTTCACTACAGCCTTCTGGCGTTGCAACATTTCTGCAGACTACAGCATCGTCTTGCAACAACCTTATGAAGCTTCCGACATTATCCGCTAGATTATTTATATACAGGGTGATACCGTGGTGAAGTATAAGATTTCAGGGCTCATGGAAAAGGGTAAATGTATTAATTTCAGTTCAGGCACACTAGTCCGAAAACGACCAAAATCTATTCAAGGTACTCCTTAGCTTCGCCCAGAGCTCAAATTAAGGGCTCCAGCTTCCGAACCCTGATGTGACATACAGAATTCCAACTGAACAGGCCTACTCCCCAATACCCTCAGAAAGTTCTCCCTGTCGCTGGGCTAGTAACGGCGCAAGTAGCTTGATGCCAGAGAGGCAGGAAATCCAAAGCCTATTGTACAGTAACAATGAATTCCATTTACCTCCAAAAGTTTCACCAGATGCTACATTTACAGTAGTTGTTCGAAATTTCGCCTCCCCCCCTCCCACTCCCCCTGCGTCAATGCATGCGTGGCATCAGAGCACAAAGTTCCGTCATACCCGTTCTAATATTCCCACTGTCGTTTGAACAATGTCGCAGGCAGCGAGAATTCTTCCCAGGAGATTCACTTCGTGTCGATAGGTGTCTCGCACACAAGATTTTTCACATGGTCTCAGAAGAAGAAATCAAGTGGGGTGAGCAGATGAATGTGCTGACCACGAAACAGGTCCTCCTCTACCTATTCACCTGTCAGGGAACGTCTGATCCAGGTCTTCACAAACGCTTATGATGTTGGAATCTCAATCGTTGACATATAACGAGTGGAACCTGGATTGTATGTCTCTGATAAACACTATGTACATTGGTACACGTATTCCACCGTCAGACGTATCACAATGAGTTTCGCTTATAACTTTCGATTCGGTCGTTTCCGGATCAGGGTTCCTTACCTCAAAGTTATGCATTTACGTTTCTCCGTCATCCCCAACAGTTTGTATCATCATCACAGAAACAACCTGTGTATTGTAAACAGTAATGGTCTTATAAGACGCCCTTCATGTTCTCCAGAAACTAGCTTTCAATCTGTCGATTTCGCCCCGTGAAGAAAAAAGCGTTTAAATGTGCCTGCTACGAAGTCCTAAATGCAGTCAGGAATATGTTACGACACCCAGTAAGTTCGTATTTTGTTCACACAGTGACAGTACGTAATAGTGTCGAATGCCAACCTGAAGTCGAGAACAAGACACTAATCTGGTCTGGTCGCCGGTGTCTACGTTGCTCTCAATGTCACAGACGAACAGAGCGAGCTGAGTTTCACACGATCTCTCTTTGCAGAATCTACGTCGATATTGTTAATGAACAGTTTGCCGATAGCGATTTAGGTTTATAATTAGATGCACCTGTCGAGCGATCCGTTTGCAATAAACGAATGGCCTGTGCTTTCTTCCCGTCACCAGGAACACCTCATAGCACCTGTTAACCTACGATAAACTACTGCTAGAGGGGGAGCGATAACCCGGTTTAGTGCCTATCATCACAGAAACATCTCTGATATTGGCTGTCTCTCTGAAGGAATATTGGATTACTTGTAAATGCAGAGAGTGCTTTGACTGGCGCAAGAATGGCAGCGGCTTGCCACAACAGTAAGCGTTGTTACAACAGAACATAAGAGCGTAGTGTCAGCCTGCAGGCTGTCGTCCCGCTCATCGGCGCTGCGAGGAGTGCTGCCTAGGCCGGCCCCTGGGAAATACTGCGCAAGTGACGCGGGCCGCGCCGAGGCTGCTGGCTAATGGTGACGCCGCGCACACACAGTAGTCACACAGCAGCGGTAAATGGAACACGCCACCTGTAACAGGGGGCCACCGAGGAACGGCAGGACATGCCGTTGCTTTCTACAATGCGAGCATTAATAAGCAATGCGCGGCGTGTAATCTTGTGACGTGAGCAGTGCCAGCTACAGGCTACAACGATAATTATTGTAATCTGGAAGGTTTCCTGCAAAACACAACACAGATATGGTCTTTTTTAATTACACAGTTCGATTTCAGATCACGTGAACAGTAACACTGCGAAGTCATCATCATATAACATGTTTGAAAAGAAAGAAAGAAAGGGGCTAGTAACACACTAGCAAGTAAAATTGCAAATCTAATTAATTTCTACACGCAGTTTTAGCTACTCTGACTGACTGCTGCTACTGCATACTGCACTAATTCATACTGACGTTAAGCTATTAACCCTTGTGTATTACAATGCAATACGAAACGGAGTGTGAGCGGAAGACGTAAAAAGTGTGTGTGTGTGTGTGTGTGTGTGTGTGTGAGAGAGAGAGAGAGAGAGAGAGAGAGAGAGACTTGATGTACATAAGGGAGGCATACACCAGAAGCAGAACAAGTGACTCCCGATTGTAGATGCGATCATGAATAGCAAAGAAGTAGCTGGTGGTCACACGTGTGCACTAAACAGCGTGGAAAGTCGCTGTGCGCTGAAGTAAGGACTACAAACGTAGTTTAGCTGCAAATGCGAAACAAAGTTGGCACAGCACTTCTTAGCGGAAGTGTTATTTCATAGATACGTGACTGATTTTTATTAATTCTTCCTCTGTTCCATAACATTTAACTATTTGGGTCAGTTGTTTAAAACTACTGAATGTGATGTGTAGTGTTTAGCTGTTCAATTTGTTTTTAAATTGAAGTGTTTTCAACTGAGGAACGTATTTTTCTTGTTTGACATAAATTTTGACGGATCGATAAATAGATTCAGTGAAGGAGGTGTTACCGGAAGAGCGGTATGTCATCGTTCCGCAGTTCGTCGACTTATTGAGCAGTTTCGAGAGACAGGCTCAGCGTTACATCCCGAACGAAATGGAAGAACACCTAACCCAAACGAACAAAGGTAGTTATATATTACTTACTTACTTAGATATTTGTGAATTACAATTTATTTACTTTCCACGGTGAAAATTGACCTTTGAACGGAGCTTCTGTTAATGGCATGCACTCGTCTTCAGGCCACGAGTGGCCTACTGGGACCATCCGACCGCTGTGTCATCCTCGGTGGAGGATGTGGATAGGAGGGGCGTGGGGTCAGCACACCGCTCTCCTGGTCGTTATGACGGTATTCTTGACCGAAGCCGCTACTATTCGGTCGAGTAGCTCCTCAATTGGCATCACGAGGCTTAGTGCACCCCGAAAAATGGCAACAGCGCATGGCGGCCTGGATGGTCACCCATCCAAGCACCGACCACGCCCGACAACGCTTAACTTCGATGATCTCACGGGAACCGGTGTATCCACTGCAGCAAGAGCGTTGCCCTCTGTTAATGGCATAGTTAGAATTAATAGTGATAGCCAACTAATAATCTTCAGAGGACGAAGCATTGTTACTGTCAGTAGTACTGTCAGTTAACACTCATAATGAACAAAGTAAAGGGAGTTTATTTTCAAACTGATGCTAGTTTTTCACAGCGGATATGGTTATGTATACGTCGTACATGGAAGGATCTATGAGACAGGTAAACAGTAAATAATATAAGAGATCAAATTTTTCGATTTATTTCTTATTGAGTATGTCACTGTAAAGACCTCTATTAAAGAAAGCAGGTTCATCTTAATTTTCATGTTTCCCTTTAGCAACACTCTTTTCAAAACTGTGATATGCCAGAGTCGCTTCCCAATTTAAATTTCTGGGTTTGATATCGCTCTGTTGTTTCCTTAACTTTTTATATGCAGTTCCTTGCATAGTACATCTCCAGGCCTCAAACTTTACATATTAGAAAGCAAAACTGTAGGACGAAAGTAACTTTCGCATGATGTGTCACTGCCAAGTAACACAGATCTATGTAACTTGGACTATGAATACAATGAAGAGCCAAAGAAACTGGTACACCTGCCTGATACCGTCTAGGGCCCCCGCGAGCACGCGGAAGTTCCGCAGCACGACACGTCATAGACTCGACTAATGTATGAAGTTGTGCTGGAGGGAACTCTTGCCATGAATCCTGCAAGGCTGTCCATAAATCCGTAAGATTACGACAGGGTGATGGAGGCAAGCCATCCCAGATATGCTCAATAATGTTCATATCTGGGGAGTTTGGTGTCCAGCGGATGTGTTTAAACTGAGAGGAGTGTTCCTGGAGCCACTCTGTAGCAATTCTGGACGTGTGGGGTGTCGCATTGTCCTGCTGGAATTGCCCAAGTCCGTCGGAATGCACAATGTATATGAATGGATGCAGGTGCGCAGACAGGATGCTTACGTACGTGTCACCTGTCAGAGTCGTATCTAGACGTATCAGGGGTCCCATATCGCTCCAACGGCACACGCCCCACGCCATTACAGAGCCTCCACCAGCTTGAACAGTTCGCTGCTGACATGCAGGGTACATGGATTCATGAGGCTGTCTCCATACCCGTACATGTCCATCCGCTCGATACAATTCGAAACGAGACTCGTCCGAGCAGGCAACATGTTTCGAGTCATAAACAGTCCAATATCGGTATTGACGGGTCCAGGCGAGGCGTAAAACAATGTGCCGTGCAGTCATCAAGGGCACACGAGTGGGTCTTCGGCTCCGAAAGACCATATCGTTGATGTTTCGTTGAACGGTTCGCACGCTGGCACTTGTTCTTAGCCCAGCATTGAAATCTGCAGAAATTTGCGCAAGGGCTGCACTTCTGTAACGCTGAACGATTCTCTTCAGTCGTCGTTGGCCCCATTCTTGCAGAATCTTTTCTCGGCCGCACCATGTCTGAGATCTGATGTTTCACCAGATTCCTGATATTCACGGCACACTCGTGAAATGGTCGTACAGGAAAATCCCCACTTCATCGCTTTACCTCGGAGATCTCCCATCGTTCGTGCGCCGACTATAACATGACGTTCAAACTATTCTAAATCTTCATAACCTGCCATTGTAGCATCAGTAACAGATCTAACAACTGCGCCACACACTTGTCTTATACAGGCGTTGCAGACCGCAGCGCCGTATTCTGCCTGTTTACGTATCTCTGTATTTGAATATGCATGCCTATGCCAGTGTAGAAAGAACTACTGTGGTATTGTACAGTAATGTAAGTGAAAGAAATACGCAAGGAGACGAACAGAAATGACACTTTTATTCAAAGTCAATAATTGTAACAATTACGCTGAAGTGACCGTGATTAATAATGGTCCCTTGGACGTTACAATAGTCGGGACATATTGATTAACAGGGTGTTAAGACCATGGACAGCTGTGCATTTCTGCAGTGTGCCACGAGACTGTAAGGAGTTCTTGTGATAGGCCGTTCTATTCCTCCACCAGCGCGGTTGTCAACTCCTGAATGGTCATGGGTACACGTGGAAGTGCCGCAATAAACACCCCCAACATATCTCACTCATGCTGGATGGAATTTAAGTCGGTGGATGCGGTTGCGTATTGTCATTCAAAAACTGAAGCTAGCGCCGAATCGCGTCCCCGAAAAGACGCAAGTGGAGAGGGAATGCATTTCACAATTACGTTGATTAGTGAGTATACCGTGTTCAGATGAGGAGGTCAATACCCTCCATGCATCATTATGTCTCCCCATACTATAACACCTGGATTACCAACACGATCATGTTCAGAAAGGCTACTGAGTGCATTACGTGTTCCCACCTCTTGTCATATGAGAGTGCTTTCAGCATTGTTTAATATGAGCGTTTTGGTGGTTCAGGTGCCATGGCGCGGTGCGGAATGATGTTGCTCGGGTGTGCTGACCTTCAAATCTTTGAACACGCTACACTCACCGGCCTCTCCTTCCCCATGTGCGCTTTTTCAGGCGTGGATTTGACTCTGGCTTCATTTTCTTGGATGACAGTGCGCGACCGCATCGAACGGCACGGGTGTAGGAGCTCCTGGAAGGAGAGGATATTCGCCGAATGGACTGCCCGCCCCGTTTCTTGGCTTAACGGGGCTAAACCTCTTTGAAAGCATGAAAAATAGGTGACTTCCGTGATTTTTTCAAGTAATAATCTCCTATGTTGTTGTTGTGGTCTTCAGTCCGAAGACAGGTTTGATGCAGCTCTGCATGCTACTCTATCCTGTGCAAGCTTCTTCATCTCCCAGTACCTACTGCAGCCTACATCTTTCTGGATCTGTTTGGTGTATTCATCTCTTGGTCTCCCTCTACGATTTTTACCCTCCACGGTGCCCTCCAATACTAAATTGGTGATCCCTTGATGCCTCAGAATATATCCTACCAAGCGATCCCTTCTTCTGCTCAAGTTGTGCCACAAATTTCTCTTCTCCCCAATTCTATTCAATACCTCCCCATTAGTTATGTGATCTACCCATCTAATCTTCAACATTCTTTTGTAGCACCACATTTCGAAAGCTTCTATTCTATTCTTGTGTATGCTATTTATCGTCCTCGTTTCACTTTCATACATGGCTACACGCCAGACAAATACTTTCACAAACGACTTCCTGACACTTAAATCGATACTCGATGTTAACAAATTTCTCTTCTTCAGAAATGCTTTCCTTGCCATTGCCAGTCTACATTTTATATCCTCTCTGCTTCGACCATCATCAGTTATTTTGCTCCCTAAATAGCAAAACTCATTTACTACTTTAATTATCTCATTTCCTAATCTAATTCCCGGAGCATAACCCGATTTAATTCAACTACATTCCATTATCCTCGTTTTGCTTTTGTTGATGTTCATCTTATATCCTCCTTTCAAGATACTGTCCATCCCATTCAGCTGCTCTTCCAGGTCCTTTGCTGTCTCTGACAGAATTACAATGTCATCGGCGAACCTCAAAGTTTTTATTTCTTCTCCATGGATTTTAATACCTACTCGGAATTTTTCTTTTGTTTACTTTACCGCTTGCGCAATATTCAGATTGAATAACAATGGGGAGAGGCTACAACCCTATCTCACTCCCTTCCCAACCAATGCTTACCTTTCATGCCCCTGGACTCTTATATCTGCCATCCCTGTATTTTACCCCTGCCACCTTCAGAATTTGAAAGAGAGTATTACAATCAGTATTGTCAAAAGCTTTCTCTAAGTCTAGAAATGCTAGAAACGTTTATTTGCCTTTCCTTAATCTATTTTCTAAGATAAGTCGTAGGGTCAGCATTGCCTCACGTGTTCCAACATTTCCACGGAATCCAAAATTTTGTACAAGACATTTTCAATAATTTTCTAGCAGCATACATAGATTAATTGAAAAATATTAAATTCTAATAAAACACTGACTCGTTTAAATAAATGTCAAATTTTCACCGAAAACATCGAGACGAGAGCGTGCAACGAAAATAGAATTTTGAAGATATCCGTAACCGGCTTCGTATGGTGATACAGAATTCAATTGAAATGCCAGCATCAAATTCCGATCACAATCATATGTACCCTTATAAGTTATGTTTCACACCAATTTTTAAAAATACCGTTTCGAGAAAATCGTGTTTAAAGTTTTGGGTTACAGTTTTTGTAGTTACATTGTACATACCTCTAGTCAGCAACCACCCCTGCGCTATACAGCAATCCTTCCAGATCCAAAAGGAGGTCCTCCTCCACCTTCTTCGTGGCTACGGCGGTCCTGCAAGCCTTCACGGCAGATTCCATCATAATTTACCCTGTTCGCTCGATACCATTTTCTTCCCCTTTTGTGCAAAAGTTGTCACAGGCTGGTCCGATCTCAAGTTCGAGCACGTTCATAGTTTCCATAACGTCTGTGAGGCCGTCGGTAAAATTACATGCTGCCGTAATAGCCACGGTAACTATGTAGTTTCCGCTATGAATGGTTTTCGGAGACTCTTTTCACAGATCATCTTGTAACTCGATAACGGAGTTTCTGGCGAGCTTGAGTTGAACACTGCAATAAAGCAGACTATCCAGAAAACAATTTTAAGCAAAATATCGAGTTTTTTAATTTACAAAGAGTAAACTCCCACTGAGTACGTGTGGGATGCGTTGGGGAGGCGTCTTGATTCATGAGTCACAACTGGAATCGGTGAACTCTTAATAATATCCGTGTGTAACAATTTGTAGGGATTTGGAAACTGAGTTCAACACATTTGCTGTTGCTTTGATATTCTGAATATCAGTTCCTATCTCGACCGTGATAGTCTGGACATTAACATAGGTACCACGAACAGCCTTTACATATGATGTGGATTTCTTTGAATTTTGTGAGATTGTTTTCGGTAGCTACCTTCCTACCAGCGTTCCTTCGGTTTTGTACAAGTCGTGGTTTAATCAGATCCTGATTATTCTTTACAACTCGATGATTTTTCCACAAGGAAATTAGTTTTATTGATGCATAACTGAAAACAATATCCCTGTTCTTTCTTCATTTATTTGGCAGTAGTGAGACATACTTGAAATTTTGAGGAGGAGGACACCTTAGTATCTGGAAAAGGTGGTCAAAAGATACGTGGGATTACTCCGCCTACCGCTGCCTGTCTTTTTCTTTCGTTTCTGCGTAGAAATTAAAGAAGTGCCGCGAAAGCTGTGCTCTTGGGTCGTTAACGCACGGCATGATCGTTGTGTGCTGAGATAGCGGCGGCCTTGCAGCGCACTATCTCGTAAGATAGCCTTCCCGATACGGTTATCTCAGAGTCCTTTTAACTCACGCCAACCGAGGTTGCACTGTGACATGTTTAATACTTCTCTTTGAGACACCTACACGACTGCTAGGTTTCAGTGTATGAGAACAGAGCTCATAGTTGGAGTTCATGGCGAGCCGCGAAAAGCAAGCAAAATTCACCACTGTTATCCTTCTGCACCTTCCACTTGCACGTTATGGGCTAAATATCTCTCAGAAAGTGTCAAACTTTTTTTATTTTGTTTAACATAGTGACAGTTACATCATCACTAGAGAAGCAACACTAGCTTAATTGAATAACAGTTGAGCAAAGGTCGTGGCGTTATTGATGCAACAACGGAAACAGTACACGTAATGTCGTTTAGGGGAAATATGAAAAATGTCAAACTGCATAAACAATCCAGTATTTCAGACAGAACACAAAAAATGACAACGCGCAATGCATTCGTAACTATGTGGCAGCAAAATCCTATCGAAGGAGCTCAAACAATATCATAACAAATTTTAGTCATAAATTAACGGCCAGCCTGAATAAAATACGTAGAACAATAATGGCTCGCGGTGAGGTGTGACTGTAACAAGAAGATTAAAATTTGTCGCAATACAAAAGATTTCTAACTCGTAATTCGCAACAATTTTCGGAGTACAGACATAAATATTATCTCCTCTCAAATTTTATTCCCTTTCGCATTTTTATCGGTACGTTAGACTACAGAAACTGATCATCAAAGCGTTAACCGGTATGTAAGAGGTCTAGAGACTACAGTGTGTGTCTTTGCAAGTTGAAGCGTATGACTAAGAGATATCTAATTCAAACAGTGGCGTGCGACGAAGTGAAGCGTACTAAAGCAATCCCAAATTTCAGTGTTTATCATGGGAATGTATACAGATTGTAGATTGCTGAGCAAGGCGACATTGATTTTCTACGCACGTTGTTTTAGCATTCACTTCAACGCGCACAATTACGCAGAACTTTTCCCTGAACTTTTTTTTTAATACCAAGTAAATTTTATCTGTACATCGAAGAAGCAATGACGGATATGAAACAAAGGTTCATGAGTGGGATTAAAATTCGAGGTGGAAGGATAGCAATGATGAGATTCGCTCTTGACATTGGCAGCCTTATTGCATGTGAAGAAGAACTACGGGACCTGTTAAATGGGATGAACAGCCTAGTGAGCACAGGATATGGTCTGAGAGTAGACCATAGAAAGACGAAAGTAGTGAGTAGTAGCAGAAGAGTGATTATCGATAAACTTTTCAAAATTGGTGTCCACGAAGCAGACGAAGTTAAGGAATTCTGCTACTTTTGAAGAAAACGGTACATGACGGAAGAAACAAGGACAAAAAAACAGACTAGCACAGACAAAGAGGTCTTTCCTGACCCAAAAAGTATACTAGTATCGAACATAGGCGTTAATTTGAGGAAGAAGCTTCTAAGAACGAGCACAGCATTGTATGGTAGTGAACGAGACAGTGAGAAAATCAGAAAAGAAGGCAATCGAAGCACTTGAGGTGTGATGTTATAGAAAGATGTTAAAAATTAGGAGGACCGATAAAATAAGGAATGAGGTGGTCCTCTGCAGAACTGACGAAGAAAGGAGCATACACAAAACACTGAAGAGAAGAAGGGACAGGACGATAAGTCGTGTGTTAAGACTTCAACGAGTAACTTCCATGGTCCTAGAAGAAGCTGTAGAGAGTGAAAACAAATTGACGAGTACTACTCTTAAATGAAGAATTCGTGGCGGAGAGCATCAAGCATCTCTTACTGAAGGTTAGAAGCACTGGTTACACAAATAAACTTTATTATTTTTTGCCGCAATATGTACTACCATTAAATGTTTCGTGACTATTATTACACATTTCGAACTACAGCGTCTTAAGAACAACAGTGATGACTGAAAAATCAGGTCAAACATTTTGCTCTTATCATTCGGTCCTTTTTTTTTACCTTGATTACATATTAGTTTGGTTTGTATAACATTCTTTCGGTTTGGTTGTGTAGCCGTCTCATGTCCTGCAAGATAATGTATTTAGGAGTGAACTGACAAAAATCACTTCAACTGATTAACTGCACTAGCATTTTTGTAGATCTTTACCGTTTTTCGTTATTATCTTCATGTACAGTTTACATAAGTGTCGGAGATACACAAAAACGACGAATGTCATGGGCACCACGATTTAATTTACCATATGCTTTAGATTTTGGTCATTTTCCCTTATACCTTGCTTATGACATAATCAAGTAAAATTCAGTCTGTTTTAGTGTTCTTATTTATTGAATGTTACTATACATGCATAACTGCTTTCACAGGGTCCTTTTGATTTCGACAATTGTGGCCAACACTTCCTTCAAATCTGAATGGATTTGGTTTCCTTCAGCTGGTTGTGACAAATCTTCTCCCGCATTTTCCGGCCATCTGCACAGACATATCCCAATTCCCGTTCAATCATACTCCTTTACCTCTAATACACAGCCGTCATTCCTAAGCCATTTCGTCTTGCTTAACTATTTCAATATGCTGATGATACTACTTTCCTGCTGTCCGCCCCACCCTCCATTGAACGCACTCCTTCCAACTACACCTAAAAAACAAAAAAAAACAAAAAAAAAAAAAACAAATAAAAAAAAAAAAAAACGATGATTTCACCTCTTGGCGAAACCAGTCATATTGCTCCGTCAGTCTTGCAAAATCCCAGGCGATAATTTTACGAAAAACAACCTGAGCTTTCTGACGCTGGCAGTCCACAACTGTCCACTCCACCTAATTAAAACACTGAAATAATTGTACTTACACTAACAAAAATTAACTTAGAAGCCCTTCCTATTAGCTAACCATGCGAAAGAATAAGCACAGTAAACTAAAATTATTACCATGGTGAAACAGATAATACACTACTGGCCATTAAAATTGCTACACCACGAAGATGACGTGCTACAGACGCGAAATTTAACCGACAGGAAGAAGATGCTGTGATATACAAATGATTAGCTTTTCAGAGCGTTCACACGAGGTTCGCGCCGGTGGCGACACTTACAACGTACTGACATGAGGAAAGTTTGTAATCGATTTCCCACACACAAACAGCAGTCGACCGGCGTAGTCTGGTGAAACGTTGTTGTGATGCCTGGTGTAAGGAGGAGAAATGCGTACCATCACGTTTCCGACTTTCATAAAAGTCAGATTGTAGCCTATCGCGATTGCGGTTTATCGTATCGCGACGTTGCTGCTCGCGTTGGTAGAGATCCAATGACTGTCAGCAGAATATGGAAGGGTTGGGTTCAGGAGGGTAATACGGAACGCCCTGCTGAATCCCAACGGCCTCAGATCACTAGCAGTCGAAATGACAAGCATCTTACCAGCATGGCTGTAACGGATCGTGCAGCCACGTCTCGATCCCTGAGTCAGCAGATGGGGATGTTTGCAAGACAACAACCATCTGCAAGAACAGTTCGACGACGTTTGCAGCAGCATGGACTATCAGCTCGCAGACCATGGCTGCAGTTACCCTTGACGCTGCATCACAGACAGGAGCGCTTGCGATTGTGTACTCAATGACGAACCTGGGTGCACGAATGGCAAAACGTCATTTTTTCGGATGAATCCAGGTTCTGTTTACAGCATCATGATGGTCGCATCCGTGTTTGGCGACATCGCGGTAAACGCACATTGGAAGCGTATATTCGTCATCGCCATACTGGCGTTATCACCCGGCGTGATGGTATGGGGTGCCATTGATTACACTTCTCGGTCGCCTCTTGTTCGCATTGATGGCACTTTGAACAGTGGACGTTACATTTCAGATGTGTTACGACCCGTGGCTTTATCCTTCATTCGATCCCTGCGAAACCCTACATTTCGGCAGGATAATGCACGACTGCATGTTGCATGTCCTGTACGGGCCTTTCTGGATACAGAAAATGTTCGATTGCTGCCCTGGCCAGCACATTCGCCAGATCTCTCACCAATTGAAAACGTCTGGTCAATGGTGGCCGATCAACTGGCTCGTCACAATACGTCAGTCACTACTCTTGATCAACTATGGCATCGTGTTGAAGCTGCATGGGCAGCTGTACCTGTACACGTCATCCAAGCTCTGTTTGACTCAATGCCCAGGCGTATCAAGGCCGTTATTACGGCCAGAGGTGGTTGTTGTGGGTACTGATTTCTCAGGATCTATGCACCCAAATGGCGTTAAAATGTAATCACATGTCAGTTCTAGTATAATATATTTGTCCAATGAATACCCGTTTAACATCTGCATTTCTTCTTGGTGTAGCAATTTTAATGGCCAGTAGTGTAAATCCCTCGACGATCATGTATATGTACTACAAAACCCTCATCCGTCTCATCCTCAACTACGTACATCTTGCATTGATCTCTGCTCTACCAAGTCTTACGACGGCCACCAAACAGTGAACTTTATACAGTTTGCATATTGGAGCACACGGGCGCTCAACGACGCGGTTATCAGCGCCCTTGCACACATTAAAGGAAACGAATGTGGATAAAATTATGAAAATACTTGTCACGGAGTGAGGATGAACCCTATAAAATTACACTCATGCATTCACTCAGACCTCTCTTACTTTGACCTTTCCATGTCGGTTTACCCTGCTCAAGGCGTATTCCGTACAGGCTGGTGAAGTTCCTACTCCTCGTCAAACACGTGGAAAATTACACACATACTGTGTCTCTCGGAACGTGGACTCCCAACGCTCCACTTTATCCCCCATCATTGAGAACCACGTCATGTTATTCCGCCTCTATCGTTTTATCTCTCCATCCTCACATTACCACACACTTCACTTCTTTTTCCAGGATATTTGAACGCCTTCCTCTTCCAGACTATGGAATATTCGCATGTGAACCTGTGCGATTAATTACACTTTACCATATGTCTTCTTTTCCTTGAAAAACTACAAACCTACTCGACTTCTGCTACCAAAATTCCGTTTCGTGATCATCCCTGAAACCCATCCGGTATCCTTTTTAGTATCACTTCTTCTCCAGTTCCATCTGCATCCATATGTTTCAACCATAAAATATTACAGAGTCTACAGCACCAACATTCTTACAGTTTCAAGACCACGCTCATGATCTTTCTTATTCTTGTGGCCGTATCTTTTGTATTGTTTAATTGCGTTAATAAAAGGCTGAAACATGGCTGCTGACTATCCCTCCCTTCCGGCCCTTACTGGAAGGAATGTAAATATCAAATAAATAATAATAGAGACACCGTCAAAGTGTAAGTGGTGCAAAACGCGGCGCCTTTAGCGCTTGGAACAGAGCAATATGGCTTTAAGGAGTAATCAACAGTGCACACGGTACATCTACATGCTCAGGGAACGATGTCCAACCAGGTGTTTTACTGTAATAATGAAATTATTCTACATCTACATCATATTCCGCAAGCCACCTAAAGACGTATGGTGGAGGGTACTTTTTGTACCACTAACTGAGCCCTCTAACACTGTTCCACCCGTGAATAGTGTGGTGTCACCGCCAGACACCACACTTGCTAGGTGGTAGCTTTTAAATCGGCCGCGGTCCGTTAGTATACGTCGGACCCGCGTGTCGCCACTGTCAGTGATTGAGACCGAGCGCCAACACACGGCAGGTCTAGAGAGACTTACTAGCACTCGCCCCAGTTGTACAGCCGACTTTGCTAGCGATGGTTCACTGAAAAAATACGTTCTCATTTGCCGAGACGATAGTTAGCATAGCCTTCAGCTACGTCATTTGCTACGACCTAGCAAGGCGCCATAGCATTTGATAATTAATATTGTGAAGCTTGTACAGTAACGACAGATGTTCACCAATTGTGGATTAAAGTTAAGTATTACAGCAACTGCGTCCGTTTTCTACGTTCTCCTTTCCTTGTAATGTTCCAGACCTCACGCCAGCCTGCGTGAGCTAAACGCGTGCCTTTCGGCTACCTTACAGTGGCTTGGCTGTCTGGCCAAGTCACTACAAATAGCGCATGCGAAGATTGATTGTCGGTAAGCCTCTGTATTGGCTCTAATTTCTCGAATTTTCTCCTCATGATCATTACACGATACGTGTGTAGGGGAAGTAATATGTCGTTCGACTCTTTCCGGGAAGTGCTCTCTCGAAATTTCAGCAGTAAATAGTGACGGACAACCCCTCTCTTGTAATGTAGCTGAATGGGGTCTATTGAGCATCTCCGAACGCTCTCGTGCCTACTAAACGATCTCTTGACGGAACTTTCCGCTCGTCGTTGGATTTTCTCTCTTTCTATCAGTCCTGTATGGCAGGGATTCCAGATAGATGAACAATACTCAAGAATGGATTGAACAAGCGCCTTATAAGCGACGTCCTTCGTGGATGAGTTACATTTCCTTAAGGTTCTTCCCGTGAATCTGAGTCTGGCATCGGCTTTTCCCACAGTTTGTTTCATATGGTAATTCCATTTAACATCGCTCCGGATAGTTATTCCTAGATATTTTACGGCAGATACTGTTTCCAGCGGTTTGTCATCAATATTGCACCTATATAGAAGTGGAATTGGGTTGGGTTGTTTGGGGAAGGAGACCAGACAGCGAGGTCATCGGTCTCATCGGATTAGGGAAGGATGGGGAAGGAAGTCGGCCGTGCCCTTTCAGAGGAACCATCCCGGCATTTGCCTGGAGTGATTTAGGGAAATCACGGAAAACCTAAATCAGGATGGCCGGACGCGGGATTGAACCGTTGTCCTCCCGAATGCGAGTCCAGTGTCTAACCACTGCGCCACCTCGCTCGCTCGATGTGGAATTCTTTTCCTATATATTCGGTAGAGATATTGAGATGGTCTATGGCTTTTCGACTTGGCTCTATTTTGGTTAATAGCGAAATGAAAGACGAAGTTGATCAGAACATTATTTTATGGGCAGGAGAGTGCATGTCTCAGATCACCAAAGTTAAGCGCTGTCGGGCTGGGCTAGCACGTGGATGGGTGGTCATCCGGTCTACCGAGCACTGTTGGCAAGCGGGGTGCACTCGGCCCTTGGGAGGCAAACTGAGGAACTACTTGATTGAGAAGTGGCGGCTCCGGTCTCGTAAACTGCCATACGGCCGAGAGAGCGGTGTGCTGACCACATGGCCCTCCATATTCTCATCCAGTGACGCTTGTGGTCTGAGGATGACACGGCGGCCGGTAGGTCCCTTTGGGCCTTCATGGCCTGTCCGGGGGGTGTTTAGTTTCAGTTTAGAGTGCATGTCAGACTATGCCAGCAGTGCTGTTGTTCACAAAGCTGGTGAACTGTTATTCGCGTTTCAGCCACACTGAACATGTATGAGAAGCGGCCAGATCAGTTCACTGAGCAGTGACATCGTTGCTTCTGCGGATCACGCTCCATTTGCCGCCACCAGCAGCCACAATAGCGGGTAAAAGTATGGCGATGTCCTGAGGAGAGGGCCTAAACCGGTTCCTAACGAGTAAAAATCTGGAAACGGGATTGAGACTGTTTTTATTTGATTTTTAACTCAGGAAGGCGCGCGAGATGGTTGGTGACTAACGTACAAATTCCTTGCAAATGTGTCACTCTCTCTACTCCGGAACGGAAATCTTCGGTTTTTTTAACAATAATGGCACGTGGTGAGTAATGGATTCTATATAATAAATGTGGTATCTCTGGACAACGCTTTTTATGTCAGGTAAGTAAAAAAAGCAGTGTAATGGCGACTGCCAGTGTTGTGCTGAAATTCATCTTTAAAATTACGGGGCAGTGAATGCTGAGGAGTTTCCAAATTTAACTGGCTGAATTCATCAAGAAACACGCTAACTGCAGAAAATATTTAATTCAGGAAATGACAAGGAAATGAAAATTTAAAAAACTATACGTGTCACAGTGTGAAGTAATCTCCTCCCTTCACGCCCACATAAATGTCGTGTTTTAAATTTTTTCGCCATTCAGGAAAGATTTCTGCTCAGAAATCAGTTTTAGGAATTTTTTCAGTCCAGAATGTAGAATTAACGAATATGTTACTGATGTACCGGTTGTTGTGATCTTCAGTTGCAGCTTTCTACGCTATTCAGTGCGAGTCTCACCATCTGTGCATAACTACTGCAACTTACATCCATTTGAATCTGCCTACTGCTTTTAAATCTTGATCTCCCTATATAAATTGTTATCCACCACACTTCCTTCCACTATCAAACTGGAGATTCCTAAACGCCTGAGCGTATGTCCTGTCAACAGAGCCCTTCTTTTAGTCAAGTTGTGCAGTAATGATCTTTTCTCCCCATTTCATTCAGTACCTCTTCATTAGTTTCGCTACCTATCCATCTAATCTTCAGCATTTTTCTGTAGCACCACATTTCAAAACGTTCTATGCTCTTCTTGTCTGAGCAGTTTATCGTCCAAGTTTTAGTATCTGTACAAGGCTACATTCCAGACAAGTAACTTTAGAAATACTTTCTAGTACGTAAAGTTATTTTTGATGCTGGAAAGTTTCTCTTTATCAAAAATGGCTTTGTTGCTATAGCAACTTTTCATTTTATACCTCTCTGCTTTGCCTGCAATCAGTCAAATTGTTGCTCAAATAGTAAAACTCACCTATTATATTTAATGTCTCATTTCATAATCTAACTAGCTGAGTACCTGACGCTGACTGGGTAAATATTTATTCTCATCTTCTTTTAGCCCATCTCCTACTTCCCCCTCTCGTTATTCATCCCCTCCTTTAACTCTTCCACCCGCTCTCTCTGTCCAACTCCTCCAACCCCCACACTCTGCCCATCCCCTCCCGTCTCTCTTCCTCCCCCTCCCCCCCTCTCTGTCAATCTGCTCCCCCACCCTCTGACCATCTGCTCCTTCCCTTCTGTCCACATCTTCCTCCCCTTTAAACTCATCTCCTCCTCCCTCTCCTCTGCCCATCTCCTCCTCTTCCCTATCTCTATTCATTCCCACTCCCTCTGTCTGTCCATCTACTCCTCCACATTTCTCTCTTCAAGTTATCATGCTCACTCCAATAGGAGCCTTGCGTTACTTACCATCACAGTATTTCTTTCCAGAATGTAAATAACATGTGCACGAAATTTGGTTGAAATCATTCCAGGGGTTTGGTATGCGATTTTGCCCAAAGGTTTTACGGCGTACGAAACACATCATATGTATTTCACATCTATTGAACATATTTTACACGTATTTGTCCACGTATTGCACCTGCCTCTATAGCGAATTTCGCCCTTAGTTTCATTTTCACACAGCTCAATGTCGTATCTCCTGAACCATGTGGTCACAATGATATAATTTTGTAGGTACATCCAGTGGGGTATGTGGCTATTGTCCGCAAAATGTGTTGTGAATAGAGTTGGAAGTGACGAAGTAATAAATTAAGACGTCATACATGATGTCACTGTTTTTTTTACGCATTTCAGTGTTTATGACGTCTTATCTAGTGACCTAAAATGATACATTTTTCTAGTTTGATTCAGTGGTGTATGTGGATACCGTCTGCGAAATGTGTTGTGAATAGAGTTAGCAGAAAGAAGTAACAAATTGAAACGTCGCATTTTTTCGCGCATCTCAGTATGTGACGTCATTTTTCCTGAACTATGTGTCGTACAGTGATATATTTTTGTACAAACATTCTGCGCCAGATGTGGATACTGTATGTGAAAAGTGTTGCGAATAAAGTCAGTAATAATGAAGTAATAAATTTAAAAGCGTTGCAGTTTTTCACGCATCCCAGTGTTTACGATGTCGTGTCTCCTGATCAATGTGTCGTACAATGATACAATTTTTCTGTACATTCAGTGGTATACATGAATACTGTTTGCAATAGGTGTCACGAATACAATTACTAATTAAGAAGTAATAAACTGAAACATGTTTCATGCGGCAGTTTTACTGCATGAATAACGAAAATATAGTAAGCGATAAACTTTTTCCCTTTCTTTACTTTGTAGGGTTCGTCAGCGGGAATAAGTTTGATAAAGGTTTGAAGTTATGTGTAATGTTTGTTGCAAGTCTCTAAGTGCCCTCATTCTCAAATACTCGATGAGTTAAATATGAGTATTCGCACGTCGTGAGCTACTCTGATTTTTCACCACTACCCCTACTCCTTTGATAGGTAGGGGGCTCTTCTCCCATAGGGCTGATTTGCAGACAGTAAGGGATGTGTGTACCAAGTTTGGTTGAAATCGGTGCAGCGGTTTGAGGGGGAGGGGGAAGGTGGGGGGCACACGCATACTCGTAGATACATACACACTTAGGTAACATACGAGATGTGTACATCATTTTTTATAATTTGTATGGCTTCCCTCTGTATCGCCTGATCTGATTTGACTGCGTTTTGTTGACCTCCTTATAACCTCTTCTCAAGATACTACTTTTAACTGAAGTCCTTTGCTGCCACTGACGGAATCACAAAGCTATCGGCAAACCTCGAAGTTTTTATTTCTTGTCCCTGATCTGCAATTCCCGTTCTAAATTCCTCTTTTAGTTCCTTTGTTTCTCAAAGTATTGAATGAACAACATTAGCGATAGACTACAGTCCTCTCTCCGTCCTTTATCAAGTGCTGACTTCTTTTAACGTCCTTCGATTTTTGTAAATGCAGCCTGGTTTCTGTACAAGTTGTCAATAACCTTCCGTTCCCTTTGTTTTATCCCAGCTACCTCGAGAATTCCCAAGAGAATATTCCAGTCGGTATTGACAAAAGCTTTCTCTACGCCTACAAATGTTATAAACGTTAGTTTTTCCTCCTTCAACCTATCTTCTGTAGTCGTAGAGTCAGTGTTGCCGCACCTGTATCCTGCATTTCTTTGGAACCCAAACGTATCTTCCCCGAGTCTTTCCATGCTTCTGTAATTTGTATAATTTTCGTGCAACCTTAATTAAAGTACTGGTTCCGTAAATTTCAGACCTGTCGTAAGTTCTTTTTTTTTTATTAAGAAATATTTCTTTATTCTTAATGTATGCTACTATTTCGTCTGTTTCATATTTTTGGATACCACATGATATAGTTTTTTCCCAAAGGTCTCAATAATTCTGAGGGATGTCGTGCACTTCAGAAGACTTGTCCCGACTTAGCTCTTTTCAGTGCCCTGTCAAATTCTTCTCTCATATTATATCTCTCATCTCGTCTTAACTAGTTTCTGTTCCCTTCCCTTAATATTGTCTTTAACTTACTGGTTTACGGTTGTAAAACGTGTATGGTATCATTAATGCTCGCTTCTATTAATTGGGTTTTCTTGGTGTTGCAATAACAAATACAGCATTTCGGTTACAGCTACCACGTAGCGTGTGGTCTGCTATATTATCTCTAATGATATGAGCAGAAAACTGTGACTAACAGCGATGGGGAACGAGTATTAGAAAAATTCGCAAACGAAGAAAAAACTGTAATGTTGTGTCTACTCTTCTCAAAAGCGAAATTACTGAAAGTAAGCTACTCAAGTAAATTTATTAAATGGCAAAAAATAGTTTGTTTTAGCAATAAAGCAATGTCTATGAAAATACTTCAGATAGACTTTCAAAAGCGCACAGTTAATTAACATTAAGACGTTCAGGTTTTTCCAATTCTAGTGTCGTCGTCAGTATCTCTCTAGAGTAACTTTAGCATTTCACACGATTCCGGTATCGGATAGAGAACCTCCGTGTTTTTCTCAATTTCTTTTTTGCCTCAAGTAGTTTTCAATGTCCCGATAGGTTTTAACTGTCTTCAGTACAATTCCTCTTCCTTGGTAAATAGTGTGTACCAAAAAATGGTTCAAATGGCTCTGATCACTATGGGACTTAACAGCTGAGGTCATCAGTCCCCTAGAACTCAGAACTACTTAAACCTAACTAACCTAAGGACGTCACACACATCCACTCCCGAGGCAGGATTCGAACCTGCGACCGTAGCCGTTCCAGACTGAAGCGCCTAGAACCGCTCGGCCACCACGGCCGGCTAGTTTTGTACCAGTTTTGCATAATTAGCTTATCAAGGAATGAATTATTCCGTGGGAATGGACTTCCTGTTGTGTACAGTATGTGTATTTATACCAGATGTTGGTTTTCACGTTAGTCTTTTTTGCCAAAATATATTACTGGTATCAAGGCTGTTCAATTCATCACTGCAACTTTCAAGATCGTCTGGCAAGTCAAAAAGTTTGTTACTCTTCTGTTTTGCTTGGAGGTGAAACTTATATCAATGCAAGCCCTTTCACAACTGCAGCTTTAAAGGTTGAGGCTGATTGTAAGTACTCTCGTCTTCAGCCAGCCATATTCATTGTCCAGTCCAGCTATCTTTTATTCTGCCTAGGAATACTTCAGGTCTGTTGCTGATGTTCACGTAGAGTAAAATATTCAAGAGAATGGGCGTTTTTTGGTGTGTCGACTCATCTTTTGCGTAAGTTGGAGCTAGTCTTAGTCCGTCAGCTTTCTAGCCCGCCGTGTTGGTCACTCAGTGTGACGTTGGGATGTTTGTTGCTGCCACGGTTCCAGGCTGATGCTCAACGTGCAGTGCGTGCAGCAAGACGCAGTGCGTGGGCTGACGGACGCTCGCAGAGTCAGAGGGCTGCAGTGACGCCACCGCCGCCGCCGCCGCCAGCCAACTGCCAACCATTGTTCGCCGGCAAAAAAGTCGCCTGCGAGCGCTGGCGGCCGCTGTTGCAACTATTTACGGGACTTCCCCCTCGGTGTTTGTCGCCATGGCAACCGCAGTAAAGTTGCCTCTCGCGCTATTGAATTTCGCGGCAACGAGCCCTGGTGGCGGCGTTGCTAGGCGACGCATGATTTTTTCCCCCCGCTCCGAGTTTCGATCCCGCCGCCACCCCTCCACCGCCCCCACCGCGGCCTCCGCACCCGCCCCCGCGCTGCCGTCCCCACCGCCACTCGCGCCCTCCCTCACCCGCTGCCGCTCGCTGGAGCCCGCAAAAATAACTTCAACAGGGCTCAGCCAGGGCGCCTGACTCGGACGCTACGAAAATCGCGATATTTTCCGACGAGCTGTCACAAATTCCCGGCGGCGGATTCATGTCCCGCGCGCACCCCGCGCATAGCTAATTGTCACCTGCGCAGGGGACCAAACAGATGCCCGTTACCAGTCTTCTTCATTTTAACGCGCATAAAGGCGCATTTCATTTCCTCAAAGCCACAGTTTAAGCGTTTCCAGCGTAGGTCAGTGACAGTAGGAACTATTTTCTATTGCAGTTGATAATTAGTCGCAGCCAACAATACCACACGACATTTACATTCAAGAACAAATTTATTTTGCGGAAATGCTTCTCAGTAAATTTATTCTGGCGAGTTCATTAACTGGGAGTAGGCATGTATCACAACGATTTAATAACTCACATTGTCTCATTACTCGTCCACTTTTCAAGTAACTTCATTATATGATTACAGAAAGTTTCTTTTACAAAATGCGAACTATGCGATTGTATGATACACACAAAAATTCTTTCCAATTTTCATTAAATCCTGTTTTTCCGTTCTGTTTACCCTCATCAATTTTCTCCTATGAAGGTTCACGTTACAAGAGTGGACCTACCACAAAGTTCAACTACCACTTTATGTGACAAACTTAAATGCCTTTTGCCGTGATGTCGCTAGACCATATTAAAGAGGTGTAACTTCTTGATTGGAAAAATGAAGGTATGTTAGGATTTAACACTCCATCGAACACAATGTCTTTAGGAACGAAGCACCAGCTCGGATAGGGCAAGGGTTGGTCACGTCCTTTCTGCCAGTTGACTTGACTTATAGAACCGATGGGAAATCTCAATTGTCTTTCGCTGACCAGTATGCTGTGCGTCCCCAATTTGACGCCAGTGCCTTAGCTACTGCGCTATCCGACTCGATACGTCATCAGAAGAAGGTAGATCAAAATCCTGATGGTGTAACAGGTTTATTGTGCGATCAGTTGGCAACAGTTGGTGATGACATAAGAGCAGGCGAATCTCCATCGTCACCTGATTTCGCGCATTTTGGAGAGAAGGCGTCTGACCTTCGTGACGACCATCTATCCATCGGATGATCGGATGAAGGAGCTATGCTCCTTGCCTTCCCTGGCACTTTTTGAGATAAATCTGACATGTACCATCATCTTCTCATTCCATACTATCTACACCAACATAAACGGACATGCACCCATTACCTACAGGTCACAGAAGGAAATTTGACAATCATCCTCAGGTCGCAGGGAGATTAAGGTAAATCATTTAAGATCGTACTACGAGGGCGTGCTGAAAAGTACTGGCTCCGAATTTTTTATTCTGTTCTCAAGATCGGTTGAGGTATGACATGCCATGCATATTACTCGGTCGACTTTCCCGCTTCGCTGACGCAAGTTGGCACAGTCTGTCACTAGAGGACTCCGAATTGTAGCGTTTAAGGTGAGTTTGCGTAACGTAACTACGAGGGTTATTCGGAAAGTAAGGAACCATCGGTCGCTAAATGGAAACCACACTGAAAATCAGATGAAGTCTTGCACAGGTGTGTTGGGCAGTGTCTGTAGTATGCCCGTCGATCGCGTTACGTCGTTCTTTTTAGTTCTGAGCACACAGGGGGCACATAAAGATACCTAGAACAACAATGTCTCCGGCCAAGAACGAGGGCCTGGTGAGAAATTTCGCCTGACGCTATGCGGCCAACATTACATAACTGTCGTGCGTTTTCTATTTCAAGACGATCCTCAGCCGCATTCTGCAGGGGCAATGAAGATGCTTCTGCATCGTTTTCGATTGGAAATGTTTGATTACTCACAATACAGCCCGTAATTGTCTCCCTCTGAGTTTCATCTCTGCACACATGAACCTCTGGCTATGGAGACAACATTTTGGCACAGACAATGAGCTGTAGGCCAGCGTAGAGAATTGGTGGAAAGCACTGGCGGCTGCCTCCTATAACGAGGGTATTGGAAAGTTGGTACAACGCTACGACAAACGTCTAAGTCGGATTGGTGACTATGGAGATAAGTAGCTGGAAGTTGTAGCTAACTGTTCCAAATAAAACATTTTTAATTTTCACTGTGGTTTCCATTTCGCGACCTGTCGTTCCTTACTTTCCGAATAGCCCTCGTATGTCGGTGTATTGCCAAACCCTCAGAAAACTGAAAGCACAAGTTCGAAGAGTTCGCCCACACACGGAGTGCCCTCTCTTTCAATATAACAATGCCAGATCACACATGAGCGCTGCGACATCTGCAAAAAAAACCGACGCTGGAGGTTCACTGTCATAGATCGTCCTCCATACGGTCTCCATTTGGCTCCATCCAATTTTCGTCTGTTTCCTCAACTTAAGATCTCTCCCGAGCACCTCATTTGATAGTGGTTGAAGCCGTGCAGCCAGAGGTAAGGTTGTGGCTCCGTGAACGAAGGCAAACATTCTACATTGACGGTAGTAACTAACTGGTCTCTCGTTATGAGAAATGAGTTCGTTACCAGTGTGACTATGTTAAGAAACAAAAATGTAGACATGATGAATAAAGATGTAGAATGTTAATAAAGTTTCGTTTATTTAAAAAGCTTCAACAGGTTTCACATAAAGAATCCGGATGCATTGCTTTTCAGCACGCTCTCATAAGTTCTGTACCTTCAGTGATTCCAAAGATTACTATCTAGAGAAATGGCGCAGTGGTTAACGCACTGGACTCGCACGTGGGAGGAACTTAGCGGTATCCTGTTGGGAAAGACCCCCTGGAATGATGCTCATGAATGGCAACACAACAGATCGAGCAACCACATTGACGTACAAATATGCAGTCAAGGTGCGTGGGATAACCAGAGAGTGATCCAGCTGGCACACAAAATCGCACACCAGACCATATCTCCAAGCGTATGTTGGTTGCAGGTCCTCAAGTGGCTTCCTCCTAACCAACACACGGTCATCACTGGCTCCGAGGCAGAACCAGCTTTCATCAGAAAACACAGTAGGTCACCACCTTGCCCTCCAATGATCTCTTGCTTGCCACCGCTGAAGTCACAGTTGATGGCGGTTTTATGTCAGTGAAATGCACGCTACAGGGCGTGTGGCTCGGAGCTGTCCTTGAAGTAACCGATTTGTAACGGTTCGTCGTGCCTCTGTGGTGCCAACTGCAGCTAAAATTGCTGCTTCCGACGCGGTACGATGCGCCAGAACCATATCCTGATCTTCTCTAAGACTAGATTAAATAATACAGGTGAAATGGCGTCCCCTGGTCTCATTGCTGTGTCATGCCTCTTGGTAGTGCCACGCAACCATCCGGAGCCTGGTCTTCTTGCGAGCGTACATTCCCGTGGAAACCGCTGCCAGCAATCATGTATAGTGGCTGCATTCCTCCCAAGCCTTTCTGCAGTACCGCAGAAAGAACATCCAGCTACCCGTAGCTCTATTACAACACTTACTTCAAAGTCAGTGAGGTGTTGTTAATGGCGTCTTAGTCGTTTTAAAGGCATTCTTGATTAACATCGACCAACCACGTCTAGTCGCAAGGGTAACTAATCCCCCCCCCCCTCCCCCCCCCCCCGCCCGACCGTTCCAGCAAGTATTTAAAGCAAACCTGATGTGCGTCCTCATAGCACCACTCTTACGCGACTGGTGCAAAGTTTTAATAGACATCTTTCAAATGTAGAAACACGCCTGCCAACTTTCGCTCATGTCACACAACTCCTTCTCGGTCTCAGTGTCCGAGTATATCAGGACATTATCTCTTTATAATCTCTGACGCAACATTACCTGGTATATAACACACGGTCGGCCCCAAAACAGGACGACTCTCCAAGACCCTTATGAAAAATGATTTAACTTCAATAATAAGCTGCCGAAATATTTCCTTCCGGTTCCCAATCGGAACGCTAGATTCCTAATGTTCTCGCTGTATAAAAACAAATTAAAATGAAAAATCTATAAAACCAAACACATGGTAATGGGATAGTTCATGGACGTTACTGCAGGTGGCATCGATTACCTTTCGTGGAATGTTGCAGTCAAACGGATGAGGAATCCACGAGTGTGGGTTAAATAATTCAATGATGCAGGCTTAAGAGGACAACGGTTGCCTCTTTAGGTGCAGCAACTTTCGTCTTAGTTATGGGAAAAATTGTGTATTTGCTGGTGGCAGCTGTTGAAAAATCGATAACCAGCTGAATACGCCCGCAGTGTAACCACGCTATGCTATGTCGAGTGCGTCGTCTTTCCTTTCCGAGAGCGTTCACTCGTCGGCCAGACAGCGCGGCCTTGCTCCGCGAGTAACTGTCGACAAGGTTCTCTCCACCCGACTGATTTCTGCATCACCGCTTTTCGAAGAACCGTACCCGCGCCTTTATCTGCACCCGGTCTTGTGTGCAGCGATGGAGTTACCGGTTCGCGTCTGCCGCCAGGGGCAGTCGGTCTGTTCGCATTCATTAGAACTGGCGGACTGGCGGATCTCGGTCAACCGCAGGTTTTGCTCTCCTTCCTGGTCTGACAACCATGTTCGTCAAGATGCATCTGCCAAATAAGAAATAAACATATTTCATTGCGCAACATAGATGTCCACGTAGTATTTATAGATTTCAGAAATGCTTATGACAGCACACACTGTAAGACAATTCGACACATAATGAAGGCATCTGAAATACGATCAAAACTTATCAGTTAAAATCTGTAAAGATAGAACTTTTTGCCTTACAAAGATTCTGGTAAGAGAAACTGAACCTTTTAAGATGAACTGTACACTGCAATGAGACCAGGGGACGTCATTTCACCTGTAATATTTAATCTCGTCTTAGAGAATTTGTTAAAACTGATCCACAGGGGATCCAACAACAGATTTGAGCATTATTAGAATGGTCTACGCCGATGACGTAGCTTTAACAAGTAGTTCCAAACCACAATTAATCAAAAGGAAGTAAAATATGTAAATTACAATCAAAATGGCTTAGAAATGGCTCTGAGCACTATGGGACTTAACAGCTGTGGTCATCAGTCCCCTAGAACTTAGAACTACTTAAACCTAACTAACCTAAGGACATCACACACAGCCATGCCCGAGGCAGGATTCGAACCTGCGACCGTAGCAGTCGCGCGGTTCCGGACTGCGCGCCTAGAACCGCGAGACCACCGCGGCCGGCAATGGCTTAGAAAACAGAGTTTCGTGTTAATGAAGAAAAGCCAGAATATCTGGTCAGAAGTAAGAAAATATGAACTGATGCAGATTTGACTTTAGACGCATTGCTTTCAAAACACTTGGCTGCTTCAAGTATTTAGGGAGGCTTTTCAGTGAAGACAACATAATGAATACAAAAACAAATCCCCGTCTAGCATCAGATAACACAACGGCTTTTAGTTGTAGCAGTATCTTAAGGAAACAGTCAGTACTACCTTCAAAATTCGCCTATAGCTCATCATTAATATAATACGGATGTTAAGATTAAATCTGCAGAAGGAAGATGAACACTAACTATGAATATACGAAAGGAATATATCAGAAACTATTAAGACCTATACTATACGAAAATAATAGGGAATGGAGGATAAATGAAAATGAAGAACTGCGAGAGCTGTTCAAAGAGCGCAACGTCCGTGAAATGCTTAAGTAGAGACGGTTAAGGTTGGCTGATCACATAGCAAGAATCTCAGAGAATAGACTGTCTACAACACCAGTCTTTGAACAATAGTCAGAATGGGAGGATAAAGAAGACCCAGAATTATGCCGTGATTTGACATCCAGGATGACACAGAACGTCAGCTTCGAATGAATAATCAAGACAAACCAAAAGAAAGAAGTGGGAAAGGGCCGTAGAGCAAGTGTATGGTCGATAAGGCGGTTGCCACACGAGAATAAAGGCTACACAAAATAGAACAATTGCTTCGTTGATCAACCAAAACATTATGATCACATTTGGAAATCAATACAGCAGCGATTCTACGTAGCATGGATTCTACAAGTCGTCCGGAGGTATTGAAGCAAACCAAGCACTGTATCATGTGTGAGATACAGAGGCGAGCGAGTGCGCCGGGACCTACCCCAGTTCACTGCTAGTAGCGCCACGTCACCTTAACGCGTCTGCATGTAGCGCACAAGTATTGCACCACAATTTAATATGAAATTAAAAATCAAAATTTATGTTTAAAACTTCGTTAAACTATAGTTTATTGTAATAATGTTCCAAATACCAAGTCTTGATGTTCTAAACTTAATGGTTTACGGAAAAATGCCGTTTTAAGAGAAAAATCAGAGGCGCTAAATAATGACGCAAGGAAGCCAGAATTTGGTCAGATGGTGCAGTTAGAAGTTATAAATAAGTGATTCTGGTTTTCAAAACCATAAAACAAAAATTAACGCCATAATCCACGTTTTTCGGAAAAATCAGAGGCGCTGAATAATGGACTTAGAAACTTGAAAATTTGTTTTATGCTTCAGCACACCCCAAAAATAATAACAGAGAGTCCACGTTAATCTACCTCTTATAGTTTTTGAGTAATTAAATAAAAACTAATTTTGTAATTAAAATGTACCTAAGTGTTGTAGATTAAGTACTTGAAATTTTAATGATAGAGGATTTTAGTTAAACCAGATGATCAAATATATCAAATAATATAGTTACACCAAGTTTAAGACTTGTAACACAAATAACAACTGATATAAGTCTTAGCAAATGTATGGTTCAGAGGTAACAATCTACCGTTAGTTCCACTAAATAAATTCTGTTAAGCAAAGTTTTCATTCTAGCAATCTGAAACATTCTACGTGCTTTCAAACTGCTTATCTGCATACCAACAAAAATTAAGAAGTTTCTGAAGTTATTGGTAACTATATTATTAAAGATTATGTGCCCGAGATAGCGGTCGTTTGTAGACTGCCGCCGTATGCAAATAGACAGAGACAACAGATGTTTTCTCGGCAGTCCGCACCGGCACCTTATAAATGCAGCCCCTGAAGCAGTGGAAAGGTTCACTTCGCTCTCAGACACTGTGACGTCCACGCCAGTTAAACGTCTGGTCGGACTCTGCCTCGGATGACGTCAGAGCCGAGCTGTGACAAGCGCGTATTTGGCAGTGAAAACGGATAGTGAACTCGCGAGGACTGTACACCGCCCTGGATTGTTTAGAATCCTGTAAAATAACTGTTAGTTTGTCGTCCGTGTGAAATTCAATTCTGTGTGGCAAGTGGTGAATTTATTTCCACTTTTATTGCGAGCGTCAATTTTTGAACATTTATTGCGAACTTTCAATTGAGTGAAGTTAGGGCGAAAAACAATCTGGTAGGAAGTTACCGTAGAGGTCGCCTCTGAACTGCTAAAGGTGCTGTTAGATTAGAAAGACTTGTTTTCAATTGAACATAACGCAGTTTTAAGTGTTGTTTGTGAGAAACTTTAATTAAATTAAATCTTGATTGGAACTTTAAACTTTTATTGAAGTCATAGTCCTGATCCCGCAAAGAAATGGGAAACAGACACTTTTCTTTCAGTGGGCTGGACCGGAATGTGGTCGTGCAGACTGGAAACTAAGGTCAGCATGTTTCCCTTCGCTTTCTGGCTGACCACCAAATTAGTTGCCAGGCTCACGTGATTAAAGACGGCATCAAAACTTTGAACCTAGTGAAGTAGCTTACTCGCTGCCCCACGGTATGTGGCACCAGCTGTCTTCGCAAAGATCACACAGTTCCCTTAAATTACGGGCCAGTGGTTTGTTGGCGCGAAACCAGCACCCGTTAGCTTCCCAGATGTGTTCCACCGGGTTCAGATCAGGCGAATTTCCTCCACAGATACCAATGTGGGTTCACGAGTATACTCATCAAACCACTGTAGCGCATTCCTGATTTTGTGGCACAGTTATTCTGCTGGATGATTCCATCGTCGAGGGGGAAGACTTTAATCATGAACTGACGCAGGTGGTCCACAGTAATGTTCACCAAGTCCATCACAAAATGGTTCAAATGGCTCTGAGCACTATGGGACTTAACTTCTGAGGTCATCAGTCCCCTAGAACTACTTAATCCTAAGGACATCACAAACATCCATGCCCGAGGCAGCATTCGAACCTGCGACCGTAGCGGTCGCGCGGTTCCAGACTGTAACGCCTAGAACCGCTCGGCCACCCCGGCCGGCCAAGTCCATAAGTCCATCACATAGCCTACTGCTGTCAAGGTGACTTCGATTACGTTCCCTCAGGTGATGGCCAATGCGAATGTGATGATCGACCTGGTGTAACAAGAAACGTTATTCATCCGATCAGGCGACGCGTTTAACATTCATCCACGGTACAGTTTCTACGATCTCATGTTAAATGGAATCGTATCTGATGATGCTGTTGAGTTAACAAAGAAACACGTAGGGTTCGTCTACTGCTGACCCCCAATGATCAACAATGTGCGCGGAACGGTGTGTTCCGGAACACTTGTGCCTGTATCAGCAATGTACTCCGTCATAACATCTGCTACAGATCGCTACTGACCCTGTTTTACAGAGCGGGCAAGCCGCCGACCACTCCGTCCTGTGATGAGAGGAGGACGTTCAACCCTTGTCGCCTAATTCCATAGATGCTCACGTCAACACCTTCGCTGTTTCCCAGATACTAGTCCCGAGGCGCCGGGTCGTAACTAGCTGTCTTCTGTCAAAGTTGCTTATATCAGTGCATTTCCTTATTTGTGCCTTTTCAGTGGCACCGGCGGTGACGCGGGGACCGCTGGAGAAAACAGGCGGTTGATGTGGTCATCAAGACGGAATCACGAAGTGAACGGCTAGCCAGAAAAAAGTCGAGAGAGTAGCAAAATTCGTTGTAAGCGTGTGCAAAAACGCGGGCAAGATCAAAAACTCTCCAGTCAAGGTTGCCTGCCGTAGCGTTCAAAGAATAGCTAGGAACTGATGGACATGAGCCTTTACTGCACCGACTTGATGTGCCCGAGGCGACGGAGCCCGCCGGGGAGCGAGTTGCGACAATACTGCGAATCCTAACATGTCCGACTTTTCCTCCAAATCGATACTTAGGTTGCCTGGGAAATCCGAATCACTGTCGGACATAAAAGGCCTGCATCGTCGCTGGAATGTTCCCCCCAAAGCTGCGCTGATGCCCTGAAAGCCACCGGGAAGAGTTCAGCAGGTCAGATAAGTATAGAAAACAGTTATGTCCTCCTGTAGGAGACCGCGGTTACTGCGAGTATCTTGTGAATAAGTCCGTCTAGATCTAAAGTTTTTATTCACAAAATAGTCATGTCTTCTTCTACTGGCACCAGAGATTCAACTTCTTGCCCACACACTATAACCTGGAACGTCCACAACAAGCTCAAAGAGCCGTCTTTAACGTTTTTAGCAAACTAACCAAATACTTATTTTCGAATATGTCTCTCGTAACACACCGAAGAATTTCGTGTTAAATAGAACTTCTTCAAATGAGTCGCCTTTCAACCTAGTCCTCTATTTGTTATACCTATTTCTGAACTTACCGCTCTGTAAGTCGCACCATAGCAAAACTATTTAAACAGTTTTTAGTCTTCGTTGCGTTACATGAGCATATCGATTCTAGAATTGTTAATGGAACGCTTACGAGGACTAATAATTTGTTCTCTGATAGTGTACTAGTGCAGCCGTTTCACCAAAAACTTTCTGTTTTGTAGACCAATTAACGGCTTTTATTTTTTATTGCCTTTACACTATTATCCATCATCTCCATTTCTTTCTACTCACAGTGTATTTGGTAGTTTTTGCCATGAACTCGCACTCTATTATAATTGAGTGGTGCAAAGAAGCCTGCTTTGCACATGCTGAAAGTTACCTTAAGTTTAAGTTCATATACTTCACTCCTTGTCGCAGTTAAATGCAAGAATAGCAGTATGTCGAATCGTAAGTGCAGGGCAGATGAAAATCTGTTCTCTATTGATAACTGCTTACAGCTATGTTAATTCTTGATCGATTCGCTTAAAGCAATCTTTCGTTTCGTGAAAGACATTGTCCCATTGAAGAACCCGTGAAAGACATTGTCCCATTGAAGAACCAATGACGGATCACTGCTCGATTTCTAAGGTTCCGCTCGAAGGCGGAGTTGGAATACACTGGCAGAGATGGCAAAGTCTGGAAGGTGCTCAAGCTTCTGTTGATGTAGATGTGCAAGGAACTGCCAGTCTCATACAGTGGGTGCGAGTTCTCTGAAACATTTGGAGACTGTCCTCCTCAGAATTCTAGGTGTCAATTGATATGAAAATGTTTTCAAATTCTTCAAAATCACAAGGAGAGGCGTCTCATGAAGCTGATTCTGCTGAACGGAGGATTTAATTTTAGACCGTGGGAGCCACAGAATTATCACTGAAGACTGATACAAGGGCTGCCGTTGACGGTATACAAGATGTTAGCAACCTTCAGCGATAGAATTGTACAAATAGTAGAGGATCCTAGAGTGAGTAGTTTGAATGTGATCTTAGAATATTCTATATCGTACTTATTAACAAACTGTAGTTGTTCTAAAACTCGTGGAAGAAGGCAATGCTGCGAAAGATGCCGCCTCGCCCTGTTTGTTAAAATGGTCGGCCCATGGTTTCTTAACAGTAACCGAAAAGTAGATGGACTGTTTTAATTTTTAATATTCAGTTTCTGGGAAATACATATGAAGATATTAAGTACTTTGAGAAACATCTTACACCACACAGCAACTACTTAAGCGCTTAGCGACTGTTGAAAATTGAAGAGTGCAGGGGAAAAACCTGATAAGACAGAATTTTGATTTTTTTCAGGAGACGACATTTAAAGTTTCAAGACTGATAAAATTTTAGTTTTCGAGTTATATTCTTCATTTTTGTTTTAGACCTTAATATATCTTTCAGAGAAAGAGTACTGCTGAAATTATACACATCTGAATAGGATTTACAATAATATGATGCATTTTTATTACGAAGGCAGGTCGTACAGAGGAAAAATATGACAAGTCCATAACATATTGCAGGCAACTACAAGATTTCAAATTCATGTTACAACAATTTATCTCATATAATCATTTAATAATCCTCTATAAAAGGTCCTGCGCTTTTTTGATGGTGGATAAATGCAAAAGACGATCAAAATACACTTTCACTTCACTATGGCAAAATCTTTTCAAGTGTTGTAAATCTTTGTATTTCTCAGCAGATATTTTAAGATCACCCGCAAAAAATCAGAATCCCTTATTTTAAATAGCTACATGCCTAATACTAAAAAAATTCTTATTTCAATAAATAAAAATATCTTTCAAATCATATTGCTGTAAAAGAATTACTATACCTTCATATTTAGCAGAGGGTAGGCTGAACTCGCCTTCTTTCAGGCTGGAATCTTGCCCTTTTTTTCCACGAAGAAGTAATGAAGCTTGCTCATATGCTCCATTGTAGCTTCCTCTATACTGAACCAGTGCTGCATGGAGTCGTGTGACTTCCAATTCTCTTATTGGCCTCGACTGGAAAGGGAGTTTCTTCTTGTACATTGTATTATCCAGATGCTCTGTCCAGCATTTGATTATCTCTGGTTGCTCCTCAACATCAGTGATGACAAAAGACGTAGGGTGTGTGGGTGATTTCTGAAAAACCTGACTCCAGTCCTTTGGAATTTGACATTCCTGAGTTTGGTCTACCATACGAATATTTTTATTACATTCGATGTACGAATGACCTCTTACGGGGAATGTCATCTTTACATAGTCCAATCGTTTTTCTGTATGGACCAGATGGTGAAGGAATATGAACACAGTGGCATTCTTGTTTTGCCCTCCGCAGGAGTCACAGAAGATCTGCAGACGTCTGACTTCTGGATTTAGAAAATTGTGCACAAAATGATGAAGGAACGATGAAACTTCGTCTGCTCCTTTTCGGCCTGTGTTCAACATTGTATATAAATACAGAAAACTGTCGTTTATAATAAACGTCATTTGTCTTTATATTTGGACAAGGAAAGTTTTTGCTATAGTCCATCGTAATTGCAACCTTTGATGGATTTTTTTGACATTCCAGCTTTGCTTTTTTTTCCTGTCATAGAACACTTTTTGTTTTCTGAGATGCAATTCATGGGCTATTTCATTGGATTGAAGTGCGGAATGAAGCCTTGCTTTGTTTTCTACAGATGATGCTAAGGTAATTTCCTTCTCCAAATTTTTCTTCTTGGCTAGATACCAACCCAGGAGCCACAAGCATCAGATCGTGGATATCCAAAACTTATATTGAAATCTATATTGAATATAGTGCAGTATGTTTCATTCGACGCGTTCTGATCCTGAAACTTCTCCTTGAACATATGGAACATTTTTTTAATATTGAAAGACTCTGGTAGGTAAATTTTTTCTGACTTAGTCAAACTGTAATGGCTGTTGCGACCTTTAAATTATTTAATGTGGCCTCTTCTCATTACACGTGTTTGATCTTTCAAATCCTGTGGGCGGGATTTGTGTTTCCCTCGGCCATCTCGTAGAGGTTGGTTTCCAGATTTAAGTTTCTTCAGTAAATGATCTACCTTGCCCTTCTTTATTCCATGCAACGACATAAATGCTTGCTTGCACACATGTACTTCTTGGACACTTCCGTTAATGGTAATACAAACACTAAATTCATATGATGCATCACAAAACTTTGCTTCCTGCTCTTCTCTTCTAGATGGTTCAAATGGCTCTGAGCACTATGGGACTCAACTGCTGTGGTCATTAGTCCCCTAGAACTTAGAACTAGTTAAACCTAACTAACCTAAAGACATCACAAACATCCATGCCCGAGGCAGGATTCGAACCTGCGACCGTAGCGGTCCCGGGGTTCCAGACTGCAGCGCCTTTAACCGCACGGCCACTTCGGCCGGCTCTTCTCTTCTCTTCTAGGTCGCCTGTGCTGTACAGGGGCTACTGTGATTAAACCACTTAAATAGAGGTTTATTTCACCATGATTTTGAAAGTGGTTCATGTTATTAATAATATTCCTTTTATTTTCGTCACTGACAATATCAGAACAATTGTTTTTGCACTTACATGGTTCTCCTGTTTCGCTGTTTCGTGTGACTGCAGTCTTGAACGTTTCTTCCTTTTCTTTGTCAGCTTCTTTGATGACATTCTATAGTTTTCTTCACAAGTAGATGAGTCACTGTCTTCTTTATTCATTTTACACTGACAGAATACAATGCTAGATCTAACTTCCTTCACAACAATGGTCAACTTATACACAACAATGACTGTGGCAACAATGATAAAACAACGATAACATTAGTGAAAACTGACCTGCGCGGGCTGGGAATCATTAAGTCATAAAATTTTATCGTTGGATTCTCTGGACTTGTCAGGATATTTCCCTGTTTTGCGTGGACTTACGTTTTTCGCCTTCACATGCTTACAAGATACCAGAATATCTCTTGACTCATCAGGTTTTTGACTAGTTCTGTAAAACCAGCTAAAACTACACTGGCCGGTCTATTAAATTATGAAAAAAAACAGAAATTTTGGAAAATTGGACTTACCAGGTTTTTCCCCTGGACTCTTCAATTACGACCGCCAGTCTTAGTTCACGTAGATTGATAGACATTAAATTTTCAGTACGAGAAAGAATAGCCGATACCGTAATGAAAGAATAGCCGATACCGTAATTTCACTTACTGTGAATGATGAAATTTATAGAATATGTGGAGGTCTTTAGGATGTCACCTCTACTGGCAACACTGTATATAACTCTGGGCAATTAGTCAAACTGAGATTGGATGATGGATACGGGCACGCCGTTCCAAGGTGCTTCTAGTTTACGAGAGAATTCATCAGCTGTAGTGACTGGTGAATGCATCGTGCCAGTCACTCGGCAGCTCATGACCAGATATTATTCAGTGGGTGAGAAATCTGGAAAAGTTGCTGTCCAGAACAGCACTCGAGCACCGCCTTTATCGAGGAGGCTTTATCTTGTTGAAAGATATCACGCAGACCTAAGATACGGGACATCCACTGGTCAACAAGTCAGAAATGTGGCGGCTACTGTCCAGATTACTGGTTTTGTGAACTAGACGTGAACGTGTTGAGTAACCAATGGTGTCCCACATCATTACGCTACTTAGGGGCCGTATGACGTAGACGAGTGCAGTCGGGCAACGTTCGTTCCTCCACATACGCAGCGTCCCCCGTATGCTGTAAGCAGAATCGAGACTTGTCTGAAACGACCGTGTGGTGTCACTCCTGTGTCCAGCGTTCTGCCTGGGCGCCTCCTTTCAGCACGGCTCACTCTGTTGCCGCGTCAAAGGAAACCGCTACGTGTGTCGTCGTGCTGATAAGCTGTAGTGCTTCCAGACGTCATCGGACTGTCCGTTTGGATACTTGTCTTGCTGTAAAAATGTCCGTTTCCTGACAAGGGTCTTATCGTCGCCGTAGGATCCTGCACAGCAGAATGAACATTTCGGTGTTCTTGGGCGTCAATCCTGTGGGTCTGCCTCGATCTTGCATGGCGTTGAGAATGGCCCTCGTGTACCAATCGAGTCCATAGTCACGTGACACGCAAAGTAACATTCAAATGTGATTTCTGAATGAGAAACCCATTGTATTCTCTTGTATTATATACTGAATTGGTGTCGTTTCTCTGAAACAGTGATCATCTGCCTATCCAAGAAAGTAATACGCAAAGTTGACTTTTGTTGCATGCCGCCTTCTGGTGACGCAGTTTTATTGACCAGCAGTGTATTACAATGGCGCATTACATTTTGTCGCGCTCTGTCAAACAACCATGTTGTTTACTGTACGATACGATAGTGAGCTGTGACCGTACGAACCAATTCCTCTTCGGTCTCCACTGACGTTTGGTACACCAACGACTTCATATAACTTCATGAGAAAAGTACAGCGTGGACACATCGTAGATGATTGTGCGTTTTTTTTTCTAAGGTAGCGCTGCCAACGTTGATGCAGAAACGTAAGCAGTTTACGAGCACGTGCTTCATACGCTTGCTTACTGGTGACTTTCAACAGCCTGAAACATTAATTTCTAACCTTTGATCCCTTACCTCAAAATACTCAGTTTAGGATACTCTACGTTTTGTATAATTTTGACATTAAAGTTTTGTGTAGCTTGTATATAAATGAACTGGTTGTCAGCGACGGGAGATCGATGACGTTGATTGTGGACGGTACTGATGTAGTCAATGAAGTCGTAGGCGTGGAGATAGTAGTGAAAAGCAGAAATACTTCCAGTGACTCGACTTTTGGTACAGGAGCTGGCAGCTGTCCCTCAACATGCTCGCGACAAATGTAAAACAAATAGACAGAAATACGCATTTATACACACACCTTTCACGTAGAATTATTGCATCAACGCCGACCAATTGTTGGAAACAGTTGCAACTGTCAAATGTCTGTGTACAGAGCGATATGAAATGAAACGTCCGCATCAAAGTAACTGTGGTAAAGACCGATGACTCATTCCAAGAATGGAGAAAGTGATGTAATTCTTTCGTGAAGAAAATAAATCACAGAACCGTTATTAGATCGATTCTTGGGTATTGCTTGGTAGTCTGAGACGCTTATCAGAAAGGACCAACACCCGAGCTAGAAGAGATGTTCATATCACCAGGGGCTCGTTTAATCAGCGCGAGAGCGACGCTGAGATTCAAGCCCCCCTCTTAGTAGGCTCTGCTAGAGTGTGCCTTACTATTACTGTACATTTAAAGAAGCTGCAAGAAACCTGTTGCTTCTTTCCAACATACGCCTCACTAGAAGACCCATGTGGGTGCAATGAGAGACCTTCATATTCAAAGCATTACCAGCAGTCGTTCTTCTCATACAGCAACTGCGAACGGAGCAAATGAGCCCATGTAGAGATTGGATTGCGAGTGGTACACACCGTAAAGCGGGTTGCGAAATGTAAATGTAGATATATAAAATGAGGAATATCGCAGCAGAGTTACAATTCCTAACGAGTTAGAGGAGCGTGTCGTCAGCTTTTGCGTGTTTGTCGGTAACGCTGCCAAAGACGTAAAATTGTGACCACGATCGTGTTAAAAGTCATCTGCTTAAATTCATTTTAGTTTAATGTTAAATTGTCTGTTAGTTGCTAAACTTTAGGCCTCCTGTTTTGAATGGTTCGCATATCAGACTTTAAAGCTGATAGCTTGCGTAGCGCTAACTGTTGGTGACAGAATTCAAATGGGAGAATGCATAGAGAAATTCTAAGAAATTAATGGTCTGGTTGAAACTTATTGTTATCACAAAATCTGACTATGAACTTCGACGAAAAACTGATTACTCTGAAAATAAAGTTGGTCTCTGTGAAATATAACTAAAGAAAGAATGTGTTTTCTACACTATTTGGCTTACCTGGGTGGCATTGGGTAACTCAGTGCAACTAACTGCTCTCGTAGCTACAGCTCGACTCGTTAACAGAGCAGAAAAGTCTTACTACTGAGATACGCAAAGATGCAATGTGTTCTCTAAGAATATTGCTCTCATTCTTGGCTCATAATTTTTGATAATGATGTTAAATAGACTTCTAATTAACTGACTCGTGGGATGTTAACAATTACTGCGTTAAATGAGCTCAATAGCAACCTCACATCATTTGTATTAATAACATTTAATAAAACTTCAGTAATAGTGAAGCTTTCTCTGAAATCAAGTAAGTCTAATCTAAGAATTACAAAAATTAAACGTCACATGTATAATCTTTCCTTAAACATAAATCCAAAATCCAATTCGTAAATCTATTTCTCTCACAGCTACAAATGCTAACAAAAAAATAAAGTGCGAAAAGATCATGATCTGGATGTCTGACGAACCAAGAATGCTACATTATCAAAACGCTGCCGAAAATAAAATAAACTTGATCATTACCTGTAATCCATTTTTCATAAAGAGTATAATCGCGCCAATGTAATAGAAATCTATTCCTTTTATCTCCACAATGAATCTTCCATTAACCCATAATATAACTTCGCTTACTGCTACTAAGCAAAGTTCGAATGTTCACATCTAACACGAAAACTCAACTGTCTCTGTCTGTCTCCTCTCCTCGCGCTCAACAGATAAATCTAGCGCTCATCTCTGTGCACCGCAGCTTCGCTACCGTTGCTGCGTGCGCATGTCTGAGCAATTCAAACCCTACGAGCACGATTCTACACATCCAAAACCAGAAAAACGCAGCCAAAACCTCTCAGACAAACAGAAGCTAAACGATGTCAAAGTTAGCGTAAGGAGGGCTATGCGTGAAGTGTCCAGTGAATTCGAAAGTAAAAATTCTATGTACCGACTTGACAGAAAATCCTAGGAAGATCTGGCCTTACGTTAAATCAGTGAGTGGCTCGAAACAGCATATCCAGACACTCCGGGATGATGATGGCATTGAAACAGAGGATGACACGCGTAAAGCTGAAATACTAAACACCTTTTTCCAAAGCTGTTCCACAGAGGAAGACCGCACTGCAGTTCCTTCTCTAAATCCTCGCACAAACGAAAAAATGGCTGACACCGAAATAAGTGTCCAAGGAATAGAAAAGCAACTGGAATCACTCAACAGAGGAAAGTCCACTGGACCTGACGGGATACCAATTCGATTCTACACAGAATACGCGAAAGAAATTGCCCCCCTTCTAACAGCCGTTTACCGCAAGTCTCTAGAGGAACGGAAGGTTCCAAATGATTGGAAAAGAGCACAGGTAGTCCCAGTCTTCAAGAAGGGTCGTCGAGCAGATGTGCAAAACTATAGACCTATATCTCTGACGTCGATCTGTTGTAGAATTTTAGAACATGTTTTTTCCTCGCGTATCATGTCGTTTTTGGAAACCCAAAATCTACTCTGTAGGAATCAACATGGATTTCGGAAACAGCGATCGTGTGAGACCCAACTCGCTTTACTTGTTCATGAGACCCAGAAAATATTAGATACAGACTCCCAGGTAGATGTTATTTTTCTTGACTTCCGGAAGGCGTTCGATACAGTTCCGCACTGTCGCCTGATAAACAAAGTAACAGCCTACGGAATATCAGACCAGCTGTGTGGCTGGATTGAAGAGTTTTTAGCAAACAGAACACAGCATGTTGTTATCAATGGGGTGACGTCTACAGACGTTAAAGTAACCTCTGGCGTGCCACAGGGGAGTGTTATGGGACCATTGCTTTTCACAATATATATAAATGACCTAGTAGATAGTGTCGGAAGTTCCATGCGGCTTTTCGCGGATGATGCTGTAGTATACAGAGAAGTTGCAGCGTTAGAAAATTGTAGCGAAATGCAGGAAGATCTGCAGCGGATAGGCACTTGGTGCAGGGAGTGGCAACTGACCCTTAAGATAGACAAATGTAATGTATTGCGAATACATAGAAAGAAGGATCCTTTATTGTATGATTATATGATAGCGGAACAAACACTGGTAGCAGTTACTTCTGTAAAATATCTGGGAGTATGCGTGCGGAACGATTTGAAGTGGAATGATCATATAAAATTAATTGTTGGTAAGGCGGGTGCCAGGTTGAGATTCATTGGGAGAGTCCTTAGAAAATGTAGTCCATCAACAAAGGAGGTGGCTTACAAAACACTCGTTCGACCTATACTTGAGTATTGCTCATCAGTAATGGGATCCGTACCAGATCGGTTTGACGGAGGAGATAGAGGAGATCCAAAGAAGAGCGGCGCGTTTCGTCACAGGGTTATTTGGTAACCGTGATAGCGTTACGGAGATGTTTCATAAACTCAAGTGGCAGGCTCTGCAAGAGAGGCGCTCTGCATCGCGGTGTAGCTTGCTCGCCAGGTTTCGAGAGGGTGCGTTTCTGGATGAGGTATCGAATATATTGCTTCCCCCTACTTATACCTCCCGAGGAGATCACGAATGTAAAATTAGAGAGATTCGAGCGCGTACGGAGGCTTTCAGACAGTCGTTCTTCCCGCGAACCATACGCGACTGGAACAGAAAAGGGATGTAATGACCGTGGCACGTAAAGTGCCCTCCGCCACACACCGTTCGGTGGCTTGCGGAGTATAAATGTAGATGTAGATGTAGATTTCGAAACTAGTATACAACTACTGAAATTTACGGAAGCAGATTCCATTTGAAACCCAGCGAGGTGCTACAACGGAAAAGTTTTGCCTTCAGAAATACTGCAATCGTAACGTTATAGGTTCTCCACGCGAACATAAATCACTCTGGGCGAATGGTTCTTCAACAGTGTCATTGACCCACCAGATTCACAAGGGAGCTGGCACTCCGCCGTCCCATGTGGGGTGCAGGCTACGAATCTATCAACGCCACACTAAAGTATAAATTCCGTCTTCATTTCAACTGATAACAGCTTCGTGAAGCAGATTCTGCGTTATTTTTCAGGGAACATGTATATCGTTGCCTGAAATTGAAATAGATCTTCATATTCCAAATCTGCTTGACTGTAAAAGAAACCGACCGAAAATACCTCGTTATGTAGGACTGCACCTATATCAACGCTTCCAGAACATTTTTTCAGCATCTATTATGGAGTGCGGACGCCTCTAGCGTGTAAAGGTCGGGAGATCGATCGACACACTGACCTTTGCTCTCTCACACAAGCAGCTACACCTACTGCAGATTGATTGTTGTCCCTGGTAGCGAAGTGGAAAAGGAAAACAGCGCATGTATTTTACTAACACTAGGCGAGCTCTTTGGCTGGTTGCCTAAGTATTCCGGGTAACTTTCAGCCGACAGGTGCTCCGATTCTTCGGGAACATCGACTTTGTCTTAGGAACTCTCTAACACTGTGAGATGATCCGGCTAATTTGTTTTCGCTCAAAAGAGCAAAACACAGCAGTGACACAGGAGCACACGTACTGCTGACTCGTGGAGGAGAGAAATTTTGGCATTTGTGTAACGTTAGCAAGGAGGTCGTTACAACTGAACAGCTTGAAACAGGAGTCAGCTCTAGCACAGCCAAATGTCCAATCCTTGCAATGGTGACAATTGAGCCCAAAATTAGCACCCTTGAATATACAAATTTTTAGCATTTCAGCGCAAACGGATAAAATAGGCGGGAGCAATACTATCTGCATTCAGCATACAGGGTAAGACAGGAGGGAAGGTAGATGCTTTGAGGGGGGGATAGTGTCAGTGATTCTGAACGAAAAGCTTCATATGGACATATACCCTATTCCAAATAGTTGATGAGACAGAATGCACGTAATACCACTTTTGGACGTTTTTCTTGAGCAACACGAAAACTCCCCCATCCAGCGAAATGATATTGCAGTGTAAAATTAAACTACATTAAATTTCCTACTAAAGATATCCTACTCATTTTTTTCTGTAGGACTAATAGTTTGCGAGAAGAGAGCGCGAGAATACTCAAAATCTCTCGCGATGCACATGCGCTGTAGCTTAGGTAGATTTTGTAGGCCAATTTGAGGTAGTTATCCGACTTGATAGACAACAAGTGTCCTGTATCAAACTGTTCGTCTCAACTGCCTCTACATCACCGTGGTAGTTCGTAAACAATGACAATGTTTGAATAATACAAGAAAATAACAGTGTACATTAAATTTGTTCTATCTCGGAAGCTGGCCGATGTGGCTGAGCGGTTCTAGGAGCTTCAGTCTGGAACCGCGCGACCGCTACGGTCGCAGGTTCGAATCCTGCCTCGGTCATGGGTGTGTGTGACGTCCTTAGGTTAGTTAGGTTTAAGTAGTTCTAAGTTCTAGGGAACTGATGACTGCAGATGTTAAGTCCCATAGTACTCAGAGCCATTTGAACCGTCTATCTCGGAAACCATTCGGATAGGACATATGTCCATACGAAGTTACTTTGTTCAGAGCCACTTATTCTACCACCTCTCGAAGTTTGTAGCTTTGCTCCAGACTCACGCTACACAAAGAATGGTTACTGAAAGAGTTTCTCATTCAGACATCGCATCTGACAATTGGCAGTGAGAAATCGTTTTATGCTTTGTATAACAAGGAGGAACGTCTACCATAACGTGTCGGAATTCAACACTAGCAGGATCGTGGTCTATCGAAATTGCGGCTACTGGTTCACATAACTGCAGCTCGCTTTGGTCAGCATTCTACAATTGTCATGCGAATATGGTATACATGGTTTCAAGAGGGCTGTTCTCAATGCCATATCAGCTCTCCACTTCTCCACGCGACTAGAGCCCGAGAGGAGATACATACTGTTCACTCGGCCTTGTAGGAACGCACTGCCACGTCCTGTACCTTGAGTCAGGCGATGTACTTTTCTTGCAACAAAACTCGTATCCACCTGAACGGTGTGAAGTCTGGGGCACCACAGGTTTTCAGCACAGCGACCATTGTTACGGCAGCAGAAAGAGCCGCACCTACAGTGCTGTGCTCAGAGACAGCACTGGACGCAGGAGTCGCACATCGTCAGCTTTTCAGACGGGTTCCAGTTCTGGCACAACATTTATGAAGGACGTATCCCTTCAATGGGACCGCTCCGTGAATACCAGGGGAAACTTTGAAAAAATTGTCAGCTTTCTAAACACTGTAACGCAAAGAATAATTTGTAGGCCCATATAATGTTTACTATCTTTTAAGACAGCTTTTGGGAACATTTCTATGTATAGCTCTCACACATTTTAATTGTATTTTTTTATTGCAAGTGAAATAAACCGTGGTAATTATTTATGTACCATCATAGGTACACATTACTCAAAATAAAAACGTAGTAGAAGGTTTATTTTTTTCTGTAAGTTTTTTACACTATTATCTTTAAAACAGACTATTGAAAATGTGGTGCTGTCATAAATTGTGGTTCAAAGAAATTTTAAGTATGATTTTCAAAATTTGTGGAAATGAATTCAGGGTATTTCTTTAAAAACCATTTTACTTTCAAAGTTAGGTCACAAGACTACTTTTTAGTTAAGCATGTTTTAAGGCAGTATAAAAAATTTCAGCTCTCTATCTTTAATAGCTTTTATCCAAAGTGTACTAGAACATGAAATAATTTAACTTTCAGGAAATTCAAGTTAAAGTTAAAACTTTCTTTTTCTATTAAACTTGCAAGGCACTAGTGCAGTCCAGGTCCATATTCATCTTGTTTCCTGTGTTTTTCTTCCTCCCTTCTATTTTCCACACTTCTTCTTCTTCTTGCTTCTTTGGTGGCTTCCAACACTGATTTTTCTGCTTCAGAGAAACTCCTTCGGTCAATGGCTATTAGAGCTGTATGCATATTTAGTCCACCAGGCACTCCCATCAGTTCCATAACATTAAGCCTTGGCAATGCACCGTCATTGAAACATTGAACAGCGTCTAGCATACCTATTTTCAAAGTATTTAGTCCTGCTAGAACGGTTTCCGGTATCTTTTACCATATACAATTGTTGAAACTTTCATTTGGATTTTGAGTCCTAGCTTATAAACATTTCTCCAATAATTTCTGCCACTAAGATCCCTATATATAGGTTTCATGACTTCTATTATCGTCAATGGCAAAGAGTGTTTATGGTTGTAGGTCTCACTTTGAGTAACAGCCCTCTGGTAGCCACACCATGAATCACTACCATGGCAGGCAGAGTGCATGACATGGGTTCTCACCTGTGGAGAATTTATGAAAGAAGGTAGCCCATACCGCCATTTTCATTCCCTCAATGTCATTCTAATTTTGTCCATAACAATGCTGCAACCTGTCTATTTCTTCGCCTGTAAGCCGACCACGTCCACTAAAGCACTTACCATCAGCTAATTTCTTTCCCTTCAAATTCCTCTTCAAGTTTCTCGGTCTTATACCTAACCTTTTCTGGACACGTCCTACACATTCAATTTTTTTCAGTTTTTGTCTCAGAATAAGGTTTGGATTCACAAACTGTTTGGTACCCTTTTGAGTCTCTATCTCCTAGGTAAGATGTATACATCACACCATATTTCTCCACTGACCTGTGAAATATTTTCACAACACCTTCAGATTCCATCCCTCCACTATAAGCACTAAAGTTAATCAAACATTTATTATTTTCAGTTCCACTGGTACAGTTATGACAATACTTGGCAATACATTCCACATCAATGACTGTACCGTTGTCCAAGGAGGTCGCTGTCATTACGTCATTTAGAGAACTATGGCCTCTTCGTTGCCAGGATGCAGCCAGGGCTGCAGACATACATGTATCGCTGTCATTCATGTCTACACTTTCCTAAGAGCATTTTTCATACTATCATTTGCTACTTCTTCTAAAGTCTGTAGAATAATTTTATTGCACCTGTCAAACCTTGTAGTGGGAGGTAAATCCAAAAGAGCACAGAAAACTTGTGCACTTCTGTACCCTTTGCCTATACACCTCATAGCATAAGGAAATTTAATATTTATGTTATACACACTCTGTTTAGTTACGCCTCAAGTATAACCACATTCGCTTAAATCACAAAAATTACAAACAATTCTTGACTCTGATGCATAACTTCTTCTAAGTGCGTATCTCCTCAACTACCTTTACACCACTATTGCCAGAGTCCTTACACTGCAAAGCTTTATTTATTAGTTCAGATAGAGCAGAGAGATAACACAACCTGAATGAACAGTTGGCACCTCTATATTATCAGCATTAACACAGTCAAGCCCGTTGTCCAAATATTTCAGTTTTAGCTTCGAAGCACTTGGAGTAGTTGAAGCTGATTCACGCGTTGTATAACGTTGTATTTCAGTATTAGCAGAATTAATCCGTTTGGTGAACCGATTTGCATAAAATTTAACACCGAACTTCTTAATTCTTCCCATTGCTTTCAACTGGAATAAGAAACTCACGCTCACAATAAGAAACTCACGCACACAATTACTTCGTTGTAAACAAAATATTCGCGCCCAGACGACAGCAAACAATGACTAAACTCTCTATATAAACGAAAGATAAGCAACTGTAAAGCTTTCCCAAATTAGGCAACTTAAGGGACTAAAAACTCATGAGAGAAACAAATGAGAGAAAATCTTTATTTTTAACAGAGCTGACTGTGTACCATGGAGAAGTCGTGGTGCGTGCAGCCACTTTTAAATTCCTCTAATGTTGGTACTTTCTGTGGTCCATTTCCCTGGAAGTAAACTTTTTCTCGTTCAGAAAACTATGGAGAATTTCTTAAGACAAAAATCAAAAGATCGATGTTTTGACAGCAATTCACTTACAAGTCCGTTTAAGAAGCCCCTAGATGAAGGAACGTTGCCATACTGCTTTTGTCTGTGCCATATGGGGCCAACACTTGGCGTGATGGTACGGCTCGTCATTGGGTACAGAACACAACCACCTCTAGTTCGATATCCGGAGATGTGGACAGCAGATGTTACATTTCCGGCGTGTTAAGGCCGTTGACTGTATCTTCGAGGTTCCTATGATGTTACCTTTCAATAAAATAATGCAAGAACGTTGGCCATGCTGTACTGACCCACCTCGATACAGACGCTGTTCGACACGGGTCTCGGCCAGCACGTTCTCCACGTTTCTCGACCATTCGTCACCTACGTCTGCAGAATTCGGGCACAGGGTTTAAGCGGCATGGAATGACGTGCCCGCAACTCTCATCCGAAGTTACAAGGGGCCGCACCTACTCGTCATCACCAATTTCGTCCAGATTTATGCTATATGCAGAGCTTGTCCAGAAATGAAAGTTACAGAAGTGGGGACTGCAGGTCGCCAAGCATTTAGAACGATAGCATTTCTGGCGCAGGTCGGACGAGGTATGAACCAACATGTTAACGTAAAGTGCAAGCAGCGGTTGGCGGAGCGAAAAGTGTACAGTATTACAATGCGAGGGTCTTGGGTTCGAACCCTAGTGCGGAAAATTGCTTTTATATTGAATTTTTATGTTACTTACACTAATGGTAAACAGAAATGACGCCGAAATATTGTTTTTATTAATGTTTTCATACAGTGCGTTAAATGGAAAGGCTAAGGAAAATTTAGGATTGCAAACAAAGGCCTATGTGCAGGCGGAAAAATGTCTTCTGTTAATTGAATCGTGCGAGGGACAAACAAATCTACATTTATACAATGAAGCTTTCTAACAGGAAGAAATATTGTTGTAGAGCAGTATTAAAATGGGTCCCTTCAAATGCACTCCGGTAGTTTAACCTTGCAAAATCCATTTTTGTCGTTAGGTAAAGTATTTGATCAAAAATTTCAAACGGCTCTTATCACACCGAGAGCGAAAAAGAAATCGTATTCTGAGAACAATCCAATAAAATAAATTGCATTGTTCATCACCAGTTATCCTCGCCAATAACTGGCGAAATAATGCGTATCCTCGTCTTTTGCTACCAAATTGTTCGATGAGAGAGAAACGTTTGTGAATGTAAAGCAAGTTATTTTCCGTAGAAAGTTTAAAACAACCATGTTATTGTAAGAATGGAGTGTTCATATTATGTGCAAGATGCCAAGATTATTACTACTTCCCCTGTTTTTACAATTAGAGTCCCCCAGGCATGTGCTGTTTTCGATATAGATACTGGCTAGATATCGGTCCTGGGAATTCCAAGACCGTATTAAAATCTCTGCAGTAGTTCCACAGACTAACCCGGACACACAAAAAGAAGCGATCAGAAAATATTTTCATTTAGTTTCTATATCACAACTACAACTTACGTTTTAAGTTTGCAAGCAGTAATGTTCGTCTATTATGCGTTTGATGAATGATGAATGCAATATATGTTCTAGCGAAAAAAGATAATTTTTATGTGATATAATTACAATTTAACAATTTTCAGATTTTCTTTTACTTTGCTTTTGCTGTGAGAGCTTGCTTCTTGCCAAATTTCATGATTCTACGTCAACGGGAAGTACCCTATAGGTTTTGATGAGCGAGTTTGAGAGCGTCAAAATATATTATGTGAATGACCGAATCTTTTGATTGCATTGCTTAAATGCTTAAATTTTTTGCACCGCGAAATCACCATAGACTTAATAAGGGACATAGATTTGAATCTGATACGTCAACCTGTTCCAGAGAAAAGGGGGACGGATAAACAAACACACAAACGGACAAAAAAGGACAAAAACTCAGAATAAGTGAGAGTAGGACTCGAGCACCAAGGATTCTGTACAAACTTCACTAAGTATATAGATTGTTCATCCCTTCTGGGAATGAGAATTTAGGTGATTTTTGCCTGTTACCGATGTCGATACTGGATAATTGACATAAATGGCCATATCTTTTGATTCCATTGACGAAGAAGTTTAAATTTTTTCAGCCGCCAAGGGACCATAGACTTAAGTATACGACATAAATTTCAACTTGGTAAGTCTGTCCGTTCCTGAGGAAAAAGGGGTCGTAACAGAAGAAAGAACATAAATGATTAAAAATTGACAATTTTAGGATCTTTGCCTTTGTTTGTGTTGTGAAATCTTTCCTCTTACCAAATTTCATAAGTTTAGGTCAACGGAAGTAAGCTACAGGTTTTAATGAGTGAGTTTGCAGGTATCAAAATATATAAAATGGTCGTATCCTTTCATTTCTTTGACTTACACTGTCAAGCGACTGTTGATCTTAGTATGTGGTGTAAATTTCAACATGATACGTCTAAACATTACTGAAAAGAAGGGTTTTAACAGTCGAACACACACAGACGGAAACAAAGTGATTCTATAGGGGTTCAGTTTTTGGGGAATGAATCACGGAACCCTAAAAAATATTTTTTTCATTTTACATAATTACAAATTAATAATTTTTGGATTTTGTCCTTTACGTGTATTGTGAAACTTTGCTTCTTGTCGAATTTCATGATTCCAGGTCAACGGGAAGTACCCTGAACATTTTGATGAGTGAGTTTGCGAGTTTCAAAATACGTAACGCAAATGGTCAGATCTTTTGATAGTATTGACTTACAAGCTTAAGTATTTCACACACCAAGGGATCATAGACTTTGGTATGTGACACAAGTTTGAACTTCAGATGCCAAACTTTTCCAGAGAAAAGAGGTCTTAACAGACGAACAGACAAACACAGAGAGTGACAAAAATGATAAAAAAAATTTCATGTTATATAATTACAAATTAAGAGTAATCAGATTTTTCCCTTTACCGTTTTGCAAACTTCGTATTTCAGGCCAACCGGAAGTACCCTATAGGTTTTGATGAGTGAGTTTTCGAGTATCAAAATTCGTGACATAAATGGCCGTATTTATTTATTCAATAGACTTTGTATCTGAAAATGTTTAGACTGTCAAGGGGCCATAAGCATTAATACGTGGCATAAACCTGAACTTGATACGTCTCCACGTTCTTAACAGTCAGACAGTCAGGCAGGCGGCCAACAAAGCCGTCCTACATGGATTACATTTTTACAGACTGAGGCACTGAACCCTTACGAGGTTCACATTTACGCTTTACATTCCCTTCCTGGAAATTTATTTGCAATTCCAAATTTTCAATTTCCTTTTCTCGTCATCCCTTTTACGAAAACGTTAATGAAGACAATATACTGAGCATTATTTCGGTTTACTCGCAGTGTAAGTAACGTAAAAATTGAAGGAAAAGAAAAAGAAGAAGCTGCTACACCGAGACTCGACCTCATGACCCTTGGATTAATATTCTGTAACCCTTCCGCTGACCCAATCGGTGCCTCGGGTAGACTATAAAATAAATGGCTCATGCCTCATCCTACCTGCAGCAGAAAAGCTACTTTTTTAAACGTTTGGTCTTGTGAAGCTTCTGTCACTTTCGTATGTGGCTAGGCCCTGCATTTATCATAAATATGGAAGAAATCGGTGATGACGAGCAGGGGCAGTAGCATTGTTAGTTTGCCTCGATGTACTGTTGTGAAGAGCCTTATTGCTGCCACAAGTGGTAGCTCTGTGTACTAAATATCGCACCGTGTAGACCCCCAAACTACCTACAAATTTAATGTTTTTTTCTTAGTATACTGTACACTCACAACAAGTAAAATTTAATTAGAATGAGATTTTCAGAGTGTGCACTCTTATGAAATTTTCCTGGCAGATTAAAACTGTGTGCCGGCCCGAGACTCAAACTCGGGATCTTTGCCTTTCGCGGGCAAGTACTCTATGATCTGAGCTACCCAAGTACGACTCACGCCCCGTCCTCACAGCTTTACTTCTGCCAGTACCTCGTCTCCTACCGTCCAAACCTCACAGAAGCTCTCCTGCGAACCTTGCAGAACTAGCACTCCTGAAAGAAAGGGTATTGAGAAGACATGGATTAGCCACAGGCTGGGGGATGTTTCCAGAATGAGATTTTCACTCTGCAGCGGAGTGTGCGCTGTTATGAAACTTTCCTGGCAGATTAAAACTGTGTGCCGGACCGAGACTCGAACTCGGGACCTTTGCCTTTCTCTCGTATCTGTTTTATTTCTTATTTTTGAGCAGATCATTTCACAAGACATTTGACCGTCTTATTTTAAAACTATCAAGTTCTGTTGAGAAAGCAGCAGCTATTCGTGAAATTTCCAATTTTCCCTCAAATCACTACTCTCATTACTTTCAAGTAGTTAAGTCTTTCTCTGCAAAACTAGAACCCACGATAATCAATTTGAAATCCTGTTTGTTCATTTGTCACTCTTCTCTTGGATACAAAAATTTGAAGAAAAATCTATTGTGTAATGTCTAGGGAGTCTTGTTTTCACTCCGTTAAAATATTTGACCAAAGAGCAAAAATATTCTTGTATCAGTGTTCAAAATCTTGCACGACATTTTGAACATGACAAAGGGCTCCTTCTGCTTGGCAACTGCTCACACCCGTTCAAACTGAGGCAGCATCGGTAATGTTCAGCTGTGTCAGGCCAATTCAGATGAGTTCCGTAGCTGTCCAAGCACCGTGGACGGTGGACAACTACTGGGAGTATCAGTGTGACGGCCCCCCTCGACAAATGAGCAGATCAAGTTGCGGAAACAGATGGTGTTACTGCCGCCGAAAGAGATGAACACCTATCCATCATCGATCTTCAGATGAATCACGTTTCAGACTGCATAGGACAGGAGACAAACGCCTTGCAACAGTCGTCGGAACGGTTCTGACCGGAGGAGGGTGTGTTAAAGACGGGGTAATGTTTTCGTGAAATTCCCTGGGTGATCTCGTCAGTCTGCAAGGCACAATGAAACAACGGGAGTATGCATCTGTCCTTGGAGTGCATGTCCAGCCCTTCGTGCAGTTTGCTTTCCATTGGCAATACGGCATCTACTAGCAGGCCAGTGCAATGTATCACGCAGCTCACAGTGTACCTGTGTAGTTCATGAGCACTAGGATCAGTTTACCGTACTACTCCGGCCACCAAACTCCGCGGATTTAAACCCAGTCGAGAATCTGTGGCCGGCGCTTCAGTCTGGAACCGCGTGACCGCTACGGTCGCAGGTTCGAATCCTGCCTCGGGCATGGATGTGGGTGATGTCCTTTGGTTAGTTAGGTTTAAGTAGTTCTAAGTTCTAGGGGACTGATGACTTCAGATGTTAAGTTCCATAGTGCTCAGAGCCATTTGAGAATCTGTGCGCCTACTCGATCGGGCTCTTGAAGCCATCTATACCAGTGCTGTCTACGGCAATGGAGTCGGTATGATTCCACATCGATGTTGACACCTTCCAGAAGCTCACTGAGACTCTTACTGCACGTCTCGCATTAGTACACACTGCAAAAGATGGTTATTCAGTCTTTTAACTGGTTCTCTCATTAATATGACTTGACAGTGTATTTGTTTGTGTGTCTGAGAACCCATGTGTTACCATTATCGGAAAATTATGAACAGAATATTATAACATCCAGCACCCTTCTCTTAACAGCTTGTGAAGGAATTTCTTTAACATTCACTGGTTCCTACCCTTTGTCTCCTCCTGGAAACACATTTTGCTTTTAGCCTTAGGTTTACGTACGACGGTTGGAATTTTAATAATGACAGCTATTTATCTACAACTTTTACAAAATAGATACGTCTTTTACTGTTTTTCAACGTTGTCACCAGTACTGTGTATAGCCCCTTGCCAGCGATGTGTAAGTCGTAGGATACCGCTTAGCAGCGCCCTTCATCTTTGGAATCAAACTGAAGTCACAAGGACTTAAGTTCGGAAGTGTGGTGGGTTACATACCACTTCTTAGCCCCATCGACCAAACAAATCACTCACAACTTCGTCATATACGCCCGAGCATTGTCTTGCAAAATGATGGGCGGATCTTTCAAAAGGTGTCGTCACTTCTTTCCCAACAATATTCATTTCTGGAACACAACTTGCGACTAGCTTATTGAAAGAAGCGGTGGCGCTTTCTGCAGGACCCACCCATCGTTTCGCAACACAATCCTCGGGCGCATTTGGCGAAAGTTGTGATTGATTTGTTCGACTGATGGGGTTGAGAGGTGCTGTGCCAGCCACCTCCTACTCGGACTTAAGCCCTCGTGGCTTCAGCTTGATTCCTAAGGTGTGGGTAGTACTTCATGGCATTCGCTTCAGATCTGTTACAGAGATTCGTTGGGCAATAGACCGATCCACTCGAACTAATGTTGGCGACTGCGACGAAGGACAGTAAAACTTTGACACATGTATCTATTTTGTATAAGTTGTAAATTAATAGTTGTCACTGTCAAAGTTGCAATCTTTGTATAATGTTTCGTACTGACGCTTACATGAACTTTCCATACACCGGCAATGGAGAGAGACAGTGAGCTGTGCTGCGGCCGTGTAAGAACGACTGCAGGGAAATGAGCAGCAAATGCACATCAGAAGCCCGCGTCTGCTACAGTAAAGCCCGACTTGTGCTGTTGCAACTAGCTGTGCAGCTTTTAAACACACTGCATAAGCGATACACGACGCCTCGTTAACCATTATAATCCTATCGGCCGCTGAAAAGACTGCGGCCAATTTAGTTTCCGATACCTGCAATTTTGGGCCGCTTTAACGCAGCTAAACGTCTGTGAAACACAATTCTGCCTTCACCATTTTGCCGTGAAGCTGCCAACTACATAATCTGATTTGGTACTTTGAAACGATTACTGATGATCCCTTTATAGACTTGTCAAGAGTGGAAAGGCGTTTCACCATTGCCCTCCTTTCTCTCACTAGTGATTTTAATATGCTCGGCCGCAAAGAGAGAGAGAGTGGAACGCTCTGCCATCCGCAACGGTGTTTAATAAATTAATTTAACTTGGACTGACTTCGCATCTTATTCAACTATTGCGTTATAAATTAAAGAACGCGTTCTCTGCAGACGCAGATTTTGTATCAGATAAATCTAGTCCATGAAACATGAAAAAAAAAGCCGATAAGGATAGTAGTCATATCGAAACAGTATTTTCCTAGCGCCTTTTAATTCTATGCAAATGATTTACTCATTTAGACCTTCACAATATCTCTGACGTCTTTCTCTCTTCTACACGACGTAAGTAATAATAACGATCCTGGCAGAAATTATGTCTTGTTTATTTTAATAACATTTTTCGTCTAAACATATAATATCACCAGCGGTACAACTTTCACCATGAAATACGTCGTTACTATGTAATTTTCCGTTAATGTTCCTATTAGGTGATGAGCCAAGTGGTACTTGAAAGTTAACTGACTGGCCTATGAACATTTAAAAGCAACAAATCAAGACTGCTTGCTCCTGCTGCTGCTACAATTACTTTGTATAAAGATTTTAGAGAAATCCTATCCTTAATCATTGAAGACTTTTAAAAAAAATTCTAAAACGTATATGTGGTTGTAGCAGCAAAGTATCAACGCAACGTAAATTGTATTGACGATGTTATTCATTCTTTGGAAGAACAAAAAATTTTTTTTACACTTTGACTGCATTTTATTAATATTGTACGGGAGAGCGTTCATGAAAATGACGTTACACTTCCAATGGCCATTTTGTACCTTAAGTTTAGGCCAATAAGTGAACCGTTGCGTGAATGATTTTTCTTTGTTTATTCCCCTATCTCATGTGTTCCACAGCTTCGTGGAAATACATTTCTTTACACACAACATAAAAAATGTGCTGCAAAATTTTATTTTGCTGCATCTAGTGTTGACTTTTTTATCCGTTATCCTGTGGCTGTTGATGCAAAAGTTGAAATTACTGCAGCTTTTTCTTGGTATATTTAGAGGTGGACACCAACACCATATACAAAATTTCAGAGGTTTTTCATGGATGTTCGGGGATATTTTCTAAACATTTTGGTGCAAGGGACCTGTCATGTCCGGTGGCTCGTAATTGCATTCCTTTTGACTTCTTAGTCTCATTTGTACTTTTATGTATGTTGTAAGGAAAATACCACCTAAACGGTGCATACGTAGGCGGTCGGCTATATGTTCGCGTCCTGACTAAAAAAAAAAAAAAATAGCTCTTCGCCCTCAAGCGATTAGTCGCAATGGTCCTATTCCAATGCCAGTTCAGTCAAAAAAACGTGACATCAAATGACTTCTTATATTAGCGGAATCTGAAGAGCCAAGTTTACAAGACTGCGATCAGTACTCACGTAGATCTGATTGCTAGGACCGCTCAAGTGGTATGGTAAACACGTTGGATTCTTTCAGGTGTAAGGCAGTCTACGGTATGTCGCTGTACACTCAGCCTCGGTTATGGTGGCCGACAATTAGGACAGTACTTGTAATGGTACAGTTCTACGTTTGTTACGTCCGCGCTGCACACGATAGAACAGACTGAACACACTGTCTCCCAAGTGTACACTCCAAGCACAAGAAACGCAGTGGTTGAAATTTGAATTATTCGACATGTTACGCAGCAGCCAGTCACATTTCGAGGTCGACGGATTTGCTCAAAAAGTAAAGAACACTTGTAATTGTGAGTGTACTCGAATGATTTACACCTTATTGACACTCAGCATAAGGTCGTTCCCTCCAAAAACACACAAGAAAACTATGCCGCTCCATTTGTAGCACTGCAGGCCTAGAAAAGGCATTTTATTTGGTGACGTAGATCAAGAACGGTAAGAAGTATCGTGTGACGTCAGCTATAGCGATGTAACTGCTTGGCCTCAAGGTATGAATCGTATCAGGCTCTGTGCAATATTTTTACCGTAGTCCGTTAGTTTGTTTAGAGCAAATCACGAAATTAATAGAACGATCAGTTCACGGTTATTATTAAGAAAAATTTAGGCCCTCAAAAGTGCGCAGCGTGTGGCTTCTTTTCCACGCGAAATCCCGTCCAAAGGCTTTCAACTTCAATGACTATATGCAATACACGAGGTAGAGGATGTGTGAGGTGGATAATAATCCTCTCTTTTTTGCCAACTCCTCCCAGGCACCTAGAGTGACGTTCCAAAGGTCATCATGGGATTTTGGTCAGGCAAGTTTTCTCGCATGGCCGTTACGTTTCTGGCCATACGTTTTCAATAGGGTTCGTGTCTGGTCCATAAGGAGATCAATCGAGAAGATAAATCTCATTCTGAACTGCAAACCATTTCTGCACCATCGTCTAAATGCTTGTAGGAAACTGATTACTCCCTTATAATAGTTTTGCACTGATGGGACGGTAATATTAATCATAATATGGGTATACTGGTCAGCATCAAGTCAACCACCTATCCCGTGAATCATTGTAAGTCAATGGGAACACATCCAGCCTCAAACTGCTACAGACATGGACTCATGGATGTATTTGGGGTCAAAACGGGGACCTTGCGACTTGTGTACTCTTGCTGGATCATCATTCGCTGAAGGCAATGTGGATTCGTCGAAAAATTTCGCGTTCCGCCGGTCACGATTGACATTGTCCTCGGAAAACGCTAACTGCTGGAGGCGAAGATCATCACGTAGCCTCTCCTTGGTGTCTGCACGTTTGTTAAATACTCCGGCCTCCCGAAACCGCAGCCGATCCTCATCCACTGATTGTTAAATAAGGCGTGACACATAAATAATGTGACCGGTCTGAAAGCGATATGGTCCAGTATTTGACCTTGTTCCTGTGCTGTCATTGTCTCTTACCTGCCTCTGTATACGGGGTCCCGGGTCCGATTCCCGGCCGGATTGGGGATTTTCTCTGCCGGCGAACTGGGTGTTCGCGTTGTACTCATCATGTTTCATCAACATCATCATATTCGTGACTGTGGCTAGATTGGACTGTGTAAACATTGGTCTGTATACAAATTGGGACTTCATATGGGCGCTGATGACCAAGCAGTTGAGCTCCCTGCAAATCAAACATCGTCATTGTCTCTTACAGAACAAATGGTGTGTTTGCAGACCGATCTCGCCAAGACAGACTGTCAGTCTGTTTCCGTGTAGTATCAATGAAACTGTCTAAGTAATTACCGCGTATTATGCCAGAGAGAGATAACGGATTTAAGTTTTCGTCTCCGGAGAGGCAATTCTCCATCAAAGTGAGTCTCTTGAATTTATAGCCAATATTCCATCTCTTCTTGTGCGGGAAATTAGCTGCACATCATCAACATGTATTGCACGTAATGCAGTGGATAGCTACATAAACGAATTGTTGAACCGGAAGATTGTGTCGCTTCAGTACAAAATTCACACGGATTAGAATATGATATACGTTACGTATGAAGCCTGCACGTTGTTTATCGAACTATAGTGGCCATATATGTAGTCATTCAACATTAACTATATCTACTGATAATACCAGCACATTCTATTTTCAGAAAAGATTTTATGGCTTCTTAGAACAGATCTGGAATACTAACAAGATCAGTTCCCTCTAATTTTTGAAATAATGTTTCCTCGTCTCTATTTTCCCAAGGCAAATAGCAAAATAAGGCACGTTGCATTTCATTCACGTTAGTGAGGTACGGGACTTCCCGCCGGCCTTTGACGTGTACGTGCTTTGTATTACACCTTTTGGTGACTGCAAATTACAGTATTTTAGACTATTGTGAGGATATTGTCACAGAAACAAAATAACTGGATAACAAAACCAAATAAATCGTAATTTCATTATTTCTCTGCAACGAGCCACCTGAGACCTCCGGTACCTCATACCAAATTACTCAGAAAATATCTGGGAACAACCATGTTCATCGGACAAAAAATTACTCATTTCCTTCCTACCAGCGAGTACCCCGCAATAATAGCTGTGAATCGCTCTGGCATAGGGAGGCAGCGTCTCAGAGCGAAATCCTGGGAAACTGCGACTAGAACCAATAAACGGATTCGTTCAAACGACAGCAGCTGTCAGCCTCCTGCCATACGAGACCACGCTAGACATCTACATCTACATCTACATTTATACTCCGCAAGCCACCCAACGGTGTGTGGCGGAGGGCACTTTATGTGCCACTGTCATTACCTCCCTTTCCTGTTCCAGTCGCGTATGGTTCGCGGGAAGAACGACTGTCTGAAAGCCTCCGTACGCGCTCGAATCTCTCTAATTTTACATTCGTGATCTCCTCGGGAGGTATAAGTAGGGGGAAGCAATATATTCGATACCTCATCCAGAAACGCACCCTCTCGAAACCTGGCGAGCAATCTACACCGCGATGCAGAGCGCCTCTCTTGCAGAGTCTGCCACTTGAGTTTATTAAACATCTCCGTAACGCTATCACGGTTACCAAATAACCCTGTGACGAAACGCGCCGCTGTTCTTTGGATCTTCTCTATCTCCTCCGTCAAACCGATCTGGTACGGATCCCACACTGATGAGCAATACTCAAGTATAGGTCGAACGAGTGTTTTGTAAGCCACCTCCTTTGTTGATGGACTACATTTTCTAAGCACTCTCCCAATGAATCTCAAACTGGTACCCGCCTTACCAACAATTAATTTTATATGATCATTCCACTTCAAATCGTTCCGCACGCATACTCCCAGATATTTTACAGAAGTAACTGCTAGCAGTGTTTGTTCCGCTATCATATAATCATCCAATAAAGGATCCTTCTTTCTATGTATTCGCAATACATTACATTTGTCTATGTTAAGGGATAGTTGCCACTCCCTGCACCAAGTGCCTATCCGCTGCAGATCTTCCTGCATTTCGCTACAATTTTCTATTGCTGCAACTTCTCTGTATGCTACAGCATCATCCGCGAAAAGCCGCATGGAAGTTCCGACACTATCTACTAGGTCATTTATATATATTGTGAAAAGCAATGGTCCCATAACACTCCCCTGTGGCACGCCAGAGGGTACTTTAACGTCTGTAGACGTCTCTCCATTGATAACAACATGCTGTGTTCTGTTTGCTAAAAACTCTTCAATCCAGCCACACAGCACACGACAACACATCAGTTATTTCCGTGATATCACAGTGATGTTATTGTCTGGCGTGAAAGCAGACAAGAGCGTAGGTTCGCACAGGCCTTAGCCACAACCGTTTTTTGTGGGAAAAGCGTTATGATTGTCTCGCTCGCAATATCATTACATAAAATCATTGAAGCGATTATCAAATTGTCTCGCTGACCCTGATCCAGTAATTATTCGACTCCCACTATAATGAAGTCATTTTTTTCTGCCATTCATTGTTTATTATCTGCGGGTCATTTCAGACTCAAAGGATTCGCACAGCTGGCCTAATAAACACGGACGTTTAGTAGAGTGCGTTCTCCGGGCACAATTAATTACAGCAGCGCGATTTATTGGGCCACCCCAGCGCTGGCAGAAATGCGCTGCTGTCGGCAAACAAAAGGCTGTCTGGTTGAGCGCCGGTACACCACGCAGGTCGCGACCTCGTGTCCCACTCACGCCGCTGTGTGAACAGCAGGGCAAAACCTACAGATTATTGCGGTACATGACTAGGCAATGAAGTTCATGTGCAACTTTTCGAGGATGAAACCATAGTGGAAAAAATACAGTCCTTTAGCTTATGTAAATGCTGTCTAAACTTCATCCACAGCCCGGAAGTGGATCACAGAAATTAAAATATGAAAATACTATTGAAAAATTGAAAGTTCTCAATATTTGTTTCTTGATTAATATTTGATGAAAACACGATTCATTTGTAATTCAAGTCGTGTTTGATGCGTTTTAGCAGAAGATTCCCATGCCTCTCACTAACGAAATCTATTGTGCAATGGAATCGAATTTTAAGCTCGTTAATGTTATTTTTTTTCGTTCTTCATTTCTTTAGTGCAATCGTCTCCATAGAAATTGAAATCTGACACTATATTACTTCTCGTTTCTGTGAGTGCCAGGTTTCGTTGCTACAGCACGTGAGGAGAGCACAGCATTCATTTCAGTATGACTTTACGAACTTCAAACTACCAGCGACTTATTTTGATTTGCTTGTGAGATTTGTAGCTTAATTCTTAAATTGATGGCCTGTTTCTGTATTTACTATACACGGTCCTGCGTTTTAATAACTGTGTAGGTTTTCATCTGTATCGCCGATCACTTGTTTCATTCGTAAAGTCAAGCGACGGTTTAGCACAGCTTAGTTAAGTCCCAGTTTACAATGCAACAGCACCAGAGGAAAGCATAGTGTTCGTCTGCGTATTACTTTACGAGTTTCTAACTAGAAACGACCACAGTCCTTATTTTAAGGGGGTTAGATCGTCAAACGGGCCGACTTGGAGCAGGAGAGACACCACAGGACATTTTAATTTCCAGTGTCTATACTTTTACAAGTAAATTCATAAAACTTTGTCAGCATAACCAGGAAGGATTCAGGATTCACATTCGTAGCAGCGGAAGTTCAAAAACATAACAAAATAATTTATTTTACATGTGAAATTTCATCATTTTTTCACTTACTATTGACTGCATTTGTTGCTATAGGTACACTTTTCTTCATAAGTAAGAGAGACTGTTCGATGAATTTTGCACAGCATACAAACGATACTTACAGGTGTCTGAAACTCTAGAATCTATTTAATTTATGAAAAAAATGAATGAGCTGTTACGTTTCAAACTTTATGTTTAGAAAAAAAATCAAATTTAGTAGTTAATTATCTCAATTTTTACCACAGTTTTTAAAAGATTTGGAAAATTCTAGAGTTTCATACACCTGTAAGTATGATTTGTATGCTGCGCAAAATTCATCAAAGAATCTCTCTTACTTGTGAAGAAAAATGTACCTATAGCAACAAATCCAGCCAACAGTAAGTAAAAAAATGATGAAATTTCATATCTAAAAAAAAATATTTTGTTTTGTTATTGCACTTCCACTGCTATGAGTGTGAATCCTGAATCCTTTCTGGTCATGCTGACAAAGTTTTATGAATTTATTTGTATAAGTATAGACAGTAGAAAATAGAATGTCCTGTGGTGCCTCTCCTGCTCCAAGTCGGCCCGTTTGACGTCCTGCCCCGCTTAATATCTGCGTAATGTAGAGTTTCGTCGTCTGTAATATAGATAAGGATTGTAACTGCTGTGTTCGGATGCAGGCTGAGTTGGTGACTCTTGGCTCACAGCTCCTGGCGGTTCTGGCTTCGGTCACGCAGCTTGCAAAAAAATGGTTCAAATGGCTCTGAGCACTATGGGACTCAACTGCTGAGGTCATTAGTCCCCTAGAACTTAGAACTAGTTAAACCTAACTAACCTAAGGACATCACAAACATCCATGCCCGAGGCAGGATTCGAACCTGCGACGTAGCGGTCTTGCGGTTCCAGACTGCAGCGCCTTTAACCGCACGGCCACTTCGGCCGGCACGCAGCTTGCAGTTATTGCCAATGGGCATCACTGTGTGGTGCAGGACGTGATGACCCAAGGGACGTTCAGCACGTTTCACGCGTTCCCAGATCGGTTACCTACTTTGGCGGGCCCAGTTACTGACTGCATTGTACCTCACATCGTGGTCGCGTAGGAGGTCGTTGCAGGGTGTGGCAGGCGAGAAAAGACTTTCCGGGGCACCCATCAGAAGGCCTCCCTGGTTCGTCCGATAGATTTCAGCACTGTTGTGGCCGATAAAGATCCCGAGCCAGATGCAATCGCTTTCCTTGGTTCAGGGGAAGCCCCTAGGCCTGCAAGATCTGGGAACTCGCAGAGGCTGAGATTACTGGTAATCAGGAGACGAATCATCTCAGAGGTGGAACGGTTCTTTCCGGATGCCGTGAAGAGCACAAGGTGTAGCCAACTGCGGTTGCTGGTTCATGTCGATAATAATGATGTGTGTAGCTTTGGATCGGAAGAATTCCTCTATGGTTTCCAAAGGGTATATGAAATAAAGACTGACAGTCTTTCTTGCGAGATGAAAGCACAGTTCACCATCTGTAGCTCCGTCGACAGGGCCGAATGCAGACCTTTGGTACAGAGTCGAGTAGAGAGTCTGAATTATAGACTCAGAGAGTTCTGTGACCGTGTAGGCTGCAGGTTCCTCGACTTGCGCCTTAGGGTTCCGTTCGCTCGGGCTCCATAACACACAGGAGGCGACTGCACAGGTTGTGGGCGCTGTAGGAATGCCTGGGAGGTTTTACAGTTAGGCGGTATTGGAAAAATACAGAAGGGGCTTAGGTCTCGAAGTGTGCGTGTCAAATGGGATGAGGTTCGACCTAGGCGCTTTGTGTTTTTGGGTTTGGGGCCTCTGCGAGTTGGATTCCGAGCGCGCACGCTGCACGCTGCCTGATGAGAGCACCCCAGCCGTCGCCAGAGGGCGGCCACTGAGCCGCAGCCGCAGCCGCAGCCGCAGCCGCCCTGTCACCCCTTTGAGACGCTGTGCCGGCCCCCTCGCACTCGTAAAGTCCCGCTAACGCCGCCCGTAAAGTGACACATAAAATATCTCATCAGCATAAAGCCATTGTCCGCACGCCCCCTCTTCCCGCCCCCCTCTCCCCCCCCCCCCCCCCCCCCCCCCACTCCTCACTGCTGGACCACCAGTTCGGAGTCCGCACCAGGAATGTGCAATCGGCTCCAAGACTCCTCCCACCCTGATGCCACGGCGAGAACTCTCGGCTTGGGAACGCTGCACCGGCCGTAACAACACCCCGGATAGCGCTCCAGATGACGTAGTGTTGAGAGGACGGGTTCATATTCATTATTCGATGAAACGAATATGAATATCCGGAGTGGAAGGTCAAAATAAATTCTAAAATCTTAAGCTACGAAATTGTTTCTAGAGTACCATACAAAACATTAGTCACTTCCTTAGATGGTCGTATGATACTCCATCGCCGACTTAGCTCAGCCGTTCAGTGTACCAAATACCATAGGCAGAGGTTTCATTGGAAGCGTCCACTGTGGTCCGATGTGTGGCGATTTTCCCTCTTTTCAGATGATGCATCGAGAGTGTCGACGGCTCAATGAGGCGTTCAACCTATAGTGTTTGGAGGGCGTTTTTCATAGCGAAAGTGGTTTTGTGATGACCTGGGAGGTATCTTCCGAATCACGTCTTGGCCTACTCATTCAGATTACCGCTAACATGTACTGTGAAGTTTAGTTCAGCATTCTCAGTGACCGCATGTTGCCCTTTCTTCTACATCTTCTTGATGGCAATTCTCCCATCTTCGAAGATGATAAGAGCTGTATTCAAAGGTCTGCACACATCCACTCCTGTATTGGTAAACACTCTGGTGCTCAGTCGCAACCCGACTGGCCCGCTAAATCACCCGACTAGAGTTCCACGAAAAATGTTTGGGACTATTTGCACCAACAGATGAAATGTAGCAATCCCCGGAGTTTGGTAGATCTACGGGATTTAATGACTAATGAGTAACTTCAGCTGGATATGGTGTACCTGAAGAAACTTACGGACTCTGTCGGTCGCTGAACTGGCGCCGTTGTCAAGGCTAGAGGCTACGTTAAACGCTTTTGGCGCGATGTTTCCCCGAGGTGACGAGCGTTTTATCCAGCGTACATTGTAACTACTGCTGTGAACGTCATTTTAGTAGCTGAAATTCCCAACGGTATCCGATGCACGTAACATATCAACACATCGCCATGCATCTATAAGGGGCAATTTAAAAATATACGTTCGAAGGCCGTACAGCCCATAATCAGTTCGCCAGTCAGGAAAATTTGCCGTGAGCATTGAGGTAACCATCCCACAGACGCACTAAGTTGATGATACAAATTTGGTAAAACGCTGTATCCTGCTGCTGCGTGAAGGAATCCGTAACTGCCCGCTGCATATTCTTGTCCGACAGGAATCATCGACTCTTCAGGGTCTTTTTTAACATCTACATCTACATATATACTCCGCTAGCCACCAAGCAGTGTGTGGCGGAGGGCACAATTCGCGTCAAAGTCATATTCCCCTCCCCCCCCTCCCTCTGTTCCACTCGCGGACCGAAAGCGTGATAATAGCATGGGGAGAGATCAGGACTATAGAGCGCGTGCTCGAGTGCTCTGCCATTGGACTCTCCGAGTTGAAGCTGGCCTTTCAGATCGCTCAGTGTCTTGTATCGAATCGTGACCAGCACGGAACTTGGCTCACCATTTCACAATGGTGGATTCCGATAGACATGCTGCCTCATACATATTCTTCATTCTCCGATGGATGTCTAACGCTGTTTGTAATTTGGCAGGCGGCCGCTGTGGCCGAGCGGTCCTAGCGCTTCAGTCCGGAACAGCAGTGCTGCTACGGTCGCAGGTTCGGATCCTGCCTCGGGCATGGATGTGTGTGATGTCCTTAGGTTAGTTAAGTTTAAGTAGTTCTAAGTCTAGGGGACAGATGACCTCAGATGTTAAGTCCCATAGTGATTAGAGCCATTTTGTCGTTTGACAGCCAACAAAAGAATAACAACATGTTGGTTCTTTTTGACCCATTTAGTGATAACATTGCCATAGTTCACGATTTCGCATTTATCGCACTCACGTCGGAAACACATGGGTGCCACACTTATCAAAATGGTTCAAATGGCTCCGAGCACTATGGGACTTAACATCTGAGGTCATCATTCCCCTAGAACTTAGAACTGCTTAAACCTGACCAACCTAAGGACATCACACGCATCAATGCCCGAGGCAGCATTCGAACCTGCGACCGTAGCAGCCGCGTGGTTCCGGACTGAAGCGCCTAGAACTGCTCGGCCACCACGGCCGGCGCCACACTTATCCTTCGCCTACATGTCGGTGCTTGTATACTTGGGTCGGAGCGCTATGGTGCATATACGCTGCAGCAACGCAGCCAAACGGAAACTTTTTAACTGCCCCGTATAACGTAGGTCTGCAGTGTGTACGGAAAGTAACTTAATATCTGCATGGCCATTGCTGAAGTTAAATTTGCATATTTTATCATTGTTCACATAGTTCAGAAAAGTCTGCCGCGTGGGATTAGCCGAGCGGTCTAGGCGCTGTTGTCATGGACTGAGTGGCTGATCCCAGCGGAGTTTCGAGTCCTCCCTCGGGCGTGGTTGTGTGTGTTTGTCCTTAGGCTAATTTAGGTTAGGTAGTGTGTAAGCTTGGGGACCGATGACCTTAGCAGTTAAGTCCCATAAGATTTCACACACACATTTTCAGAAAAATCTGATATCAAAATAAACACGTAAACATGATTTTGCACCAATGTTCGCAAATAAATAAAATAACTCAGCAATAGGTTCTAAACTACAGCGACGAACACGTATGTTTAGCAAAAAGTGTGCATAACAAGGAAATCTGTCTATTCAGAATTGAATATTTGGGATTCTACCCTCACTTTCATCGATTCTTGCTGTTGATATGATCTTTCTGTTTGTAAATGGGCAGACAATTGTGCCAATGTTTCTGACAGGATAAGTTGCGTGCAGAATTGCGACGCGAACCTGGATATCCGTAACTCGCGAGCAGCTCGCCATGTTCTAGCACGGTGTTTGCATGTTATGGGGAGAACAAGTAGAGGGTCTGACTCGGTTCGCGAAGCGTATTCGGGGAGCCCAAATGATAGCGTGCATCATGTGGGTACCAGAAATCCGGTTTCGAATCTCGGTCCGGCGCACTGTATTGAGTTGCCGCAAATGTAGAGTATTAATGTTCTGTAAGTTGACAGCCGTTCAGACTGATCTTCTTCTTTAGTTGATGTCCGTCCGTTTTCGAAATGCATGTAGCAGTTAGAAGCCTGTGTATCGTCGTCCGTCTCTAAGGAGCTCGTTTTCGACAGGACATTAAACCCTAATCTTCCTTCCGTTTTGTGTTGCCACGTGAGGTGTACTAGACGTCATCCGTTTCGTTGTAGTTTTTTGAAGTTCAAAATAAATGTTAACGTAGCAACGGTGATATTTCAAATAAGCATTAGGAAAAATCACAGATTCACAGAAATAACGGTGGAAATACACAAATATGTATAAAAAGCACGTTTGAACATCAGGTGCTTTTCAATTTAAAACCCAAATATCGACCGGTTTCAGTCACAGAGTATCTTCACGGACGCTTCTGATCTCATCTACAGCACCATTACTACTCTGTTTACACATGTTATTAGTATGTCTGCCTTTAAGTATTGCGCCGTGTGCTTCAATTCACGCCACGCTCTACTTACGAGATCTGACCATTACTTAAGTAATAACAGATGTGGTGTTACGGCTTAAACTGTTTTAACCCTAATCCTTGAAGAATCACGTAATAGCCCTGGGTTCGGTGTGGGATGGTGGTGGGGTGAGAGGACTGCTGTAGCCTGTTGTGGGGTTGTGAACCACTGAGGGCTACGGCGGGGACGAAGCCTCCCCGTCGTTTGTAGGTCCCCAGTTCCATACAATACAAGTACTGCAAACTACATCCTTCTGAACTGTTTAGTGTATTCAGCCAACGGTCTCCCTCTACGATTTTTACCCTCCACGCTTCCCTCCAATACTAAGTGGGTGATCCATGGACGACTCAGAACGTGTTCTATCAACCGATTCCTACTTCTAATCAAGTTGTGCCACAAATTCCTATTCTCCCCAGTTCTGTTCGGCGCCTCCTCATTAGTAAAGTGATCTACCATCTAATCTTCAGCATTCTTCTGTAGCACCACATTTCGAAAGCTTCTTTTAACTTCTTGTCTACACTATTTATCGTGCATATTTCACTTCCATACATGGCTATATTCCATACAAATAAGTTAAGTCGCATAGTGCTCAGGGCCAGCCATACAAATACTTTCAGACAGGAGTTCCTGACACTTAAATCTATACTCAATGTTAAGAAATTTCTCTTCCTCAGAAACGCTTTCCTTGTCATAGTCAGTCTACATTTTATATCCTCTCTACTTCGACCCTCATCACTTATTTTGCTCCCCAAATAGCAAAACTCATCTACTACTTTAAGTGTTTCATTTCCTAATCTAATTCCCTCAGCATCACCCGAATTAATTCGAATACATTCCATTATCCTCGTTTTATTCTTGTTGATGTTCACATTATATCCTCCTTTCAAATCACTGTCTATTCCGTTCACTATTCTTCCAAGTCCTTTGCTGTCTCTGAAAGAATTACAATGTCATCGGCAAACCTCAAAGTTTTTATTTCTTCTACATGGATTTTAATTCCTATTCCAAATTTTTCTTTTGATTCCTTTACTGCTTCCTCAATATATAGATTGAATAATATCGGGGATGGGCTACAACCCTATCTCACTCCCTTCCCAACCCCTGCTTCCCTTTCATGCCCCTCGACTCTTATAACTGCCATCTGGTTTCTGTACAAATTGTTAATAGCTTTTCGCTCCCTGTATTTGACCTCTGCCACCTTCAGAATTTGAAAGAGAGTATTTCAGTCAACGTTGTCAAAAGTTTTTCTAAGTTTACAAATGCTAGAAACGTAAGTTTGCCTTTCCTCAATCTATTTTCTAGAATACGTCGTAGGGTCAGTATTGTATCGCGTGTTTCAACATTTCTACAGAATCCAAACTGATCTTCCCCGAGGTCGGCTTCTACCAGTTTTCCATTCGTCTGTACGGAATTCGTGTTAGTATTTTGCAGCTATGATTTATTAAACTGATGGTTCGGTAATTTTCACACCTGTCAACACCTGCTTTCTTTGGGATTGGAATTATTATATTCTTCCTGAAGTCTGAGGGTATTTCACCTGTCTCATAAATTTTGCTCACTAGATGGCAGAGTTTTGTCATGGCTGGCTCTCCCAAAGTTATCAGTTGTTCTAATGGAATATTTTCTACTCCCGGTGCCTTGTTTCAACATAGGTATTTCATTGCTCTGTCACATTCTTCACGCAGTGTCATATCTCCCATTTTCTCTTTAACTACGCCCTCTTCCATTTCCATAATATTTCCCTCAAGTGCATTGCTCTTGTACAGGCCCTGTGTATACTCTTTCCACCCTTCTGCTTTCCCTTCTTTGCTTGGGACTGGTTTTCCATCTGAGCTTTTGATATTCATACAGGTAGTAGTCTTTTCTCGAAAGGTCTCTTCAATTTTCCTGTAGGCAGTATCTATCTTATCCCTGGTGATATATGCCTGTACATTCTCGCATGTGTCCTCTAGCCATTACTGCTTTGGCATTTTGCACTTCTTGTCGCTCACATTTGTGAGACTTTTGTATTCCTTTTCGCCTACTTCGTTTACTGCATTTTTATGTTCTCTCCTTTCATCAATTAAATTCAATATCTCTGCTGTTACCCAAGAATTTCTACGAGCCCTCCCCTTTTTACCTACTTGGTCCTCTGCTGCCTTCACTATTCCATCTCTCAAAGGTACCCATTCTTCTTCTACTGTATTTCTTTCCTTTGTTCTTGTCAATCTTTCCCTAATGCTCTGTCTAAAACTCTCTACAGCCTCTGGTTCTTTCAGTTTATCCAGGTCCCACCTTCTTAAATTCCCACCTTTTTGCAGTTTCTTCAGTTTTAATCTACAATTCATAACCAATAAATTGTGGTCAATGTCCACATCTGCCCCTGGAAATATTTTACAATTTAAAACCCTCTGTCTTACCATTATACATCTACATCTACATGATTACTCTGCAATTCACTTTTAAGTGCTTGGCGGAGGGTTCATCGAACCACAATCATACTATCTCTCTACCATTCCACTCCGGAACAGCGCGCGGGAAAATCGAACACCTAAACGTTTCTGTTCGAGCTCTGATTTCTCTTATTTTATTTTGATGATCATTCCTACCTATGTAGGTTGGGCTCAACAAAATATTTTCGCATTCGGAAGAGAAAGTTGGTGACTGAAATTTCGTAAATAGATCTCGCCGCGACGAAAAACGTCTTTGCTTTAATGACTTCCATCCCAACTCGAGTATCATACCTGCCACACTCTCTCCCCTATTACGTGATAATACAAAACGAGCTGCCCTTTTTTGCACCCTTTCGATGTCCTCCGTCAATCCCACCTGGTAAGGATCCCACACCGCGCAGCAATATTCTAACAGAGGACGAAGAGTGTAGTGTAAGCTGTCTCTTTAGTGGACTTGTTGCATCTTCTAAGTGTCCTGCCAATGAAACGCAACCTTTGGCTCGCTTTCCCCACAATATTATCTATGTGGTCTTTCCAACTGAAGTTGTTCGTAATTTTAACACCCAGGTACTTAGTTGAATTGACAGCCTTGAGAATTGTACTATTTATCGAGTAATCGAATTCCAACGGATTTCTTTTGGAACTCATGTGGATCACCTCACACTTTTCGTTATTTAGCGTCAACTGCCACCTGCCACACCATACAGCAATCTTTTCTAAATCGCTTTGCAACTGATACTGGTCTTCGGATGACCTTACTAGACGGTAAATTACAGCATCATCTGCGAACAACCTAAGAGAACTGCTCAGATTGTCACCCAGGTCATTTATATAGATCAGGAACAGCAGAGATCCTAGGACGCTGCCCTGGGGAACACCTGATATCGCTTCAGTTTTACTCGATGATTTGCCGCCTATTACTACGAACTGCGGCCTTCCTGACGGGAAATGACGAGTACAGTAGCACAACTGAGACTATACCCCATAGGCCCGCAGCTTTATTAGAAATCGCTTGTGAGGGACGGTGTCAAAAGCTTTCCGGAAATCTAGAAATACGGAATCAACTTGAGATCCCCTGTCGATAGCGGCCATTACTTCGTGCGAATAAAGAGCTAGCTGATTACGTATCAATAGATCGTTCCCTTCGAGGTGATATGATTTATCTGAAACCTTCCAGTGTCTGCAGGCCTCTTCCACGTATACAATGTGCTTTCATGATTTTTAAACCTAGTGTTAGCTATGATTAGGTTATGCTTTGTGCAAAATTCTACCAGGCGGCTTCCTCTTTCGTCCCTTAAAAAAATGGTTCAAATGGCTCTGAGCACTATGGGACTCAACTGCTGAGGTCATCAGTCTCCTAGAACTTAGAACTAGTTAAACCTAACCTAAGGACATCACAAACATCCATGCCCGAGGCAGGATTCGAACCTGCGACCGTAGCGGTCTTGCGGTTCCAGACTGCAGCGCCGTTAACCGCACGGCCACTTCGGCCGGCTTTCGTCCCTTATCCCTAGTCCATATTGACCTAATGATTTTCCTTCTCTTCCTTTTCCAGTCCCCCGTGGCTATTAAATTTTCGTCTCCCTTAACTATCTGAATAATTTCTTTATCGCATCATGCATTTCTTCAATCTCTTGATGATCTGGGGAGCTAGTTGGCACATAAACTTCTGCTACTGGGTGTGGGCTTTATGTCTATCTTGGCTACAATAATGCGTTCACTAAGCTGTTCATAGTAGCTTATCCGCGTTCCTATTTTTTTTTATTTATTATTAACCCAACTCCTGCATCACCCCTATTTGATTTTGTGTTTATAACCCTGTATTCACCTGACCAGTAGTCTTGTTCCTCTTGCCACCAAACTTCACTAATTACCACTATATCTAACTGTAACCTATGCATTTCCCTTTTTAAATTTGCTAACCTATCTGCTCGATTAGGGGTCTGACATTCCACGCTCCAATCCGTAGAATGCCAGTTTTCTTTTTCCTGATAACGACATCCTCCTGAGTAGCTCCGCCAATTCAGATATGAAGCTTAGACTAGTTCTATACATGTCTAAAAAATAACACTGAATCGACCATGTCGTATTGAAAGTTCGGGTAGTGGGTATGTTTTTTATACAACAGCTGCAGACATTCACTAGGAAATCGTGGATTTCGGTTTTATGACGTTACGAGTGAATCAGTGGTTTGTCGGTTAGGATCATAATATGAGAATGCTCGCATCGAAGATCGAGGGGAGTTAAAAATCTATAGTGGCTGAGGAATTTTTGGAACTGCTTAATGCGTTGACTTATAAGAACATACGTTTTTCGGTAACAACACTTACATTCCCGTTTGCACAAATTATTCGAACAATTTTACATGATATATTTATGTTCACAGGTTGCAAATACCATACGAATAGACTGTTCTCACATTACACAGGCGAAGTACAGGAGTAACTTAGTGCACGCAGTTATGTTACTGTGAACACCTTTGTTAAATATAAAAGGGTTATCTAGAAAGCAGCCACCGTTCTGCTGAAACTAAAATATTGAAGCAGTTAAAGCAAATTTATAAGAAAAATCTTTAAAATATGTCTTGGTATTACTTGTCCCCATCTCATGTAGAGAGATACCAACTAACGGACAATGTCCGGGAGGAGAGGAATAACTATATGGAACTAACAAGGGAACCTCCCCATCGCACCCATCTCAGATATAGTTATAAGTTGGCACAGTGGATAGGCCTTGATAAACTGAACACAGATCAATTGAGAAAACAGGAAGAAGTTGTGTGGAACTGTGAAAAAATAAGCAAAATATACAAACTGAGTAGTCCATGGGCCACATAAGCAACATCATGGAAGAAGTGTGCTTAGAAGCGCCGTGGTCCCGTGGTAGCGCGAGCAGCTGCTGCACGAGAGATCCTTGCTTCAAGTCTTCCCTCGACTAAAAATTTTACTTTCTTTATTTTTGCATAGTTATTATCTGTCCGTTCGTTCATTGACATCTCTGTTCACTGTAATAAGTTTAGTGTCTGTGTTTTGCGACCGCACTGCAAAACCGTGCGATTAGTAGACGAAAGGACGTGCCTCTCCAATGGGAACAGAAAACATTTGATCGTAAGGTCATAGGTCAACCGATTCCTCCACAGGAAAACACATCTGACATATTCTATACGACACTGGTGACGGCATGTGCGTCACATGACAGGAATATGTTGTCGACCCACCTGACTTGTACACTTGGCGAATGGGTAAAAAGATTCTTCTACCTTGCCCGATTTAGGTTTTCTTGTGGATGTGATAATCACTCCCAAAAAAGTGATGAAAACATAATAGTTTGTCACATAAACGGAAAATAAAAAATTAAAATTTACACCCGATGGAAAATTTGAACCTAGGACCTTTCGTTCCGCAGCTGCTCACGTTACCACGAGACCACGGCGCTCCTGCCTTCTTATTCTCCTTATTGTTGCTTATCTTCCCTTGAACTACTCAGTTTGTATATTTTGCTTATTTTTTCACAGTTCTACACAACTTCTTCCTGTTTTCTCAATTGATCTGTGTTCAGTTTTTCAAGGCCTATCCACTGTGCCAACTTATAACTAAATCTGAGGGGGGTGCGATGGGCAGGTTCCCTTGTAAGCAGGAAAACGCAAGACAGGGACTGGTAGCCAAATGCCATGCTTGGACCTTCCGAAATGTAGGACAACTACTGAACGTGCGAAACCGTTACAAAAATATTCCCGACGTTAACAGTAGATGCAGTCAACAATCATTACGCCGTCAAAAACGAGTTTCTTGTCCAGGCAGTAAAGGTCCAAGGGATGTCTACGGGCCGCCGTGTTATCCTCTGCCTTTCAGCGTCATACGGATATGGTACGGAGTGGCATGTGATTAGCTCTCCCGGCCTTTCGCACTTTGCAGACCGTGTAGCCACTACTATTCAGCCAAGTAGCTCCTGAGGTAGTATCACGAGGCTGAGTACACCCCGTACCAGTCCTCCTAACCAGGAAAAATCCTTGGTAGTACCGCGAATGGAACCCGGATCCTCAGCATGTCAGCCATCTACGCAGATCATTTTTTTTTTATTATTTTTTTTTTATGTAATGTGACGCTGACCACTTTTTTTTTATATAAGAAATTAATTTTTTTTCTACAAACACTAAATGAAATGCATCCTCTGCAAAAACAAAAGAAAAAAAATTAAAAATCATTGTAAAACAAATCACAAATGTAAAGGAACAGGGATACAGGGATGTTATTTTTATGTATTTATTTATTTTTCATAAGAGATCACTCTGGTAAAAGGAACATGTAGAGCATTTCATGGTATAGTTTGTGCATTATATATGGAGCGGTGAGAGAAAAGTGAGGTTCGTTATCAGCTGTCAAATGTGCACACCGACTGCACCCGGCACCTCCCAACTGCGTGGGGGGTCGAGGAAGACTGCCTGAAGATAGTTGGCAAAGGTTTTCCGATAGTGTGACCATCTATGAACCTCATTGTGGGCTTGCTGCAAGAAATACCAAAAGTCGAGTCGCGACTTGGCAGCATCCCCATAGAGGTACGCGAGCGTCCAACCTTTGACCCAGATGATCGAGTGTGATTTAGTCGCCGGAAAGTAGTCACTCTCCGGATGTAAGAAGGAAGCAGGTGTAATATGTTGCGGGGTCACACGGAGGTAGCAAGCCACCATCTGTCTTCCTAGGAGCCATACCTCCTCCACCGCGATACAAGTTAAGCGGTGATGGTCGTCATCCACTTGGCGACATTTCGGGCATAGTGGAGTGTCCACTAGTCCAATTGCATGGAGTCGTTGGTTGGTGTTGAACTTTCCACAGGTGACAGAGAACCACAGTGCCCGAACGAAGGTAGGAAGGAATTTTTGGTGCACATGTCTCCAAATCTTCGGCCAATGCAACTTGGGGTGTTTGAGTTCAATGACATTACGACTTATCCGTCGTAGCAGCCAAACATAAAAATCCTTCGCGCATGGTGGTCTCGTGCGCGGAAGCTCGTCTCTGATATAACTAAGTTCCACGATAAATGTTGATACATGCGCAAAATGTGACGTAATGTTGCCCACCGCCACCGGAGGTGTGAGGGACGCTGGAACTAGGAGATCCAGTAGGCGGGATGTAAGGGAATCACGCCCGCTACGCCATTGCTTGTACATCGTAGCTAGAAGGAGCGCCGTCGCTCGGCAGTGAACATTTGTAAGGCCGAGTCCCCCCTTGTCCGTAGGGAGCGTGAGCGTTGCGTATCGCACCTTGAGGGGCGATCCAATCATCACAAAATAGCCTAGTGCTGATTGAAGTCGACGTCCGAGCGTGAGTGGTAGGGGCAGGATCTGCGAAATATGCACCATTCGAGAAACCACATAAGTGTTCAGATATTCGACTCGCTGCAAAGGATCAAGGCGCCGTAGGAGATGTTGTCGGACCATGGTACGTGTTGTCTGTAAAAGACGTCGGTAGTTAACTGCCGCAGTATGTTTTACAGATGAGGTAAAGTCTATGCCGAGATAGCGGAATCGTTGCACATAAGGAAACGGACTGATTTCTTCCGGCGTAAGGCCCCTTCCAACCGGCATTGCTGCCGATTTGTTCATGTTCACTGCACTACCCGCCGTCACACTGTGGTCCAACAACAGTTCAAGGACCGTCTTCACCTCTTCCTCAGAACGAACGAGCAGCAGGAGGTCGTCCGCATAGGCACGACATTTGAAGGTGTAGCCCCGCAGTTCCATCCCAGAAAGAGAATTTGTTAGCCTCCCAATTAATGGTTCCAACGCTATCGCGAACAGCAGCATCGAAAGAGGGCAGCCCTGGCGAATGGATCGTCGAATTTGAATGGGCCCTGCTATACGCCCATTAACCTGTACCAAGGATTGTGCGCCCCCATAAATCCTTCTAATGAGACCAGTAAAACGGTCTGGAAATCCCATTTGTTCCAGTACAGCGTACAGATAGTTGTGGCGCACCTTATCAAAAGCACTGTCAAAATCAACCGCCACCATCGCCACTTTAAGCCGGCACTCCTCCGCTAGCGCTATCACATCACGGCATTCGGCAGTAGCTGTTTGCACATTCACCGATCCACCCGGTGTCGTCTGTTCTGGAGAGAGAACGCTACGAATTAACATACGACATCGGGACGCTAGCAACCGTGCAAAGATCTTATAGTCGGCATTAAGAAGGGTGATGGGGCGATAATGTGTGACCGTAATTCCTGGCTTCGGTTTATGTACTGGCACCAAGAGGCCTTCCATAAAAGCCGGTGGAATAGGCGCATCGGAATTTAACATCTCGTTGTACATTTCCGTCCATCGCGGTGCCATTTCGTTGCGAAATTCTCGATAAAATTCAGCAGGAAGTCCATCAATGCCTGGGGACCGATTCAACGCACCCTTTGCGATCGCATCATGTACTTCCTCACAGCTAATGGCTTCCAGTAAGGTTCCCGCGGCTTCCACCGTCAGTGTACGGGAGACGTACGTGGCTATACGGTCGAGGTCATCGACAGGGGCTGCTTCTTCCCGATAGATGTGTTGGTAATGGTCGACGAATGCAGAGACAATGTCCGCTTGACGCGTCACTCTTCGGTCTTCGCGGGTAATTAATTCCTGTACCAAAACGCGTCGTCGGTGTTTTCGTTCATTCACGACGTGGTGCATGGAAGGAATCTCGTGCATTATCGTATCGTGACATCTGGCGGGCACCATGGTTCCCTGAAGATGTTTCCGAGCTAAAGCCACTAGTTTAGCTTTTATCCTTTTGCGTTCGATCCAGACGTCCTGTCCCGGTGGACCATCGTCCAGGTCGCGCAGTGCAGCAAAATAAAAGTCGGTCGTACGGCGGCGCCATTCTGCCATCTCCCTGCTATATGAGATGAACGTACGGCGAAGCGCCGGTTTAGCACAAGTCAGCCACCAATCAAGCTTCGTCGCATACCTTCCAACCCTTCGCTCGCACATCGTCCATGCCTCAAGGATCCGGTGACGGCATTCAGGATCATGTAGATGTTGAATGTTTAATTTCCACGGGGCCTTACTGTTCCACACCTCTCTACGGGGAAGAAGCACCGTACAGATGTAAGCGCTGTGATCTGAAAATGCCAATGGCCAGCGTTCCGCGTCCTGGACATCATTTGCATGAGCCCGCGAGATATAAATGCGATCTAACCTGCTCGCCGAATGACTGGTCACATAGGTGTATCCTGGTGCATCTCCATGTCGTAATTCCCACGTGTCACTAAGTACAAGTTCGTTGATAACGATTCGCAACTCATGGCTGATGTTTGCTTGCGGCCATTGGTCTTTCTGACTGAGAACACAGTTGAAATCTCCACCAATTATTAAACATTCATAACGTCCATGGAAAAGTGGGGCAATGTCTTCTGCATAAAATCGTGCCCTTTCCCGCCGCCGATTGTTTCCCGACGGTGCATAAAGATTGATGATGCGTGTCCCAAACGTCGTGAAAGCCATTCCCCTGGCCGACGGAAGGTAACACACGTTTTCCACTGGGAAGCCATCTCGCACGCAAACTGCCACCCCACTCCCATTGTGATCTCCATGTGACGAATAGGATTGGTAGCCTGCGATGTATGGGAGTGCAGCTATGTGGACTTCCTGCAGCAAAGCAATATCCACATCAGATGCCCAAATCGTTTCCTTCAGTAGGTGTATTTTGGCCGGTGAACGCACGTCATTTATATTTAATGTCGCAATACGGTTCGCATGGCGTTGAATCCCACTCTGTCGACGCGCAAAACCATCTCCCTGCATCGGCGCTGAGGGCTGAGTTAGAAGACGTTCTCTCGCCCCTCTCCCTTCACCTTCAGCAATTATTAGGCTGTCTTTGGGAGTGCCGGCTGCCTCTGTATGACGTCCGGCGCCTCCTCAATATCGTCATACCACATCTTTGCAGGCAGTGATGTATTCGTGTCCATTGCCACAGCATCTGCGTCTGGAGCGCCAACTGGTTGTGCTTCCTCTTCAGCATCACCACGTCCCGGTACCGGCAATGTGACAGACCGCTGCGGGTCTGATTGAACAGTTTCCATTGCCTCATCCTGTTTCGTAGAGGCTGTTGTGTCGTCTTGGTCCACAGGCACATCGTCGTCGGGGCAAGGGGAGTCATCCCTAGGAGTTGTCGTGCGACGACGCCGTTTCCTCCTTTTCGGGGAACGTTGTTTGCGTGATCTTCCTTCCGTGTCCTCAGATTGTAAGGAATCACGGCTGCCCGACAGAAAAGCATCCGTAGGAACAGGAAGTGTTTCGAGTCCCATCGTTGTACTCGGCGGGAGTTCGGTCGAAACTGATGCTGTCGTCTCAGAGTGCGTTCCAGACGGAACAGCATCCGTAGTGGCTGGAACTGCTTCGTTTACTATCAGTGTGCTTGGTGGGAGTTCGGTCTCATCCGATGTTGTCGCCGTAGAGTGTAAGCTCGATGGAGCAGCATCCTCTGTCATCCCGACGTCTGCTACAAGGTTTCGGAGAGTGCCATCTTGATCTTCCACCGGGGCTGTGTCCTTTCGGTCATCAGCGGACGCAGTGAGGGCCTTGGCATAGGTGATCGGTAGTACCGTCATCGCTGGCGACGGCTCCCTCACACCTGAAGGCAGTTGCGTAATCCGCCGTTGCATACAGTTCGACCTGAGGTGTCCCTCCTGGCCACAGCCAGAACATGTACGTGGTTGACCATCGTAAATCACCACCGCCCGACAACCACCAATTGTCAGATAGGACGGTACATGTTTCTTAAGATCAATAGTGATCTGTCGCACTCCGTTAAGAACAGGGTACGTGGCGAATTGTGTCCAGCGTTCTGCTGTGTGACCATGTACCGTGCCGTATGGCTTAAAAGCCTCGATAACTTCGTCAGCCGGGATCTCAAATGGCAGCTCAAACACACGTATTGTCCGTACACCCAGACCAGCATGTTCTACAGTTACCGTGCCGACATTCCCGTCACTATGGCAGAATCGGAGACCTGCTTTTGTCGCCTGTAGAATTCTCTCACACGCCGCGTCATTTACCATCTTAACATACACCGTGGGACTAACGATGGACAGGTGAATTCCAACAATATCGTTTGGCGGTATCTTGACGTCCTCTCGAATGAATCGTTCCACTGCTAAAGCCTTTGGTCGTTCGTAGTCTTTGCAGAAATTGAACCGTAATGTAGTTTTCCTGTACTTGTTCGCCATGATCGTTGTTACTAGCTCGCGCGCAGACTAAGTCCACAAGTAAACAAACACTCGCACGCGCCGCACAGGCGGAAGTAGCGGACCTCCGCTTCGCACGGCCGCTAGCGCCGAACTGTACCAGTCCTCCTAACCAGGAAAAATCCTTGGTAGTACCGCGAATGGAACCCGGATCCTCAGCATGTCAGCCATCTACGCAGATCATTCAGCTATGGAGGCGGGAGGCGGGCTGCCGTTACAAACGGACTCCCGTTATTGTTTGTTCTTCTACAACGTACGAGATAAATCTGACGCGGTCTGACGTTTTCATGTAGACAGAACGTTCCCAAATATCAATATCGCCATAAGAAGCATTTCAAAACGCTCACGGACCTCCGAACAGAAGGTACGTTGTCGTCGCCAAAATTTCCCTTAGTCAGCGGTACACAGAAATCGGCAAAGTGGCATAAATCAGGAAAGTACGCTGAAACAGTTTTATTCCTCGAGGCAGCTTTCGAGTGACAGACTGGCAGACACATGGCTTCCCCAGTCCGTGTCGCGCAAGGCCGTTTGAGCGGCGCATTCCTTCTGCCTGCGCGCGCCGAGTTACACACAGCGGGGCGAGGATGCGAATACCGAAGACGTTTACACGGAAACGGCGGTAGCGGCGGCGGCCGGGTAATTTGTGACCTCGCGAATTTGTGTCCCACTTGTTGCTGCTAGCAACATTATGTTTCTTCTGGTATTCTATTTGTAACATCTGCTTTAGAGGCCTCATCTGCATTGCAAAGCTACGGTCTTTTAAAGAGGCTGCGTCACCGCTTAAGCTGCAGGAACTTCCACGTTTTGTCATTAACAATGCGGAGACAACTGTGTGGTTAGCCCCAGATACAAAACACCTAACTCTCCAAGTTCATAGGGTAGCAACAACAGGTTAATATGCGGGGGGGGGGGGGGGGGGGAGGAGGTGTTTCACCTACATTGGAACAAACCGTGTCGTCCTCGTGTAGGGTATTGTTCAAACATTTCGTAGTAGTGCTTGTGTGTACATGTCGACAAGTTAGTGTCAAAGTGTTAGTTTAAATCAATAAAAAAAAAAAAAAAGACCAGGTGCAAGTAGGACTCACGCAGTGAGGAATAGGTACAAACTTAATTATATATATAGAGAGAGAAAGAGTTCAACCATTCCGGGTATTGAGAATATCGAGAATTTTCGCATTTTCGTCCGTTATCGACATTGATACTGTAAAGATATCAATTCCAGGGATTACAAGATTATCGAGAGTGTTTTAATTTCAATAATATAAGTGTGCATAAAGTCGACCATCATTATAATTCATTCAGACTGACTGGGTCACATTGATAAAAGTCAAACATCAGGTAAGGAATTAGTTTATTGCTGACATGACACGTTTCAGAATTTATCAATCATGAGATATTGAAGAGCGATCACTACATATACAACTTGAATCGCCATATCTACGTATCTACATATCGCTCCTGGCTATTTGATTATGGATCAATCCCGAAGCGCGTCATATGAGCAATAAAGTCATTCCTTGCCTGATGTTTGACTTTTACCATTGCGACTTTGGCTTTTAGTATTGTTACCCAGTCACCCTGAATGCAGAACTACTGCTTGTTTTAATGGTTGGTTGGCTGATTTTGGAGGAGGAGACCAAACTGCGAGGTCATCGGTCTCATCGGATTGGGGTAGGGTGGGTAAGGAAGTCGGTTGTGCCCTTTCAAAGGAACCATCCCGGCATTTTCCTGGAGAGATTTAGGGAAATCACGGAAAACCTAAATCAGGATGGCCGGACGCGGAATTGAACCGTCGTCCTCGCGAATGCGAGTCCAGTGTGCATCACTGCGCCACCTCGCTCGGTGCTTGTTTTATTTTCATATTCGGCGTCGGATAACAAATGGCAAAACTAGTACGTTTTCGGGTGATATAATTAAAAATTAACAATTTTCTGATCCTTTTTTCTTTACTTTTGCGGTGAAACCTTGTTTATTGCCAAATTTCATGATTCTACGTCAACAGGAAGAACCAAATACTTTTGATGAGTGAGATTGCGCGTGTCATAATATGTGACATAAATGGTCGTATCTTTCGACTGTATTGGCTTAGAAGCTTGAATGTTTTACTCCGACAGAGGACAAGAGACGTCAGTATGTGACATAAATTTCAGCTTGATACGTCTACCCCTTCCTGAGAAAAAAAAGGTTTTTTAACAGTCGGACAGACTGATAACAAAGTGATCCTAGAAGGTTTTCGTTTTCACGAAGCGAGACCTGGAACTCTAAAAGAATTAAAACATCGTTCCATATCGACACGGAAAGTTAATTTGCTAGTTTTTTGGCTGATCTGAAACAGTTTTACCCACATGCGAAAATCGAGCGCGGATGCTTGTCTATCTGTCAAAATCTAGAGGGAGCAAAGTGTCCTACACTACCTGCGCGTTTCCACAAGCTTCCGGTGGAGAATCGAGGTAAGCATTATCTGGTGGCAATGGAAATCAATTTCTGTTTCTATGTGAAGCAGTTTTCGTGTAATGTAGGCCCTAATTCTGCTGTGCATCCATCTCCGTAGCCGGTTTTTGACAGACGATAGACCCGTTTCCGTAGCCGATGTTGCTGACACATGATAGTGCGGTGAATGATACAGACAGACGCTTCGAATGCTGAAGGTGAGAAAAAATTACATTATAATTAGATCGATTAGGGAAGAGGAGATGTTGGTATACAGTTACTGAGCACCAAAATCTGCACTAGTCCAACGCATCCGCTAAGCACGATGGGCTCCGTTGTTACTATTCGAGAAGAGTGGACTGTGCGAAAGCAACGGGCTTCACCTACTTCCTTCCACGCTCATCAGTAACATTAAGGCAGCATCACGCAGAACGAGAACTTACTCTTTCACGTACACGATACAGAGACCCAGATGCTGCTGTACAGGTAGGATACGGCTACCAGAAATCCTCCTCCACTACGTCCGCGTTAAGAAACTACGCTATTATTTTGATTATTCATGTGCTATAGCGAAAATTTTATAATGTTCATGTTCTAAAAGTGTGTGTGTGTGTGTGGTTTGGGAACGTATGGGTGCCCAACGGCGAGGTTATCAGCGCCCTGACATCGATGAAAACAAACAAAGGTGGATAAGAACGAAAATTGTCGTACACGCATGCACACGAAACGACCACACAATGACTGTCGCACAGGCACTCTCACATGCATTAAAACCAATGAGGAGGCAAGATAGCTAATCAAGAAAGTAAAAGAGGGAAAACAAACTACAAAAGAGCTAAAAGAACAGCACAGGGAGCCGGCCGAAGTGGCCGTGCGGTTCTAGGCGCTGCAGTCTGGAACCGCGAGACCGCTACGGTCGCAGGTTCGAATCCTGCCTCGGGCACGGATGTGTGTGATGTCCTTAGGTTAGTTAGGTTTAACTAGTTCTAAGTTCTAGGGGACTAATGACCTCAGAAGTTGAGTCCCATAGTGCTCAGAGCCATTTGAACCAACAGCACAGGGAAATGAGGCTGGCTGACCACTTACGAAAAAATTTGGGTGAGTCAGCCACCCCGTTGACACATTAAAAATATCTCCCCAAAATCTTGTTAAAAATGTGGCACAATTCACAGAACTTTAAAACCCGAACCACATTCATTTGAGCATTGCATAAAATAGACTGCAGATCCGCCGGCAAATCAGCTGCAGTCCGCTGGTCAGTAAATAAAATGCAGTCCAATAAAACGTGGTGCACGCCACAAGCATCATACATCGGAGGGCCCTCTCGCCGGAGTACAAATCCATGCGTCATAGGGCTGTGGCCGATGCGAAGGCGAGTAAGGATGACCTCGTCCCGTCGACGTGGCGGGAAGGAAGTACGCCACGGCCGAGTTGTAAGCTTGATCACGCGGAGCTTGTTGTCGGTCGCTTCTAGCCACTCATGTTCCCATCGACACAGGACATTATACCTCGACAGCGAGGTGGGGGCATGCTGTGGGATAGCACACTGAAAGACCTGGCGGTCACGACCCGCCTCCTTGGCTGCTCGATCAGCCCTTTCATTCCCGAGAATTCCCGCGTGACCTGGTACCCAGCAGAAAGACCCCTGCTTCCCCAGTCGCTGTAGTTGGAGGAGGGCGTCGTGGATAGTCTGGATTCCTTTATCTACTGGGCACAAACGCTGGAGAGAGTAAAGGGCGCTCAAAGAATCTGAACAGACGAGAAATTTAACACTGGGAGAAAGTCTCATCTGCTCCAGTGCCCGCAAGATGGCATATAATTCTGCGTCAAAGATGGTAAATTCAGGAGGCAGTCTGACCTTGAGGACACGATCCGCGAAGACGACAGAGCAACCAACAGAGTCACCCTCCTTAGACCCATCCACAAAAACAGCTACATGGTCGTGGTGCTCAGATAAGTCGTCTGAAAAAACCCGATTAAAAACGGAAGCAGGAGTGCTATCTTTCCTGTACCACACCAAATCGAAAATCACTCTGGGCCTCTCCAGTAACCAGGGTGGCAAGCGGTTAAAACCCTGGATTTAGGGTCGTACAGACTCCACACCGAGAGACTCTAGCAGACGTTGCACCCGGATCCCAAACGGCAACGTAGCCCGCGGACGGTGGGAAAAAAAGGCGGTCCAGAGGCGGATGAGCAACAATATGGTGAGCAGGCGAGGTTGGAGCTGCAAGAATCTTACCCACCTGGCGCATCAGTAGGAGCTGCCGCCGGATGGTAAGTGGCGGTTCCCCGGCCTCAGCACAGAGGTTGGGTACGGGACTGGTCCGATAAGCACCTGTGGCCAGTCGAGTCCCTGCATGGTGGACAGCGTCAAGTATCCGCAAATAAGACTGCCTCTCTGAGCCATACACTGTGCACACGTAGTCCAGCCGTGAACGCACAAAAGCCCGATAAAACTAGAGGAGACACGTCCTGTCCGCTCCCCAAGGCCTGTGGCTGAGGCACTAGAGGATGTTCAATGCCTTCGGGGTTCTGACTTTCAAGTCTCACAGGTGTGGCAGCCATGACAACCTGGAGTCAAAAATTAGGCTCAGAAACCGCACTGTGTCTTTAAAATGTAGGATAGTATCCCCTATATGCAAGGCAGGCAAAATAAGAGGTCGACGAGAACGATTAAACTGAACACAAACGAACTTATAGGCACAAAACTGACAATACGTATTTAACAGTGTCAAGTACAGCAAAAGTATAGTGGTGTTAGAAAGCTGATGTCATAAGCCATAAAATTAATCTCGAGGGTGTAGGTTATTAGTTATGCTGCCAATACTCATATTACCCTCGTGACAGCAAAATTAGTAATAAATTCGATTTCGCAGCCATTTCGTAGCACGCAAAACACATTATGACTAACAAGATATAATTTCTCATTGAACCGCTGTTCATAATTTTTCAGGTTCTTGCTCATAATATACCTCCTCTATCTTGGAAATCAAGCTTCGACTAGACAACAACCTCTCCACTGGGAAGCATACAACATAAGCATAAAAATGTCATAATACGATACAAAAATAACGGACTTACAGGTTCAAATGTCACGCAACCCCATAAATGGACCTGAACATTCGGCCCTTTGATTTCGACTCACTCGTTTTATACACCGCCAAACTATGCGTTACAGCGCTCTGTTTACTACGATAAAATGGCGGTCCAAGCCAACATCAAACTATCAGAATAAAATAAATAATTTTAATGAAAGTAACAGGTCAGTTATCAATGTGCTATTTGTAACACGGATAATATTCACTTAAAGAACACGGAATAAAACGTGACGATCTCGATGCATGAAAAATGCTTACACACTCGATTCATTTTCAGTCTGCGAGTGACCGTTTCGGTCGTGGGCTGTGTGTTTCTCCGTCAACTGAGTCTCTCCCTACTTCACAGCTGCTGTTCAGGCCTTGCACAGCAGTATATAACGCTTCAGCTTCCATTTAATTCTTTATCATACAGGAGAGGAACATGTTTGCAGAATCTCTCAACATACTATGTGAGCTTTTCTCTACACAAAGTTGCTCTTAACAACTGTTCGCATCGCGTACAGTTGATCCCAACAGGTGTGAATGATGCAAACCACAACATTATACAGGGTGATTCTAAAAGAATACCACAACTTTAGGAATTTAAAACTCTGCAACGACAAAAGGCAGAGCTAAGCATTATCTGTCGGCGAATTAAGGGAGCTATAAAGTTTCATTTAGTTGTACATTTGTTCGCTAGAGGCGCTGTTGACTAGGCCATTTCGGCCAATAAAGTTTTTGGTCCCTTTTTCTTCGAAGGTGCTACTGTAACTGGACTACAGTATCTGGAGATGTTAGAGAATTGACTGTTCCCTCAGCTCGAACAAGAAGCACAACAATTCATATTTCAGCAGGATGGAGCGCCACCACATTGGCACTTATCTGTCCGTAACTACCTGAACGTCAACTACCCGAGGCGATGGATCGGCCGCCAGGCAGCCCGTGACAGAGCACTTCATCACTGGCCTCCAAGAAGCCCTGATCTTACCCCTGCGATTTTTTCTTATGGGGGTATGTTAAGGATATGGTGTTTCGGCCACCTCTCCCAGCCACCATTGATGATTTGAAACGAGAAATAACAGCAGCTATCCAAACTGTTACGCCTGATATGCTACAGAGAGTGTGGAACGAGTTGGAGTATCGGGTTGATATTGCTCGAGTGTCTGGAGGGGGCCATATTGAACATCTCTGAACTTGTTTTTGAGTGAAAAAAACCTTTTTAAATACTCTTTGTAATGATGTATAACAGAAGGTTATATTACGTTTCTTTCATTAAATACACATTTTTAAAGTTGTGGCATTCTTTTTGAATCACCCTGTATATTCGCTTTGCAAGTGACTTGTTCATTTGTTGTTGTAAAGCGGAGCTTATTGCAATGCGCATTCAGAGCGGGGCTTAGATTCTCACACTGTGGATTGTGTTGTATTATATAATGCGCTGCGGAAGAAACGTAAACGATAACTTTCTCTAAAACCCGTAATTGCCTCCCATTCAGACGTATAACTTTGAAATTTGGCTGCAAGACGCTCGCAGCCCTAATCTGTAATGGCATGGCGCCCTGCGACATCACCCTCCGGTTCGCCGGAGGTTCAAAAATGTCACATGAAGACCACAGTTCTGCCCAGCGACACCCCGCACGTGTCACACGATGGGAAAGTCGTCACACCCGCTGTTACCCACGTTCACCTCCTTTTTTTAATACCCTTGGGATGGAGGTCAGAACTGCGGCGCCCAACCAAGAAATCACGCGGTTTTCTTACGGATGTCCATAGAAAACATGTCATACACATCGCCACTGAGAATCGACATGGAAAGGCCTCAGAGGGCGGCATAAAGAGCGTCAATGGAACCATCACTTCGCTGTCTAAAGTTCTTGACAACCTTAGACACTGCTGTCATACCCCTGGGTGTTTCACTCCTACTCTAAGGACAACCTCATGGCTGCTCTAATACCTGAAGATTAGGTAAGCCCTTGGAAATCCCTCAGGTGGTGTTTGCCTGCAGTCATTCATTAGAGCAGCCGCAAGGCAGAACGTGCTACGAAGTTTCTGTCAGGAACATTTTAACGTGCTCAATTAAGGTGCGTGACTAGCACCGAGGGTGCACTTAACTGGGGGATCTTAGAGAGACCCTTTACTGTTTATTTGTGTACATCTTAATCTTGCACCTCTTCGTGACCACGCCGCAGTAGGACGCGAAAAAGGAGGGATGCTTCGGACCTCGTTCAGATTTCAAACTATACAGCAAAGCAAAAATTGAGGTTGCGCTACACTCCGAAGGGGTCAGATCACATTCAATGGGGTTACAGCCCCACGACGTCCTTAGAGTAGTGTTGAAACGCACAGGAGTGGCAGTAGTGTCAAATGTTGTCAAGAACGTGGCCCGTTGCCATCGCATTGCGAACTTTCGTTTTCGACCGCGAAACGCGTGGGAATCAACGCCCCAAGGGACGGGGTGGTTCCATTGACGTCCTTTATGGCACCCCCTGAGGCCTTGTCGCGTCGATGCTCAGCAGTGGTGAGTCTGAAATGTTTTCCTAGGCCATTCGTAAGAAAACCGCGTGATTTCAACGCTGGGTGTCGCGTTTCTGAACTCCACCGCAGATACAGGGGTACGACGACCTTTCCATTGTGTTACATGTGCATAGTGGCATTGGGCAGAACTGTGGTCAAATTTAGTGCCAATGTGACATCATTAACCCACGTTACAGTTCACATGACCTGATGTTGCAGTCAAGTAGATATTGTCATGTGGGGATGTTTGTAGGGGATAAAATGTTGCTCCTGGTAAATTTGCCATCACCTCTCATCGGCAACGATATAGGAACCATCTAACGCCACGAGCACTTATTGGTCCGAATAGATCCTTTAGTCTAGATGCTTTAGCACTCAACTTCAATCTGCAGTTGTTTCGGCAAGGTTTTATGAACAGTCCTCGGACATGACGGTATTTGTGTCACATCCGAGGTCTTTGACCTCAGCCATACTGAGCCCATTTGGGACTTTACCAAGGGAGATGTGCGGTGCGCGCGTTGGACCCAGCCACGATCGATATCGGTGAGTTGAGAGGGGTAGTTCAGCGACCAAAGACCAGGCTGGCTCCCTACGCTTTCTGTGTCTCGTTCATTCGATGTCGTCATCAGTGCAACCGGGAATGCCCGATAGATGTGTAAAATTTACTTGATCATCAAACTGCTGTGTCAGCTGTTAATGAGTCCCTGTATAGTTCTCCAGCGAAGGATGTAGTAGTGGACCGATTTCACTTCACACTATAGTTTCCCATTCGAGGATACCATCTTAGCTCTGTACAACACGCAACTCTCATGTTGTAGCAGAACGTCCCCTTCACACTTATATATGAAAATGTATCGCTATGTACTGGCATTTTTGTCCTGCTTATGATGTGAAATGGTTTTCTGAGTTTGTACAATGTGGTCAACAAAATTGTCTTTTAGTGCGCTTCACCTTGGAAGGCAACTCTGCGTATAAAGAGAGGGAGAGAGAGAGAGAGAGAGAGAGAGAGAGAGAGGGAGCACCAGCAGAGAAGTGTGGAGGGGGATGATTATTACTTACGCGTGGCGCTAGAGAGGGACAGAACCCTTCCCTGTTCCAAGTCCTTGCTGTGTGCTATTGCGGACAACAATTAATAAAATTGCGCCGCCACTGATGTACGGCCACATCGTAGTATGTAGAAGAGCATCTATCGCCGACCAGAGCTGATGACGGAAAGGTGTCCAGGGAGACACTAAATATTCTTGGCTGTCGGCGCTTAGCAGCGGGGGATGCGCAGAGCGGTTCAAATGTGGGCTGCCTCCCGAAGTGGTATCCATGCGCACATCCCGTTGAGAAGGGATGGGATTAAAATGTGTGCTTATACTGTGGCCTCGTTTTCCTCAGTTTTATTTCTTCCCGCTATGGACTACTCGTAGCATCACTCGACGCTGATGACAATGGACTGTGGTGGTGGTGGCTGTTTTATTGGAATGCAGACACTCAGGGCAGACTCTTGATAGAGGAGTCTGTGAAAAGCTCAGTTCCTACAAGACTTCGTTGATGGAGCGCCACACGTGTCTGGAGCCGATGTTCCGGCCACGATCAAACGCTCTGTCGTATCAGTCTTTCCCATCCGCTCTGTTGTCACCTGAATTAATCGTATCCCATTCACAGAGGCAACGGGAATACCGACATGCAGCTGCATCTCATCAGCGTAAAATATGTACGGGAAGAGGATTGGAGTTAAATTCAGTTGGGTAGACACGTGTTTGATAAAAGGTGAAAACCAGGTTGTGGTCAACAGTCTAGAATTGTTGGCGTCCCTTATTAAAAATGAGAAGTTAGACGATGCTGCCAGGGTTCTTTGTAGAATTTGCAGGTATAGTTTGTCATGATGACGTCGTTGCCAATAGCAAGACAAGACGATGAAACTTGGAGGCAACATGAGGAAGTTTTTTCAGCCTCTCTTAGATTCTTCTTCTTCTTCTTCTTGTTCCTCCTCAGTGCTCACACCGCTCTGTAGCAGGGTGCTGTCTTTTGGCCCTTATCTCCATTTGACGCAACCTTGTGCTTGATCAGGGTGGAGGTCCGCTATCTTGAGGTCCCCCAATACGTCGTATACCGTCGTATACCATCGACTCGGAACGAAAACCCACGTTTTGCTGTTGTATCCTGGTCTGATCGAATTACGCATCCTTACCACCCTAGATGTCTCTCCTCCATCTTCTCAACGATACATGCCACTTCGTAACGCCTGCACATTTAGTTATTGCTTACATGATCATCAAATATTAGGCCAGATATCCACCGAAGCATTTTGGTTCCCATTGCAGCACTCGTTGCTCTATTTCTTTTGTTGCAAGCCAGCATTCTGCACCTTACAAGACAACTGGGTGGACAGCAGAGCGAAATCGTTCAAATGGTTCAAATGGCTCTGAGCACTGTGGATCCCCTAGAAGTTAGAACTACTTAAACCTAACTAGCCTAAGGACATCACACACAACCATGCCCGAGGCAGGATTCGAACCTGCGACCTTAGCGGTCGCGCGGTTCCAGACTGGAGCGCCTAGAACCGGCAGAGCGAAATATTTTCGACTTGTTTCGGTCCGGTATCTTCTCATCGCGAAGCACACCAGTCAGTGTCCGCCATCTAAGCAATACGTTTCTAACGCGACTTGTGATTTCAGCAACAAGTGAGTCGGCGGCGGCGACTTTTGAGCCAAGGTGCTTGAATGCGTTCGTCTTTGGTAGATCTATACTGTCCGCCTTGATTGTGTCCGTATTATTTGCATCTATTGGCAAGTATTCGGTTTTCCTTATACTGTGGCGCAATCCAGAAAGGTTAAGGCGGATATTTCGTGCTCGGACTTGTCGCTGAAGGTCGTTCTTGTTTTCAGCAAACAGTAGGACATCATAAGCATACAGCAGAATTCAACGTGCCACTTTCTAAAGATCTCTGGTGACAATGTCTATTACTATGATGAGCAAAAGGGCAGAAAGAGCAGATCCCTTATGGGCACCAACAGAAACAGCAAAGTCATCTGATACCCCAGGAGCAGAAAGTACTCGACTTTCAGGTTGGTGGTAGAACAGCACTTAGTTCTTCATGTTCTTCACGGTCTCGGAGGGCAAACCATAATATGAGATCCCATCGTATTCGGTCAGAAACCTTTTACAGCTGCAGGGAAGAGAGGAAGAGGTGTTTAAACGTCTCACAGTGTTTCTCAACAACAAGTGAGTTCCATGGGTAGTATCGGAAGTGTAACAGCCTTTCAGAAAGCTACACCGGTGGTAATATTGGCAACCTTACTTATTATGCCGGTCGTGATGTCCTCTATAATCTTCATGTGACAGGGGGCTTACACGTCAGTAGTTGGAATATTCGGCCAGCCTCCTCCTCAGCTTCCGAACTGAGGCTGTACTGCTCAATGTCAAAGCGGATGATGTCTTCTTCTTTTCAGTGATACTGTCAAGCAAACCTGTCAGCCATGCAGCTGCCTTCCAATGCCTTAATCTCCACAGTTCTGTAGCCAAACCATTTTGACCTGTCGCCTTCTCATGTTAAATGTTCCCTGCGGTTTCTAAAACTTCAGGCTTGGTCCTTGGACGGGTGCCAACTGTTTTACCGGCGCATGCACAGTAACCTTTCACTGGAGACTGATCGGATGTACCACCGCCATCAGAATACTGCCTTATTTCGGCCAGCAATAGGTTTACCTTCTTCGCCACGGATGCCACAGAATATCCCTTTGTCGTTTACGCCGCTTCTTTGCTGGGTGATAGATATCACTCTCGCCAGATGGTGTGTCTAACCTTTCATGGATGTCACTGTAATGGGCTGAACTGGCTGCTGCAACTGCGTTCTTTGCATAATACCTAGCATCACAAGAGGCGTTCCAGATTTTGGATGTTTTCGAGGTAACAAATTTGTGTAGGAGTGAGAAGGGGTAGTGATGTACGATGGAATATTCCTCAGGCTCTCGCCCTAGCCAACACTACAACAGAAGTTTAAGTTTTCTTCTTCCATTTTTAAATGATGGCATTCGATTTTTATGGGCTGCAGACAAAAATCACTCTGAAAAATCAAGGCTTTCTCAAACGTGAAAGCAGGTTCCAAGGTAAAAGACGGCCATCTACCTAGGAACAAATATTCTACTGCAATTTAAAAGCACTGTAACAGAGAACATCTTGTCAATACTGTATTCCTGTGTGTCTGTTATATTATTACTAAAAAATGTTCAAATGTGTGTGAAATCTTATGGGCCTTAACTGCTAAGGTCATCAGTCCCTAAGCTTACACACTACTTAACCTAAATTATCCTAAGGACACACACACACACACCCATGCACAAGGGAGGACTCGAACCTACGCCGGGACCAGCCGCTCAGTCCACGACTGCAGCGCCTTTGACGGCTCGGCTAATCCCGCGCGGCTTACATTATTACTCTACTACATGACAATAATCAATAAGTAAATCAAATTAACAAAAGTTCACTCTAAGAAAAGAAAGAAAAAGAAAAAGATGACACACCACCAAGGAGTTATGAGAACTGATCAAAAATTGATATTCATACAGGTACCGACGGAAAAGCAAAACTGTGAACTTTGGCTGCTAACGTATGAATGTGTGACCCTACAGTGCAATTTCACCGCGGAGCCAACAAGGACAGTAAAAAGGGGACAAGTAGATACCAGGACATAAAGTCTTCGTGAATTTCGTTCTGCGTACGCAGTTGGAAAGTAACTACGCCTCGCAGACAGACACATGAACAATATACGCAAATGATCGAACTGATCTCGGGTGTATACCGACTCATGGTGTTCACCGAAGCAGTGCATATTTCGGCGGTCTGACATGTCGCCATCGTCACTCCTGCGTCAATCAGTGCCAAGCGAGTAACTGCATGTCGGGGGTAAACGAACGCGTTATTGACTTACCCAATTAGCGAAATTCTTTCTCTTGAATAAATAATTCAATTCTTCTGAAAATGTTATCATATATTTTTATTTATATGTACACCACATATACAGATTACCATACTGTTCGGATAATTCCTTTGTGGTGCCTCGCTATTTATGTTTCCTTAGAGTGTATTATCAAAACCCAGTTACAAGTTTAAAACATTTTGAAATTGGCGCTGTTGAAATCTAATACAAATTCCCCCCCACCCCCTTTTTTTGAGACATTAACAAATCTCAGTTACTTTTCAAATATCATATGCCTCATGGTAAAAGACCTTCTTCTGTTTGAAGGTACAAGATGGTGCTCGACTGACGAACTATGGCTTAACCGTCTACACTTTATACAACTAGTTTTAAAGATGTATACGAGGCTTGGAACTTAAATAGGGGCAATTATTTATTCACAACCGATACAAAAGAGTTACATGTTTTCATCTGTTACTTTCCCTCAAATTAGTCACCAGCGTTGTGTAGAACCTGTGGCCAGCGATGTGGAAGACTTAGTATACTGTTAGCAGAGCCTGTTCTGTTGATGGTGCGAATGGAGCGGTCTACTGTCCGTCGAATCTCTGGAACAGTTCTGAAGCGAATGCCACGAAGTGGTTCCTTCGTCTTCTGAATCAAATCAAAGTCACAAGGACTTAATTCCGGGGAGTATGGTGAATGGTACAGTACTTCCCAGTCCCATCGACCGAACATAAGCAGCCACAGCTTGCGATGTATGCGCTCGCGCATTGTCGTGCAAAATGATGGGTGAGTTGCGCAGAAAGTGTCACCGCTTCTTTCGCAAATCTGGTCCCAGGTGATGCTCCAAAAACGAACAGTAATACTGTGCATTGACGGTCTGCCGTGGAGGAGCGTAATGTGTTAGGATAACATTATCACAGTCGTTCACGAGAATCACCAAAACTTCAGACCGCTTCATTCGCACCATCAACAAAACAGGCTCTGTTAACGGTATACTACGCCTTCCACATCGCTGGCAACGGTTTCTACACAAAGCTGGTGAGTACTTTCAAGGACAGTAACGGGTGCAAACATGTAACTCTTTTGCATCGGTTTGAATAAACAGTTGCCACTATTTAAGTTCCAACCATCGTAGAATTCTACTTGCCATAAAATTCTGTAGCTGAAGAATTAACAATGTTTTCCAAATAGCTTTACTATATAATACAGCACTTAAACATGTAGAACTCGTAATATTCACGAATTCTTCACAAAATAAAATCTCATGCGTCACAACAACAAAATTGTAGAAAATGGCGGGAACTGCTCATGGCGGCCTCTAGTTTTCATTCCTTCATGCGATTCTAAAATCAGTCACTAGACCGAAGTACCGGTTAAAACACATTGCGTGTTCCTAGATACACTATGCTCTAGGTACAATATTCTCTTTCCTCGCTCTTACTTTTTTGTTAACGTCACCTGTCGACAACCACATCTAACGATCTATTTTACGGCGATCACAGTGAACAGTTTCTTTTATTTACTTTATATCGATTCGACGTCAGTAATAGGTGGGAGAGTCATGTCTTTCTTTAAACAGCCACCATTTTCTCCGTGCTGGGCCATTTCATTCTTCCTTTTTCCGAATCGTTACTTTGACGTTTATTCGTACTACAAGTGGGTGCTGTAGAGAAGCCATTATTTCATTAGGAATGGCTTTTACCTCTGTAACCAGCTTTTGATCAGGTTTTCTCACGAGAAGGAAGTCAATATTCCTCTTGTTGCTGCCACTGTAGTACGTCCTGAAAGGCGAAACCCGCTTCTTGAAAAACGTGTTTATGATAACTGGATCGTGAGCTTCCGTAGAATCTTGTATTCTCCTACCTCTTCATTAATTTCACCTGCGTTTTTGCTGCCGTGCCATCGGTAGCCATCTGCTTTCGACCTAACATGACCATTGGGGTCACCAGCGGCGATTACAATATATTCCTGTGGCACGTCTCCTCGAAGTCGTCTTTTCACTTCTTGGGGCAACCAGAAAGCTGAGTGTAGCGTGAAAAGATGTGGATCTTCTGGGAATCTGTGACCAGAACTATCTTCAAGGGTCTGTCGCTGAATCGTCCCGTTTCAGTAACACTATCCCAGAACGTCTAGCGAATAATGATTCCAACACCGTTGTTTTAGGGCTGCGATTGTACATGATTCTGTACCCGTCACTGGTGAGACGTGGTTATGAGCCACTCTATCTTTTCTCTTGCACCGTTCGGATGCCATTCTTCTTCTCCGGCAAGGTCCCGACAGTCACAGAGGGCGGGCCTATTAGTTATAGGGAGCTCCAACGTTAGGCGGGTTATGGAGCCCCTCAGGAAAATAGCGGGTAGGTCGGGGAAGAATGCCAGTGTGCACTCGGTGTGCTTGCCGGGGGGTCTCGTCCGTAATGTGGAGGAGGCCCTTCCGGCAGCTATTGAACGCACTGGGTGTGACCGGCTGCAGATAGTAGCACATGTCGGAACGAATGACGCCTGCCGCTTGGGTTCTGAGGCCATCCTTGGTTCCTTCCGGCGGCTGGCTGATTTGGTGAAGACAACCAGCATCGCACGCGGAGTGCAAGCTGAGCTTAATATCTGCAGCATAGTGCCCAGAGTCGATCGCGGTCCTCTGGTTTGGAGCCGTGTGGAGGGTCTAAACCAGAGGCTCAGACGACTCTGCGACTATAATGGTTGCAAATTCATCGACCTCCGTTGTTGGGTGGAGAACTGTAGGGCCCCCCTAGACAGGTCAGGCGTGCACTACACACCGGAAGCAGCTACTAGGGTAGCAGAGTACGTGTGGCGTGCACACGGGGGTTTTTTAGGTTAGAGGGACCCCCCCTTGGGCGAAACGATAAAATACCTGACGGCTTACCAGAGAGGACATTATCATCGTTGATAAAGAATGTCCGTCCTCAGAGACCAAAAACAGGAAAAGTTAACGTAATATTGGTAAACTGCAGGAGTATCCAGGGCAAGGTTCCTGAATTAGTATCTCTTATTGAAGGAAACAGTGCGCATATAGTATTAGGAACGGAAAGTTGGTTAAAACCGGAAGTGAACAGTAACGAAATCCTAGACACAGAATGGAATATATACCGCAAGGATAGGATAAACGCCAATGGTGGAGGAGTATTTATAGCAGTAAAGAATTCAATAATATCCAGTGAAGTTATTAGCGAATGCGAATGTGAAATAATCTGGGTTAAGTTAAGTATCAAAGGTGGGTCAGATATGATAGTCGGATGCTTCTATAGACCACCTGCATCAGCAACCGTAGTAGTTGAGCGCCTCAGAGAGAACCTGCAGAACGTCGTGAAGAAGTTTCGTGATCATACTATTGTAATAGGGGGAGACTTCAATCTACCAGGTATAGAATGGGATAGTCACACAATCAGAACTGGAGCCAGGGACAGAGACTCTTGTGACATTATCCTGACTGCCTTGTCCGAGAATTACTTCGAGCAGATAGTTAGAGAACCAACTCGTGAAGCTAACGTTTTAGACCTCATAGCAACAAATAGACCGGAACTTTTCGACTCCGTGAATGTAGAAGAGGGTATCAGTGATCATAAGTCAGTGGTTGCATCAATGACTACAAGTGTAATAAGAAATGCCAAGAAAGGAAGGAAAATATATTTGCTTAACAAGAGTGATAGGGCACAAATCGCAGAATATCTGAGTGACCACCATCAAACGTTCATTTCTGAGGAAGAGGATGTGGAACAAAAATGGAAAAAATTCAGAAACATCGTCCAGTACGCCTTAGATAAGTTCGTACCGACTAAGGTCCAAAGCGAGGGGAAAGATCCACCGTGGTATAACAATCATGTACGAAAGGTACTACGGAAACAAAGAAAGCTTCATCATAGGTTTAAGAGTAGTCGAATCATAGCTGATAAGGAAAAGCTGAACGAAGCGAAAAAGAGCGTAAAGAGAGCAATGAGAGAAGCATTCAACGAATTCGAACATAAAACATTGGCAAACAATCTAAACAAGAACCCTAAAAAGTTTTGGTCATATGTAAAATCGGTAAGCGGATCTAAATCCCCTATTCAGTCACTCGTTGACCACGATGGAACCGAAACAGAGGACGACCGAAGAAAGGCAGAAATACTGAATTCAGTGTTCCGAAACTGTTTCACTGCGGAAAATCGTAACACGGTCCCTGACTTCAGCCGTCGCACGGACGCCAAAATGGAAAATATTGAAATAAACGATATCGGAATTGAAAAACAACTGCTATCACTTAGTAGCGGAAAAGCATCCGGACCAGACGAGATACCCTTAAGATTCTACAGTGATTATGCTAAAGAACTTGCCCCCTTTCTATCAGCAATTTATCGTAGATCGCTGGAAGAACGTAAAGTACCTAGCGACTGGAAGAAAGCGCAGGTCGTTCCCATTTTCAAGAAGGGTCATAAATCAGATGCGAATAATTATAGGCCTATTTCGCTTACGTCAATCTGTTGTAGAATAATGGAACATGTTTTGTGTTCTCGTATTATGACGTTCTTAGATAATACAAATCTCCTTCATCATAACCAACATGGATTCCGCAAACAGAGATCATGTGAAACTCAGCTCGCCCTATTTGCCCAAGAAATTCACAGTGCCGTAGACACTGGCGAGCAGATTGATGCCGTATTCCTGGACTTCAGGAAGGCATTTGATACGGTTCCGCACTTACGTTTAGTGAAAAAAATACGAGCTTACGGAATATCGGACCAGGTTTGTGATTGGATTCAGGATTTCCTAGAAGAAAGAACACAACATGTCATTCTTAACGGTTCAAAATCTGCAGATGTAGAGGTAATTTCGGGAGTACCGCAGGGAAGCGTGATAGGACCTTTATTGTTTACAATATACATAAATGACTTAGTTGACAACATCGGTAGCTCCGTGAGGCTATTTGCAGATGACACGGTTGTCTACAAGAAAGTAGCAACATCAGAAGACTCGTACGTACTCCAGGAGGACCTGCAGAGGATTAATGCATGGTGCGACAGCTGGCAGCTTTCCCTAAACGTAGATAAATGTAATATAATGCGCATACATAGGGGCAGAAATCCATTCCAGTACGATTATGCCATAGGTGGTAAATCATTGGAAGCGGTAACGACCGTAAAATACTTAGGAGTTACTATCCGGAGCGATCTGAAGTGGAATGATCACATAAAACAAATAGTGGGAAAAGCAGGCGCCAGGTTGAGATTCATAGGAAGAATTCTAAGAAAATGTGACTCATCGACGAAAGAAGTAGCTTACAAAACGCTTGTTCGTCCGATTCTTGAGTATTGCTCATCAGTATGGGACCCTTACCAGGTTGGATTAATAGAAGAGATAGACATGATCCAGCGAAAAGCAGCGCGATTCGTCATGGGGACATTTAGTCAGCGCGAGAGCGTTACGGAGATGCTGAACAAGCTCCAGTGGCGGACACTTCAAGAAAGGCGTTACGCAATACGGAGAGGTTTATTATCGAAATTACGAGAGAGCACATTCCGGGAAGAGATGGGCAACATATTACTACCGCCCACATATATCTCGCGTAATGATCACAACGAAAAGATCCGAGAAATTAGAGCAAATACGGAGACTTACAAGCAGTCGTTCTTTCCACGCACAATTCGTGAATGGAACAGGGAAGGGGGGATCAGATAGTGGTACAATAAGTACCCTCCGCCACACACCGTAAGGTGGCTCGCGGAGTATAGATGTAGATGTAGATGTAGATGTAGAGCTTCAATTATTTCGCGTCCTGTTCCCATCATTGTGCCAAAATTGAAAGAAGCAAGACGTACGTCCTGAGCTCGCTTGTTTAGTCGGGACCGCTCCAGTAATGCCTGTAACCCTTGCATATTTGTGGAGTCAACCGAAATTAATATACGCGCGTCGCTTGCAGGGGACGCTCTAACGTTGTCCAGATTCCTAAATGTTGGCAGTGGGCTATGCTGACGTGACGAACTTTTAACAAGCCGACCTGTACCGAGGGCCAGTCGCCTATGCACAGTTCTAAGTGTGGGCCTGGTCCTTGATGACCCCACATCGCCGGCCAGAGGGGCCGAGCTGTTCTAGGCTCTACAGTCTGGAACCGCGTGACCGCTACGGTCGCAGATTCGAATCCTGCCTCGGGCATGGATGTGTGTGCTGTCCTTAGGTTAGTTAGGTTTAAGTAGTTCTAAGTTCTAGGGGTCTGATGACCTCAGAAGTTAAGTCCCATAGTACTCAGAGCCATTTGAACCATTTTTGATCCCACATCCAACCTCAGGACGGTAGCTCGCATGTTGGTCCATGTGAGAGACTTCATTTCCCTCCAGCCACCCATTTCTGATAGGCACCCTTCATCTGCCATCTGGAATCGCTCCTTCAGAGCAAAAGCAGTCAGGCTGTTCACGGGATGCTAAAAGAAAAATGCTCCACGTTTTGGGAAGTGGTAGTATCGATCAAAGCAAGATAAAAATGTCCAGTAAACATGGAATCTAAAATGCATACCCTAAGAGCTATTCATTCTCGTTACTGCGAAACACATCTCTTCTACTGAACAAGTGCTCAAAGCTCACAAAGTAAGAATTGTAGAGCCGATGTTTACTGGACATTGTTCTCTAGTTTTGGTCCGTACTATCATCCTTCAAAGTATTGAAAATATTTTTTTGACACCCTGTATATACGCTATCCTGCATTATGAAAATGTTCCTTTCGAAAATATAACGTTTTGAAGAATTCAGATGGGGATGTTTATTTCTCGCTTTATGTTCCGGTCTTAGCACCGAGTGATTTCCGCTTCTTTCTGGTAAGAGCGAAAACTTACCATTTCAAAGACGTAACTACAGATCTCTGACGGCGTATAGCTAAACGTACAGATAGCAACCATCTCCAAGTAATTCATTAGCGAGTTCGTGCATCACTAAAAGTGTCTCAGTCACCATGTTGATTATTTTGAGAAGCAGATGTAGTAACCTGCTGGTAGTAACCTATTATTAACATTCACATTTGTTTTTATCGAGCGCACTGACACAGGCTGCATAAAGCATTTGAAACTTGCTGAGAGACTAACGCTGCGTGCTAGGTGCACAGCGTTTCGCAGGCGACGCTCTTACCAACTGAGTCATTCAAATCCCTGTCGCAGAAACTCGAAAGTTCACGCTGCCAGAGCTTCCCGCCAACGTGGAGCAGTGAGTGTTGCGTTGACTGTGGAGGTATGATCATTGCGCCGGAAAAGCAAAGATAGAGCTGCAAGTACACAAGTTTAACTATCAGAAAGTCTGGTTACAGTGTGCGTACATTACAGACTGATTCTGTAAATACATCATTGCATGTTTGATTTAAAACAAAAAACTCGCTACTGCTTCGGAATTGGAAACATAACGCGAGGACGACTAGATCAGCCTACAAATCGTGGTCAGAAAGGCGACGGCCACCTGGAAGGCGCCGACGATAAAACCGTCTGCACTTCCTGCACAGCGTCCCATTGTCACACGAAATTGTCAGCATACAAAGGGCTCTAAGCAGAAAAGTTGATGCGCCGTGCCGGCTGTGGGTAGCGCGACGCCCCGCGCCGCGCCGCGCTGCGTCGTTACAAAGGCGCCCTCCAGCCTGCAAGTTCGAAACGAGCGCGGCGCGGCGAGGGATGAGGAGAGCAGCGGGCGGGCTTTAGCGGCGCCAGCAGCGGCAGCGGCGGCGGCGGCGGCGGCGGCGGCGGCGCCGGGCCTCTCTCGGCCGCATTAATAATTCAGCCGTCGCCATGGCAACGGCGTTCCAGCGGCCCCCGGCCGGCCGGGCCGCGCTGCGCGCCAGCCGCGGTTGCTAGAACGCCCGCGTATGCCCCCGGCATGGTCGCTAGAACGCCCTCCCACGCAGCGCCGCGCCAAGAAGCAACGTCCACACCTTCGCGGAACTAGAGCGCAAAGCATGGAAAACCGGTACCAAGACTGAGCGCTGTCCGTGAGGCTTAAAATCGACATAATTTTTGAACCTTTGGTGGATTTACGCACCTCATCCTTCCTATGCATGATAAGTTTTCTGTATCTATCCAGATAATTTACGATAAGCCTTGATTTTTCAAATATCCTCCAGTTTGCTGCACATTTGCCAACTCTTGAAGTAACGGTGGAATCGGTTGTAGGAAAATTTGCATTCATTGATGTTTCACACAATATTTAAATGCTTCAAACTCCAAAGAACATCAAACTTGGTCTCATATATTTTCTAGATATATTTGAAAATAAAATTATGACATTGTGGTTTCTTCCACTTGCGCACCCACTTGTCTGCAGTTTAGGGCATCATACTTGTTAGAGATTTAATTCACAATCGTGCTAAATTACTGAGGTCGTTTAGATAGCGAGCACGTACTACGCAATTGTAATGAAATTTATGTAACGGTTATGTGATAGTTAAGATTGTATGCAAGCTCCTATTGGCGTTCTAGCTTCCTCCACGTTTTCCATGCAGTTTTATGTTTCATATCAGCATTTTTTTTACGCGCTTGTAATAGTTAGAACGATTATCAGTATAATGTGCTAATCAGATTTCGCTTCAGCAACACATATTTGATTGCGAGCCTTCAGCTACTGACCACACGTTTTAAGACTGTAACGCTCCAGCTACATGATTTTTTTCTGTTCCCCAGTGAAATATAAGTTTCAAATGTAATTCTAGGATAATGAATCTAAAATTGTCGCCGAGTGATGGAAGAAGGGTGATGATCGAGGAAAAAATACTTTATCAATAACACTGAAAAAAATTGTTGTATGCACACTGTGAAGAACAGGAGAACCGCCACCCTGCTTCACGTTCCAGGGAATTCATTACGGAGCAAACTGATATGTATGCCGTGGTGGTGCCTGAGAGGCACAGAATCCACAGGCAGCCTTTGAGTGAAAAAAATAAGCTACGACTTACACGAAATAGCATACGTACCAACAAATTATCTGGGCCACATAACGAACAAAATAACGAATTTTTGCATAGAGAAAAGTGAAATTAGAATTTCGCACGACCAGTAATCTGAAACAAGAATTCAATCAGGAAAAACCAAAATCTTAGAATTTTCGAACCCAGGAGTCAGCAAAATTTCTGGTGAAAACTATACGATATTCTACATCGGACAAACAGGGAGAAACATCATCGTTAGATTAAAAAAACATATGAGAGTATGTGGAAACATTCGATCAGCTTTCTATTTACACTTAAAAATGAAAATCACAAAGCAGAATATGTTGAAAACGTTTACAAATTTTCCACAAAATAGCTACATGTGTATGAATATTTTGGAAGAATTAGAGATACACTTACATCAAAAAAATATTCCGAACGACCTACTCTATGAACAAACTGAGCCAAAACACAAGCTGCATTTGAAAATTTTGTTGAAATTTTAGACCGCGAGAAAGGACAAACATGTGAGACCCCAGATGTAGATCACACATACAGAAAAATTTTCAAGCAAATAATATCTAGTAACAAACACACCATATGAGAACAGTCGACATCTAAGCATCCCAACTGTCAAACACTTGTCAACCAATTATCTCGAAACTTTGTTATAAAAGCTACCTGATTATAATATCGTCAACTGCACCTTGAAATAAGTAAATATGTAATTAGTAAAAACGATATTATTAGTCATAAGTAAGACGTAAATAAGATTTCCTACTCTCAACACTCATAGATGAAAATAAAGAATACATTGCAGCTACTGGAATTCAAATCTTACAAAATGTCATATTTCGTCTACTTCGAGCTGCAGGCCCTTCTGACAAAAAATATGACGCTATAGAATCAGTCGTTGTGCTGTATTCACAACGGACTAATTTATTTATATTAACAGCAGGGTTATTACAGCAGTCATTAATATTTTATAAAGGCTGTTAGGAACCTACCAGTAAATCCCCTGTTCTTTAAAGATTCGGCCTCTCATGTGTAAAACAGCTTCAAACGTCTGATTACTTTGCAAATGAGTTAATGTATTAAATATTTGACTTCAGGCATGTAAGCGAGAAAAGTATGTGAAAGGTTTGAAATTATTCTTCAAGTTCGTTAGAAGTCTCGAAGTGCTCGAATTATGAAAACACGGGGTGAGTAAAGTCCGAACAATTTTCGCTCCATTTTAAAGAAAAGCTAGTTTTTCACGCATCTTAATGTCTATGACGTCATATCTCCTGAAGTAAGTATCGTACAATGCAGGTATATTCAGTGATATATGTAGATACTGCCTGCAAAGTGTGTTGCGAATAGCGTCAGAAGTAAAGAAACAACAACTTATAACTTCTAGCCTGATGGGGAAGTTAGACTGCATGAACCACGAAAATATAGTAAGAGAGAAACATTTTTCCTTTCGTCATTTTCTGGAGGTTCAGCGAGAAAAAGTTTTGTTAAAAATTTGTTGGAAGTCGCTTTCATTCTCAAATACTGAATGAATACAGTCCGTGTAAGTTACGCTGGCTCGAGACAAAAACAGTTCCTAACTGCAACACTTAACTTATTGTGTTAAACTTTTAAAATGTGATTATACCTCTTTACAAGTAGATTATGATAACACTTTAAATTTTTAAATTTGGCCAATAATTACGCGAAATACTCAGAATCCAAGTTTCGTTGCCCCTGGAAGCCTTAGATAGACAACCTCCCAATGTTACCGGGTTCCGAGATAGCGTTTCGTACTACAGATTTCTAGGAGGCGCAGTGCCCAGCGGCGTATTTTGATTTCAGTTCAGTGATCAAGGGTTTAGTTGACAGAGTGAACTTATATAGAAGTGTTCTCATTTTATTTTCAGCAGTTTTGTGTAGCGTGCGGTTTTTAAATCACTGAGAGGAGCTACGGCATTCATTTGCTCCTTGACATTAAGGTTTTGTGTTCAGTTGCTTTGTAAGCGGCGCCAGTAGCGGTGCAACATTTCTTGTGAAGTGTGATGCTAGGTCTAGGGCCGCAGGTATGACTTTTATACAGAGCTTTTGTATTTGGGACCCTTACCGAAGTCTTTGACCCGCGCAAAAGTATGATGTCGACGTACGCTTAAGCTGGATAGTAGCACTCGCGACTGGAGGTAGTCTTAAATATTCTAAATAAATTCAAATTTTCATTTCAAGAGTGGGAGCCGCCACAAGCTAAATTTTGTACATTCAATCTTCTTTATCTTTGCCACTAAACAAAACATACTGAATTAACCAAAACTGTCGAGGACAAAACATTATAACCCGAACATAACACCCCGCACTTTTCCTCGGTCTTTCCTAAAGTCGCAGTTACATCCCTTTGCAAGATATTATGACGAAACTGTTTTTAAGAAATACCTACGTCTCTTAATTTTCAGCTTCCAGTTAAGTTTCACCTCTGGAAGAGTGTACGAGACTCAAAGCAGTGCGGACGAGTCGCAAAGCGGAGCTACAGCGAGTGTACGCTGTGCTAATCTTAATTGTGGATAGATTAAACGTCTTCATTCACTTCAGGGCTTGATTCGTTAAGATGGTTCAAATGGTTCAAATGGCTCTGAGCACTATGGGACTCAACTGCTGAGGTCATTAGTCCCCTAGAACTTAGAACTAGTTAAACTTAACTAACCTAAGGACATCACAAACATCCATGCCCGAGGCAGGATTCGAACCTGCGACCGTAGCGGTCTTGCGGTTCCAGACTGCAGCGCCTTTAACCGCACGGCCACTTCGGCCGGCCGATTCGTTAAGATTTTTAGTTCATAGTAATAGTAATATAGCAGAAATTTCTAGGCAACAGATGCGTACTTACGTTCGGATGTGCTTGTTATGTCACATTTTCGAGACAGATTTAGTGTGAACTAACAAGGGCTTCACCAACTGGTAAAGGTAATGCCTATTGCAGTGTACTGGCTTTATTCACATTGCAACAGGTAGCACTGTGATATCAATATCTGCAATGTGCGGGTCCGCAGCTCGTGGTCGTGCGGTAGCGTTCTCGCTTCCCGCGCCCGGGTTCCCGGGTTCGATTCCCGGTGGGGTCAGGGATTTTCTCTGCCTCGTGATGACTGGGTGTTGTGTGATGTCCTTAGGTTAGTTAGGTTTAAGTAGTTCTAATTTCTAGGGGACTGAAGACCATATATGGTAAGTCCCATAGTGCTCAGAACCATTTGAACCATTTTTTTTGCAATGTGCGCACATGCACGTGGCACTCTTATACAGGTTATTTCAGAATGACACTTTAAAAATTTGGGGGCAGGTTTCTTACACAAAAGAAGGAGAAAAAAAACCCAACAAACATGGGTTCTAAAGTGCATACCTTAAGACCTATGAGCACTTGTTCATCTACACTGCCGTGAAACACATCTCTTGTACTGAACAAATGGTCATAGCTCTTAAGGTATGACCTAATTTAGAAACGATGTTTCCTGGATTTTTTTTTCTTTTCTTGTTTGGTGTAACCAACCTGTCCCGAAATGTTTAAAATGACATTCTGAAACTCTCTGTATAACAATTACACTGAAGCGCCAAAGAAATTGGTATAGGCATGCGTTTTCCAATGCAGAGATATTTAAACAGGCAGAATACGCCTATATAAGACAAGTGTCTGGCGCAGTTGTTACATCGGTTACTGCTGCTACAATGGCAGCTTATCAAGATTCAAGTGAGTGTGGGCGTGGTATTATAGTCTGCGTACGAGCAATGGGACACACCATCTCCGAGGTAGCGATGATGTGAGGATTTTCCCGTACGACCGTTTCACGAGTGTTCCGTGAATATCGGAAATCCGGTAAAGCTTCAAAACTCCGACATCGCTGCAGTCGGAAAAAGATCGTGAAAGAACGATTCTTCTGACTTTGCACTTGTTCGTTCTCGCGGAGGTGCTACACGATATGAGGCAGGTGTACAAGTTTCCTTGGCTCTTCAATGTAAATTGGGTGCACTCATTCTTATTGCAGAACCCTACTAACTTTCACACACACACACACACACACACACACACACACACACACACACGTAAACATTACAAGCATCAGTTGCAAAGTTTTCTTATTGAGCATTATGTTTCGTGTCCATATCAAATGTAGTCATTCAAGGAAATCGTCAGTGATTTTCTGCAATAGACATTGTGTAAACTAATCTATATCTCATCTCCAAGATCAACAAGTTTCTTTGCGTTCTCCGCATGAGGTTTCTTTCTTTGTACCCAAAGTTTCATTACCGGTGTAATTTTGGTTAGATAATTTAGGAATGCGCATCACCACTTCTTTCAGGCTACTCGTCATTGAAATTGCAGCATCATCAAGGCGGTGTCATAATGAAATGTGCATCCATCGAAGTGTAAGATAAACAGAGATTAGACGATTCAATAGTAGTAAAAAGGCAAAGTGCTGATATACCAAAATATTGTCAGTTGTTAAACAGTAGCCGGCAGTAGTGGCCGAGCGGTTCTATGCCCTTCAATCCGGAACGGCGCGACTGTTACGGTAGCAGGTTCGAATCCTGCCTCGGGCATGGATGTATGTGATGTCCTTAGGTTAGATAGGTTTAAGTAGTTCTGGTTCTAGGGGACTGATGACCTTCGATGTTAAGTCCCATAGTGCTCAGAGACATTTGAACCATTTGTTAAACAGTAGAATTTTGTTGAGGGAAGGAGGTCCTTCACGTTAATCGCTCTCATTTGTCCGTCCTCACAAAGCAGACGTATGTATGAGTAACTGGCAAATCTTTTACTTTATATTGTTGTAAATAACAACGTGACATGTTTATTAAAAGTGCCTACCGTTAATGCGGTCACCTATATACATCCCTCACATAAGTTTTTATGTTGTGTATTTTCTGTTTTACAGATGGTATGTCAGGAAGGGCAACGTACATTTTTCGAAAGCAATCAGACCGATCGCGGATGGCGCCTGGCTGCCTGAGCGTTGTATTACGAATTGAACTTGCATTTTTAAATACGAAGTTCGATTCGGTTTTGCTACCACTATTTACGGTAGAAATTTAAGTAAGACTTTTCACGGTCAGTGCTTGTTGAACAATGGTACGTTCATCAGCACCCACGAACTGATACACTCACCAGTCAGTAAACGACGGCGATTTCATTTTTTTTTCTTACAGGAATTCACATTAATACTCAACGAGATAATTAATATGTTTGGTTGTAAATCCAATGCGTCGTGCTATCGCCTCTGTGATGCGTCCTTCCGACGGCAAACCTTTAATTCATACACCGCATACTATTGAGCAGATTTAGTTAACTTTATCATTTTCACTGCTGCCGACGAAGGATACGTCACAGTGGGACGCACGTAACGTCAAAAGTACTCAACGAGGCAGCTATTTCAGTTCTGGGCAAAGGTCTGAATTTCGCAACTACACCGAAGAGAATACCTGTTGAAGAAATCGTAAGTGCCGTCGAAGCATCCTTGTTTCGTCTTCCGAAGGTGCAGGCCGAAGAAGTAAGACGTGTAGAGAGTTCTACGGAAATCCAAACCTCCGAAAAGCAACATATAGGCGAAGGAAAGGAAATCTCTTTTTGAACTCATGAAAAACGAAAGTATCGTTGTAACAAAATCGGACGAGGGGAATGCTACTGTTGTTTTGGACACTGTGGATCATCACAGGAAGATGGAACAACTACTAGCTGATCCTGTGTACCGCAAGTTATAAAGCGATCCGACGAACAGAATCGTTCGGAAAGTGAAAAACCTGATATCAGACTCCAGACTGGACAGCTCTACTACAAAGAATCTAACACCTCGAATACCTGTCTCGCCCAGAATGTATGGACTAGCCAAAATACATTAAGCATCGGTTCCTTTGAGGCCTATCGTGAGTTGGATTAACTCGTCGACTTTTTTTTCAGCACGTCATTTATCTGACAAACTGAGACATCTAGTTGGTAAAACAAATAATTTTATAAAAGATTCCAAACCTTTTTTAGAAATTATAAGCACACTAAAGATATTTGCAGGTGCCATTCTTGTTAGCTTCGATGTGACATCGTCATTTACTAACGTCCCAGTATCAGATACAATGGAGATCATAAGGGAGAATGTTGCTCCAGATGTTTGCGACTTAATTGAATTATGTGTTCGTTCAGAGTATTTTAAATAGAATGGTGAATTCTATGAACAGGCTGACGGCCTTGCTATGGGCTCACCCATTTCGCCAGTTGCAGCTGACGTTTTTATGGAACATTTTGAGCAACGGGCATTAAGTAGTGCTCCTTTGAAGCCTTCTTTCTGGCTCCGCTATGTGGATGATACATTTGTTATATGGCCACACAGCGAAGAAGAACTTCATGCGTTCACAATTTCTCAAATGGAATTCACCCCAAAATCAAATTTACCTTGGAGGTTGAGACTGAGGTGGGCCTCCCGTTTCTAGATGTGTTGGTATTCAGAAGATCTGATAAAACTCTAGGTCACAGAGTGTACAGAAAGCCGACTAACACAAACAGATATTTAGATGCCACTCCGCACCACCACCCAGCCCAGAAGCAAGCAGTGCTCAACACTCTGTCTTCACGTGCCTTCCATATAAGCGATGACGACAACTTGGAATCGGAGTCGAATTTTTTAAAGAGGACATTGAAACCAAATGGGTATGATAGTTATTCAATCGACAGGGCTTTTAGGCGGAATATTTATAACGCTATTAAGAATGACGAGGAACCGCCTTCTCACTCAGTCAAGTTACCGTTCGTTTCTGGGGTCACTGACCGCATAAGCAGACTTCTAAAGAAAAATGGTATTTAGACGTTTTTCTTTAGTCAAAACAAAAAAAATTTTCCGACGGAAAACGGATGCACCTGATTGCCTCCACAATGCAGGCGTCTACCAAGTGACATGTGGCTGCGGCAAAGTGTGTATAGGCGAAACGGGAAGAGCTGTTAAGGAACGCATTAAGGAACACGAAAGGCACATGCGGCTAAAACAAAGCTCAAAATCGGCAGTAGCGCAACATCATGAGAACTGTGGCTCTAACACTGATTTTACTAACGTACGTGTACTGGCTAAGGAAACAAACATTTATAGAAGGAAAGTCCGAGAAGCAGTTGAAATTTCCAAGAATTTATGTAATTTCAATGGAGAGGACGGCTATAGGCTTCTCGTATCGTGGCTCCCCGCTATCAAGGAAGTGAATACGCGGCCGCGGTGTGCGAGCAACATAAACAACGAGCTTCAAGTCACTTGGGCGGACAATAGTATTATGGGTAAACAGTCCCCCTCTCTTGCTCTGTCCGTTTCGAATCCAACCAGTGATGATGTCCAACCAATAGCAGCAGCAGGAATTTCAACCAATACCCCTTCTCCAGCGTAAGTGTGGAATAGTGCCTTTCTATCCAATGACGATGGGCCGCCAATGGTATGCACAGGAGATCAGCCAACAACGCCCCTTCTTCTGCATCAGAGCGGGAATATTAGCCTATGACTATGGCCCACCAATGGCAGCCATATGATTTTTAACGAATACTATCACCTCTCGAGCACGAACGCGAGAAAACTCCCCCTTTATAAAAGGACGTGACACTCGTCTCTGACAATGTTCTGGCAGAAATGGACACAGTGGTGTCACCGCCAGACACCACACTTGCTAGGTGGTAGCCTTTAAATCGGCCGCGGTCCGTTAGCATACGTCGGACCCGCGTGTCGCCACTATCAGTGATTGCAGACCGAGCGCCGCCACACGGCAGGTCTAGTCTAGAGACACTCCCTAGCACTCGCCCCAGTTGTACAGCCGACTTTGCTAGCGATGGTTCACTGTCTACATACGCTCTCATTTGCAGAGACGACAGTTTAACATAGCCTTCAGCTACGTCATTTGCTACGACCTACCAAGGCGCCATATTCAGTTAATATTCTGAACAGATAATATTGTGAATCATGTACCGTCAAGAGCGACGTCCATCATTAAGGGATTAAAATTAAGTATCAAACTATTTACGTCCGCTTTCTGAATTCTAATTCCTTGTCATGTTCCAGACCTCACGTCAGTATAGTCCTTCCCTCCTCACGTCAGCCTGCGTGAACTAAAACGCGTGCATTTCGGCCTCCACTAGTAACACGGTGTTGGCTCTTCTGCAAACACAACAGACACCATAAGATCCTGAGGAAGGTCCCAGCAGAGGGTTCGAGACGTCGGTCATTTTAGTAGAACTATGACGCTGCCTAATAACGAAGAAGATTTTAACTTCAGTAACGTCAAACTGGCTTCAGTGCACTACATGCAGGGATATGCGTATGGTTAGCGTTGCAGCGCAACCGTACATAGTAGGGAAGCGACACGCAATCAACAATCTATATATGAGAAAATACCATGCGGTGGGTTTCTCATCTACAGGGTGGTCCATTGATAGTGACCGGGCCAAATATCTCACGAAATAAGCATCAAACGAAAAAACTACAAAGAACGAAACTCGTATAGCTTGAAGAGGGAAACCAGATGGCGCTATGGTTGGCCCGCTAGATGGCGCTGCCATAGGTCAAACGGATATCAATTGCTTTTTTAAAAAAATAGGAACCCCCATTTTTATTACATATTCGTGTAGTACGTAAAGAAATATGAATGTTTTAGTTGGACCACTTTGTAATAGATGGCGCTGTAACAGTTACAAACGTATAAGTACATGGTATCACAACATTCCGCTAGTGCGGACGCTATTTGCTTCGTGATGCATTACCCGTGTTAAAATGGACCGTTTGGCAATTGCGAAAAATGTCGATATCGTGTTGATGTATGGCTATTGTGATAAAAATGCCCAACGGGCGTGTGCTAAGTATGCTGCTAAGTATCCTGGACGACATCATCCAAGTGTCCGGACCGTTCGCCGGATAGTTACGTTATTTAAGGAAACAGGAAGTGTTCAGCCACATGTGAAACGTCAACCAAGACCTGCAACAAATGATGATAGCCAAGTAGGCGTTATAGCTGCTGTCGCGGCTAATCCGCCCATCAGTAGCAGACAAATTGCGCGAGAATCGGCAATCTCAAAAACGTCGGTGTTGATAATGCTACATCAACATCGATTGCACCGGTAACATATGTCTATGCACCAGGAATTGCATGACGACGACTTTGAACGTCGTGTTCAGTTCTGCCACTGGTCACAAGAGAAATTACATCAGCGACCTTGGCGGGTTAATGTATGCTGCGGCATTATGGGAGGAAGGATAATTGGCCCACATTTTATCGATGGCAATCTAAGTGGTGCAATGTATGCTGATTTCCTAAGTAGTGTTCTACCGATGTTACTACAAGATGTTTCACTGCATGACAGAATAACGATGTACTTCCAACATGATGGATGTCCGGCACATAGCTCGCGTGCGGTTGAATCGTTATTGAATAGCGTATTTCATGACAGGTGGATTGGTCGTCGAGGCAACATACCATGGCCCGCACGTTCACCGGATCTTTTTTTTTTATATATAGTCCTATGGGACTTAACTGCTAAGGTTATCAGTCCCCAAGCTTACACACTACCTAACCTAAATTATCCTAAGGACAAACACACACACGCATGCCCGAGGGAAGACTCGAACCTCCGCCGGGACCAGCCGCACAGTCCACGACTGCAGCGCCCAAGACTGCTCGGCTAATCCCGCGCGGCTCACCGGATCTGACGTCCCTGGATTTCTTTCTGTGGGGAAAGTTGAGGGATATTTGCTATCGTGATCCACCGACAACGCCTGACAACATGCGTCAGCGCATTGTCAGTGCATGTGCGAACATTACGATTGAGGTTGACGGACATCATTGTGAGCATTTATTGCATTAATGTGGTATTTACAGGTAATCACGCTGTAACAGCATGCGCTCTCAGAAATGATAGGTTCACAAAGGTACATGTATCACGTTGGAACAACCGAAATAAAATGTTCAAACGTACCTACGTTCTGTATTTTAATTTTAAAAAAACCTACCTGTTACCAACTGTTCGTCTAAAATTGTGAGCCTTATGTTTGTGACTATTACAGCGCCATCTATCACAAAGCGAAAAAAGTGGTCCAACTAAAACATTCAAATTTCTTTACGTACTACACGAATATGTAATAAAAATGGGGGTTCCTATTTTTAAAAAACGCAGTTGATATCAGTTTGACCTATGGCAGCGCCATCCAGCGGGCCAACCATAGCGCCATCTGGTTTTACCCTCCAAGCAAGACAAGTTTCGTTCTTTGTAGTTTTTTCGTTTGACGCTTATTTCGTGAGATATTTGGCCAGGTCACGATCAATGGACCACCCTGTATAAGTCGGTTCTGAGTGTTATTCATGTGTGAGAAGGTCGTGTGATGGCTCTTGTAAGAAAAAGAAACTTTTAAGAGCACGTATCGGAATACGACACATGGAGCACCGGAGCCTACCGAGACTGCTGTTTGTCGTTGCTCGCTATTGCTGCTAGTGCTGACAGAGACCCCAAAACTGTCACGTGAATGTGGCATCGACGAGTCCAGTAGGTCAAACTCAACGCTGTGGAGGATCTCGGCGGTCAAACGCGACTGACATTTCCATTCGGCCGTGGAGAATCGTACAGCAACGTCGCGTGCCTTGAGCCAGGAAATGGGATAGTTTGCAGCAAAGCAAGTATCCAAACGGACAGTGCGACAACGCCTGCAGCAGCACGACCACTGAAGCGGCTTCACTCTACGCGGCTGCAGACAGACGTCGCGTCCACAGTAGTGAGCACAACGAAAACACTGTTCGCGTCAGTGACACCACGTCGTATTTTCAAAAGCGCCAGAGTTACGTATACAGCATCACGATGAACGCATCATTGTAGGAAGGATCAGAGAAGAACGAACGTTGCCAGAAAGATCTCACTGTACTTCTTCCGCGCCACCGCTACGGTCGCAGGTTCGAATCCTGCCTCGGGCATGGATGTGTGTGATGACCTTAGGTTAGTTAGGTTTAAGTAGTTCTAAGTTCTAGGGGACTGATGACCTTAGCAGTTAAGTCCCATAGTGCTCAGAGCCATTTGAACCATTTTTTGTACTTCTTCCTTTAAGGATCCGGTCACACTTGACCGGACAGTGTCCATCCGAGCATCGGCCGTCACCCGGAGGACGAAATACACCATTAAAATAAGTATAGCGGTACAGACGTGACAAGGCCGTGTCTCGATAGACATCAGTGAGCCGGGAACATGCCGGGCGGAAATCGTTCTGTTTAATTTCTCACGTGACGCACAACGTGTCGGTAGAATTGTTTTGTAGGCTGTGCAAATGTGTCAGACTGTTTTGTGTACAAAAAATGGACGTGAAAAGAGTAACAGTAGAAGTTCGTAGGTTTCATTTGCTTTTATGACCAGATGAATGAAAAATACCGGAATGCCGAGCACAAGTTAGAGTCTGGAAGAACACTGCAACAGATTTGCAAGCCAAAGTTAAGACAAAAATTAGGATTTTAAAATCAGAAAGATATTTATATATATTTTATTTTGGAAACAAATAGAAACTTTTGCTTTATGTCATCGCTATATCGCCAAGTCGACGTGTTCTAACGCCAAGGCGACGTGTTCTTGTCACTCTACACTCCCTTGTGGAAAATTTCGGAAGTTTTTAAGTTCGTCTCGTACAGAAAAAGCAGCATGTGCTTATTTCTCACAAATTCGAGGTGGACTTCGAAGATTTGTGATCTTTCTGATCCCTCAACAGTTTCCTTTTGATCCATTCTCTGTTCTGGTACCCTACAAACTTCCATTGTTCGAATAAACTGATACTCTCCAGAAAGAGTCGTTTTCTCTCAATTTGGTTATTGTTTGTTTAAGAAGAATATAATAATTCCAATCCCAAAGAAAGCAGGTGTTGACAGTTGTGAAAATTACCGAACTATCAGATAAATAAGTCACAGCTGCAAAATACTAACGCGAATTCTTTACAGACGAATGGAAAAACTGGTAGAAGCGGACCTCGGGGAAGATCAGTTTGGATTCCGTAGAAATGTTGGAGCACGTGAGGCAATACTAACCTTACGACTTATCTTAGAAGAAAGATTAAGAAAAGGCAAACCTACGTTTCTAGCATTTGTAGACTTAGAGAAAGCTTTTGACAACGTTAACTGGAATACTCTCTTTCAAATTCTGAAGGTGGCAGGGGTAAAATACAGGGAGCGAAAGGCTATTTACAATTTGTACAGAAACCAGATGGCAGTTATAAGAGTCGAGGGGCATGAAAGGGAAGCAGTGGTTGGGAAAGGAGTGAGACAGGGTTGTAGCCACTCCCCGATGTTATTCAATCTGTATATTGAGCAAGCAGTAAAGGAAACAAAAGAAAAATTCGGAGTAGGTATTAAAATTCATGGAGAAGAAGTAAAAACTTTGAGGTTCGCCGATGACATTGTAATTCTGTCAGAGACAGCAAAGGACTTGGAAGAGCAGTTGAACGGAATGGAAAGTGTCTTGAAAGGAGGATATAAGATGAACATCAACAAAAGCAAAACGAGGATAATGGAATGTAGTCAAATTAAATCGGGTGATGCTGAGGGGATTAGATTAGGAAATGAGACACTTAAAGTAGTAAAGGAGTTTTGCTATTTAGGGAGTAAAATAACTGATGATGGTCGAAGTAGAGAGGATATAAAATGTAGACTGGCAATGGCAAGGAAATCGATTCTGAAGAAGAGAAATTTGTTAACATCGAGTATAGATTTAACTGTCAGGAAGTCGTTTCTGAAAGTATTTGTATGGAGTGTAGCCATGTATGGAAGTGAAACATGGACGATAACCAGTTTGGACAAGAAGAGAATAGAAGCTTTCGAAATGTGGTGCTACAGAAGAATGCTGAAGATAAGGTGGGTAGATCACGTAACTAATGAGGAGGTATTGAATAGGATTGGGGAGAAGAGAAGTTTGTGGCACAACTTGACTAGAAGAAGGGATCGGTTGGTAGGACATGTTTTGAGGCATCAAGGGATCACAAATTTAGCATTGGAGGGCAGCGTGGAGGGTAAAAATCGTAGAGGGAGACCAAGAGATGAATACACTAAGCAGATTCAGAAGGATGTAGGTTGCAGTAGGTACTGGGAGATGAAGAAGCTTGTACAGGATAGACTAGCATGGAGAGCTGCATCAAACCAGTCTCAGGACCGAAGACCACAACAACAACAACAATTGTTTAAATGTACTACTCCATTTTAAAATATTCATAAAACGTTGTCTCATCATCCATGAGATGAGAAAATAATGTTCGAAACTCTCCGTGTACTGGCCTCGTTTATCAGGCGCTGTGGATCCACATATTCCTTCCTTTTTGCCGTGCTTCTTTTCCTTCTTCCTCTATAGCAATATTAGGGAAATTAGCGAACATGTTTACAACTTTCACGTGGAGAAACACAGACCACCACTTCCGAGTCGCTACAAGGAGCAACACAAACATGGACGAGCCTCGGTTACGTGTGGTTCGTGAAGGAACGGGCCGGGGTGCCGGCGACACTCGTCCGATGCTCGGTCCTGATACGGCCAGGGCATGTGTGATCGGACCTAAAATCGTCACACGAACGGCGAAATGGCCGATATCGAATAAGTGACCAACAGACAGGAAAGAAACTGATGTCGCTCAACAGAAGATAGCAATTCGATTCGATAATACAGGATATGCGAAAAACTTTCCCCTCTTTTTGCAGCACTGTGCCAAGGTCCTTGGAGGGGCGAAGTGTTGCTGATAGTTGGAAAAATGCACAGGTCATTTCCGTTCTCAAGAAGGGTTGTCGTACAGACGCACAAAAATATAGGCCTATATCTCTGACATCGGTCTGTTGTAGAATTTTGGAACACATTTTTCGCTCGCGTTTTGCAACGTTTCTGGAGGCCTAAAATCTCTGTGGGTTCTGAAAACGACGACCATGTAAATACAGCTCGCTCTGTTCGTCCACGAGACCCGGAAAGCAGTCATACAGCCGTCAGAGTAGATGCCGTGTTCCTTAACTTCCAGAAGGCGTTCGATAGAGTTCCATACTGCCGCCTAATGCATAATATACGAGCGTACGGAATATCAGACCAATTGTGTGATTGGACTAAAGAATTTCTAACAAGTAGAAGTCAGTATGTCATTTTTAACGGAGAAAAGTCCTCAAACGCGAAAGTAACTTCGCGCGTGAGCCAGGGGAATGTTGTCGGACTATTACTTTCCACAATACATACAAACAATCCAGCAGATGACGTTGGGAGTCCCATGAGGCTTTTCGCGGATGATGCTGTTCTATACATAGAAGTAGCAATACTACGTAGAAAACTGGACCGACATACTGGAACAGCTGCAGAGGATCGATTTTTGCTGGAAATTGAACTTCAACATAAACAAACGTAATGTACTAGCAATACATACAAAGAAAGACCTTTTACTATTTAATTACACAATTGCATGACATCACTGGAAGCAGATACTTCCATAAAATATCTAGGAGTTGAAACGTCCCCTTAGAAAAATTTAAAAATGACAGTGCTGGAAAATTTCTTACGTTATTTGATTTTCAAACAGCTGAGCAAAACTGGTGTACTCAGACATTCCTCTCTTTAATTATTCCTATCATCACTAAACTGACACACAATATTTTTTTAGCGCAACGCAGTCTGACTTTCAATAATCCCCACAAAAGAATGGCCCTGACTAACAATAACCCATACCTTTCATGAATCACTTACCTCACAAAAATCTTCGTTACTCGAACTACTGCAATACAGCGAGCGCCAATACTGCCAGCTAAATAACAGATTCTAACTACTGAAGGCACTAACTACTGATAGGCATAGTTAGCAAATGAAAGATTTAGATAGAGAATAAACAATGTATTTACCTTAATAATGTTCAAAAATCATCATATATGTATCTATCAGTTCATGACATCCATCTTTACAAATTTCCTTTTTCTGGCGGACACACGTCCAGGTCGTCCGCTTATAATAACCTCTCAAAACTCTGGCATCTCTCACTCCACGTCCACCACTGCTGGCGGCTCACCTCCAACTGCCCAACGTTACGCGCTAGATTTGGCCACTGTTTCTATGTTTCGATACAGTGTATCGATACGTGGAATTGTTTCAGTGTTTCGGAACGGCTGTGATTCACTGTTTCGAAACAGTGGTGTTTCATTCCGCCCCTGTTTCGGATAACCGCACCAGATTCTGTCTCGAGCCAGACACAGAAACTGTATCGTTGTTTCAAAGTAAGGCTGTTTCGGTCCACCTGCGCTTGGAACGGACTAATTATATCGAATCAGTGTTGTTTCATTCCGCTCTGTGTCGTACGAGATTCGGGCTCGGCACAGATACTGAAACACAACATAACACTTCATGAAACGCTTTCAAGAGTGTCGAATTCTTTTTGACAAGCAATAGAATGAAGCTTAAGATATCCGAAAATAAAGCTTCGTTTCTAGCTGACTGTTCTATTACGAAATGGCGTAACATCTGCTTTATAAACACTAACCAAACAATGAAACAACGCATACTATTCCCATTCAAAATAATAAATATGTGAAAATCATTCGATTAAATTACACTTTTTTTATAACATACGCCTCTCTTTTCGTGTACAGTAATCGTATTAAGAAACGCAAGTACGCCTACAACTTTTGAATAAAAATAGGCTTAGAGTGACAGTTATTAGACATATACATAAATTTGATCTAGGTATAGTTGCAAGCAATCTGTTTGATCACTGATAGTGTAATGGTGAACGGGAAGGGCTGGGAAGCATGGTGATTTTATAGTAAAGGTTCGAAACACCTTGAAAGACAAAATTTTTTTCTGTTATATTTTGTTATTTATTCGAATTATTTGGCGTTATTTGTGAGTCTAGAGTCACTGTGCCTATTATCCACAATGATTCCCTTTGTGTGCATGGAAATTAGCAGGATGGGTATATTACCCATACTAACGGAATGTGGGAATCCCAGTAGCATATCCGTTGTTTCTGCAGTTTGCTCCTACCTCCAGTTCCGTTCGTGGTGGTTCTTCTGCCTTCAGCTATGGCTGTCCTCAGCCAATTGACGCCCAGGTGATAGTTTCATACTTTCTGCGAAATGATTAACGCTCTCGCACCTCATTTGTGTTTATATGGACATACTTATACAGTAGACATTCAAGATGATTAAATGTGTACGTTTATTAGATTACAAAACACAAACTGTTTCACTGTTTCGAAACAGCGTATCGAAACATTACATTGTACTGTTTCATTTGTTTCGAAACAGTTAAGTGTTTCAGTTTGCCCATCTCTACTACGCGCTGTTCACATCCAACTGCCCAACACTACACAACACAACAATGAGTCCAACCAGCCACAATCTGCCCACAGCACAGTCAGTGATTTTCATGCAGTGCGCTACGTGGCGTTACCAACATAAAAACCTAAACAGCCTACTAAGAGAGTGTGCGTACGGAGCGAATTCAAGTGGAACAACTACTTTAATCGTAAGTAAGGCAAACGCCAGACCGAGATTCACTGGAGGAATCTTCAGAAAATGTAGTCCGTCAAAACACTCGTCGGTATGGATCTGTAGCAGACAGGACCGAAAGAGGAAAGACCCAAAGAAGAGCAGCTCATTTCGTTACAGAAAGACTCATTTAGTAAATCTGAAGTCGTCACAGGGATGAGTAACCAACTGCAGTGGCAGGCGCTCCAAGACAGTCATTCTGCACCACGATGTGGTTTATTGTTAAAGTTCCTTGAGCGTGCGTTCTTAGAAGAGGCAACCATTCTATTTCTTCCTCCTACGTATATATCGCGAAATGACCACGAAGATAAAATTAGAGAAATTTCAGCCCATGGAGGGCTATAAGCAAACGTTCTTCCAGCGAACTATTCGTTACTGGAACAGGGAAGGGAGAAAGTGACAGTGGCCTGCGAAATATAGATGTAGATTACTTTCGTCGTCATCATAGGGGCCCAGCAGCTGGCGTAATGATATGAGATGCTGTTGTGTACACAACAGGATCACTTGGTAATTGGGACAGCTGATGTTTCACTTCTGGCGTGTTAGTTCTGGTGACTGTGCCCTATTTTGTGTTCTCCGAGGCGCTACCTTCCAACAAGATAAAGCAAGACTTTATGTCGCCCGTGCCGTCGTGGGCTACTCCGATACAGCGGGTGATCGTTTGTCGCCCTGGCCGGTACATTCTCCACATGTCTTACATACTAAAGGCATTTGGTCGTGAGTTGCCGGAATACGGGCGCGCTACCGCTCACCAGCCGCTGCGATTGGTGCACGCTGGCAAAGAGTCGAAGCAGGATGAACTGACGCATTCGTATCTCTCACTAATGAAATCCACGATGTCTTTATAGTCTTCCACAGGTTTCTAATGGAAAATTCATTGACATTCTTTTTACTTTTTTATTTTACTCCTGGAAATTCTTTAATTACATTTCGTTCCTCTTATAGGCATAAAAATAGTTTACTGGGGGATGCGTCTCAACTTCGAATAGATGAATCCAACTAATAAACGTCTTATTTTTTCCTTGTATAAATTAGTTACATCCTACAAAGATACAGGAGTGATTTTCTTTAGTATGTACAAAAACGCCTGTATTCTCAATTGCCTCATCTTCAATATGCAGTTTCGTTCTTTTCATTATCTCAGTTTGAGTTGAGTAGGCCTCTTTGTTCTCAACATTTGGATGAGTTCCTGAGTGGAGCATTTAACAAAGCGTCTAGTTCATTTAATTCACAACATTTAGATGAAGTTCCTCAGTGGAACATTTAACAAAGCGCCTAGTTCATTTAAGCAAAGAGATCGTATTTACAGATAATAATTCAATAAAATTAATTTACTATCGTAAAACAAGACGTGTAATTCCATCTGAATAATTTCTCAGTTTAATTTCAGTGCCAGGTGTATTAGTTGCATTCATTCTTTCTGAATGAAAGTTATAATCGTCGGAAGGTAGGAGATGTATGCAGTATGCCATGTAAGAAACCAGTAACTACATAAAAAGTAAATACAGCCTGCATTAACATCTAAATTGCGACCTTATAATTACTGTGTGAATCGTTTTATTCTGTATCACACGACTGAGGAAGTTATTTTACTGTGCTTAAAACTACCGTGGTCAACAAATAGCTCGAGGTACATTCTATTGTATATGAGTAATGCACAATGAGTAAATTTCTGCTGACAGTGTACAACAAACTATTAATTGTGCTCTTTTTCTTGTAGAAGGGAGACCTGTAGATTTCTCCTTACATAAACAACCAGGGTCTTGCAACTTTTGCAGGAGGTCAGCGCGGCACTCTCCGCGAAACGCGTGCCGCACAGTTACACCTGCTGCAAGGGAGAACACGAAACATATTTAGTAATGAACGAGCCAGCGAGCGATTAGTTACGCCCTTGTGTCCCTTATCGGTGACCACACGAACAGGCAACTTACTGCTCATGCCAGTGCAAACACATAACTTCAATGCGTAAGTTATAGTTCACCCCATGTTTCTACCTTCACTGATGTAGAAGATATCGCCTTATGAAAACGCGTAACTCCTTCTGAAACGCACTGTTGTATACGAAGTTCTTTACGTTCTTGAAGACATTGTACGCCTGACACATGTGTGGTATTCGTTCCCTAATTGATGAAGGATAAAATTACATGAATTGTCAAGTTTAAGTTTTGTACATATACATGCAGTAACTCCCGGCTGTTGCTACGTAGGCTCCATGTCCATTCTATCAACGTCCACTCTCATGCCCAATAAGAAGTAACTTAGTTTAAATCACTGATCTTATTTGTTCCTTCCATTGCGATGAATGCTGATCAGTCAGGCAAAGTAATGATAGATATGGACCTTTGGGCAATAAATTCTCTCCATATACTGCGATCACAGGGGCATCTACAGACTGCAGAACGTCGCATAATGTTGAACGTAATCGAGTGATATATTACTGCACTAGGAATGCTCGATTGCTAATAAGCAGCGATACAGTAAGAATTCGAATGGTTTCTTTTGTACACATATTTGTTACCAGCACAACGAAAAATTAACGAGTAAGAACAGCTTTACTTTCGTTTCTTCCATGAAATGGAAAGTGGCTACCATAAAACTCGAACCACGGTGACCCGCGGCATTTTCCATGTATACGAACGCTGCAAGACGAATAACACACTTTAAGTGCTAGAAAATAATCTCTTGAGCCCTTGTCTGAAACTGACTGACTCATTCATGCAGCCAACAATACGGCTCTTTGTGTAGGCTGTGACAGGACTGGCTTGAATTCGTGTTGTGGTGGCTTCAGTAAATAACAAAAGAGTAAAAGATATATTATGGAGTGGATTTGCAGAATGCTTTGTGGACAAGTATTACGGATTATGTGTCATCTAAACGAAATTTAGAGGCGACTATCATTACGGTAGTAAATAAGGCATTCTTACAACTCTTGTGCTGTCTGCCTTAGAAGACCACTTCGGATATGAATACCGGCCTGATTAAAGGGCAATCGTCCAGTGATAGTAATGTACATATGATGGAAAGGCAGGCTTAATTTTTTTACCTGAGCTATCCGATTATTTGTGCGACATTCTAGAAAAAGAAACCAGTGACACTCTACGATAGTGCATAAAAATTCCTGCCATGGCTGCGCCTGTGCGCAGACTTGGCCGCGATTTCTAAGGCTACCTTATGTCGTCCGAACACAAATATAGCTTCAGTGGAAGAGACTATACTGAGTTCAAAAACAAATAAACAAAGCACTGGTTGCCGTTATGCGAGTACGTAAAGGAGTGATGGCCAAACCACGATTGCAATGGCATATGGCTCTTCATACACACTTCAACACTTAGTGAACAGTTTTTAACCACTTTCTTCAAAAAGTAGTTAATTTGACTTCAACGTAAGTCTCTTTTTTCTTTTGTGTGCAGCTGAATTCTGATGCCAGTAGATAGGACGGACGATCCATTGTCATATGACTGTTGTGCAGTGTGTGTAGAATGACACTTTCATGTGTGATGAAACGACGTAGACGTATCTATAACGAACGGATGAATCAGACCTACATGATCTGCACCCACTACGTCCGGCATTATTTCGCTGAGTCATGGTTCTTGTTGTTTGGACATTGGACGCGCGATAGTGCTATCGAGATTATGAAATATGTGAAGCACGTTTTGCAGGCGGCGAACAAATGTATGGTTGCCTGCGAATGTAATTCCATCAAATGCCTAAGCGCTTGAATCGCTAATTAGTCCACTGCCGTGTCTTCCATAGTACTAGGCAGAGTACATCTACATCTACATCCATACTCCGCAAGCCACCTGACGGTGTGTGGCGGTGATATCAAGGGCCAACCGCAGTGCAAGAATACAACTCTGTATACAACAACTGCCATATAACAGAGGAGAAAAAAGACGGTCAAATGATTGGGGACTGTAGATATGGACTGAAGGAAGCGAACAGAGATAAAGAAGTAATTCCGTGGTAGATTTCAGATTGAGGTAGTGAACCTTCTCATCCAAAATCACAAGACATGTACATAAATGATAAATGAAACAGATGATATCCATGGAAGGCAAACGATAGTTTATTAAACCGTGAAAATGCTAAATCAAACAGAAAAAGAAGTTGCTCAAATAAATAACATCAAACAACAAATATAGATAGAACATTATGAAAGTTTATACATGAAGTAACGTACTCCACAGAGAATATAGAGGCTTTAACTGAAATAGGATGTATAAATGATTTAAGTACAAAACAACAGAAAAGTTACTGCTATGGATGGTATAGACGCTGAACTGCTAAAACCTGGAGGCATCCAAGTGAAAAATAGATTGCTACATTTATTTATATGTGTTGGAAGAAGGAAGCTATTCCAGAAGCATTGTCACAAGAAAAGGTGATATCACCATTTGATAAATGAAACCGCAATTTCTGAGAGAACTATAGAGGAAACAGACTACTTCACACCGCATACAAAGTTTACACAAGCATAGTGAACAAAAGGTTATAGTTTGTAGGTGGGAGTTTACTAGCTGAAGAGCAAATGGGATTTCGGAGGAGCAGATCGACAACAGATGCATCATTTATAATAAAACAAATAATCGGTTCAATAAGGCAATCGATTTAGTATTCATTGATTTCATTATGGCATTCGATAATGTTGATATAAAAGAACTGTGGAAAATTATGAGGAAAAGAGGCTATCCACAACACTTAATAAATGTTTTAAAAAGTTTGTACAAACAAACGACTGTAACTCTGGATAGAAATAGCACTCTAAAACAGCATATAACCTCAAACAAAGGGATAGGACAAGGGCGCAGCATTTCACTCAGACTTTTTAACACTTATTTAGATGACGCATTCGGAAATGGAAGGAGATTTTTAACGGGGGAATTAAGATTAAAAGTAATTTCCGCTTGAATTGTTTTTATAAGCCACACTGCTTGTGGATAATTAAGATGATCTATCAAGGGGAATACATTCATTAGGTAATGTTTATGAAGAGTATTATCTGATGATTTTACGAAAGAAGACAAAATCGGTGGTTTTCAAAGGGAAGTATCCTATACGGCCAAAAATTGTGATAAACAAGAGAACAACAGATCAAACATACAATGGCAGCTCCAGTGCTTGAGAACTGTCCACTCGGTTCTGGTATCCCTTCTCTATTCTTCACCAACAGTACTTTGATGTGTACATAGTCCTCTATTTCTCTTCTATTTTTCAATGGTATCCATTGCAATGAAGTTACTTGATTCCTCTCGCCATGCTCGTTATTTTTCCATTCTTATACATACTCTCGTATACTGCTACATAGCTCCTTGTTCTTTACATCTACCCCATTTAATGCTTGTCTTCAAGGCCCCGCCTTCCACTTCCGTGGAACAACGTTCCATGCCTAAAACATGTCAAAAAAACTCACTTGATAATCTATCCATTGTTCTTTCTATCTGTTGTGCTCGTAAGAGGACATCTCGATAGCAGTAGGAAATCGAACCGCTGATGTTCCCTTTCTTACGTATTTGTGTTGCTGTCGATGTATTCCGTGCTTCTGGTAATTTTTCGATGCTCTTAAATCATGAATAAATTTAATCATTTTTGGCTGACGCATTGTTTCCTGTGTACTTCCTTTTCTCATCGAGTGCCTTATTGTGATCCAGTTCTCCTATGATTGTACCAGTTTATACGGACCACTATAATTCTTTGTGACGTCAAGTTCTATTTCTCCTACAGTCTGCCAGTATCCCAGTATTATTCCTTGCAGTTGTGTAAGAGTCTCTTTGTTGTCTTATATGAACAACTGACTGGCACCATACTCTGCCAACGTCTTCAACATACATTTCCCGAAACGGTCTGTTGCTGTTGTTCATCTTCTGTCTTCAGGTTTACGTAATTCCTTTGGCGGCTTACCTTCTCACGTCTGTGAAGCCTTTCCATCATTATGCTGCTGCAGTCTGTCCCGACTTTCATTCTGATCTCTGCCGCCCTCGTCGCCCGGTATAACGAACCAGAACTACGGGCACATTTGATCAATAGTAGATTACGAGACCAGCAAGACTGACGAAATCTGCGATTCTATCCTTTTTTCAGCTATGTTTTGCCTAAGATTACAAGTCTGATTTTCAGAATAGATGCCCATAGGGTCGTTGTATTGTATGAATATATATATTCAAATTTTACTCTTCTGCATGTTTACTGTAATTATTTGGAAAACTATGTTTATCTTTAATTTTAAACAAGTTTGTTCTCCAATAAATTCATTTGTTTCGCTTCACCTTAATTGGCATGTATTTCACAATTTGAGATATTTAGTTAAGAAATTTTCTCATCGCTTTTTATTGATATTTCATCCAAGAACAGATATAATTATTCATAATAATCAGCCCTGTGAAAGAAAATACAAAATATTTATTAGTATTGAAATGAGACATTCTCCGCGAATCTTACAAAAACTGTATTTCTGTATTTTTTTTCTATAATATATAATTATTTTCATTTCTATGAGTTCTACTAATCTCGAGAGTTGTGTTTTCTCTGTGACGTTTCACTTATATATTCAGAAAAGTATGTACAAAAGTTATTTTGATCAATAACGGGAACTGGAACAATTTAGAACTCCAAGCTGTAATATACCATTTCGATATGCGCCAGAAGTTAGACACTCTTAGTTTCGATTTCAAATAAGGTAGCCTGTGTTTTGATCTCAAGTGAGCACTCTTTGTTTCGGTCCGAGTAAGAGAGTCTTTGTTTTAGAAGCTGCTTAGTTTGTTTCGTTTTGGTACCGTGAACAGAGTCTGTGCCATGTAAAACTATAATTTCTAATTGAAAAAGCAACTGAAATGTTTTTCAATCTTCTTAATTTAAGGACAGTGTTTATTATGAAGTCTCTGGGAGTTGATTAGGTGAGCAGAAAGATGATGCGTGAATTACATTTTTTGCCATTTGTGCATGGAAAATAATCCACAATGTCAAGAAAAGTTGCTGAAGTATCTTCACTTACGCTTAAAAAACATGGACCTTAGCACCATCTCCTAGACAACAAGAAGACAAATATATCGGCGAAAGAAGATGAGTATTAAAACTTCCCTACTCATTCTAATAACCATTTCAGAAATGTTTTTCTGCACTGCTGTTTCCGGCAACATATAGTTGTGTATTTAAACGGCTGTTTTGCTAGCTGAAGAAGTGCGGTTTATGCTAATCAAATTACACAATAACGACTTTTGAATGGAACACTGGGGCGATAGTGTTAGAGCTACAGCCGCCTCCGTTTCTTTTTTCTTCGCTGTGCAATTCAGACTGTGCCCCAACAGCGTTTTAACTATCTCCTTTCGTCGCAGCGTTTCTGTTCGATCTTTCCATCTGTGGTTTTCTTCTCCCGCTCCTGATCAATCGTCATTTTGTGAAGATACTACCACAACCCGATATAAATAGGTAAGCATGCAACAACATGTGTACCTACTACGTTCCAAAATGCCGCCCGTAAAAACGGGATTTTCCGGTTCTCTCAAGTCGGGTTCTGATAGGTGATAAATAGGCAGGGCCAAGTGTTTTGGACGGCCCTTGGGCTAGGGACCAGTTGTATGTCCAACAGAAGGATCGTCTTAGTGTCACCATCCTATAGAGTACGGGCAAAGTGTAAACATTACAAACTTCCTCCTGCTTAGGAAAGTGGAGAAAATGGGTAGGTTCTTTTTGCATTTGATTTGGTCTACGGTGGGCTTGTTGAGACTTAAGGAGGCACCATTAGTTCACGGCCAGTTCCTCGGAAAACTCCATAAAATGGGGTGTTTTTACTATATTTTCACCGATACCAGCGGTCCAAAACCCAACCGAGGATTCCAAGGTAGCTATGCACACTAAATGGCTAAAATTTTTCCGAGATATTCATAAGTCCCGATCCCGAAAAATCTCAATTTTTTTAATATCTTTATACGTTTTCTGGATACAGAGGATCAAAATACGGTACTTGCACGCGCAAAATCCACCATGAGGAGAAAGCTAAACAATAAATAACCATAGCAAACCGCTCAACGGTATGTTCTCTAGGCATTTATCTAGAACAGCCATCTCGCCGTTCATAAAATTATTTATCCGTTATCGAGAAACAACTCAAAAATTTGTTTGTTGGGTACCAAAACCCAGTGGCGGATTACGAGCCGGCTGTCCACAGCAAACGAATTAATTTTTCCGATGTATTCCTAAGATACCGAACTTGAACAAACTTGGAAATTTTCTTCATGTCTTTATCTGTTTCCGAGAGACAGAGGTTCAGCGTTACCCTACTAGCACAGTTTAAATACGCGCGTAAGATTCGGTGTGAGGCGGTGCTTCAGAACGTAGGAGACAGATGGAACCCCATTTCTCTCTTTGTTTAAACATACTCGCATTTTTTGTGGTCCAATAGGAGCATTTTTCTGTTGCTTTCTTACTCTTCATTTTGCTTTTCCTTTCACATCCATGATACAATTGCAAAAATGTGTGTTATGTTTCTTGTTTCCTTCTATATACCTCTTGTCACTGCAATGTGCCTCTATGGAAATATTATCCTCCATTTTATGCAGTTGTAGGCTTACAAATTTAATAGCATGTTATTATCTTTGAGCAAAATATATGCTCATAAAATTGTATATTCACGTGAAAAGTTTAAACGACTGTAATTTATGAGTGACGAGAAGAACTTTGTAATATATCAATAGGTCCCTATGTGAAGCGCTAACAAAGCAGACTGGACAGAAGTTTGAAGACTGGTTGTTGTCTAGAGGGAGCAAGGCTTGGTGAGTGTAACATCACCGCCTAAGAGAATTTGCCTTTATGCAGATGTTAAATCCAGAATGATGTGTTTACGTGCTCATCGTAGTACGCTTATCTTACTTGAGCTGTTACCTGAAGAATTAGGCACATACTGTGGGAAGAGAGCATCCTTTTTAAGTACTTGGTTTTCCGCGGTGCGAGCAACTGAGGTTTGAACATTTGCACGTGACCTACTCTGGTTTCTATTCTATAAGTGTTCACTGAATTGACGTGTGAAGTGCCACGTACGGTGTGAAAGACATTTCAACTACACTGTTATGTACCGCCCAGTAAACTGTGATTTATGGATTCTCATGAGCTTCTTGCATTGCTTGTTACTATTGGTCACATTTGAATTAGTATGCAGATTGCTCCACTCTGTGAATTAAATGGTAACCTACGGAGTGACTAATTTTGAATCGAACGCTTACAGATGTTTTGTAAGGGTGTTAATAAATTTGTAATACAAAAGTAACCTTTAATTGTTGAAAAGGTAAGTAACTTACAAAAATGTTTAATACAGCACTGAATGCAGTGTATCTTCAAGTTTTATTTACAAATGTTGAATGGGTCCCTCTTGCAACACGACAAATGTCCCACCTACAATCATTTCCCTGACAAATTCTACGAAGCAAGTCTTGATGGATGGTGGCAGTTGCTTGCGTTATCCATTCCCGCAGCTCGTCGATATTTCCCGGAAACGGAGGAACAAACCACAGGTACAGAAGGTAGCTTCGTCGCTGACCACAATTTAGTTAAGAAAATCATCTTCAATATGCGTTTTGTTAAATATTTTGCACTCACCTCGTTTTTCTTTGTCACATTTCCTTAAAGCTTGCAACTGTTCTAGTTTTCAGGGTTTAATGACAGCCGTTTCCATTAGACCTTCCACACTGAAACACTAGGCATATTCAGTTCGAAGCTGTCACATCTCGTTGATTCACCCGGACTACGAATGTGAAACTAGCGAACTTGTTCAATTGCTGCTTCAGAGACTGCTGGCCGACCCAGACTGGCGTCCTATGTGATACACAGCCCAACGATTCTGCCAGTTAATAACAGTTTGTCGTCTTTGAGGTAGTTTGAGGATAAAATGCATTCAGAGCTGTAAGGTACTTACCCTTTTCACAATTAATGATTACTTTTGTATAATTATAAACACCCTGTATAATGGTAGCTATTACAAGTCACTGCTGTATTAATATACGCAACTCGTCATACAGATGTCGACCAAAAGACGTTTCCAAGTGAACTGCTTTTCGTGGTGTAACGAATTTTGAATCAGACACTTGCATATGTTTTGTGCACTGTTTGTTACTCGCCAGTCGCAGGTGAATTGCAGTGTACAACTTGCAGGCTGCGAAACAAACGACCTGTTATGCGAACTGTTTCACTTTTTGATAAGATTGTTGGATGTGAGGTCCGCCAGTAATGCAAAACACTGTTTTTTCTCAGTACTCAAACATGTTTCGGCACCACTGTGCCATCATCAGTGGGTTTTCGTTTTTATTTATTCTGCGATGTGAACATTTTTGTTAAATGATTACAAAATTATGTGCATCTTTAGTTCAAACAAAAGATCGTTTCTTTTTGTAAATACCTTTACATTTGGAGTGCATGAATTTTCTGAATCTGGTTATACTACCCATATGGTAGACAAGTTAAATTAAAAAATATGCAAACAGTACAAAAACGAACGTACTTCACACACACAAATCATCACCCAGCACAGAACAACACAAAACACAAACAACGACTACACACAAGATACAACAGAGCAACAACTCACACACAGAACGAAATGGCACATACTCACCTACTTCACAGAATAGGCAACGTATTAAAGAAACGGGGAATCCAAATAGGATACAGGGCAGGGAACACAACACAGAAAAAGATCAGAACACAAGAAACACCCATGGATAAATTTAACGGATCAGGAATATATGAACTCGCATGCAACATTTGCCAGTCAGCGCACATAGGACAAACATGTAGAAACTTCAAAGCAAGATATTCAGAACATCTCAGGACTTTAAAAAGCAACAGCTCCCATAGCACATCAGCTGACCACCTTGTAGCCAACAATCACCACCCAACCACAACAGAAACAGAATTAAGAATACTAAAACCCAGCCACAGCCTATACAGCAAGCTGACTATTGAGGAAAACTCCCATATACCGAAGGCAATAGCACAAGGAAAACAGGTCTTAAACGAATACACTACACTCTGCAAGGGCACAGTATTTAACACATTAAAGGAACTTTACAAATAAAAACACCACAAACAGATAAAGTCTACACACACACACACACACACACACACACACACGAAGAAAAGATACACTAAAATCTGCAAAGACGCACCATTTCCACACAAAAGGAATACCATACAAAAGACAACACACCCAGCTAAGAAGCGCACAGAAAACACACACACAAAGATAAAATGCAAACAAAATACAAATATGGCGCCAAAATCTCTGGTGAACAAATGAACACTGACTGGGCTGGGACACATAAGAAACCACAATCACACTGTGTTTTGGTGAAGTGAAAAGTGTTTTACTACGTTATTTGTGGAAAATACTTGTTATAGTTACATCACAACACAACACCTCAGCATGATGCGGAGAATGGAAGTGCTTACCACACGAAAACGTAAGTAAAAACGAATATAGGCGCGAAAACATCACGATAAACTAAAAACTAAATTACATTCAAGAAGATAGGTTAACTCCCAGCAAAAAATTCCTGATCAACATCGTTTGGTTGCGGATGACAAGCTACCTGTAGTAATTAACACACAAGTGATCCAGAAAATTCATGCACACCAAATGTAAAGGTGTTTACAAAAAGAAACGCTCTGTTATTTGAATTAAAGATGCACATAATTTTATAATCATTTAACAAAAATGTTCACATTACAGAATAAACAAAAACGAAAACACACTGATGATGGCACAGTTGTGCCGAAACATGTTTGGGTACTGAGTAAAAACGGTGTTTTGCATAACTGGCGGACCTCACATCCAACAGTTTTAACTGCAAACACGGCCAATACAAGGAGCTGCAAATCAAAATGATGAATATTTTGATAAGATGCTTGGACCAAACGATGCGTTTAGCCATGCAAATTAACTTTTGATGATTCTGATAGTTTGTTATTCGTACCGGGCACATTATTTCTTGACCACAAAGCGGCGCTCCTTCCCCGCTGCGGAGGCGCACTCATTCAGGACGGATTTGCTCAGGCATGACGCATTTGTAATCGTTCCATTTCTCCTTTAACATCTGTGTCGAAGCAAGTACCTTCGTAGCCAACGCCGCTATTCAGATCTTGCTGAACCAGAGGTAGTTGTTGCATATCCTGACGACAAAACAATTTAGTGTCGCCAAAGTGACAAGAGAACTGATACAGACGTACCGTACGTAATTCTGCTTGCTTGACGTACAGGCGTGTTCAAATTATTAGACTAAAGACATTTTTTCAAAACCTTTACATTTGTTACACATTTACATCCACATACAGATTATATTTGCACAATCAATACTTTGTATTATGAAACGTCCCCTTTGTACATTTCTACACGAGACTGTGCTTAACCTGACACACAATATTTTGTTAGCGCAACGCAATCTGACTTTCAAAATTCCCTACAAAAGAATGGCCCTGACTAACATTAAACTATACCTTTCACAAATCACTTACCTCACAAAAATCTTCGCTGCTCAAGCTACTGCAATACAGCGAGCGCCACTACTGCCAGCTAAATAAAAGATTCAAACTATGGAAGGCACTAACTACTGATAGGGATAGTTAGCAAATGAAAGATATTAATAGAGAACAAACAATGTATTTACCTTGATATCATCATATATAAATATAGCAGTTCATGACAAATTTCAAAACTCCGCCATCTCTCTCCCCACATCCACCACTGCTGGCGGCTCACCTCCAACTGCGCAACGCTACGCGCTGTTCACATCCAGCTGCCGCTGCCCAACACTACAATGGCAGACAACAATGCAAACTAGCCACAGACTGCACACAGCACAGCCAGTGATTTTCATACAGAGGTGGCGTTACCAATAAAAAAAACCTAAACAGCCTACTTACATAGCCCCCATGTTCCCCACAAAAATTTTTACAAATTGGATTGGGCAGTGGCCAATACAGATTTGAAAAAAAAATTTTCATAATTACAATAACAAAGAAATCAAATGCACACACTTATTGATACAATGTTGGTCAAAAGCTAAAAATTTCTCACAGTCCATAAAGACAGTCCACATTGTTCATCACAGTAAAAATGCAGAGTTTTTCTCAAAGTCTGAGCAGTAAAAGAAAATGCACATAGAAGTAGTGGATTTCCATGCAGTCTTGAAGAAGTAGTGTTGTCCTTCCAACGGAAAGACAGTGCTGACTCTTGACATGCAGACAGGTAATGGGCCACAACATAGCAAACCCACAGCAGAGTCATTCGACGTTTTGAAGAATATTGGTAGGTAGGTCATCACAGAACAGACCCACTGTAGTCCTGGTAGAGATTACGGTATTGGTGGGCCACCAGAGGTGCAGACCCACTGCAGGCCTTGTAGAAATAATGGTACTGGTGAGTCAGCAAAGGTGTAGACCCACTGTAGTCCTTGTAGAAATGGCCAGCAGCCATCTGTTGCGACTGTGCAGGTGCACAACCACCACTGAAGAGTCTTGCGGATAATATAGCGAGTCCATAAACCACCACTCGTGCACTCACAAAGATTTTGGAATTGTCCTTAGAACCAGCAATGCTGTTATCCAGTCCCTTGCTGAATTAGTAACACACGTGCAAACACTAACAGTCCCAACTTCTCGCATATTGTCCATATACTATGACCAACAGAAACGTGTGCAGTGAAATGTAACTAACAAGTTAATAATATCATGAACTGGTGACAATTACAAGTTTATAACATAAGAATACAATAACAAAGGTACAAAATACATCATTAAAAACATAACAATATAGATAACATTTGTAGTAATAGGGGCTTTACAAAACAATAGAAATAACATATACATCAGTGTTACAGGAATTATGACATAAGTGAATATATAAAATAATGAGAATAGTTTTCGAAACATTAATTTCACACATGAGCATTAAATCAGAACAGAATAAATAATGTCTAAACATCTTTACAAAGAAAATAACATAGTATTTGAAAAATTCTACAACATAAATCTTATTAGCTAAACACATAAAGACAGGAAAAAGACAAATACACAAGGGTACATATACACATACCAGAATAACACAGGAGAAAAGGACAGGGTTTGTTTTCAGTGTAACATTTGGTACTGCATTATTTTGCGAACAAAACCTTTTTTGTTCTTGGAGATCTCCCTTCGTTCATCATTATTCCCAAAAAGTCCTATCTGTACCTCTTTTCTGTATTCTAACCATATTTCTTTCAAAATAAATATGGCTCATTGTACAATACTCATTTAGGCCCAAATCGTTTTCATATAACTTTCAAAGCATTATTTCCCTATTCTCCATAGTTAGGTTCTTATATAGTCTACCCCCTCATAAGCTAACTTAAATCTACTGAGCTCAGATATTAAACTAAGGGACGAGGCAATGCAGCAGCACAAAACAATTAACACAAACAGCAATGACAAAAAAAATGGAAAGTTGCAAAGCAAGCTACAGTAAATCTAAATTACCAAGCAATTCACATTACAACTAATATGAGGCAATGTGCAGTAACAAGAAAAATAAGTCAGTAGTAAAACTAGCTTAACAGAGTAACACAATTTAAAATTCAGTAGCACTATGCCTGGCAAACAGCAGCAGCAAATATAAAAAATATAAAAAATATAAAACTTATATCTATACATGACAAAGCTCAAGCAGAAAAGATATTACAGTAAAAATGGCCATGTCTAATACCTATGTCACATCTTAACACTAAGGTGATGCATCACGATAACTTACTCTATGAAATAAATTACCAAATATTGTAAAGAAAATTATGCATGCAGTTCCTGTGAAGGGAAATATCTTTTTGTGCTCCCTCATTTTTTTGAAATATATCACAAAACTATTATTTACTGGATCTGTAGACAGAAAATATTTATATTAGTACATCTATAAAATTTTATTTGAACCAATGCAGCAGTGCAGCTAGAAACTAGATATCAAATGAAATAAGCAACTATGTACACAGCAAAGCATAAGAACATCGTTCAATAGCCATGTGGCATTTCATAAGTTAGTAGAAAAATCTCTCAACTAGAGAGACAGTAGTCATAATCAGGTGTATAGACATAAAAATATTTCTCGTCATTTCATTAGGCATCCAGTGTAATCGTATGTTTTCAAGTTCGACCGTGTCCTTTTTGCGATGCTATCTACAAAGGAATGTCAGAAGCGAGGTTAATGGCGTCTTTTTTTATTTTTTATTTTTTTTTACCTGTGCCGCTGAAAAGGGCTCGCAATAATGGCTTTTCCTCCAGGCAACTGGCACACCTGGCCGCTCGCAAAGCATTACGTCACGGTCACTTACCTTTCTTACCGACATATTTACGACAGCAGTTTCCGCTACAGTGACAGTCTCATATAAACATTTCACAGGTCGAAAATTTGCGTAACAAATGTGTAGAAAAAAAATCCTGTAAATATAACAGTGTTCAAAAAATTTTCGCCAGCATTGTGATACATTCACGCATATACACACATTTCATAACTCTTAAAGTACGATTCTTGGTTTCCAACATCCTTTTTCACAAGTCAAAGTCCCACTACTCATTACTCCTTACCTTATTACACATATATATATTCGTCGACACGTCAATCTTGCGACGACACTTCAATATTTCATTATAATTGCATCAGCTTATTGATCATAAACATACCTCAACAGCATAATACACATCGTCGTCGTAAAAATATCATAACACCTCAGTCAAATCTCAAAAACGTCGTAGCTTTCTGCAATAATTTCAAAACCTAAAAAAAATTCTCTGCTCATGTCAAAAGTGTCATCTGCCTCAAACGTACTTTAAAAATCATGATCCCATACCAAATATATCATTCAAAGCTCTCATAGTATCACAATGGTTCCAAAAAAATATGAACAGTTCACTAAGTACAGACAAAATACAATTTCGTAAGTGTGATGTTATCCAACGGTATAATTACGTAAACATCTGTCACTGATGTAGTAAAAAAAAAGTTTGTCTCTCTCAGTTAAATGATCAGATAGCTGTGTAATTATGTGTTAGAGAAATATGGTACCGATGTGAAAAGTTGTGTAAGCAAATACCATATTAGCTAGGGCTCCTTGTGGTTGCCACACACATGGTACACAAAGTAAGCGTGTACCCCCCTGAGGATTAATGTAATTATACCCTCAGGTGTTATAGATTATTGCGATGGAATGAAATGTATCACGGAAAACCTTCTTTGTAATTCAAAAATCTTTAAAAATAAATGGCTTAAGTACAAAATTAATCTCTCAAATGCGTGTCCTGTAGCGCTAAATGTGCGTCTTGCTGTAAGATAATTCTGTGGAAGTGTCGTAGTTATCGTCCTCCGAAAGCTAAGTTCTGCAGAAGTCAATGTACTTACCTCATGATAAACAAAAGTGAAATGCTTTGCGTATAGATATCGTAGTTATTACGCTTATTGTTGTGATGAAGAAAGTACTGTACAGTAACGTATTGTTGTGCCACGAAAAAGGCTGTCTCATTGTTGCTATACCACAAAAGTTACTACTAAAACATGTTTTTCTTTCCAGAATAAAACAGAAAACTGTGCAGATATAAAACAGATACACCGCAAAAGCAACATTGTAAATTGTCACTCATTAGTAGCGTCGTGATAAAACCGTGTAGTTGTCACATAAACTAACCACTGTGTCGTCTGGTATCTCACAGAAAGTACTTTAAACCCAGAATCTATTTTCAAGTAAACCAAAATGTTGCATTAAAATCTCATTAGCAGTACCAGTAGAGGTTCTAAGTATGTAAGCCTGATAGTCGTTACGTAATCGTGCAACTAACAAGCAAGAATGTACAAATACAACACTGTGTCGTCTGTTCACTATAACAATGCATTCGTCATTTCTGTTTAAATAAGTTCTCTTGGTTCTTGATTGGATATTTAACTTCAAACATTGTTGTATGTTAACAAATTCTAAGTCTGACAACGCTTACTAGCAATGTAAAGTGAAAAGTTATATGGCAAAGACAAAGTTAAAAAGCAGATTATCTTTCAATAAACGGTTTTACATGTGAAATGTGGTGTAAACCTTTACTCTTCCTAGTACGCAGAGTTTCAATTTCAACGCAATTATCATGTGGTATACGTCGGATTCTGTAAGGTCCATTGTAAACTAGAAAGAATTTGTGACTCAAGTGTTTCTTCTTATGTGACAATGAATGAGCTTTAATGAGAACTTTCTGACCAATATACAATTTCTTTGCATTTGATTTACCGTGTAGTTTTCTCCTTTTGTCTGCTGCAGATTTTATATTTTTAAGAGCCAAATCAAATATGTCTTTGTGTCGAAGTTTACGTGAATTCGGGAAAGGTACAAGCTCTCTGATTCTGTTCGGTGGTTCTTCATTCTTCAGTACAAGAGTAGGTGGTAAAGCAGTGGAGTCGTGAGGCATTTCATTCAGCACGTTTTGAAATAAGTGTAAATATCTGTCCCAATGCTGATGCTTCCTGTGACAATAAAGTCTGCAAAGCTTATTGATTTCTTTCATAATCCGTTCATACGGGTTACAATGTGGTGAGTACAATGAAATAAAAACAGGTTTTATTTTATGATTCCAAAGCATGCGTGACCAAACAGCAGATCTGAATTGCGGTCCGTTATCTGAAATGACTTTACTAACGTGTCCAACTTCACGTAAGAAATTTTTAACAAAGGCGTTGGATACAGACCGTCCAGTGGCTTTACGTAACGGTGTGAAAGAAACAAATTTTGAAGTAAGTTCAACAGCGACTAGAACGTACGAAAATCCATTAGATGTTCTGACAAGCGGTCCCAAGAGATCAACAGCAGCAAATTCTTTTAATTTAGAAGGAATGATAGGAAACAGCGGAGCACGATGGGAGATAGTAGATGGTTTCGCCTTTTGACAAAGTTTACAAATAGACAAGACTCTTCGAATTCTCTTTTCCATATTGTTAAAATAACAAGTCGTTCGAAGAATATGATAACATTTTCTTGGGCCAAAATGTGCATAGCTGAAATGAATGTACCAAATGAGCTTATTAACAAAATCGTCAGGAATGCAAAGTACCCATAGCTTGTCATCAACAGTGCAGCGTTTGAACAGTATGTTGTTTCTAACCAGATAATAATGCCGAATCTGTGTGTGTGTCTTTTCATGCCATTTGCTCTTGATGTCTTTCCAAATCGGATCTTTATCTTGTTCATGAGCAATGTCCTTTAAAGATGTGGTGATGAAGTTTTCAAAGGCGACTTTCTGAATGTAAAGAATACTGAAATTTTTCTCGAGGTTGCCTTCTGTGTTACTTTTCTCAAGCCCAGCCGGTGCGCGTGACAGTGCGTCCGCAACAATGTTCTCCTTGCCAGGAATGTAGACTATTGTGAAGTGGAATTCTTGCAGAAACAATGCTCAACGTTTTAACCTGTCATGATTTAATTTTGAAGACATAAGAAATTGTAATGCACGATGATCACTGTATACTTTTACGTGCTTACCAGAAAGAAAGAAACGGAATTTGTTAAATGCCCAAACGATAGCTAAAGCTTCTAATTCAGTAACGGAATAATTTTTTTCAGATTTTGTTAGCACTCGGCTAGCAAAAGCAATGGTTTTCTGAATGGTAGTGTCATTTTCGATGGCTTCTTGAAATAAATGGGCACCAAGACCGACTTTAGAAGAATCCGTGCTAAGGCAGAAATCTTGTGACAGATCTGGATGAGCTAAGATTGGCGCGTGAAGTAACGCTTCTTTCAAAGAATTGAATTCCAATTGTGCTTGTTCGTCCCAGTTCCAAATAGTATTTTTTCCAGTGAGAGAACAAAGTTTTGGTGTAACAAGAATTTGCATATTCAGAAAACGACGGTAAAAATTTACGAGACCTAGAAAGCTGCGGACTTGTCTTTTTGTGGATGGAACTGGAATAGCTCTGATTGCTTCTAACTTTTCAGGATCCGGCTGAATCCCTTCAGAAGAAATAATATGTCCCAAAAACTTCACCTTTGTCCTACCGAATTCAGACTTTTCCAAGTTAACTGTAATTCCAGATTCTGCAAAAATACGTAACAGACTGTTGAGGATGCGATTATGTTGTTCCCATGAAGCTTCCGCTATTAGAATATCGTCCTAATATAAGGTGATGTGACGTTTTAAGAACTCAGGTAATATGGAATTTAGCCCGCGAATAAATGCTGCTGAAGAAATGTTCAAACCAAAGGGAAGTTTCCGAAACTGATAACAAACGCCGAAACAAAGGAAAGCTGTGTATTTTCTACATTCTGGATGAAGTTCGATCTGATAAGAGCTGGATCTGAGATCAATGGAAGACAACACTTTTACACCATTAAAATTTTGAAGAAGTTCTTCCAACGTTTGCGGCCTGTCTGTTTCAGGAATAATGATAGTATTGATTTGTCTCGAATCTAAGACAAGTCTGATCGATCCATTTTTCTTTTCAACAACATGTAATGGATTGTTGTATGAGCTTACTGCAGGCTCAATAATGCCCTCGTCGAGCATAGATTGTATTTCTGTTCTAACACGGTCCCTATAATGTGCTGGAATTACATATGGTCTAACACAAAATTTAGTATGCTCACGAACACGAAATTGGTATTGAAATCCCTTGATTGTTCCTGTTTTATGAGTAAAAACTGTGGAATGTGTTTGTAAAATCTCAAAAAGGTCCTGCCTATCAGTGTCATTACAATTCTCAATTGTTTGAATTTTATTCTGAATTAACTTATTAGTGTCAAATGCGCCGTCGATATCATCCCTGTCAGTACTTGCAGAGTGATTGTTAGTGTCTAGTTCCGTAGAAAAGTCCGAACTGTTGTCTAACAGAAAGTAAAGACGATTGATTTCTTCGTCATGGTTTGAGAGCCAATCTTCAAATTTCAAAGCTATTGACTTACCTTCTTTCTCTAAACCTATTTCAGCATCGTGAAAGTTTAAGATTGCTTTGTATTCATTCAAAAAGTCTACTCCCAATATAATTTCCGTCGACAATAATGGAACAATAAGAAAGTTCGTAGAGAAGCTGTGGCTTTGACAAAAGAATTCTAAGTTAGTTTGTTGGCGTACATCTACACTTTTTCCAAAGATTGCACCTTGTAATTTAATCTTACGTAACGGAAGTGTGGGGCAATCGTTCGATTTGTTGCATTTGCTAAAGGCTGTTTCACTAATTACTGAGATGGGACTGCCAGAGTCAAGTACTGCCGTAAAATTTTACGTCATTTACTGTAATGTGAATCACAGGATATGCAATATTGTTATGTTTTATGTCGTGTTCCTGGAGTAAGATGTCCCTAATGTCTTCCATTTTTACGTAATTACTAGCTACGGCAGCTGCGTCGTTAGTGTCATAAGTACGTTTTGTGGCTGCCATCGGTGTGAGTCATTGCCTATTGTCTCTTTGTTGGCGCGCGTCGTTATTGGGATTTGGAGACCTAACTTCTACAAATTCACCGTGACGAGAGGGCCCTGCTCTGTTTGAATCCCGCCAGTTCTGATGCAGTTCAGGTCTATCGTTACGATCATATCGTCTGTCGTCATGTCGGTAGATGCCATAGTTTCTTTCTTGTCGGTCACGTGGTGGAGAATTTCTCCCTGAATCGAAACTGCGCGCTGGACCGTTGCGTCTAAAGTTATTCTGTCTCCCCTGATAATATTTATTTTGGTTCACACATTGTCTGTTTCTCTGATTGTCTCTGTGATAATCACTACCGCGGAGAGGTGATCTTTCCCTGTAATTATTACTACTCTGCCAACGGTTGTAGTACGGGTGGTGTCTGTTTCGGTCACGATTTGTGTTGTGAGAATAGCCTTGTCGCGTCCAGTTATTATTTCTTTCATCGCGGAATTGCGACTGATGTGATCTGTAATTGTTGTGCTCCTGTGTTCCGCGATTGTCAGTGTCACTTTCCAGTTCTTGTAACAGTCCCTGAAAAGCTTCAATGTCGTCTTTGCAACGTCCTGCCAAAATAATATGTCGTAAATGTTCAGGTAATTTGATTAAGCAAATGCGGATGAGTTCTGAGGGGCTGTATGGGTTTGACAGGTACTGATTCTTGTGCAACATGTCTTCAAAATATTTCACAAGACTGGAGAATTCAGATTGTTCGAAATGTTTCATCATTATGATACCATGTTTTACTCGGTCTTGTGTCGCTTGAGACCAATATGCTGAGAGGAAGGCATGGAAAAATTCTCCTTCACTGTGGCAATCGTGAATGACCGATCGCATTCTTACAGCTGGTTCACTCTCTAAGTCGCCACACATAAATTCTAATCTGTGCTCCAATGACCAGTTGGGAGGAAAACAATGAGAGAATTGATGGAGCCATGCTTGTGGATGAATGTCGTTGCCAGAATTCTTAAATGTTTTGAATTAACGTGTAGTAACGAACAGCTTATAGTCAAAATCATCATGTCGGCGAGTCGCATATCGGTCATTGTTAGGTCGTGTCGGCCGTTCCATCTCAAAACTCGGTGGACATTGCCAATTTCTTTCATAACTTCCGAAATGCCCTGTGTTATTATTTTGCGGCTTTTCCGTATTTCTAAGTCCCTCTTCCCGTGTTGGAGCGCGAGTGTCCTCTGAAATACGTAATTCTTGTATTGCCTGTGTCAGGTGATCTTGTACTTCCCGGATTTCTCTTTGGTGTTGTGTATTAATTTGATTCTGATTTTGTTTGAATTTCCTAATTTGTTCATACTCTTCTGTGTCAGTGAAGGCTACAGGTGTTGTGTCATTCAGATCATCATCTACCTTTGTAGATAAGTTAGTGAACTGATCTGAAAGTTCGGCTACTTTATCCGATAGTGTACTTATTTCCTCTGTGTGTTTTTCTGAACCAAGTTTCAGAGTATCTACCGTGTCCTTTAAGTTTTCCTGAGTTTTTGCAAGTTGCGTAACCGAATCGGTAGATGCAACTGAGTCAAATTTAGCTTGCAAGGTCTCATGATTTTCATGAACAATAGTTTGCAGTTCTTTTATGGCTGCTTCGTGATTCTGTAATGCATTATCATGCCGCGAAAAAATAGGTTGAAAATGCTCACAAATTTGAGTTTTTACGTCATTACAGACTTTTTGACATTTCGATTCAATGTTATGTAACTCAGTAGTTAAATCTTCACGTGTTTGTTCAAGAGTTTGTTCCAATGAGTCTAACTTTTTAAGATTTTGTTCCACTGTGTCTAACTTTTGCTGTGTTTGTCTCTGATTTTGTTCCATTGTGTCTAACTTTAGAAGATTTTGTCCCATTTGTTTCTGATTTTGTTCAAGCGTTGTGTCTAAATTTTGTAGCTTTTGTCCCATTTGTTGCATTAACTGTAATAACAATGCACTGGTGTCTGAAACATGTTCCTCAGTGCTTTTCGGCAGTGAATTTGCACCGGCAACATTCACATTTTGACAAGCGGAAAATGTGTCTTGACTCATTTGAGAAAACGGTGAGGACGCAAAACCTGAATCTACAGTATTTGCAAAATTGTGTCCTGTCATTTTGGATTCCTGAGGCGAGCTGTTGCCGACCGATCGATCGATAATGCTTCCCTCTTCACTAATTGTTTCACTGTCCATGCCATTGTTTGCCGCCCGCTCCATTTCCCTATGCACAATTACCAAATTACTACTTTGAACATCAGTTAATTCATTACTCGGTGGCGCTAACACACTGCTTTCATTTTCACTGTCATTTCTCAGTTTACTTTGGAGCCTAGTATTACGTTTTTCACACGCCATTATTGTCACAGTATTTCACACGACAACACAGAAAAACACAATTTGAAGATCAAAAATAAGAGAACACATTAACATAGCACTGAAAATAATATCTAGTTAATTGCAAGCGCAGCTGCGAAATACTTGGTGCAAATCTACATGCATGCCACAACTGTTTTACTGTACAACAATGAAAGACTGCAACTACAAAGGAAATTCTCTCTATAATTACGCGCTAGCAATAAACAAAATCTACACTAATTACACAAACTACAAGAAAAAAATCAGAAGATTCCAGTGAGGTATCCTCGGCTAAGGGTCGACATATGAAACGTCCCCTTTGTACATTTCTACACGAGACTGTGCTTAACCTGACACACAATATTTTGTTAGCGCAACGCAATCTGACTTTCAAAATTCCCTACAAAAGAATGGCCCTGACTAACATTAAACTATACCTTTCACAAATCACTTACCTCACAAAAATCTTCGCTGCTCAAGCTACTGCAATACAGCAAGCGCCACTACTGCCAGCTAAATAAAAGATTCAAACTATGGAAGGCACTAACTACTGATAGGGATAGTTAGCAAATGAAAGATATTAATAGAGAACAAACAATGTATTTACCTTGATATCATCATATATAAATATAGCAGTTCATGACAAATTTCAAAACTCCGCCATCTCTCTCCCCACATCCACCACTGCTGGCGGCTCACCTCCAACTGCGCAACGCTACGCGCTGTTCACATCCAGCTGCCGCTGCCCAACACTACAATGGCAGACAACAATGCAAACTAGCCACAGACTGCACACAGCACAGCCAGTGATTTTCATACAGAGGTGGCGTTACCAATAAAAAAAACCTAAACAGCCTACTTACAGTATGCATGCCTTTGTTCTTAATCAACATTTTTATACTGTTTGGCATAGTTTTAATTATCATGACATTTTAATATCATTGTCATGGTACCAGATTTCCTCTAGTTCCTCTAAGAGATCTTATTTGGTGGTTATTGTAAATTTCCTTATCCTCCGTTTCATAACAGCTCATACATTTTCAATTGAGGGTTCACATCACGGCTATTCCCTGACCAGGGCAACACTTTCAGTTGCTATTTTTCCAAGTCCTTGGAAACACTTTTGGCTTAGTGGCAATATGCCCTATCATGCATAAAAATGGCATTTTATTACGAAACCACTCATTTATTTGGAGGAAAATTTCCTTTTCAAGGATTTCTTTATATTGTTCTTGCCTAATTGTCCCCTTCAACAATGCGTAATCTGCCAGGACCTTTCACAGACATCACACTCCAGACCATAAAGGAAGCAGGATGCTTCACACATTGCTGCACACAGCTTTGAACTGTTCTCCAGGTCTGCGACGAACATACTGGCTACTTTCTTCTAACACAGTGGATATAGATCCATCACTGAAGCATACCTGAAGCATATGTGCAGAATTGCAAGTTAGAAAAGTTGGGAATAGTAGCCTAGGAGACCTCAACAGTCCCAAAATTCAAATGTGCATTTCTTTAGTGTCAATAAAACATCACAATTTCAAACCAAAACTCCTAACTGTAGAGATCAGACCCACTTAATTTACCATATCATTGCACACACCTTAGCCCAGTCCACACCGGTCCATTCCTGAAGTTATTTAGCCCACTGAAATCTTTTGGTTTTCGTGGCGGGTGTGATTTTCTGGGTTTTCCTTGGTCGGCATGACTTTAAACCACATTCAAACAGCCTCCTCCTCTCTGTGACAAGTGGAACTTCAACACCCAAACCTTTCAGCTGATGGCTCATGTCTGTAGAAGTAAGTTAACGGTCCATTGTTGTCATATTTGTAAGTCTTCTCATTGTTCTAGGACTGATTTTTCTTTTACATCTCCTTTTTTTTCCTTTTTGGCTTGTATTCACCACCTTTCTGCACTGAAAGTACGATTCTGCTGACAGTTTTCTGTGATATTCTCATTCTGTCAGCAATTTCTTGCTGTGTATAACGACTTTCAGCAAGAAGTGCTGCCACAGCCGAAACTTTTCAAGGTGAAACATCTTTTGTCTTCCCCATAACCTCACTTTCTTCGAAAACTCCAAGATTTATTCTTGTAGCTAAAAACATGTAAGTTCACAAGCTAAATAATGTCTCGTTAATGTAGCAAGAAGTTGAAAGAATAAATAACAAGCTGAAGCACACCACAGAAACATAAAACTTTACTGCAAACACAGTTCCAAACCACGTGCACAGACAACTGACACCAACACGATTTGGTGGGAAAATGACAAATGTTACCAACTACGAAAAATTCAGTGATCTGTGAGTTGTTTGGAAGGGAAATTTCATAGCATCAATCAAACCATTAAAACAAATCAATTATTACGCTTTTCTCTCCTATTTTTACACCAGAAAACTTAAGAGTATCACAATAATCGGTTAGTCTAATAATTTGAACGCCTCTGTAAGTCAAATTCGAACGTTTTCTTAGCGTTTCGTGGCATGTGGCGGCGTGTCATTTCTGACGGACTCTTGTCGTTCAGTTCGGGTTGTTGTGCCCGGCGGTTCCATATACTGATACAGAATTTGACACCCACCTTCTTCTCCCGTCACCACTGCAATCAGAAACACAGCAGTCCTCACGCACTGTACCCCACCAGAAAGCTACAAATATTTTTTACCGCTTCCGAGATGCCAGCTTTCAAGAGTACACCTACGTTTACCGTATCGAGAACGGAGGTCGCCTTATGCAGTTCGCCGACATGGAAGAGTAGACCGACTATGACAATGAAGTTATTTGCATTGATCATTCTGCCTATTAGAAGACGTTGTCACCAAGAAAAGTTAGAATTTGCTTAAACGCGTACTCTTTCTTTTTAATTTAATACTCGAGCGTCTGAAGACAAATTAAATATTAAAAGTGTGAATATTTTACTGCAATTATGTTCTTTCTCATTGTGACATCCTGATTCACACAGTGTTTGTTCCACGATGTCCTTGTGAGGCCACTTGATTTGGGAGTAGCGGCTCCTGTAACGAAAACTGACAACGGCTGGGAGAGCGGTGCGCTGGCCACGTGCCTCTACTTATCCGCGTCCAATGACGCCCATCTGCTCAGGATGACACTGCGGTCGGTCGGTACTGTTGGGCCTTCCGAGGCCTGTCCGGATGGAGAGTCCTTGTTTCACGAGCCTTTAAACCACTTTCCACAAATTGAAACAACTTTTAAGTCATGTAAATCCCTTTTAAGTTAAACTCAATCTCACAAATGTGAGAACTGAACCAATTTACCGATCTACTTTCTTTCATACGTCTATTACTTTGAACAAAATATTTTCAGTATTCGAGTAATGTTCAGCTTCTTGCTGTCTTTGTCCTTCCAAGTGCATATTTTCCAGTTCTTGTAAGCAAACATATTGTTGTTGTTGTGGTCTTCAGTCCTGAGACTGGTTTGATGCAGCTCTCCATGCTACTCTATCCCGTACAAGCTTCTTCATCTCGCAGTACCTACTGCAGCCTACATCCTTCTGAATCTGCTTAGTGTATTCATCTTTTGGTCTCCGTCTACGATTTTTACCATCCACGCTGCCCTCCAATACTAAATTGGTGATCCCTCGATGTCTCAGAACATGTCCTACCAACCGATCCCTTCTTCTAGTCACGTTGTGCCACAAGCTCGTCTTCTCCCTTAATTCTATTCAATACCTCCTCATTAGTTATGTGATCTACCCATCTAATCTTCAGCATACTTCTGTAGCACCACATTTTGAAAGCTTCTATTCTCTTCTTGTCTAAACTATTTATCGTCCACGTTTCACTTCCATACATGGCTACACTCCATACAAATACTTTCAGAAACGACTTCCTGACATTTAAATCTATACTCGATGTTAACAAAATTTTCTTCTTCAGAAACGCTTTCCTTGTCATTGCCAGTCTACATTTTATATCCTCTCTACTTCGAACATCATCAGTTATTTTGCTCCCCAAATACCAAAACTCCTTTACTACTTTGTCTCATTTCCTATTCTAATTCCCTCAGCACACCCGACTTAAATCGACTACATTCCATTATCCTCGTTTTGCTTTTGTTGATGTTCATCTTATACCCTCCTTTCATGACACTGTCCATTCCGTTCAACTGCTCTTCCAAGTCCTTTGCTGTCTCTGACAGAATTACAATGCCATCAGCGAACATCAAAGTTTTTTTTTCTTCTCCATAGATTTTAATACCTACTCCGAACTTATCTTTTGTTTCCTTTATTGCTTGCTCAATATACGAATTGAATAACATCGGGGCTAGGCTACAATCCTGTCTCACTCCCTTCCCAACCACTGCTTCCCTTTCATGCCCCTCGATTCTTATAACTGCCATCTGCGTTCTGTACAAATCGTAAATAGCCTTTCGCTCCCTGTATGTTACCCCTGCCACCTCCAGAATTTGAAAGAGAGTATTCGAATCAACATTGTCAAAAGCTTTCTCTAAGTCTACAAATCCTAGAAACGTAGGTTTGGCTTTCCTTAATCTTTCATCTAAGTTAAGTCGTAGGGTCAGTATTGCCTCACAGAAAACACATTAAGTCTCGTATTTACACGAAGTATTTAGTAAAATGAGTTATTGTAGTACTAGTGAATCAGGTTTCTGCTTCAGTAAGACAGTTGCCCGATTTTGCCTCATCTCAAAGATCATTACACGAAAATTTTACATATTCAGTCATTTTGCAGTCGAAGCTTCGTTTGCTGCCTATTTCGTCGCAGGTTTCTGTGAGGCGTTGGTCAGGTCCCAGCGTTTTGCTGATCTTACTGCTCGGGATCTCCTCAATGCCGGTCATTAAAGGGTCAATGTAGTGCAATTTGTGACGACACGCCTGGGTACGGGAAATAGGTCAGCTCCGGTTGGCGCTCCCTTTGAGAAGCGCGCGACGTAAATATTTGCGTGACCCTGGCGGCTGTTGTCACGCCCGGTGCGCGCCCATCGGTTAGCGGGCGCATAATGCACCGCTAAGCGGCAAGTCTGCCGGTAATTAGTCGGCGCGCCGGAATTAAACCTGAAAATTTGCCTTCCAATTAAAACGTTCGGCGCTGCAGCTTTAGTCCGCTGGGGGGTGGGGCGACAGGGCCGGCCGGGGTGTGGGTAGGGGACGCAGCACCGCGGCACGAGGATTCAATTACAATCACGAACGCGTTATTCAAATCCGGCTCTCAGGACAGAAATAGAATTTCTTATGAAGTGGCCGTTTTCCGTAATTAATTTCGCCGATTATTGTCCACCTGGTATCTGGATCAAATTACAGGGGATTAGCGTGCTGTGGATGCGGCATATCGCCCTGTAATTGGAGTCATTTGTCTGCCTTTGCGGGTCCGTTAACGAATTCAAAACAAAGCTGCTGAATATGGATTACGGTCGCGAGGAGGCACCGCCGCGCGCCCCCGCACCTGCCAATGTCGCACCTGCCCCGCAACCGATTCCACGCCGATGACCCACAAAAAAGCACGGACGGATGAATTAAAAATCGTGTCTCTTATTATACACTGCGATCGCTTCCTCAAACAATGGCAAGAGTTGTAAACCTGTCACACCGATGTGTCACTATGAGTTGGCGTCTACATAATTTGCTAGAGTGCAGCCACAAGCGCATCATCTATGTGAGCAGCTTCTTACGGTAATACATTCTCCAGTCACATTAAGCCGATCACCTGTCAGAAGCCTGAATAATAACGTTTTGCAGCGCGGACCACTGCGATCGAGCAAGAAGAGAGTCAATAAGGTTCTGTAAGGTACCGACAGGATGGAGAGCCATGTCGACTCCAAACCGTCTCCAGCCGCGTTAGGTTCCTCGGTTTAGGATCCATGGTGCGAACAGCTCGATAGTCCCACAATCCCTTAAAAAAAAAAAAAAAAAAAAAAAGGTCCAAATGGCTCTGAGCACTATGGGACTCCACATCTGAGGTCATCAGTCCTCTAGAACTTAGAACTACTTAAACCTACCTAATCTAAGGACATCACATACATCCATGCCCGAGGCAGGATTCGAACCTGCGACCGTAGCAGTCGCACGGTTCCAGACTGAAGCGCCTAGAACCGCTCGACCACCAGAGGCCGGCCACAATCTCTCGATTGGGTTTCTATCCGGGGAGTCTGGTGGTCACTGGAGCACGGTATACTCCTGCCGGCCTGAGTGGCCGTGCGGTTCTAGGCGCTACAGTCTGGAGCCGAGCGACCGCTACGGTCGCAGGTTCGAATCCTGCCTCGGGCGTGGATGTCTGTGATGTCCTTGGGTTAGTTAGGTTTAATTAGTTCTCAGTTCTAGGCGGCTGATGACTTCAGAAGCTAAGTCGCATAGTGCTCAGAGCCATTTGAACCTTTTTTTATACTCATCCTGGTCCTCTCTGAAACGCGAGTTGTGTGACATTTTGTCCTACTGGTAGATGCCATCGTGTTGAGGAAAAGCAGACTGCATGTGGGGGTGGACATGGTCCCCAATTATAGATGCATACTTCTGTTCATCCACTGTGTCTTACAGAATGATGAGATCAGTCATTAAATGCCGCGAAAATATTTACCCTGACCATAGTTGCTTCAGACACTTCACGCCCTAGACGCGAACGGCCATCCCTCCGATGCCGCATAAAACGCAATTCATCTGAAAAGCCACCATCACCACTCAGTTGACTTTCAGTTGTGGTACTGGCGTGCAAGTTCTAGGGTTCGTCGCCTATGAACTGCAATTAGTACGGATGCATGAACCAGGCGCCTCTTGCGGAGACCTATACGAAGCAACGTCCGCTGCACGATCGTTGAGGAGGCACTGTTGGTAGTGCCGGTCAGTCGCTCAACAGTTTCACATCTATTCGTCCGTACATATCTCCACAACAGTTGTTCGCCCCAGTCATCTACGGCCCATCGTGCACCACCGTTGCCTCGGCGCCCGTTTTGGATAGCGCAGTTTTTCCACGTACTGTATACATCAACCACGGCGGCACGCAAAATGTTTACAAACTTAGCCGTTTCGGAAATGCTTCCATTTTTAGCCTAAAAGCCAGTGATGATGCCCTTTTCGAAAACAGGTAAATCGCTCCGTTTCTGCCTTAAGTCAACGACTGCACTCTTTACCCGTCCATCCGACGCGCATTATACACTACTGGCCATTAAAATTGCTACACCACGAAGATGAGGTGCTACAGATGCGAAATATAACCGACAGGACGCAGATGCTGTGATACGCAAACGATTAGCTTTTCAGAGCATTCACACAAGGTTGGCGCCGATGGCGACACCTACAACGTGCTGACATAAGGACAGTTTCCAACCGATCTCTCATACACAAACAGCATTTCACCGGCGTTGCCTGGTGAAACGTTGTTGTGATGCCTCATGTAAGGAGGAGAAATGCGTACCATCACGTTTCCGACTTTGATTAAGGTCGGATTGTAGCCTATTGCTATTGCGGTTCATCGTATCGCGACATTGCTGCGCCGGCCGAAGTGGCTGTGCGGTTAAAGGCGCTACAGTCTGGAACCGCAAGACCGCTACGGTCGCAGGTTCGAATCCTGCCTCGGGCATGGATGTTTGTGATGTCCTTAGGTTAGTTAGGTTTAACTAGTTCTAAGATCTAGGGGACTAATGACCTCAACAGTTGAGACCCATAGTGCTCAGAGCCATTTGAACCATTTTTGACATTGCTGCTCGCGTTGGTCGAGATCCAATGACTGTTAGCAGAATATGGAATCGGTGGGTTCAGGAGGGCAATACGGAACGCCGTGCTGGACCCCAAGGGCCTCGTATCACTAGCGGTCGAGATGACAGGCATCTTATCCGCATGGCTGTAACGGATCGTGCAGCCACTTCTCGATCCCTGAGTCAACAGTGCGGACTTTTGCAAGACAACAGCCATCTGCACGAACAGTTCGACGACGTTTGCAGCAGCATGGGCTATCAGCTTGGAAACCATGGCTGCGGTTACCCTTGACGCTGCATCACAGACAGGAGCGCCTGCGATGGTGTACTCAACGACAAGCCTGGGTGCACAAATGGCAAAACGTCATTTTTTCGGATGAATCTAGGTTCTGTTTACAACATCATGATGGACGCATCCGTGTTTGGCAACATCGCGGTGAACGCACATTGGAAGTGTGTGTGTATTCGTCATCGCCATACTGATGTATCACCCGGCGTGATGGTACGGGGTGCCATTGGTAACACGTCTCGCTCACCTCTTGTTCGCATTGACAGCACTTTGAACAGTGGACGTTACATTTCAGATGTGTTACGACCCGTGGTTCTACCCTTCATTCGATCCCTGCGGAACCCTACATTTCAGCAGGATAATGCACGACCGCATGTTGCAGGTCCAGAAAGGCTTCTGGATACAGAAAATGTTCGACTGCTGCCCTGGCCAGCACATTCTCCCGATCTATTACCAATTGAAAACGTCTGGTCAATGGTGATCGAGCAACTGGCTCGTCACAATACACCAGTCACTACTCTTGATGAACTTTGGTATCGTGTTAAAGTTGCATGGGCAGCTATACCTGTACACGTCATCCAAGCTCTGTTTGACTCAATGCCCAGGCGTATCAAGGCCGTTATTACGTCCAGAGGTGGTTGTTCTGGGTACTGATTTCTCAGGATCTATGCACCCAGATTGCGTGAAAATGTAATCACATGTCAGTTCTAGTATAATATATTTTTCCAAGGAATACCCGTTGATCATCTGCATTTCTTCTTGGTGTAGCAATTTTAATGGCTAGTAGTGTATATCGTCCACAGGCATCTTTGAGTGGGTATTGCACGTTGATGTCGAATGTAACCGGTGGTACCGTTTATGTGATTGGAGTGTGTAATTACGGAAACTCAGACGCGAGCAAGGAAAATTAATCGGGCTTGTCCGTTTTGAGAATACTGCCCCGCTATCCACAATTAGTGAAGCACTGATATCGCGGGAAACCTAGATCAGCGTTGCTGGAGTGTGAAATGCTCTTCAACAACACAAATCCAATGACTTCATAATTGCGTCACCTCGCAAGACAGCATTTACGGATTTTCAACATGATCTGGGATCTTTCCTACGTCCCCTAAACCTATTACATCAGAAATTCAAATCCTTAGCCTAAGAATTATTTACAGATAGCTCTCTTCATCTCCAAACAATTATATTTGTCTCACCGTGTCTTTTGATGTAGCCTCCCTACGAACTTCCCTGAACTCACGTATTAAGTAGCAGTTCAACACACACATGAAAAATTGAATTAGAGATAGCTGCTGTGCTTTTGACTACATAGTGACTGGAATGGTTGGGTTCACCCCGAGGCTGGGTTATCAGAAGGGCTTGCACATTCCGTCGGCGTGAAAGTCGATTGTAGGATGGATAAGCGCACATTATTATCTTACTGTCACACGGTGGTTTCCTGATACTTCTCCGAACGACTATACAAGAGATCTGTACCTTCTGAAAGGTAACGTGCCACTCCATCGCTACAGAGCCGTGACTGTTAGTAACAGTTTCAGCGAAATCCTTTGCAGCTGCTCTGTAATAGTGTCTTCATTCCTCCATGGGGCCAATATTCCAGAGCGAATGCAATATCAGAGATCTGTTGAGGCTCAGGAAAGATATTATAAATACTCCACACATTTCGGGCGTCTGCGAACTCCTATTTGATTTTAGTGATCAGTAGGTTGTCTAGAACGGGACACAATTAGTACTAGCGTGTCGGAGCATTAACGTTACTTGCAAATGGAGCAACACAGCAACTCTACCGTAGCTAAACACCATCTGGATTGTGGGAAGCTACTGAAATATTTAAAACATCTTAACAGCTGGAACACAGGGAATACCTAGAAGCTGCGGACGCCCTGGCTGCCAGCGATCCTAGTCTAAAGGGCCGCATGTGTTCGCCAGCCAGCAGCACGCCGAGAGCCGGACGCCGACATCAACAAGCGGCCACAGCAGAACGTCTGCGGCAACGACGCTTGCTGCGAGAAAACGCTGCCCCTGGGTACAATCTACATTTAACAGTAGTGACCACAAAAACCACGGTGGGATGCATTTTGTCTGAGTTAAATGTCTTCTTGCGGTTTCGGCCACGTTTTGGGGATACGGCCACACTGTGTAAAACAAATATTTTTTGCAAAGAAAAATTTTATTATTACCTTATTGAGAAATTAAGAAGCTTTTCCTTTTTTTTTTTTTTTTTTTTTGCTAATGGTGAAGAAATATTGTTAGGTTATGTGTTAAGTAATATGTACAAATTTTTAAAAAATCGGATTTTGGAAATTTTCGTGACTGAATACTGTAATTGTCGAAGGCTAAACAGTGTAATTCTTGATGGCTAAATAGTGGACCTACTACTGAAGACCTGAGGAATAAATACAAGCTGCCGATTCGCTGTTTTCTCACGGTCACTGCTAGGGTAGCACAGTTACCCCTCAACAGGCAACTTGACTTTGAACTCCCCAACGAATTTTTAGTTTCAAAATAACGCAACCTTCACTCCAAAACGATCTTATGTGAGATGTGTCAGAGTGGTTTGAGGAACACTCCCAGGTTCTGTGTTTAAGACCGACTGAACAGCCATGTGTGCGCAATGCACCGGAGTGGAGAAGATGGTTGAGTCTCTGTTGGTCCATTGTGGACGTGGAACAGCGGCTTGTCAAATATTTAACAAAGAAATTCCCCGAACAGGAGCGCAAATTGAAATGCTCTTTTATTTTATTTTCGCGACCAGTTTCGGCAATTCATTACGCCATCTTCAGGCCCCATGCGCACCTCTCACGGAATCCAGAAATATATGGTCCCAGTATGCCAATATTGATTATTTTTTAGAGGTGCATATAGGGGATGACGATGGCGTAATGAATTGCCGAAACTGGTAGCGAAAATAAAATAAAATAAATTCTAAATTTGCGCGGCTGTTTGGCGAATTTCTTTGTGAAATATGGTTAAGTGTTCGTGGGTTAGGGTAGTTCTTCAATGCATTTTACGTCTCGTTGAGTTCATGTTACGACGCTGGTAATTAGATGACTTTAATTCAGTTGCTGATGAACGTGCAGATGTTTAATCACAGCATTTTAGCTGTGTTTGCCGGCCGCTGGTGGCCGAGCGGTTCTAGGCGCTTCAGTCTGGAACCGCGCGACCGCTACGGTCGCAGGTTCGAATCCTGCCTCGGGCATGGATGTGTATGATGTCCTTAGGCTAGTTAGGTTTGAGTAGTTCTAAGTTCTAGGGGACTGATGACCTCAGATGTTAAGTCCCATAGTGCTCAGAGCCATTTGAACCATTAGCTGTGTTTCTCCAATTCCGTCAGCCTTTGGCAGCTGATTATTTAAGATGCCTGCCTTCATTTGGCTGAAGGTTTGAAGAAAATTGTAACATGAGTACGAGCTACCAATAGTCGTGACGCTTAAGAAAATTTTCTACAGTTTTTAAAATAAGTAAAATCATTCGAGCCAAAGGACCACAAATAGGTAATTGGCATGAGTCTCCTGCAGTACCGTTTTAGGATGTGCCATCAATACGGCTACATTAGAGGAAAGTAGCACATAAATTCTTTTAAAACTTATCGGTTGGTTGGTAGAAAATAAATTAACGATATCTGCACCCATAACCGTAAATACGTTGCGAAAAGAAACTTTATAAAGACAGAGAAACATCAGAAGCAGAATAAACAACAAAACAGCGAAAAAAAAGAAGTACTTAAGTATAAACCGACGGAAATCAAAACTTTCATGCACACATGGAAATCGTTTGCCAGAGAACCATTAAAACCCTAACCACAATAGCGTCAGTTGGCCAAAGAAGCTCTCACTTGCGTCTAAATGCAGTAAGAACGTACCACGATGTAGTCATTATTGCAGGCTACGGGTCGAGCGTTTGGGCTCGTAGAGGCAGAAAAGTAATGACAGCACAGGCTCCTCGGCGAGTACAGAGGAATGCACTCGTGCGCCTGAAAGATGAGTGTAGAATAACTCCGGCTAAGGCGATCGTGGTGATAACTATGCCTAGTATCACTACATGAAGGTATAAGAAAGACATTGATTCAAATTGGTTCAAATGGCTCTGAGCACTATGGGACTTAACATCTGAGGTCATCAGTCCCCTAGAACTCAGAACTACTTAAACCTAACTAACCTAAGGACATCACACACACCCATGCCCGAGGCAGGATTCGAACCTGCGACCACAGCGGTTCTGCGGTTCCAGACTGCAGCGCCTAGAACCGCTCGGCCACAACGGCCAGCCATACTGATTCAAATAAGGAAAATATTATATCGCAGAGGAGATACTACATCGGAAAAGAAAGTAAAGGCACACATTGACAGAGAAAGGCAAGAAATCTGAGACAGGGAGAAACATAGTGTACATAAAGGACACTTCAAGACTGTCATACTTCTTTTCGAGCAACGGAGCTACACACTACCTGTCGGGGCATGGTCCACATTCCAGTTACTCACTGAAAATATACCGGTTTGCGTAAGACACTTGTGAGTGTGGAACAGTCGGCACTCTGAACCATATCGACTGGTAGTATTTCATTAGACACGATGTTACAGACCAGGACAGGAGCTGTGGCACAATCGGAACCTGCTGACAGCCAAAATTCACTTTACAATTAACTTACATGGCCGCATTGCAATGACAACAAAACGCAACACTGCGTCTAATAACGACATTCCGGAAGCAAGAGGAGATGAGGCTCGGAGACGACCAGGAAGGACTTCCCGAGATCCGCACAGCCATCTACCAGTCACCTCGAGTGACCTGACAGCATAGCGCTGGAGACTCCTAAGTTGTGCGTCAACGTGCCAGTGGCTATACACCCCAGAAAATACAAGGAATTCACTTTACTTGTGATATAAAATACTGTGGTATGATATAGTGCTGTTTAGTCTAGTGTCGCATTGTTTAGTGAGGTATACAATTAGATATTAAAAAATTTGTGATGTAGCAATGGGGTATAGTGCAGCATACCAGTAGAATGTGCGTTCTGGAGTCCAGATGATCGCATATCTCACAAGCTGCGACATGGTCGCAAATTGAACAGTGACCCTAATATAGAATACATTTCCTTTACTTCACGTCTATGGCCACAAATTTTTTGTCATCAGACTTCCGGTCTTGATCTATAACGCCTGGTGCTGTTTTCTACACTACTGGCCATTAAAATTGCTACACCAAGAAAAAATGCAGGTGATAAACGGGTATGCATTGGACAAATATATTATAGTAGAACTGACATGTGATTACATTTCCACGCAATTTGGGTGCGTAGATCAGTACCGAGAGAAACCACCTCTGGCCGTAATAACAGCCTTGATACGCCTGGGCATTGAGTCAAACAGAGCTTGGATGGTGTCTACAGGTACAGCTGACCATGCAGCTTCAACACGATACCACAATTCATCAAGAGTAGTGACTGGCGTATTGTGACGAGCCAGTTACTCGGCCACCGTTGAAAAGACGTTTTCAATTGGTGAGAGATCTGGAGAATGTGCTGGACGAAATGGCTCTGAGCACTATGGGACTTAACTGCTGTGGTCATCAGTCCCCTAGAACTTAGAACTACGTAAACCTAACTTACCTAAGGACATCACACACATCCATGTCCGAGGCAGGATTCGAACCTGCGACCGTAGCGGTCGCGCGGTTCCAGACTGTAGCGCCTAGAACCGCTCGACCTCTTCGGCCGGCATGTGCTGGACAGGACAGCAGTCGAACAGGCCCATACAGGACCTGCAACATGCGATCGTGCATTATCCTGCTGAAATGTAGGGTTTCGCATCTGAAATGTAACGTCCACTGTTCAAAGTGTCGTCAATGCGAACAAGAGGTGACCGAGACGTGTAACCAATGGCACCCCTTACCATCACGCCGGGTGATACGCCAGTGTCGCGATGACGAATACACGCTTCCAATGTGCGTTCACCGCGATGTCGCCAAACACGGATGCGACCATCACGATGCTGTAAACAGAACCTGGATTCATCCGAAAAAATGACGTTTTGCCATTCGTGCACCCAGGTTCGTCGTTGAGTACACCATTGCAGGCGATCCTGCTGCAAACGTCGTCGAACTGTTCGTGCAGATGCTTGTTGGCTTGCAAACGTCCCCATCTGTTGACTCAGGGATCGAGACGTGGCTGCACGATCCGTTACAGCCATGCGAATAAGATGCCTGTAATCTCGACTGCTAGTGATACGAGGCCCTTGGGATCCAGCACGGCGTTCCGTATTACCCTCCTGGACCCACCGATTCCATATTCTGCTAACAGTCATTGGATCTCGACAAACGCGAGCCTCAATGTCGCGATACGATAAAACTCAATAGCAATAGGCTACAATCCGACCTTTATCAAAGTCGGAAACGTGATGGTACGCATTTCTCTTCCTTACACGAAGCATCACAACAACGTTTCACCAAGGAACGCCTGTCAACTGCTGTTTGTGTGTGAGAAATCGGTTGGAAACTTTCCTCATGTCAGCACGTTGTAGGTGTCGCCACCGTCGCCAATCTTGTGTGAATGCTCTGAGAAGCTAATCACCTGCATATGACAGCATCTTCTTCCTGTCGGTTAAATTTCGGATCTGTAGCACGTCATCTTCGTGGTGTAGCTGTTTTAATGGCCAGTAGTGTATTTCAAAAAAATTGTGACTAAAGCTTTATTGCTTGATATTTATTTCATGCGTGACATGGAAGTACTGTTTCTTCTTTGTACCGGTAGTCAGTATTCCCACGGAAAAAAATTTAAAAATAATTTTTTTGTCCTATAATTTTGTACTTACGTTATAGGCCAGTTTGAGTGTTTTACTTCGGATGAAGGTACTCATATAGTACCGAAACATAGGTCAAAAGACTTCTTTTTTGCGACCGAGGGCTATTATTGCTCTAGTTTTACTTTGTATACGGTCGCTGACCACGCAGCCACGTTCAAAACTATAAATAATATCTAATCAGTCCACTATCGTAATCCGTCATTAATAATAGGAAAAACTAGAGCAAGTCTATCAGAGATTTTTGTAACAGGGCTGCTCGTCTCGTTTGTTGTCTCGGTATTCCCAGTGAACTACTAATCATTACTATACGAAACGAACGCTGGTGCCTTGGAGCCTGCAGACGCCGCGCGCCCGCCTACCTGTGGCTGTGTGGCGGCGGCGCTGGTGGCACGTATGTCCAGACACCGTGACGGCGCTTTCTCCCGCCGCACGGCGCAGACACACGCCTGCGAAAAACTGACCGCACTCGCCCACATGCCTGTGTACACAGCGCACCCGGCTTTCTACTCCGCAATTACTCACAACAAAAGTGCCTAGCAACGTCATTCACGCTGCAAAAGAATCGAGTGATCGTAGAGCAGTGTTTCAAAATATCAAATATACCGGGTGATCAAAAAGTCAGTATAAATTTGAAAACTGAATAAATCACGGAATAATGTGGATAGAGAGGTGAAAATTGTCACACGTGCTTGGAATGACATGGAGTTTTATTAGAAACAAAAAAATACAAAAGTTCATAAAATGTCCGACAGATGGCGCTTCATCTGATCAGAATAGCAATAATTAGCATAACAAAGTAAGACAAAGCAACGATGATGTTCTTTACAGGAAATGCTCAATATGTTCACCATCATTCCTCAACAATAGCTGTAGTCGAGCAATAATGTTGTGAACAACACTGTAAAGCATGTCCGGAGTTATGGTGAGGCATTGGCGTCGGATGTTGTCTTTCACCATCCCTAGAGATGTCGGTCGATCACTATACACTTGCGACTTCAGGTAACCCCAAAGCCAATAATCGCACGGACGGAGGTCTGGGAACCTGGGAGGCCAGGCATGACGAAAGTGGCGGCTGAGCACACGATCATCACCAAACGACGCGCGCAAGAGATCTTTCACGCGTTTAGCAATATGGGGTGGAGCGCCATCCTGCATAAACATCGTACGTTCCAGCAGGTGTTTATCAGCCAGCCTGCGGATGATGCGATTCTGTAACATATCTGCGTACCTCTCACCCGTCACGGTAGCAGTTACAAAACCAGAATCATGCATTTCGTCGAAGAAGAAAGGCCCGATAACTGTAGATGTGGTAAATCGAACCCATACCGTGACTTTCTCATCGTGCAATGGAGTTTCCACGACAGTTCTAGGATTTTCGGTAGCCCAAATTCTGCAATTGTGGGCGTTGACAGACCCCCGGAGCGTGAAACGAGCTTCGTCGGTCCACAACACGTTACTCAACCAATCGTCATCTTCCGCCATCTTTTGAAACGCCCACACCGCAAATGCTTCACTAAATCGCCAGGTAACAGTTCATGATGCCGATGGATTTTGTACGAAAGCATCAGAGGGTACGCCTAAGTGCCAACCAAACAGTAGCGTATGGAATGCCGGAGCGACGTGCGACTGCACGTGCGCTGACTTCCCCGTGCATAGACAAACCCGCTACAGTCTCCATTTCTTCCTGAACTGTCTCAGCAGCATTACACCTTGTGCTCGGTCGGCCAATACGGGGTCTATCGTCTAAACAACCCGTGGCTTCGAACTTCGAAATCATTCTCGCCACGGCTGCATTTGTCAACGGACCTTTACCTGTTCGAATCCCCTCCCTATGGCGATAGGATCGTAACGCTGAACTAGCACATTCTCCATTCTGATAATACAGCTTCACTAAAAGCGTCTTTTAAGGTAACGTCAACATGCTGCGATTGCTGGCGCATCTGATTCTCTCTCTCATCTCAGCTCCTTTTATACACGATTGTCATGCGCAGTCACTGACATTTTGCTGTCCAGCGCCATCTGTCGGACATTTTGTGAACTTTGTTTTTTTTGTTCTAATAAAACCCCATGTCATTCCAGGCATGTGTGTCAATTTTTACCTCTCTATCTACATTATTCCGTGATTTATTAAGTTTTCGAGTTTATACTGACTTTTTGATCACCCGGTATATAAGATTCTATGGCAGCTTTGTATGCCACAGAGCTGCGTGCGGTTTATTACCGGTGTACATCTTCGTTAACAGGTGAAAATCCTCATTACTGACCATCATGAACGACGAGTGCCATGTTCGGGCCTTACGAGTTGCCTCTATGTACAGGGACATTGTCCCGTGTAAATGTGATTATAATGTTGCCAAGTAAATCAAAGTATTCTTAGTATTTAATTTTCATAGACTCCTTGAAGACATGTTGCAGAGATCTTCATAAGAGCCCCCCCCCCCTCCTTTCTCACTCTTACACTGATCAGCCGTGACTGTGAATCCTTCACGATGCTGTCTTTTGGTCAACTTTACCCAGATAATCTCGCTTCTGAACATCTAGCCACCAGCGCATCGCACAGATGAAACTGTGTGTGCGTTGACCTTGATCTTCCTTACTAAGAGCAATGCCGTGGACTCTTTCACCAATGAGGTGATCCCATAACCAGATGCTTGGATTTTCTGTCCTCTCTAACAACCATTAACCCACTGTCTCTTCTATGTATCCTCAGCAGCGTATTCTTTCCGATAATAATCCCTGTAACACATTCCTGGTCAGTTACAGTTACAACGAAACGTCACCAACTTGACCTCATCTTTTAAGGGGAAAAAAGCACAACTGCAAGATATTAGCGCAGAAATCATTCCGTTCGAAAATTTGAGTCGTAATTCTAATAGTCTGCGGTTACGACCTTCCCAGTGTGCAGCTTTTAAGAGGAGACGGAAGGAAAGTGGGCTTCAAAAATTCGATTTTAGATTTTAGCATATTTGAAATGGCTGATCTTTCCTGGGTGAAACAGTTTTTGTTTTATATAAATACGACAATTTTTTCGTGAGTTATGATGGTTTTCCTGACGCTCTGTACAATCTGGCATTTAAATGCCACGCCTCCCTTTTTGCTCCATGCAGAGATAATGCACACCATTTAATTAAATGAAATGAAATTAAACCCATATTTAGAGACTTTCGTAAAGATACCTTGCTGAAGAAATGTCTTTATGGGAAAACCCAAAATTTAAATGAATGTCATTTGGAACCGGTTACCGAAAACTGTATTTGTTCGGCATAAACCATCAAATTTGGTGTTTTTGAGGCTATTTTATGCTTCAGTGATGGTGTAATTAGAAAACTGGATGTTTTGGAATTATTGGGCATAAAATCTAGTGGAAATACTGCAAAATCCTTTGTGAAAATAGATCGAGAGAGAATCCGCAAAGCAGATATTGCGAATTTAAAATGCAAAAAAGAAGCCAGACAAAAAAGAAGAGGGACCAAGAGAAGAAAAGGAGATCAGTATGACTCAGATGATGCTCAGTATGGTGTAGGAAAATATTAATGGTATGTAATTCTCATCAATAACTTTACTAGAATTGCAATATTAAACTTTAAATGGATTTTTGTCAAAACTACATTTTTTTGCTTTCAGGTACCATTATTTGATAAACTAAAGGAGTTATAAACATGAAATTTGGTCAATTTGTACTGCAGATGATAATAAGTTATTACAAGTAAATTGAGAACCACCAAACAACGAGGAACTGTTTTATAATAATTAATGTAAAAAAAAAGTTAAATTTTTCTAGTGAAAGATAATTTTTTTTCAGACCCATAAGAGGTATTATGTTCATTTTACTAGTAAATTGAGGCATGTATGGTACATATATATATTTTCGTGTTGCAACTTTGCAGGCATATATAGTCTCAAAATCAAAACGAATATACCTGTGCAACTGGAGAATTATTATGAAATGATGTTAATGGTTTACGATTTACAATTTAGTCATACTCATCACAATAAAGAATAGCGCGTGTCCTGCAAATGTCCTTCACTTTAGCAGTGTCCGCTTTAAAACAAAAAAAAAAAAAAACAATGTAGAATAACGATGTTAATAGTTCAATATCGCTACGCTACTTCTATTTACAATTTGTGCAGAAACCAGATGGCAGTTATAAGAGTAGAGGGGCATGAAAGGGAAGCAGTGGTTGGGAAGGGAGTGAGACAAGGTTGTAGCCTCTCCCCAATGTTATTCAATCTGTATATTGAGCAAGCAGTAAAGGAAACAAAAGAAAAATTTGGAGTAGGTATTAAAATCCAGGGAGAAGAAATAAAAACTTTGAGGTTCACCGATGACATTGTAATTCTGTCAGAGACAGCAAAGGACTTGGAAGAGCAGTTGAACGGAATGGACAGTGTCTTGAAAGGAGGATATAAGATTAACATCAACAAAAGCAAAACGAGGATAATTGAATGTAGTCGAATTAAGTCGGGTGATGCCGAGGGAATTGGAATAGGAAATGAGACACTTAAAGTAGTAAAGGAGTTTTGCTATTTGGGGAGCAAAGTAACTGATGACGGTCGAAGTAGAGAGGATATAAAATGTAGACTGGCAATGGCAAGGAAAACGTTTCTGAAGAAGAGAAATTTGTTAACATCGCGTATAGATTTAAGTGTCAGGAAGTCGTTTCTGAAAGTATTTGTATGGAGTGTAGCCATGTATAGAAGTGAGACATGGACGATAAATAGTTTAGACAAGAAGAGAATAGAAGCTTTCGAAATGTGGTGCTACAGAAGAATGTTGAAGATTAGGTGGGTAGATCACGTAACTAATGAGGAGGTATTGAATAGGATTGGGGAGAAGAGAAGTTTGTGGCACAACTTGACTAGAAGAAGGGAACGGTTGGTAGGATATGTCCTGAGGCATCAAGGGACCACAAATTTTGCATTGGAGGGTAGTGTGGAGGGTAAAAATCGTAGAGGGAGACCAAGAGATGAATACACTAAGCAGATTCAGAAGGATATAGGTTGCAGTAGGTACTAGAAGATGAAGGAGCTTGCACAGGATAGAGTATCATGGAGAGCTGCATCAAACCAGTCTCAGGACTGAAGACAACAACAACAACAACAACAACACGCTAGTTCTTTAATGCCACACTCATTTTTTTCGCTGATTTACACTGCATTTGCGAATTGTAACATAAAAATATTCAAAGCACAGAGAACTCTGTCACCAGTTACAGATTAGAAACCGCACAGTTTGACACAGTGAACAACTCACATTACCGGTGTCAAAACAGTATTGCACGAACCTCTTACTCCTAGTTCGCAGTAGCGCATCAAGCGGCTGCAGTGGGGAAAAGCGAGTGACAGGCGGAGCACGGATAAGGAGAGCTGGAACAACCTATATCGACAATGTTAAATTTTGTTACTTGACATTCCTGTATTTCACAAATCACTCTACCAATAGACACGAAACTTTTACAGGACATTACACGTTATATTCTTGGAGTAGTGACGTAAAACAAATGCATTTCAGCTAGTGTTTTGGGAAACACAATTTTTTAACTATACGGTCTTTCTCCAAAATAATTTTTATTGCACTTAACGTTATATTTTTATTTTAGTTTAGTACACTCAATATACGTATCTGTGTTGCAACTCCCTGAAAATCTGAGTATTCTACTCCAAATGGTTCCTGCGATTTAGGGGATAATGCAACCGAAAATGTAAATTTTCAGAAACAGCTTCTAAGGTTAGAAATAACTAAAACTAATATTTTATATGTTTTAGCTCTTATTTTTACTCACACAGAGAACCCCATACTGTATATCAGCCTACTGATAGTTTGCCATGGATCTCATTCTTTTCTCCTTTCTTTTCTCCTTTCTGGACTCCTTAGTGGCCATTTCTGCTGCATATTGTGTTATTGGTTTTACTGCTGTTTACTCCAGAAATAATTACCACATGCTGTGGCACTTTCACCCTACTGACGTTGCCGTCACTAAAAGCAACAACAGAATCACCATCCCCCCCCCCCTCCCATTTTAGACTCTTTCTCCCAATAAAAGCATTTTTTTAGTATGCGAGTCCAAGTTAGATTGTTGAAAAACTCATTTAGATTCTGACTCTGCTCATACAGACTTTATGAGTTCCACGCTTGCCACTGGGATGGAATGTTTCCAGCTGTATGAAGTGTTTGAGTATTAGACGTTGTGTTACTTGCACCTTGAACCTGGTCCCGAAGGGCAAAGTTGATGTATCGGTTTATCGCTTGTTGAAGGTTTGTGGAAAAAGGTAGCCAATACTGTCTAATGAATTCTGAGCAAATCATTACTTTTATTCCTAATAGACGTCCCATTATATTCTTATAATTCATCAATAGCTTTGTCTGTCAGCCTGCCCCTTATGGTTTTACAATGATAAAGTTTCTTGTTTCTCAAACATAGTTTCAACTTACTCAGGCTGGTACCCACACATTACAGTTTTGTGATAATCTTATCACTATAAGGCCGAGCTGCTGCTGCTACACAGTTGCATCCTTTTGAGTCCCCATCACCTAGCAACTTACAGTAACAACACCCGTTGCATTCATGGATCGACTGAAAATTTCAGTAGCTGCAGAGCCTCCATTCCACCACCCGTTCCTTCGTAGTTTCTGTTACAGATGTATTGAGCTTGGTTCACTGATTTACTTTCATAACACTGTCTTCTCAAAATCTGAAAGTCATTTACCTCTCTGGCAGCCACAATGGTCAACATAGAAACAGAATTCTTAGAATTTGTAAATATTACATGGGTTTTAGTTATGAAAAACTGCAATATTGTTTTCAACAATCTTGCCAATAGAATCAAGATAATTTTGATTTTGTAAACTGTAATTCACAGGCTTCTATATAAAAAGTTACTGACCTTATTTGACCTTGAAATAAGGTATTTTTAACTTTTTAAATAGGCGCAGACGACAGTTTTTTTTTAAAAAAATACTTACTATTCGACTTTATAAGTGATTTATATACCATTTCATTAAAAAAAGTGCACATTTTATAACGGAAATTAAAATCAGGAAATGTTAACAGTTTTTTCCTTTATAATTCCCCTTAAAAGCTGTACACTCTGGTCATAATCGTGTAGTGTCAGAATTATGGCCCAAATTTTAGCATTGGATCGGTTTCTGGTACTGATATCTTGGAAGTCCGCTTTTCTATTCATTAAAATATGGTGTCAAGTTGTTGATGTTTCCTTGTTAAACAGCCGGCCGGAGTGGCCATGCGGTTCTAGGCGCTACAATCTGGTGCCGAGCGACCGCTACGGTCGCAGGTTCGAATCCTGCCTCGGGTATGGATGTGTGTGATGTCCTTAGGTTTAATTAGTTCTAAGTTCTAGGCGACTGATGACCTCAGAAGTTAAGTCACATAGTGCTCAGAGCCATTTGAACCTTGTTAAATCGAGAATGGGAGGGCACTGTTTAAGGTGGAGTTCAGATTCGCGTCCGGCCATCATTCAGGTGAATTCTGTTATGACTGCTATGAGAAAACTGGAGCCATTTCGTTCCCTACCTTTGGCCCATTCAATTCTATGCTCCGTTTCTACTATCCGAGTTGTGGACGGGACGTCGCACGCTAATCTTCCTTCTTCTCTATTTCAACAACGTTCCTGTGTCGACAGTATGATCCGTAAGCTGTTGTGTACCATCCACATTATTCGTAGTCATATATGTTAACTTCCAGCCACAGGGAGTTCTCAGGCATAGAAATACGCTGACTCAGAAGGTGTTAATGCATGAAGTGCCAGCACAATACTTAACAAACTACACTCCTGGAAATTGAAATAAGAACACCGTGAATTCATTGTCCCAGGAAGGGGAAACTTTATTGACACATTCCTGGGGTCAGATACATCACATGATCACACTGACAGAACCACAGGCACATAGACACAGGCAACAGAGCATGCACAATGTCGGCACTAGTACAGTATATATCCACCTTTCGCAGCAATGTAGGCTGCTATTCTCCCATGGAGACGATCGTAGAGATGCTGGATGTAGTCCTGTGGAACGGCTTGCCATGCCATTTCCACCTGGCGCCTCAGTTGGACCAGCGTTCGTGCTGGACGTGCAGACCGCGTGAGACGACGCTTCATCCAGTCCCAAACATGCTCAATGGGGGACAGATCCGGAGATCTTGCTGGCCAGGGTAGTTGACTTACACCTTCTAGAGCACGTTGGGTGGCACGGGATACATGCGGACGTGCATTGTCCTGTTGGAACAGCAAGTTCCCTTGCCGGTCTAGGAATGGTAGAACGATGGGTTCGATGACGGTTTGGATGTACCGTGCACTATTCAGTGTCCCCTCGACGATCACCAGTGGTGTACGGCCAGTGTAGGAGATCGCTCCCCACACCATGATGCCGGGTGTTGGCCCTGTGTGCCTCGGTCGTATGCAGTCCTGATTGTGGCGCTCACCTGCACGGCGCCAAACACGCATACGACCATCATTGGCACCAAGGCAGAAGCGACTCTCATCGCTGAAGACGACACGTCTCCATTCGTCCCTCCATTCACGCCTGTCGCGACACCACTGGAGGCGGGCTGCACGATGTTGGAGCGTGAGCAGAAGACGGCCTAACGGTGTGCGGGACCGTAGCCCAGCTTCATGGAGACGGTTGCGAATGGTCCTCGCCGATACCCCAGGGGCAACAGTGTCCCTAATTTGCTGGGAAGTGGCGGTGCGGTCCCCTACGGCACTGCGTAGGATCCTACGGTCTTGGCGTGCATCCGTGCGTCGCTGCGGTCCGGTCCCAGGTCGACGGGCACGTGCACCTTCCGCCGACCACTGGCGACAACATCGATGTACTGTGGAGACCTCACGCCCCACGTGTTGAGCAATTCGGCGGTACGTCCACCCGGCCTCCCGCATGCCCACTATACGCCCTCGCTCAAAGTCCGTCAACTGCACATACGGTTCACGTCCACGCTGTCGCGGCATGCTACCAGTGTTAAAGACTGCGATGGAGCTCCGTATGCCACGGCAAACTGGCTGACACTGACGGCGGCGGTGCACAAATGCTGCGCAGCTAGCGCCATTCGACGGCCAACACCGCGGTTCCTGGTGTGTCCGCTGTGCCGTGCGTGTGATCATTGCTTGTACAGCCCTCTCGCAGTGTCCGGAGCAAGTGTGGTGGGTCTGACACACCGGTGTCAATGTGTTCTTTTTTCCATTTCCAGGAGTGTATGTGAAGATGTTGATCGCTCAACGGGTTTAAAATTATTTCATTTTCAATTCATTCGAAAATAATGTCCATTAGCAGCATCAGTATGAGGTTGCACCCCCTCAGGCACATTTATACGCTTTTATACGTTCCGGCATTTTCATGTGTCATACTGAGGAATCTCCTGCTGTGCATGAAACACATGCTATTTCAGTTTATCAGAACTGCATCGCAACCCGGCCTGTCTGTAAAGGTACTAATTCAGGAGACTGGGCAGGCCAGTGAATTTCTATCCAATCCTCATGGCGTTCGTGGTGTGAAATGCAGTGTGTGGTGTTACATTATCGTGTTGAAGTGTGCCATTTGGTATTGTGTACTACTGGACAGGAGCAGAAATGATTAGTGAACTCATAAATACAGTAAACAGAAGTTTTACTTAGTCTATAGCTTCCACCAAGCGTTGCGAAGAACTTTACAACAGAACAAACAGCAAAAAAGTCCAGCTGTTACAAGAAGCAAACTAAGGAGCGTCGTGAAGTGTGAGGCTCCAGCTACTAACGCACGAGCGAACTGTCCAAGGCTGGCCAAGACTGAAGACCGCCGAAGGCTGCAACTGAGACTGGGTTGTGTCGCTGCCGCTGACCATCCTGTATCGCAGCGGCAGAGGGCGCTTTAGTCGGAGCCGCTGAAGGCGTGACATAGTGGGTGCACATCATTGGATCCCTTCGTTCTGCAAGAAACATGCGTTTACATCGCCAAATGTGAGACGCCGGTGAGGGTGTTATCAGTCGATGATACCACATGGTACACTGTTGACTAAAATGGATGACAACAGAGTTACCATTCTTGACACATACTAACGAGCATTCCAGCCTACCTTCAACAATTACAGAACCAGTTCTGTTGTCATATCCAACAACTCCCACAACATTGTTGTAGAAGTTGCATAGATACGGGTCTTGACAATCGCGATTTTCTGTGACCTTTCGGCAGGTAGGTTAGGTACCTACCGGCGTCGATCTGATGGAAACGAGACTCGTCACTGAAAACCACAGAGTGTCAGTCATTATCGCAGTTGACTCTAGGTCTACATCACGCAGTTCTATGTTTTCTGTGTTATGGTATCAGTGTTAAACGACGCATGGCAACACGGTATCTCAACTTAGTAATCTGTCCCCGACGGCTCATGGTGACACTCTGCTTGTGACCTCTGCCAGAATTTCTGCTGTTTACGTCCGTCTTTCGTCAGATCAAGCCGGACAAGTCTGCAGTATTCCTTTTGTGTTGTTCTTCAGGAAGGGCTTACGCCTACTCTTCTTGCCACAGTTTCCTGAGCCCATATCGTCACCTCTCATTCTGCACTCTTTCTCTGTAGCCAACTGTTTGTGCAATTTAAGGTATGATGCATCACCGCCAATGATTCGACCTTCCTCAAAATCCGAAAGAAGGCGATAAATTGCATGTGTCGCAACTTTCACTTGAAAACTGCCACTAACGAAACTTCTTGGCATATTAAAACTGCGTACCTAACTGAGACTCACCTCCAAAAATTGCAAGACCAGTTCTCCTGGAAGAAAGGGTATTGCGGAGGCATGACTTTGCTACAGTCTGGGGGATGTTTCTAGCACACAGTGTGTGCTCATATGAAAGTTCATGGCAGATTAAAACAGTCTGGAAGACCGAGATTCGAAACTCGGGTTCTTTGCACTTGCCCGAAAAGACAAAGGCCCACAGTCCGAGTCTCGGTCTAACACACAGTCTTAATCTGCCAGGAACTTTCGTATCAGCGCACACTCCGCTGCAGAGTGAACCGTACTGAAAATAAGTTCGCATAAGCGTGACATATTAGCGCACTGGCATGATAATGCTGGAGTATCAGTTTGGTTGCGCGCAGTGAAACTGTTCTTGTTGTGACACTTTCCATTTGCGTCAGTGCATTTTTGGAATTTGAGTGGCTAAGTTCCCTGATAAGTTATTTGTGGGTTCAGAGACTTATGCGCTTCTGTGCCGCATTTAACGTCGTACATATCGACAATGCTGAAACTGGACCTGTTACCTGATCTTTTAAAACAGGTCGTACATCTTACAGTTTTCGTTTGTTACCTTTTTGGTCATTTGACAAAGAATGATACTTTTTTTTTAAAACAACAATAATTTGAGTTTGAAATATAAATAAAATTTTGTTCTTTTAAGAAGAATGTAAAACGATGATAGGACAGAGGAGGGATTTGTTAGTGCCATCACCGACTGTGACTGACGGTGAATACTTCGTAATCGAACTGTTGACCACCAGTCACAACGAAATAGTTTATAGTTAGCAGTAGAGAATTGCTAATTCTGCGCATTAACATTAGATACTCATCCTTGAACAACATTGGGTACTTCCCTTGCTAAATCGGCAGCGACTTATAACACTAAATTTATTTTGGTATTCGTTATCCTTAATTATTATTTGACTGACATGTACAATTTGTCAGTGCACTTTGGCATGCTGTGTCTGATTCATAGTGCTAGGTGTCTTTTTTAATGTTACATCTCGTCTTACTTCACCTCCTCCTCCTCCTCTTCCTCTTCAGCATCATCGTTTTCGCTGTAACTGTGGGTGTCACTGTCCTCCTTCTGGAGATTGTGTTTAGTTGCAAACGGACATGTCTGTTATGTCGTGTCCGCAGGTATTCGTCATGTGTTTTATTGAAAAACTGTTTGTTAATACATTTAGTTGTGCCCATTGTTCTTCGTTTCTTATTGCTCCGTATATATTTCTGTTTCTGCGTAGTGTTCTGCGGCGCGTTTTCGTCACAGGGTTATTTGGTAAGCGTGATAGCGTTACGGAGATGTTTAGCAAACTCAAGTGGCAGACTCTGCAAGAGAGGCGTTCTGCATCACGGTGTAGCTTGCTCGCCAGGTTTCGAGAGGGTGCGTTTCTTGATGGGGTATCGGATATATTGCTCCCCCCTACTTATACCTCCCGAGGAGATCACGAATGTAAAATTAGAGAGATTCGAGCGCGCACGGAGGCTTTCCGGCAGTCGTTCTTCCCGTGAACCGTACGCGAGTGGAGCAGGAAAGGGAGGTAATGACAGTGGCACGTAAAGTGCCCTCCGCCACACACCGTTGGGTGGCTTGCGGAGTATAAATGTAGATGTAGATGTAGATATCTGTTGTTGCCATATTGCCCAGAGAAGAAGACAGTGTGTTTAGGGAACGTTCTTCCTCGCAGGTGCATGTGTGTGTTTGCCTCACACTCACGCGGTTTAAGGGTGTGGAATTATGTCTGTGTCCAGTTAAAAAATGTACCACACTGCAGCTGGGGCGATACATTTCATTCACAAACTCTTCCTTATGTCAGGGAGGAAGTCATGCAGTCTAAGTGTCTTATCAATTACATCCCACTCCCCTCCTTGTATCCAGACGCCAACTTTTCAAGGTGACGTGTCATTTGCATTGGTACATCAGTTATTGGGTGTATCTTATTTAGTCCCCCAATCTTTAAGCAGTACCTTGCAGCTCTGTATTTCATCGTGATATCTGTGGTCATATGCCGAACACCACACTCAGTGGATCCACTGAGGTGGTGCAGGAGGCTCGAAATATCCTAAGCAGGGCACTGCTCTGCCCTCATCTGACTGATGCTTCGATGGTGACCAGGTTCAGTCTGGGTGCCCACGTGCTAGCTCAGAAAACTGAGTACGGATTCAAAGAGTGCACGTTGATATATCCTTATGACTGGTAGAGGTAGTCTGTATTGTTTTGAGTTTAGTTTCATCAGTTTATGTAGTACTTTTCCTGCTTTGCCTGTTTTTAGCCTTACGTGTTCGTGGAAATTCAGTTTCTCATCGATGTGTACCCCAAGATAGAGTGCAACACGTGGCCATTTGATGTTTGTGTTCCCTATTTTAACTGAAGGATAACGGAATGTAGTAAGAAACGGATGAGTATTTCTGGTCGGCCGTCTCGTAACGAGCGAGGAGCTCAGGGGGAGGGTGAGCCGGACCGCGCCGCGCCGCGCCAAGTCTGCAACAAATCCCGGCGCGCGCGGTGCGTGGCGTGGCCGGCGCCTTGGTCCGGCTCGGCCACCTTATCATCCGCCGGCGGTCATAATTTATTGGCCCATAAATCCGCAGCCCGGCCCGTCCCAGGCGAGCAGGGACGGGCCGCCAGCCACACCCCGCCAGCCCGCGACGATTACGCGCCGGAAATCCGCCGGCTACCGGCCACCGCCGCCCCGTAATTCGGACGGGGAGTCCCCCAGCCACGGACCACAGACACCCACAGTCGCAGCTGACGCTCCCCTCCCGCTGCGGAGGCGCGTTCCTTCAGGACGTACGTGCTCAGCTGTAATCATTCCATTTCTTAAACATCTTCGTAGGGAAGAAGGGGTTAATTATTCATGAAGCGCCACCCCACACACTTTATTATTACTTTTATGCTGTGATAGTACCCCTCAGGTCTATTAACTCAAAGAAACGTATAATTGAAATGTTCTTCTTATATGCCGTTTTACTACTTGCAAATGTAATTCCACGGTTTGCATGCGGTCGAGCTAGGAACTAAATTAGCTGCTTACTTCGGCCTGTGAAAAGCTGTATTTTTTCCTTTTATTCCGCACTGTAGCCTAGCAGCCTCTGCTGTTTCGGCAGAGGGATGCAAGATTTTGACTTTCGCCACGGCATAGATGCGTAGTTTTAACTGGTGGTCAGAGCAGTAACAGTCCCCACTTTCGCTGTGTCCCCACGCTGCTGGCCATGCTAACACAACAGAAGGCTCCGAGCACTATGGAAGTTCTGAGGTCATCAGTCCCCTAGAACTTAGAACTACAAAAGAAGGTAACGAGCCTGATGGCTTGATAGTGCCCGTGCAAAGGCGCGATACCTACGTAAAGGAATGCCTTCTTTACTTGAAGAAAGTGGTGGTTGGAAGTTTTCCGTGGGAACCGCACGAAACAGCTACTCGGGTGCTCTGTAGCGTGGCTAGAAACACAGTTAGCCTCTGACCACGCCGCTATCCACAAGATAAACAAGAAGTCTCAGTCGTGCTAGCGCTCTGTGAAATCCTGAAATTTCATTAGGGCAGTGGTCATAATCTCAGCAAAATTTGCCTAGAGATTGGATGGCACTCGGCATCGTTACCATTATTCGTGGAAGACTTGGAGCTTTTACAGAACTTGAGAAAGAAGTTAGAATTTCTAGAATGAAATTTTCACTCCACAGCGGAGTGTGCGCTGATATGAAACTTCCTTGCAGATTAAAACTGTGTGGCGGGCGAGACTCGAACTCGGGACCTTTGCCTTTCGCGGGCAAGTGCTCTACCAACTGAGTTACCCAAGCTGCCCTGGAGGTCCTGAGTTCGAGTCTCGCTTCGGCACACAGTTTTAATCTGCCAGGAAGTTTCAAGTTAGAATTTCTCTTTCTCTCTCCACGAACGACGATCTTGCTGACAGCCTCACAGGCCGCAGACCCAAAGATGGGCCTTGTCCACTATCAACTGCCACACATACAGCTGAAACTAGAAGCCGTGTACTGGAAGTTCCCTTGGTGTGATTTGGCACCAAATGATTTTCCACAGAACAGCTGAGGGGTGTTATATTTATTAACTTTGTGGAGTCATTCGTTTTCGTTACTGATGACCGCACTTTTAAAATGGAGCCAAAGAAACTTTTATACCTGCCTGATATCGTGTAGGTTCTCCACAAGCATGCACAAGTGCCGCAACACGCAGTGGCATGGACTCGACTAACGTCTGAAGTAGTGCTGGGGGGGGGGGGGAATAACACCATGAATCCTGCAGGGCTGTCCATAAATCCGTAAGAGTACGAGGGGTGGAGGACTCCAGCACGTAGCAAGGCATCCCAGATATGCCAGCGGCAGTGACCAGCGGAAGTGTTTAAACTCAGAAGAGTGTTCCTGGAACTACTCTGCAGAAATTATGGACGCGTGGGGTGCCGCATTGTCCAGCAGAAAGTACCCATGTCCGTCGGAATTCCAGAGGACACGAATGGATGTAGGCGATCAGACAGGATGCTTACGTACGTGTCACCTGTCAGAGCCTTATCTAGACGTAGCAGGGGTCCTTTATCCCTCTAACTGCACATGCCCCACACAATTACAGAGGCTCCACCAACTTGAACAATCCCCTGCTGACATGCAGGGTCCATGGATTCATGAGGATGTCTCCATATCTGTACACTTCCATCCACTCGATACAATTTGAAACGAGACTCGTCCGACCAGACAACAAGTTTCCAGTCATCAACAATCCAATGTCGGTTCGATGGACCCAGGTGAAGCGTAAAGCTCTCCCTTGCTGTCATCAAGGGTACACAAGTGGACCTTCGGCTCCGAAAGCCCAAATCGATGATTTTTCGTTGAACGGTTCGCACGCTGACACTTGATAATGCCTCAGCATTGAAATCTGCAGCAATTTTGGGAAGAGTTGCACTTCTGTCATGTTGAACGATTCTCTTCAATCGTCGTTAGTCCCGTTCTTGCAGGATATTTTTCCGGCCGCTGCGATGTCGGAGTTTTGAAGTTTTACCGGAGTCCTGATATTTACGGTACACTCGTGAAACGGTCGTACAGGAAAATCCCCACTTCATTGCTACCTCGGAGATAGTGTGTCCCATTGCTCGTACGCTAACTATAAAACCACATTCAAACTCACTTCAATCTTGATAACCTGCCATTGTAGCAGCAATGACACTTATTGTCTTACATAGGCGTTGCCGACCGCACTGCCGTATTCTGCCTGTTTACATATCTCTGCATTTGAATACGCATACCTATACCAGTTTCTTTGGCGCCTCAGTGTGTCTTTGGTTTGGAACAGTCCCTCTGCATTTTTGAACGGTGTTCCGAGTTCACTCGTCATTTTCAGTTTCCGGTATGCTTTTCGCTTGACCATTGGCAATTCATTACATGATCCTTACATTAGTACCAAAATTGGAATCAAACTATTCTCTATCTCTGCATTCATTCCTGTCTAGTTGAAGATATTATCACCGGAATGCTTGTTAAGGAAAATAAATAGCTTCTTTTTTTAAGCGTGTATTTTCATTTAATCGTCTAATGCGTCCATTAACTAAAATGCGCTGTCGTGTGGTAGTTGACTTGTGTATTTCATGTATGACTATTAACTTTTGAAGTTGGACCTACCCCTGATAAATTCACACTTAGTAAGACGCCATCCACTGTCCGACTTGTTTCATTACCTTTCAAAAGTAAATTTGCCTGATTGCATAGGGAGATTCACCCCATTTTCCGATCACTGGGACGTTAATTTTGCTTCTCAAGGGTATCCACACTATAACCACAACCGCCAAACCTCACAGAAGCCAACATCGCTGTTAATATCTTGCTGAACCAGAGGTAGTCGTTGTGAATCCGGACGGTAAATCAGTTAGTGTCGCCACAATTTGCCTGCCAACTATAGGAGAGGTATAGGAGTACTGTTCAAGGTTACATGGTTGCTTGAATCAAATTCGAATGTTTCCACAGTCTGTCATGAAGCATGAACACGTGACGTTTTTGACGGATGTTTCCTCTTCAGCTCGGACTGTGCATTGGTGCTCTTCAAGAGGAGTGGGATATGTACCAACACCACAAACACGGCATCCTCACGCATTCGTTACAGTCACTCATACTCAAGAGACGGTTCTAGCCTCTCGTCGGGGTGCGTTCACTACGTAGATATCTCATTTTCTGGTCAGGCTAGGGTGAGAGACACATGCACTATTTTCTCTCACAACGGGACCATAGGACAATCGGATTTTTGAATATTTTTTTTTAGATTAATGGCACGTGAAGTTCACAATATAAATATCAGTTCGCCGAACCAGTTAAAAGAAGCATTAAAGTGAGGTCGACTTTTCAGGACAGGCAGTGTAGCTCTTTGGTAGAATCCTCGCCTTGCTGACGCAAATTTTTAAACAGTGGTATATCTTCCGCTATCTGAAGCGTAAAATAAATAAAGATGAAAAAGCCAGTGGCGTTCGAGACTCATAACGGCTTGTACGAGTCACGTTTTCGCCATTATTTTTTTCGTTCTTATCACTCACTTCGAATAATACATCATTGAAATATCAAATCCATGAAAAATATGCTAACTAACAGGTATCTAATCGTCATTTTTATGTACGTCGTCTTATTTCTAGTTACATATCGTGCACAAAAATTAAGTTTTCATTTCAAATATGTATTCTTAATTACAGATCTTTTATAAAAGCTTGTTTAAATTTCAGAAAAACATTCTATATTAATTATTTTTCATCCTTACGAATATTACGCTTTACAGACAGTATTATGATAAGGATAGATTACTACTCACCATACAGTTGGGCGCTTATGACCGTAGATGTTTTGCGCCCTAAAACCCCACAAAAAAAGAAACATACAGCAGAGATGCCGAGTCGTAGAAAGGCACAGGCGGCCGCTGTGGCCGAGCGCTTCTAGGCGCTTCAGTTCGAAACCGCGCTGCTGATCACAGGTTCGATTCCTGCCTCGGGCATGGATGTGTGTGATGTCCTTAGGTTAGTAAGGTTAAAGTAGTTCTAAGTCTAGGGACTGATGACCTCCCATGTTAAGAAGTCCCATAGTGCTTAGAGCCATTTGAACCGTTTTTTAGATAGGCACAACAAAAAAATACTGTCAAACAAGTAAGGTTTCGGCCAAAATGGTCTTCATTAGAATCAGGTAACGTACACACACAATCAGGCAAACGCAGTTCACACACACATCACTACAGTCTCTGGCTTCTGCTCGCAGCCTGATCTGAGCAGCCAGACACTGTGGCCATGTGTGTGTGAACTGAGTTTGCGTGATTGTGTGTGTACGTTATCTGGTTCCGATTAAGGCCTTTTTGGTGGAATGCTTACTTTTTTGACAGTATTTTTTGTTGTACCTGTCTACGATTCAGCATCTCTGCTATTTGATTAGTAGTAATCTATTCTTTTCACAATATTGTCTTCTTATCTCTAGTAACACAGCAGGCTGGAATCCTAAGCGCGAGATACCGCTATGGGCTTTGAAATCAGGGTAGCAGAGACAGATTTTAATATTCAATTTTTCTTCTCGTGTTCTCGTTCTGAAGTCGCTCAGATACCCTCAAAACCTCTCACGCGTTACAGGCCAGCCGATGAGCGACCCTCGCCATTTCACCACGCGGTGTAATTACGTTACCGTCAGAGAAAGACAATCTCCTAGACTAGTAAAATTGTCTGAACAAAGTTTAGATTACCTGCCTCACTCTGACCCATGACATAAGGTTAAACAGCTACTACTGATACGAGCCCTGTAGCAATATGATTGTGCCCAGAGAAAATATAACATCTGAGCACTAGATGGGAATATACACTGCGAAGAGCTTCATAATACTGCTGGTTTCTCTCAATGTTCTTACAATACAAGGGAATAATCTCTAAATAAATACATAAATACCAGAGGCAAAAGGTCATGTAAATGGAAGACTTATCTCTCTACGGGACACAATACACGTAATATCCACTATGAAAGGCTCCGCCCGTCCACTTCTCTTTCTCTTTATTGCACTGGTAAACAGAGGGGGCTGACACCGAAAACTGACACCTGTCTATGATATAGCTGGACAGTCTGAAACGTCCCCTTTGGAAAATTAATGAATTACTGTGCTGATAAACCTCTACGTTATTTGAATTTCAAACAGCTGAGCAAAACTGAACGTATTCAGACATTTCTCTCTTTACTTATTCTGATCAACACTAAAATGACACACAATATTTTTAGCGCAACGCAATCTGACTTTCAAAAATCCCTACAATAGAATGGCCCTGACTAACAACAACCTATACCTTTAATCAATCACTTACCTCACAAAAATCTTCATTACTCGAACTACTGGAATACAGCGAGCGCCAATACTGCCAGCTAAAAAAAAGATTCTAACTACTGAAGTCACTAACTACTGATAGGCATAGTTAGCAAATGAAAGATTTTGATAGAGAACAAACTTGTATTTACCTTAATATATATATATATATATATATATATATATATATATATATATATATATATATGTATATATAATGATATCCAGTATTACAAATTTAGTCTTTCTGGCAGACACGTCCAGATCGTTCGCTCTTAAAATTCTGCCATCTCTCTCCCCACATCCACCACTGTTGGCGGCTCACCTCCAACTGCGCAACGCTATGCGCCGTTCACATCCAACTGCCCAACACTAGAATAGCGAAAATTTCAACAATGCCAACCAGCCACAGACTGCACACAGCACAGTCAGTGATTTTCATACAGAGCGCTGCGTGGCGTTATTTCAACATAAAAACCTAAAAAGCCTACTTACAAGTCTCCTTCGAAAATCGCCAGTATCACAAATGGTGTAACTACACAAGGCAGGCGTCACGCATACTCACATTGAAAACACTGTCACTTTACTTCAGCGATGCGTTCCGCAGTATATGCTTACGAAAGAACTGTAAATGCAGTAACACGCTAGCGTTCCGCATTCAAAACGTAACCCTGCCTTCACGTTTGGTAAATGTGGGAAACAAGCAAAAATGATCTCCTCCGCTCTTCATCTCGATCAGGCCTCGCCTCTCCACCCATCACAGAGCTCCATGGTTGGATTTCGAATCTCTCGAGCCCATAATAACTTTCGAAGATGATTAACACCTGTGCTTTCAGTTAATCGTTGCAGTGGTTACATATTAAACGACTTTTGTGTAAGTGGCGCAATTATCCGTTAACATTGCGCTCTCTTTCGCCAGTTACACGCCTATGCATTGTGGCGCCTCCTGGCAGGAGTCTCAAATACTATTATTTCCACAAATCTCATGGGAAACACAGTGATATTTAGGCCAGTCCACGAAAGTCTCATAAATGCCACATAGGCACCCATTCTCATTAGGGAAGAGTCTATCCCAAAAGCTAACGGCTGCTTGAAAAGAATAAGTCCCCATCAACGCTCTGATGGTTTCATCTCGTGAGAAAATCAGCTAAACGCCTATTACTAGTCCCAATGACAAGAAAATCCCGTCCTTGGCGAAGTGATCTCTTGTGGCTCAGTGGTCGTAAAACCACTCTCTAAATACACTGTCCAATGTAACCGACTGTCAAAAGCCTGAATAGCGACCTTTTGCACCGCGGGCCGCTGAAGAGAGGTGCAGAAAGAGAGGTAGTGAGTTCCTGGAGGGTGCCGAGGGGGATCACGAACCATTCCGATTCTAGTGCCGTGGCCAGCTGCGCTATGTTTTTGGACTGAGGATCCGTGGAGCAGTCATCCCGATCGAGGAGCCCCACAGATTTCTGATTGGGTTTAAAAACGGGAAGCCGGCCGGGGTGGCCGAGCGGTTCTACGCGCCACAGTCTGGAACCGCGAGACCGCTACGGTCGCAGGTTCGAATCCTGCCTCGGGCATGGATGTGTCTGATGTCCTTAGGGTTAGTTAGGTTTAAGTAGTTCTAAGTTCTAGGGGACTGATGACCTCAGAAGTTAAGTCCCACAGTGCTCAGAGCCATTTGAACCAATACGGCAAACGCGTCCTGGTGCCCTTTGGATCATGCATGTACACTGCCAGCTGTGTGACACACTACATTGTCCTGCCACTGTGCCGAGGAAAAGCAGATTGCGTGTATGAGTGGTCATGGATCCCAAGGACAGAACATACTTATGTTGACCCACTGTACCCTCCATCCTCTGTCCTGGATGCTTCCGACCGAGCGAGGTGGCGCAATGGTTAGCAAAAATGGCTCTAAGCACTATGGGACTTAACATATGACGTCATCAGCCCCCAGACTTAGAACTACTTAAACCTAACTAACCTAAGTACATCACACACATCCCGAGGCAGGATTCGAACCTGCGACAGTAGCAGCAGCGCGGTTCCGGACTGCAGGGCCTAGAACCGCTCGGTCACAGCGGCCAGCAGTGGTTAGCACACTGACCTCGCATTCGGGAGGACGACGGTTGAACCCCACTTCTGGCCATCAGGTTTAAGTTTTCCGTTATTTTCCTAAATCGTTCCAGGAAAATGCCAGGATCGTTCATTTGAAAGGGCACTGCCAATTTCCTTCTCCACCCTTGACACAATCCGAGCTTGTGCTCCGTTTTTAATGAGCTCGATGTTGACGGGACGTCAAAACCAGTCTTCCTTCCTGCTTTTTTCTGAACCCTTCCGACGGCTGCTATAATGTCTTCGCTCTCAGACGTTTCACACCGTACACGCCACCGGCCATCCTTCCGATGAAGCATCAAATGTGATTCATCTGTCGCCGCTCAGTGAACGTCCAGTTGCGATAATGACGTGCAAATTCCACTCTTCATCGCCAATGAACAGCAGTCAGCCATTGGTGCTCGAACCAGCCGGCTTCTGCGCAGGCTGGTACGCACCGAAGTTCGCTGAACGGTTGTTGAAGAGACTTTGGTTTATCTGGGCGGTTAGTTACTCAACAGTTGCATGTCTGATCACCGACACACATCTCCGCAACTGTCGCTCACCCCTGTCATCCCTGGCCTGTGGTACACCACAGTTCCATTGGCACCCGTTTTGGATAGCACCATTTCAACATGCACGGTATACTTTAACCAGTGCCGCAGGCGAACATTTTACAAACCTAGCCGTTTCGGAAATGCTTCCACCCTTGGTCCAAAAGCCAATGATCACGCCCTTTTGCACGTCGGATAAATCGCTCCATTCCCGCACTTCGGCAACGATTGCATTGTTTTGCGGGTCCCCAGAAAATGCTTAACACACTCTCCACATCTAGCGCTGTCGCCTGCTGTCTGTGAGTGGTTGTTGCACGCTGACGTCGAAATAGACGGTGATCACATTAATTTGACTGGACCGTGTAATATATGGGGCGGTTAGTTCGCTGCCATGAAGGCTCATTCCGTGCAGATTCGAAGCGACATGTGTAAAAAATTGTTCAAATGGCTCTGAGCACTATGCGACTTAACATCTGAGGTCATCAGTCCCCTAGAACTTAGAACTACTTAAACCTAACTAAACTAAGGACATTACACACATCCATGCCCGACGCAGGATTCGAACCTGCGACCGTAGCAGTCGCGCGGTTCCGGACTGAAGCGCCTAGAACCGCTCTGCCACCGCGGGCTGGCGACATGTGTTAAAGAAAGAACGTTAGTTAAACTAGGTCACTACAGGCGGGTCACAAGTTAATATAGGACAAGGATGAAAGTGGCAATGAGTAATAGCCGTGTTCAAATAACAATCCCAGACTGTTGTCTCAAGTGATTTAGGAACGCAACGAAAAACAAGAAAGAAAAAAATGAGAGGTTGCTACACGTGAATCTAAATCAAGCTCGTTCGAAATACCAGTATCGTTTGAAGCTTCCTCCCCCAATTCCTTGCAGGAATTGACCTCTGAGAGGATGACATTGCCGCGAAGGGCAGAGAATGGCATAGCCATTGACTAAGGGTTATTTGTATAACAAGCCTGGAGAACATAGTACCTTATGAAGTAGACAGCCAGATTGAAGCGCTGCGTTTCCTGAACAGAGTAATACATAGAGCCTTATTCGCACTAGACAAGGGTCCAGTTTCCCGTTTTCGTCCTGATCCAGCTTACTGTTTAACAAGTCACGGTGCAAATGTGTCCTGGAAAACGATTCTTCCTTGAGAAAACAATTTTCTTGTTTCTTTTTTTTCATTTTCCTTTTTTTTTTCTTTTTTCACCCATTCATGTACCGGTGATGTTTCGCCATCGTGTGTACATTCCTTTTATTTTCTGTCGAATAAGGGGTAGAAAGCTGCATTATAACTCTTATAATTTTGGGATTGTGGTCACTATATTCGTAATATTTCAGCAAAATATGTTTGTTGGACATAATGTTGTCCATATAACTGTTTCATGTCTGGAGTTCAGCTGATAATTTGGTAAAATTTATCCTCTGCATCTAATAAAGACTTCTCTATAGTTCGTGGCTTATATTGAGCTAAAAGTTAGATCTACAGTGAAACTACAGGTGTTTGGGTTCCTTTACGCTTTGTTAATGATATTATCTCACTGCTGCTATCTATGTTTAATTTTCTACTGTCAATGACGCTATATAAACGAAATATGTACATCTGTTTGCTACCAGTGTTGACAGCAGGAAGTAACATACAATTAATAAAATAATAGCATTAACAAAGCATAAAATGACCCACTCTAAGACAAGAAAAAATACCCGACAAAGTCAGCAGCGCATTGGTCCACCTCTGGCCCTTATACAAGCAGTTATTCGGCCCGGCACAGATTGACAGGGTTGTAAGATGTTCTTTGAGGGATACCGTGCCAAATTCTGTCCCATTGGTGAGTTAGATCGAAAAAATCGCGAGTTGGTTCGAGGGCCCTGCCCATAATGCTCCAAACTTCTCAGTTGCTGAGAGATCTGGCGACTTTGCTGGGTGAGGTAGAGTCTGGCAAGCATGAAGACAAGCAACAGGGCATTATCTTGCTGAAATGTAAACCCAGGATGACTTGCCTTGAAGGACAACAAAACTGGGCTAGAATAACGTCGACGTGCCGCTGTGCTGGAAGGAGGCCGCGGATGATAGCAAAGGGGTCCTGCTATGAAAAGAAACGGCACCACAGACCATCATTCCTGGTTGTCAGGCCTTTTGCGGGTGACAGTCAGATTGGTATCCCACCGCTGTCCGGAGAGTCTCCAGACACATCCTCACTGATCATCGGAGCCCATTTAGAAACGTAACTCATCTCTGAAGACAATTCCACTCCAGCCAGTGGGATTCCAGGCCGAATACGTGTCTGAGACACCCCGGACAGTAGTGGGATACCAACCTGCCATGCTGCCCGAGAACCAGGTGACGGTCTGGGGTGCCATTTATTTTCCGTTGGTTATCGTCCGCGATATTATTACAGTCCGTTTTGTTGTCATTGCAAGCCGTACTAGGCTTGTATTTCAGCAAGATAATGGCAGTTTCTTCTGCTTTTCTTCGTGCTTGTCAAACCCTACGTTGGGCAGTAAGGTCGCCGGATACCTCCCCATTCGAGAACATTCAGAACGTTATTGGCAAGGTCCTCCAACCATCTCTGGCTTTTGACGATCTAACTCGCCAAGTGGACAGAATTTGCACGATTTCCCTCAGGAGGACCTCCAACAATTCTATGAGTGAATACCAAGCCGAATATCTTCTTGCATAAGGGTCATAGGTAGACCAACGCGTTATTGACTCGCTCAATTTGTGAAGCTCTTTCTTTCTCTTGAATAATGGATCTAGTTTTTCTTACATTGTAATCATTTATTTGTCTTAAATGTTAATACATCTTCCAATTCTCGTCCTATTCGGTTAATTCCTTCGTGGTGCGTCTATTTTTTATTGGTGTGCAGTTATATCTTCATTTTAGGCATATTTTTTTCATTCAGTATAAGGAATGTACTATTGATAAGTCCTCATTAATTGCAGATAATAAACAATACCAAAATACAAGTGTTAGCTGTACTGAAGACGGTAGACATTAATATTTACAAAAATACATACTTCTAAGCTATGTATGTTGTTAAAGTGTTACGAATATAATGACCACAGCCCCAACACTATATTGGTATGCAACGTTTCACCGATGAAACTTCACTGAGACATGGACGGGTGGAAAAAGAAGAAAACTGTGTTTGCTCAAGACAGAAATTCCTATCCAAAACCCATTTATTTGAAAGAAAACACGGACACAATAAGTAAACTTTAACCTCAAGATAAATTTCTGCCATTGAGACTCGAACGTGAAATAATCAACTAGGTTAGAACCTGGGACCTGCACTTCAAATGGTTCAAATGGCTCTGAGCACTATGGGACTTAACATCTATGGTCATCAGTCTCCTAGAACTTAGAACTACTTAAACCTAACTAACCTAAAGACAGCACACAACACCCAGCCATCACGAGGCAGAGAAAATCCCAACCCCGCCGGGAATCGAACCCGGGAACCCGGGCGTGGGAAGTGAGAACGCTACCGCACGACCACGAGATGCGGGCTACCTGCACTTCGGGAACCAGTGAAGATAATGGCTACATGACACAAGGAGTTCTACAGATATTACAGCAAAACGAATCTGCGTGCAATTTTCTTAAGAAAACCATCGTTGAAAAATTACAACTTGTTTTTAAACAGTAGCGTCAGTATCTCAGTAAGTGATTGCGGGGTATCTACGTCCTTGTAAGAGTAGCGATTTCACTCGTGTTCCCCGAGGCTTCTGAGATAAATAACGTTCGCGTAGGACGATGAGTATAAATCACAAGCGGGGCAGAGAGTGCACCCGGATCGAAGCACCAGACGATATACAGCTCGGTCGTATCACTCCGGAAACTCCAGCGGCCGCCGGCGAAAAACTTTGCTAGACTTGCGGCGAGGGCGGGGGGAAGGGGAAGGAAAGAAAACAGAAGAAGGGCAGGGAACAGATCCGGAGGCAGAATTTTAATACACAGCGATAAACTGGCGGCGGGGGTGGGGGGCGGGGGGGGGCGGGCGAACTGCGCCGCTGCCGGCCTCCGTGCGCGTGTGAATAAATCAAAGGCAGGCAGTTAAGCCAGCTGATCGGACCTGTTGATCCCAGCAACAACTCGGGATTCGATAAGGGATTTGTGTGCGCGCCGCGGCGGCGGTCTGAGTCGCCGTGTGTGTGTGAGTGTGTGTGTGTGTGTGTGTGTGTGTGTGTGTGTGTGCGCCTGGCTGTTTGCTATTCCGGCGGGAGGGCGGCAGACAGCAGCCAGACGGCGTGTCGTGTCCCCAGCTGTGACGTGGCGTGGGCGACACGCTCCGCCTCGCCTCGCCTCACCGACCCTAACTTAACCTGCTCCGCCAGAGGCGCCACCGCCGCACCCCGATAAGCCGACGGAACTCCGCCGCGGCGCCGTGTCGCGGTTCTGCGCAAGTCAACAACCTCTGCGCTATCACAACAGGGTCTCTTGCTTAGTAAAAGACGGAACATACAACGGGCACCTCTCGAACGCCGAATTCAGTGCATCCAACCATGTCCCTGCATGTAAGGCACTAATCTAGGGGTACCGATAATGTCGCGCTCTCATTTAAAAAAGTCATATCTTGGAGATTAATAGAGATAGAGCATCGTAGTTTGTTGTAAAATGTTTAATAATTCCAAAAGCTTCTTTGTTTACGCCAGAATTTCAGTGAGTGCACCAGTCCAGTAGAACATCAAGGCGGTATTCTTCTCATATGCGAGGTCGCACTGCAGTATCAACAGTTCTGATTGCTTCAATGATCCATGGACGAGGAGTAGCAATGCTACTGAAAAAAATGTTCAAATGTGTGTGAACTCCTAAGGGACCAAACTGCTGAGGTCATTGGTCCAAGACTTACACACAAACTAACTTACGCTAAGAACGACACACACTCTCACACACACACACACACATGCCCGATGGAGGACTCGAACCTCCGGCGGGAGGGGCCGCGCAATCCGTGACATGGCGCCTCAAACCGCACGGCCGCTCCGCGCGGCAATATTACTGTCTGATGTTGGTGTACACACTACTCTAGACGTATTACGAAATAAGAAGTCTAAAGGTGTGACTTTGGGAGAGTGCAGAGGCCATGTGATCGACCATCAGGGCCCATTCACCTTTGACATATTCCATCCTGCATGTTCTAACTACTGTGTGAGGGGTGTTCCATGCTGTAAGATGATAGGTAGCTGTAGCTCTTCGAACTGCATTAGCACGAACCTTTCAAGCATGTCCACGCAAACATTTCCCGTCATGGTTTTCTCTACGAAAAAAATGGCCCTATCATCCTACTGTGCATTAGGACACACAAAATATTAGGTTTTGGGGTATCACATACCTGTTCACTAGTGTTGTGTAGATTTTCGCAGCCCCAAATCCTAGTTTTGTGGCGATTCACTTTGAGGCGTGGCGCCTTATATCGCTCCAGTCTACAGCCTGTGTATCGGGAGAATGACTCATGCGCGCACTATGACAGTTGGTCTGAAGCGGGTTCAGTCGAGTACATAGTTCTAATTTTCATCTGCTAGAGGAAAGTAGTGCACAGAGACATTCAATAAACAGGTTAAGAGAATGTATTTTTGAATTGTTCTGTTTATTTCAAATGGCTCTGAGCACTATGGGACTTAACATCTATGGTCATCAGTCCCCTAGAACTTAGAACTACTTAAACCTAACTAACTTAAGGACAGCACACAACACCCAGCCATCACGAGGCAGAGAAAATCCCTGACCCCGCCGGGAATCGAACCCGGGAACCCGGGCGTGGGAAGCGAGAACGCTACCGCACGACCACGAGATGCGGGCTGTTTATTTCTTGAAGGCTTTTTTTTTAAATTTATGTTTGTACAGTTTTGTATATGGTTTTAATAGTGTGAACGATGCGTGAATGTGGTCTAAAGTAAATATGTACATCATTGTTCTACTGATAAACGCTCTACGAACTAGAGTGAGAAATTTTAAGACAGTATGGATGCAGACGACGGGGAATTTTGTATTATAATAAGTTAAGTAAGTTTGTGGTAAAAGGAAAGCTAATTCGAGTGCAGTTGAAAATATTTAATAACGTAAAGTATAAACGAAATATCAGAATGTTAAATATTTATTTCGGGAAAAAGTACAGTTCTAAAGTGTGTAATTTGTTGATTGGTTAGTCATGAAAAGGGCAGACTAACTCGGGAGAATAATGTTTTTGTATTGACCTTAAAAGAAACTGACCAATCAGAACGGACATGCTAACGTGAATGAAAGGGTTTGTGCATGTGTGCATGACTATGTTAGGATTAGCATGAGCTTGGCAGTGAACGTGTAATTCTTGACTTCAGAATATGTCGAAGTTTTGCCAGTATGTTCACCTTTCATTCAAAACTAAGACCTTTCCCCGATTCTTAGAATAGTTACGTTGTATGTAGCCTGGTGCGAGTTGCAGTACGGTAGGTTTCTGCTCGGCTTTCCTACCGGCGATCTGATGCAACTAGTCCACAGGTAGATGCTGGTATAAAGGACGAAAGGAACCGCGCCCCCGCAACTTGTCCGTAGATTAGAACTGTGGGAAATACTGCAACCAGCCAAAAGTTTTCCTGAAATGACTTTTTTACACCATTACTAGTTTCGGGCCTGAGCCCATAGTCAGGTGGTAACGTTGACTTCTCACAAGCCTTACATTTGTGTCCTAAAATATAACAAAATTTTTGTGATGCACAGTTTACAAAAGCTTTTACCCTTGCGTCCTAAAACTTTATCAAATTTTTTGTGATTGCATAGTTTTAAACTTACATATACTCTGTAGATTGTACTTACTTCCTGAAAAAGATCTCCTTTGAATGTTATAGGAAGCAGGTTTGAAGTAAGTGTATCTTAGGACACAAATGTAAAATTTGCAAAAAGTCAAAGCTACCACCTGACGATGGGCTCAGCCCGAAACTAGCGATGGTATAATATAATCATTTCAAGAAAAACTTGTGGTCGGTTGCAGTATTTTCTACAGTGTAATTTACGAAAACCAACCAAAATGGCTGAAATGAAATCCAGGGTTTGTTTCATCTGAAAACGGTCAATTTTTCAGGTAGACATTGTCAGCATCTACGGACGCCAGCACGGAACATGCGAATGCACACCGCAGAGGCCGATCGTTTGATTGCAGTGCTTGGACAATTTGCACTTTGTACCCAAAAAACCGTAACACCTTATGGACGGTTGATCTTCCTTCCTACAATTCACGTGATGCACGACGAGGTGACTTCTAGATGTTGAAATGCAGCTTGCAGTCTGTCAGCAACTACTTGGAGGAACGTGTTTGACACTGCCTTTCTTTTTATAGTTTTTGAACTCCTCATTAGGCTTGTTTTTGTCAGTGGTGTCCTACCATACTGGTAACGATTACTCTGCAGTACTGTCGCCGCAGATTTGGATTCTGCATACCATATGACCAGTGCGCCCTCTTCTAGTCTGTCGCCATTTAGATGCACTCAAAGCTTTGAGAACTGCTGAACGTTTACAATAAACCACGATTCTCTATCTCTGATAGTTTTAAAGTTATGATTTTTCAAGTGACATTGTAATTTTATGGACACACTGCATATCCTCGCTCTAAGTTCAGGGGCTGGTCGGACGAATTGAAGTGGGGGTTGAAGAACTACCCGTTGTGCATTGGAGTGGCCAGTATCCCTACATTTCGGAGTCATAAATTTACAGAACTGACTAGAAGAGTGTCACATTGTTCACGGATTAACGGTTAACATTAAGTAAATCTTTTCGTTAATAAATGAAGAACCATTTCATGGTAACTATAGTCACTGTTCTGGGTAAACCGAGACACTGAAATAAATGGAAACCTTAGTAATAAAATATCGGAGTACTCTTCATAGCATTTTTACTATGCCAGTGTACATTTCGAAGTCATAACTTCATCATCAGAAGTTTTATTGTTGTGTAAAGACATTAGTTGCAATGTCAACGCGACAGAACCGCATGTCTATAGATGAATATGTGAGAGTTCCTTAATTGTGATGTCATATACGAAACAAATCAACGAAATTTACATACATGCGTTTCTGGCGTGTTGACACCTCAATGAAGGTTCTTTCATAAAGACCTAAGGCATGGTGACGAAGCTCTGGCTTCGAAATGCACACTGGCATAGCAAAATGCTGAAAATACCGCTGATAAATTCGTTTATTACTTTTCCAACGAAACATTTAGTTTTTATTTTAAAACTTATATCACTGATCAATATTTCATAACACAACACGAACTATGTTACTTGTGCGAGATGCGTTTCCGAGTGTTCAATTTTGAAGTGAGCTGTTTCTGTTTGGATAAATTGTGAGCGCAGCTGGCACAAGTTCATTCAAATGCTTATCAGTCAGTTGAGACAGATATTTAGATTTAATCAACTTGAGTGTTAGGTACAATGATTCATCCACCAGTCGTCGCAAAAACTGAGCTCTAGGCACAATATTTCGTTAGGATTTTTCGTCCCGACTCTGCTTTCAGAAATCAGTAGTTGAACAGCGATTTCTTTTCAGATATGAAATGCATCAGCCGTCCACCACATCATCCACAGCAAGCGGGTTATTCCGGGAATGAAAATAAAGGTTTAAATGTCTTTAAACCACTGCATTCGTGAAGGAAATAAAGAGCAGCAGACATTTCATATGAATAATCTGACATTTTCAGCTGAACTCTAGAAAGAGTTTCAATGATTTTCTTTAGGCATTTGAAATGAGCTAATGTTTTGGAGTCAAGGTCTTTTTGAAACAGTCTTGAATCTTTATGAAAGCTAAATACGAGCTCTAATACAGTCTGCACTAAATCGGAAGTAAGTTTCCCACTCTCTTGCAGCCACGTATAAGTACCGAAGGGCATCTGTAATGAAAGCCACATCTATAATGTCAAGTAACATTAATGTGACAACCTGTCAAAAACATGAATAGCCACCTTCTGCTGCGCGGACCTCTACGAGGCGCGCAGGAAGAGAGTCAATGAAGTTCTGGAAGGTACCAACAGGGATACGGAGCCGTCTCGACCACTGTGCCGTGGCCACCTGTGCTAGGTTCCTCGATTGAGGTTCCGTGGGACGAACAGCCCAATCGCGATGTATCCACAGATTCTCGATTCCGTTTAAATTCTGGTGGTTTGGTGCCCAGGGGAGTATGGTAAACTCATCCTGGCAGCCTTTGAATCATTCACGTAGAACGCGAACTGTTTACCAGATTGTATTGTTATGTTACTGCCAGCCGTGCGGTTCTAGGTGCTACAGTTTGGAACTGCGCGACCGCTACGGTCGCAGGTTCGAATCCTGCCTCGGGCATGGATGTGTGTGATGTCCTTAGGTTAGTTAGATTTAAGTAGTTCTAAGTTCTAGGGGACTGATGGCCTCAGAAGTTAAGTCCCATAGCGCTCAGAGTAATTTGAACCATCTTTTTTTGTTCTGTTAGTAGACGCCATACTGCTGAGAGAGAGAAAAAAACTGCGTGTTGGTTGGGACATGGTCCGCAAGGATATATGCATTTTTGTGTTGATCTATTGTGCCTTCCATAACGAAGAGATCAGAACGAGGAGACCACGCAGGGTCTGGACTTTCTAGCGGTTGTTGCTGTAGCGGCGCCACCGTTTAAAATGGGAAAAGGTTAGCTTCGGTGCAATATTTATGAGCGCACAAGTTACAGCCAGGCACAGGTCGGTTGACAGTAAGTTACAAAATTGGTTCAAATGGCTCTGAGCACTATGGGACTTAACATCTGAGGTCATCAGTGCCCTAGAACTTAGAACTACTTAAACCTAACTAACCTAAGGACATCACACACATTCATGCCCGAGGCAGGATTCGAACCTGCGACCGTAGCAGCAGCGCGGTTCCGGACAGAAGCGCCTAGAACTGCTCGGCCACCGCGGCTGGCAGTAAGTTACACTACCAGCGGTTGTGAAGTAGAATGGAGGCCACAGGACTGTAGTCCCGTTGAAAAAAGTAAACGCAGTTTGTATAACGCAAGTTACAGGCAGAAGGGGCCCACTGGCCCAACCCAGATGTTATGAGTACACGGCTCGCTACTGCGGGCAGTCTCGTTGGCTCCCAGCATCCCGAGGCGAGGGCTACAGATTCGGATGCCAGATCGCAGGCACTTGTAATCGCCGTGATCTTAGCCACGCCGGCGAGGAAGCACGCCACGGCCGCCTTGCAGTTCCCGCAAGTGGCGCTGAGCCAACAGGGATGGAGACCACTGTGGAGATCTTCTGCGTGTCCAAAAGGTGTTTATGTAAGTACCATACCAATACCAATACAACTAACATTCATTTCAATAATCGTGAAAATCATAAACAATTGTGACTCAATGCATCATGACAAGTTGCAAAGGTTTATTTATCATATATTAAATTTCCTTTCATTTTCTCTCTCTCTCTCTCTCTCTCTCTCTCTCTCTCTCTCTCTCTGTCTCTCTCTTTGTCCCACTCCCTCTCCTTGTCTCATCCATCTCTCTCTCTCTCTCTCTATCTCTCTCTCTCTCTATCTCCCTCTCCAAATACTATCAATAACTACCTCTCCCTAAAATCACTATCCATATATATGTATATACATTTGTTGTTGAGTATACCCATAGTGTCATAGTCACTTGGTTCAAACTAATTTAAAGGACGCCATCATTTGGCACCAATCAAAATTAATCTCACTAAAAGTCATCAGATTTTCTGTAAAAAGGGACAGCACTAAACAATTACATACAGAACTAGAACTAAAAACAAAAAGACCACAGCACCGAAATAATCAGGCTAGAAAACAAACAGATATAACCAAATACATAATTAGAGACAAAATTTCCTTATCAGAAAGAACAAAGCATAAAGAAAAAACAAGAAAGACTATAGAAAAAGATACGAATATTGTATGTGTGAAACAAAACGTACCTTTGATCAAGCAATGTATTTGTTAACTTGTAAATAAAAGTTTATTACGTCACAAAAAAAGTTGACTGCTGGTGCAGCCTGACGTCATCACAACTCCGCGGCTGTACAAGGCCAACACACAGCAGTGCACTGCACGAGTCGCTGAGGCAGCCATTCCACACCAAGCCGTTTAAAAGACAGCGAAGTGGTGTCCTCAGCATTGTGGGACCCGGTGATGCAGATCGAGAGGAACGGGGACACTGTAGCTGGAAATAATAAATCACTTGGGAAACTCGGACGAGTTTTAATACGGCGCATCCTGACAGTTTCGATCCTCATCCAAGATCCCCTCTACATTGCACTGTGTTTGCTTTCAGATATTTGATGCCATACACGCCAACGGCCATCTGTCCGATGCAGCATAAAACGTGGTTAATTTGAAAAGGCCACGTGTCGCCACTCATTGGACATCCAGTTATGGTACTGGTGTTCAAATTCCAGCCTTCATCTCCGATGAACAGCAGTCAGCATGGCTATAAGAACCAGGAGCCTGCTGCGGAGGCCCATACGTAGCAGCGTTCACTGAACGGTCGTTGAGGAGACACAGTCGGTAGCCTCTTGGCTCATCTGGATGGCCAGTTGCTCGATAGCTGCACGTCTATTCCCAAGGACACATCTCCGCAGCCGGCACTAACTCCTGTCATCTATGGCAGATTTCCTCAACGATATTTTTGGATAGCCCCATTTTGTCTTGTACGCTGTACTTTAACCACTGCGGCATGCGGACGGTTTACAAACTTAGCTGCTTCGGAGAAATGCTTCCACCCTTGACCCGCAAGCCAATGATCATGCCGTTTTGGACGTCGGATAAATCGATCCGTTTCCGCATTACAACAATGACTGCAGTGTCTCCCACATCCCCCCGACGCACTTGTACACCCTCCACCACTTGTGTTGCTGCCGGTGAGGTATTATTGCATGTTAACGTCGAACAAAGGCGGTGGTCACATCAATGTGGCTGGACTATGTAGTAACGAATGTGAGTCATTAAGATGAGAGAAATATTTACCCTTTTCTTACGGACATAGTTTGTATGGACGCAGTGATTGGGAAAATCTGACCAAGTGCCAAATTATAATAGGCATTTGACTATCGGTGTGTTTCGGCATTTTAGCGGCTGTAGCTGGCAATTTTTAGAACTACGTTCAAAAGCATATGGACACTTAAAATATCTGAGGACTACAGTGTATAAATTTGACAAGGAAATTGTTAGTGTACAGCACTGACGAGTCGGCATGAGCCGCACTACACAGAGGCAAAAACAGCGTTGCGGCCGCCCTTGCTGTATGGGTTGTCTAATTTATCCTGACAAACCCAAATAGTATTGTAACAAATAAGCCCTCGGTCACAAATATTAAGTCAGAAATTGACCTGGTTTCGACGCTACTATGAGCGTCGTCTTCAGAATTAGACTAACTGTACTAAAACATTAGGTATATAGTACATTAATAACATTAAAGTTGGTACTGACTCGAAAAGATGCAGTACTTACAAGTCACATATTAAAAAAGATCTCAGCCGGAAAGGCGACGTCATGAACACTTGTCAGATGGCGAGCCGCTAAGGGCTGCTCGTACTGTGGACAAGGGCTTATTTGTTACAATATAATTGTGACACGGTCACTGAACCTTAGCAGCTATGGTCAAACCCAAATAGCTTTTTGTCCAGAAGCGTAAAAAAGGAACAAAATGTTTCAAGAAATGTTGTGAGTTACCAGGGGGACATTAATCAGCATGTTTGTCTTTTTTGAAACTTTGTTCGTTCCGAAGATTTGAATAGCAGTACTTTTCTTTTTTATATAGCACCTCAGTCTTTATTTTATTTTTTGCTGCCCGCCTCCGTAGCTCAGCGGTCAGCTATCGTTGTTGCTATGCAGAGGAGCCGGGTTAGATTCGTGTTGCTTACAGGGATTTTTTATTGTTTTTTTATGGGAAGGGGACTGGAGTGGGGTACACTCAGTGTCGTGATTCCAAATGAGAAGCAGCTCCGTGGTCAAGAAAGTCTGTATCGTCCGGGTGAGCGGTGTGCTGAACCACACTCTTCCATACCGCATCCACCTTGCTACCAATATCCAAGTACTAGAAAAGAGAGCCACCTTCACGTTATCAAATGAACAGAGAGAATCATCTGCAGCGCACCAGTGACTCCAAGCCTTATGTCTAGTGAAGACGTAAAGTCTGTAAGTAAGCCAACGATCATGTTATAGCACTCTACTTGTAAAGGTCCGTCTTCATAACAAAAACTGTCATTTCGCAATTACCGGTTTCGGCCATTGCCATCTTCATATCGTGAAAATATTCTGATGTAGGTATTATCATGAAAATCTCTATATCTAGGTACATAATACGTGCTCTACGGTGCATCAAGAGAATGATACAGATTTCGATGTTGATACCTACATCTGAATGTAGCTATGATCTGAAGATGGCAATAGCCGAAACCAGTAACTGTGAAAAGTACAGTTTATTTAATCAAGATGGCCTTTTCAATTCCATGTTCTGTCATTTTTTTTAAATTTTTTTTTTCTAAGTATCGACGGTTCAAGAAATGCAAGCTCTCCACCTCTCCATTACAGAGGCGAACATCATCATGAAGGTGCCCAAAAAATTCCAGAAATGAGGAAGGAAATTGCACAATATTGTACATTTTGGCGTCAAGTTATTTCTGATGCTGTCTGTTTGTAGAAGAACGTTACACAAGGGAGGAGGGCAAAAGAATAACCCGAAAATGTTGCAAGAGATAGTCGAGTCCAACACCAACAACTGAGCGCCCTTTCTGCGGCCACGGAACTTAGGCTGTACTCTTCCTGCAGAGTTTTACACGGCGTGCATTGGTCCCCATATCACCGTGACCCTATAAAGACATCGGATATGCACTTAAGTGGAGAGGGAAATCAGGAAATCAGGAAATCGTTATGTGTAAGAACACTCCTGAGAAACCTGCTTCTCTGTTAATTACTGGACTCTATTACACACACTGATGACAGAGTGAGGAAAGATGACGGCCTAGCGAGGAACGGACAAGTTTGTAACTTTTATAGAATCCACAGTCGTTTTGAGATGTGTAAACAACCTCAAAGGCCCCTCTGACTTGACTGTGTCAGGTGAGCATAAACGGAAACGAGAGAAATGCGACGCAGCACGGCCTAATTCCGTCCTCCCAGGAACAGCAGGAGACCTCGACCAATCGATTCGGCGTGCTGACTGCCAGCAACGAGCGGCCGGCCTGCGCTCACCTCTCGCCGGCCGTCACAGTCCTGCATCGCTCGTCACCGCCCTGGAAACACTAGACCAAGTCAGGTCACTGCGGGGTCCTTAGCGGCGGGAGAAGGAAAAACGCCTTAAATCTGAAATTGACCAGTCAGACTCTCCACCTCCTCTCTCCTTCTCGTTTGTAGCTATGCCTTACTCTATCGTCTGCGGCCTCGCTCCCTCGTGAATGCTACTTAATTGAAATAAAAACATCTAACGTGTTCCACATACCGGCCAAGAGGCTATAGCGCAGTCTCGCCAAGGCGAGAATTTAACATGGCGGACTCGGTACGGTTCCACCGGCACAGGTGACGCATTTCGTCAGTTTAAGGGAAACGGTACAATGGCCACGTTTGAACATGTTCATAAAGTACGAGGCCTAATTATAACGCTACACGCATTCGTCTTCACGAAGTTACCGCAATCGTTACTTATAAGAAAGTTTCCAAATTCAGTCTCCATATCGCCATCCTTTGCACCATGTTGTCTCATACACACTGTTGTTCTCCTTTAGTGGATGAGGAGAAGTTTCCGTTTACATCTGTAGAAACCAAACCGACGTTTCCACCCGCACTGGTTATGACAGAGAACTTGCAAGTCGTCACTCGCTTTTATCATAAATACCGGGTGATCAAAAAGTCAGTACAAATTTGAAAACTTATAAACCACGGAATAATGTAGATAGAGAGGTAAAAATTGACACACATGCTTGGAATGACATGGGGTTTTATTAGAACAAAAAAAAAAGAAGTTCACAAAATGTCCGACAGATGGCGCTGATTCTGGTAATATAACTGCTACCGTGACGGGTGAGAGGTACGCCGATATGTTACAGAGTCGCATCATTCCCAGCCTGGCTGATAAACACCTGCTGGAACATACGATGTTTATGCAGGATGGCGCTCCACCCCACATTGCTAAACGCGTGAAAGATCTCTTGCGCGCGTCGTTTGGTGATGGTCGTGTGCTCAGCCGCCACTTTCGTCATTCTTAGCCTCCCAGGTCCCCAGACCTCAGTCCGTGCGATTATTGGCTTTGGGGTTACCTGAAGTCGCAAGTGTATCGTGATCGAGCGACATCTCTAGGGATGCTGAAAGACAACATCCGACGCCAATGCCTGACCATAACTCCGGACATCCTTTACAGTGCTGTTCACAACATTATTCCTCGGCTACAGCTATTGTTGAGGAATGATGGTGGACATATTGAGCACTTCCTGTAAAGAACATCATCTTTGCTTTGTCTTACATTGTTATGCTAATTTTTGCTATTCTGATCGGATGAATTGCCATCTGTCGGAAATTTTTTGAACTTTTGTATTTTTTTGGTTCTTATAAAACCCTATGTCATTCCAAGCGTGTGTGTCAATTTGTATCTCTCTGTCTACATTATTCCGTGATTTATTCAGTTCTCAAATTTATACTGACTTTTTGATCACCCGGTACATGTCCGAGTGAAGCTACTTATGTACCTCCACAATAAAAAAAAAAAAAAAAAAAAAAAAAAACACAGTGAATGGTAGAGGGTGTATGAATGAAAATAGATGCGTATTTAATTTTACAAAACAATGACAAGTTTTATTAAACCTTTACTAAATACAGCTAGCGGATCAGTATTACACAGTCCGGACCCGGTGGCTGAGTTGTCAGCGTGACAGTGTGTCACTCCTAAGGTCCCGGGTTCGATTCCCGCGTGGGTCGGAGATTTTCTCCGTTTTGGGACTGGGTGTTATGTTGTCCTATTCATCATCATTTCATCCCCATCGACGCGCAAGTCGCCGAAGTGGCGTCAAATCGAAAGACCTGCAACAGGCGAACGGTCTACCCGACGGGAGGCCCTAGCCACACGACATTTCATTTCAGTCTTACACAAAAGTGACAGTCGCACGCAAATCAGATAAGGAATGATGTTTGATAGGCAATACATAAATTGGCGTGGAAGCTATACAAATTCTCCCATGAATAATCCCTTTTACAACGCTGTCTGGCTTTGCTTACATGAATCGACTGTGAGGCCCAACCATATTCATATGTAATCAAATGCGATAATCTATATATCACAAACCATGGTTCATCCGAGAACAGGGAGCTGTGAATTTCATTTAACAACCCTTTTCCGGTGCAGTAGTACTGTATCACCCCAATTCAGGTGGCAGGAGAAAATGGCGCGATGAGTGCGCGGAGCGGTCGCTGCGGCAGCTGTACTATTCTGACGCGTCCACGAAAATATAAGAACTACGCAGTATGGTGTTCTGATTACCAGAACGCGGGAAACTTCGATATCAGAATCCTGAAATCACGGCATATTTCAGTGTGAGGTGCACCCATTCTCTGTCCAAACCAATTTGACTCACGGGCACAACGATGTGTGCTAGGATTGTCAAACGTCAGACGACCTACTCAGGATGAGTAACTTCACCCTCGTGACACACGATACCTCCGACATGACATGCATTTCCACTGTCGGGAGAGTTTTAAACTGCCAGAAGCTCTTAGTCCACCACAAGATACAGAACCTACATCTACATCTACATGGATACTCTGTAAATCACATTTAAGTGCCTGGCAGTGGGTTCATCGAACCACTTTCACAATTCTCTAATATTCCAATCTAGTATAGCGCGCGGAAAGAATGAACACCTATATCTTTCCGTACGAGTTCTGAAGTACTCCACCAGGGAGGACCAGATGACCAAGACCTCAAAGAATCACAACCACTGTCCACCAAACCTCGGTACAGGAGCCGACTTAGTAAAACGAAACCGCCCCCACATTGCACAAACCATCCGAACTATCCGATAGTCATTGAATCTCCCCTCTTGACTGTTCCTGTTCTGTTGGCCTGTTAGTCAGTCCAGACACAGCACCAGGGTTTCTACACTGGGGGAGCGAGCCTCTTCTTTGCATATCCTAAGACGAGCCAGTCAGCGATTCCAAATTTCTCTTGTCTGAAAAAAGAAGATTTTGGACTAGGGATGTGTCGTTCGGACACTAAGCATAATCATGTTTTGACTAAAAACAGCAACCTAGACAGGACCACAGTCCCTCATTTATGGAGTGATCTAATCTTTCCAGGCCAACCATTTCCAGTTTCTGAAAGAAGGCTGTTAAGCTTCACAGACAGTTGTGCCCATGAAATATATGTTTTTGCCGGTCACTAAAAGAACCTGGTGACTTCCTGGCGTGAGGAGGGGGAGGGGGGGTTACATACCTACCTCCACTACACATCTACACAAGCCAATCTGTCGGTATCGTGCCAGCTTCTAACATGAGAGTGCATGGAGTTTTATGGCTTTCCCATCATTTGTACAAAAGCTCAGTATACAGCAGTCTCTCTTAAATGGCTTCCTTCACCCACTTTCAGCCATCTGGTCGTCTTCTGTGGAGGACTGACGCCTGACCCAGGTAAAATGTTTTGCGAACCGGCGTCGCTCTGTCCAACCCTAAGCAGAAGGAGGAGAGAGCTTTGGCCAGAATTCCATTTGCAGGTAAGAACCACTGAACACTGTTTCTCAGAGTCATTCGCACGACTAGGTCGCTGCACTCAGAATTTATGGTCCGCAGTTCATTTTGTTCCCTGTTTTCAGTTGTTTCCACTACGCCCGCTGTGTACAAACTCTCTACAGTTTACGCATGCAGTTACAAGAACATTCTGCCAACAAATTCCTCCTGCAGAAAAAGTAATTAAGCGCACATAGTAAATGTAGTACCAGGGAACACCGAGACCATGCCCTAAACTATGAATGTTAATCTGGCTGACAATGTTGTTAAAGTGAGAAAGTGGCGTGTCATCTCTTAAACATTCAGTTCCATACTGGAAAGGTTATTATCTAACGAATGATCTGAAGATGGGCAGCTGGCCTGAAACCGGTCATATTGAAATAAAAAAAGGAATCTGGAAACTAAATTTGTACTCTTCTTATAGTAATAAACTTTTAATTATCAATTCAGAAAGTAAGGTTAAGTGATTAATTTTCTGTTCATTTGCACTCCTGGTCACTGAAGCCCCCAAAAATACCGGAACACAGCACGCCACCAGATCAATCATAACGAAATGGCGTGGTCCAATGTTAAAATTGAGTATTCCGCGGTAATTCGTTATCTGCATTTAAAGTGGAACATGGCTACAAGAAGTCAGCTTTGGTGGAAATGAAAAGCAATAACGCCCCTCATGTGACACAGTGATTAAATGGCGCCGCGCTTCAATCAGAATGACGAAGAACAAAGCGACAGATCATCTGTCTGCGAAGAACCAGAAATCGGAACAGGAGTGAAGGCCCTGGCGCTCCAAGACTAAAGTATCACAACCGAGGCGACAAGTGGGAAAAATGAAAATTAGTCGGGGATCAATTCTAAACATCTTGCACGAAATTTTGACAAGGCAAGGGTTCATGTCGTTGGGTCCCTCCGAGTCAAGGCATCAGCTTTGTCAGTCAGTCCTGACACCTTTAGCAGTCTAATCAGTATGAACGACCTGTCACCTGGAGGCAAAGGACCAAAGCAAGCAGTGGAAATATATGGATTCACCCGCGTTCACAAAGGCGAAGACCCAATCATTCTCCGGAAAGGCGATTCTGAGTGTTTTTTGGGATTGCCATGGTGTGATGCTAAGAGATTACGCTCATAACAGGCAAACCGTTACAGGAGCGTACTGTTTAAATCTCCCGACGATCTTGTGGGAAGCTGTCAAGATCGCGGACGGCTGTCCAAGAAATTACTGTTTTTGCACGACTATGCCCCAGCTGATTCTGGACAGTACACAATAACACACGCTGCTCTTATGGACTTCCTAATTTTTCTCATGCAGCATCTAGTGACTTCTTTCTTTTTCCTTAAATAAAGAAACCATTCTACATCTACACACATAATTCGCATGGTGGAGGATATTTTCCCCGACGACTAGTTATTTCGTTTCCTGTTCTACTCGCAAATACAGCGAGGGAAAAACGACTGTCTATATTCCTCCGTACGAGTCCGTAGAGGGTGAAAACTGTGACGGAGTACAGAGATTGGAATACAGCTAACAAATAATTGAGAATGTAGGTCGCAAGTGATACTCTGAGCTGAAAAGATGGCAGAGGCGAGTAATTCGTGACAAACCACATGAAATCAGTCAGAAGAGTAGAGGACTCAAAAAAATCCTAATTTCTCGTATGTTTGTGGTCTTGGCGCGAAACGTAAGTTGGCGTTAGCAGAATCGTTTTGCAGTCAGTTGCAAGCGCCATTTCCCTAAATTTTCTTCGTAGTTTGTCGCGAAAACAACCTCGTCCCATTTGCGTTCCCGAAGCATTTCCGCATTACACGCGTGTTGATCAAACGTAGCTAACAAATCTCGCGGCTCACCTCTGAATTCCTTCTGTGTCTTCTTTTAATCCAACCTCGTCGGCATCTCAGACACTCGAGCAGTATTCAAGAAGGGTCGCACTAATGTTGTATACGCTGCCTCCTTTATAGGTTAGCTACACCTTCTTAAAATCTTCCCAATAAACTGAAGTAGACTGTACACCTTCCCGATACGTGCTCGTTCCATTTCAAAACGCATTGTAAACGTTAATGCGTAGATAGTTAACTGACGTGAATTTGTCAAGCAGCAGGCTGCCAATCTTGTGTTCGAATATTTCGTGATTGTTTTTCCTACTCATTCGCATCAAGTTACAGTTTTCTACATTTAGAGCAAGTTGCCATTCATCACACAACTAGAAATTTTGTGTAAGCTATTTTGAATCCTCCTATAGTCCATCAACAACGACATCTTCCGTACACCACAGCGTCATCAACAAATAGAAAATACATACAGTCCTGAAACACTTTCCTGAGGGTTTCCCTACGATATCCTTGACTCTGATGAACACTCGCTATCGAGGATAACCTTCTGGGTTCTATTAAATGATGTCTTTAACCCAATCAGATACCTGGAACCTAATCCGTATGCTCGGATCTTCGTTAACAGTCATTGCGCGGCAGTTATTAAAAAAAAAAAAGACAAGGAGATTTTCAAGATGGAACATTTCCTGAACAGCCAAAATGCAGAAATCTACAACCGACATTTGCACCTGACCATCCGTCGTTGGGAGAAATGTGTAGCCTCGAAGAGTAAAACGTGTTAAGAAGGATTAAAACCACAAGGAAGTATCATGGTTGTAACCTGAGTTTCTGGAGGTGATAATTCAACATCATAATTAAACCTCATGACTATCCCTCTCTCTCCCCCCTCCCGTCAACGACACATAAAAGAAGATTTCAACCGTCTGTACTCAGAAGCCAGTAAACACCGACGACAGCTATGACAATGGCTCAACCTTGCGAACCGCACGGGGCCACTGTTTACAGAATGCACGCCTTGAGTCGCGGCTGACTGCGGGAAACGTGAAGAAGTAAAGGAGACTAAACTGTCGTTGCCGCGTTTAGAGATCCTCCTGGGAAAGTTTCTAGCGAATATGAAGATGGTTCCTGCCAAGAGTGTTCAGCTCTTGCACAGTCCGACTATACCTTCGACCCCAAAATAATCTCTTCATCGACGGGGCGTTGAACCAGTGACTTCTATTCTTTCATTGTTTTGTACTATCGCGAAATAGGGGACATAGTGCCACAGACATGATACGTGAACTGTAGTGGCAACCATTGAAACAAAGGCGTATTTCGTTGCGACAAGATCTTCTCATGAAATTTCAATCACCAGTTTTCTGCTCCGATTCTGTTGGCACCCACCTACATAGGGAGAAATGATCATCACGATAAAATAAGAGAAATCAGGGCTCGCACAGAAAAATTTAAGTGCTCGTTTTTCCCGTGCGCCGTTCGAGAGTGGGTCATTGAACCCTCTGCCAGGCACTTTATTGTGAATAGTAGAGTAATTACGTAGATGTAGACGTAGATGTAGATGTAGATTGTATTCGGGAGGCCTAGAGTCCAGAACGCCAACAGAGATAGAAATATAGTATATCCGTTTGGTATTTTTCACGCGTAAGTTTGGGTTCGCATACGGTCATTGAGTCTTACAAGCGCCGAAGGTATTGATTCAGCGATCGCTGATAAGCGCCCTTCTCTTTTCACCTGTTCGGAAGTGGCACACCAAGAATGAGAAATAAAAGTCGTTTACCTTACATCTCGGTGAGCGGACGAGTCGTTCAGTTCAACAAGAAGCACTATATTCTGTCTCATACACACTGTAATAACTATCATCAAAATACATCGGCAGGTGCCAGTCTTAGAATCAATGGATGGAGCGTAACGAAATGTAATTCCTTTACGAAAGACGTGACTTATAAAACATTTTCAAGGGCGATTTCTTAGTGTTACTTATCAGTCTAGGACCTGTGTCAGTTTGTAATAATAGAACAGAAGCTGCAACAAAGAGCAGCATGTATCTTTGCGGAATAGTTTAATAATTGCAGTGACGTTAGTGAGATTCTCGACCAACACCAGTGGCAGACGATACGACAGAGGCGGTTAGTATCACAGAGACGTTTACTGCTGAAGTTCCGAGAGCGTACGTTCCTAAAAGCGTCGTCAACATATTACTTTCTCGCACATAGGTCTCACGAAACGATGACGCCGAGAAAATCGAAACGAAAAGAGAACACAAAGTGGTTTAGCGACAGCCGTTCTTCCCAAAAGCTATTTGCGAATGGTGTAGGGAAGAGGGAATTGACATTGGTATTAAAATGGCCTCCAACACACTCTTGTTGACTACAAATGTGTAACTGGCAATCAAAAAGTTTCCGTTTGAATGCACTGCTGCACCTTACATGCAGGCAAGGGATCAGTGTGGCATCGTGTCTTTCCGACTTGCCTGTGGTCAATGTGGAAATGTGAACTATGGTGCGTTATTCTTTTCTTGGCTGCCGAAGGACAAACCCCGGTAGACATCCATACAGGAAAGAAGAATGTGTATGGGGCAGCACGTCTGTTGAAGACCATCGTTGTGGAAAACATGCGACTAGGGTTGCTGCTGCACCATGGTAACGCACGTCCACGTATCGTAAGTGTCGTAACGCAGAAGTTGCGCCAACTCAAGTGGGAACACTCTATCATCCGCTCTATTGTCATTATCTCTCCTGATGCAGTTATCACGCCTTTGCCCTTTTAAGAAAGACTTTGAAGGGCCGATGATTCCTGTCGGATGAGGAAGTGCAGCAGGCAGTTACGCATTTGAATGAATTTTTTAATTTTGAGATGACAGAAGGAGCGATCTGTTTTACTTGCTAAGCACATTCTAAAGCCAAGATCGTATAAATATTTCTTTATTTAAAACAACTGCTTTCGACGGACTTTGCTGTCATCACCAGGACATAAAAAATGGTTCAAATGGCTCTGAGCACTATGAGATAAACTCCAGTGGAAGACTCTGCAGGAGAGACGCTCAGTAGCTCGGTACGGGCTTTTGTTAAAGTTTCGAGAACATACCTTCACCGAAGAGTCAAGCAGTATATTGCTCCCTCCTACGTATATCTCGCGAAGAGACCATGAGGATAAAATCAGAGAGATTAGAGCCCACACAGAAGCATACCGACAATCCTTCTTTCCACGAACAATACGAGACTGGAATAGAAGGGAGAACCGATAGAGGTACTCAGGGTACCCTCCGCCACACACCGTCAGGTGGCTTGCGGAGTATGGATGTAGATGTAGATGTAGATCAGTACCCTAGAACTTAGAACTACTTAAGCCTAACTAACCTAAGGACATCACACACATCCATGCCCGAGGCTGGATTCGAACCTGCGACCGTAGCGGTCACGCGGTTCCAGACTGAAGCGCCTAGAAGCGCACGGCCACACCGGCCGGCCAGGACTTAAAAAATCTTTACGTTATGCAACGTGTTTCTTATGATAACTTGGTGTGAGGTCTGACTTAAAATGATCACGTTTCATGACGAATGCATTTTTTGAGTCCTGAAGATGACAGAAAAATCTGTCTAAGCCGCTTGTTTTAAATAAAGAAAAATCTATACGATCTAGGTTTTAGAATGTTCAGGAAGTCACAGACTTGTTGACGCAGCAGGACACGGTTAGCGAATGGGTATCTTCAACCTTGTGGGACGGTAGGATGATTGCGCCATTGCTCACCGCGAGTCTGCCTGACTGGCATACCGATTGTGGACTGTACAGACTTCGAATGGAAAAGTTTTGCTTGCCCGTTACAGATGTGAAACTTAAAACTCGAGCTGTAAAAAATAATTTCAATATCTTATAAATATAGAGCTCGTGCTACCTAACATATATGAAAGCAGAAGATTAGCAAATCTCTCTAGTACCTAGTCAGAGGAAGGGATCTGATACCTCTTCTAAACATACTATTAGGTTTTTCACCGTTGTTACTGATCACTTCCTTAAGACAGTCGAGATGATTCCTTCAAGTAGGCCACTCATGACTCTCTAATGACCTCCAACTTCCATGCGGTGGTTCAAATCCAATCCGTGACAAGATGATGAAGAAAGAAAGTCTACAGTACTTTCTTATGATTTCCAAAACCCTCAACAATTTGTCATGAAATTCTGACAAGTGACATTGTCATCACTGTAAGATGAGGACTACAAGTCCCACAGTCGGAGATAGTTGAACTGTCTATTGGAGTCAGGTTTCACCTTTTCGCATCAATAATAAGATGCCGGTCATTAAAACTGCAACACACGACAAACGTCAAACTGCCGTGAAATATACTAAACACTTTGATATACAAATGATTACAATCTCTGTTCAAGCGCCACTATTAGGTAGCAGTAAGAGCACCTACCTGTACATTCTATACATAAGGAAAAATTACGCGGATGTTTTAACATTCACAAATTGCGTTACAAGGTTTGCTGTTTGTGAGAAGATCGTGTTATGCTTCCTGAACAAGGAGAAACGCCACCCAGCGTGTATTAGTTGGATAGTGGCAAGACTGAGGCATACCTAGACTGCAGTGTACTATTGCAATATGTTGCTATTCTTGTTGGACGGCCGCGCGGGATTAGCCGAGCGGTCTCCGGCGCTGCAGTCATGGACTGTGCGGCTGGTCCCGGCGGAGGTTCGAGTCCTCCCTCGGGCATGGATGTGTGTGTTTGTCCTTAGGATAATTTAGGTTAAGTAGTGTGTAAACTTAGGGACTGATGACCTTAGCAGTTAAGTCCCATAAGATTTCACACATATTTGAACTTTTTTTTTCTTGTTGGACGAATCCGGTGACTGTCATGCAAATATGGAACCCATTGGTTCAGGAGGGCCATAACTTCACGTAGGATCTCACGGCCCCACGAGACTAGCGCCCAACAGGACAAACATATCGTTCACTGGAAAATGCAGGATCGTAAAACCACGATACACACTTTGAGTCAGCAAATGGGTGTCTTTGCAGCTACACAAGTACCCACACGCGCAGTGTAACGACATGGAGAGCGTAATGGACTGTTAGCATGACACCTATTATTGCGGCTTCAGAGAGAGACGTGTCGACAGTGATCAGTGGTGCGCCCAACGACCACGGTGGACGCAGAAGCACCATGTCGTCTTTTCAGACGATTCCCGAATTCGCTATGTACAGAATCTCGGTGAATGTAAGCCTGTGTGGGGGCCATGAGGAGAACGAAGTCTTGTCAGACTGCTTTTGTCATCATACAGAAGGGCTGATCAACAAAGAGTAAGACTGATTTTTTGCTATAGCTTCCGTGACAGTTTCCTATCTGTACCATGAAGAATCGAAAGGAGAGGGCTTTTAGGTATAATGACCATAGGCGATATCACTCTCGTATCAGTAGGTTGGTAGTAATGCTCTATTATGGAGATGCTCTTTGCATTTCGTACACCAAACAATGGAGGTGACGTGTAAAAGAACACTATGACGCAATAAAATTCTGTGTTCGTTAAAACCATAGATCCACTGAAACTTAAGAAAAGCTGCAGCAAGCGTACGATCAACATGCACAACTCGTGTAACAGTGTTCAGGTGGTTCAAGGACTTCAAAGAAAGCCGACATGTTTCTGTTAAGGAAGATGGGCCTGATGTTATGGGTTCTGCTGTGACTGAAGTCAACATCAACACAACTGTTATGATTGTTCGTGACGATAGGCATATAACATTACATAACCTCAGTGAAGTGATGAGAAATTCATATAGCAATGTCTTTACGATTATACACTGAAGAGCCAAAGCAGCTGGTACACCTGCCTAATACCGTGTAAGGCCTCCGCGAGCACGCGAAGTGCCCGCAACACAGCGTGGCATGCACTCGACTAATGTCTGATGTAGTGTTGGAGGGAACTGGCGCCATGAATCCTGAAGGGCTGTCCATAAGTTCGTCAGAGTACAAGGTGATAGAGATCTCTTCTAAACAGCACGTTCCAAGGCATCCCAGATATGCTCAATATGTTCATCTCTGGGGAGTTTGGGGGCCAGCGGAAGTGTTTAAACACAGAAGAGTGTTTCTGGAGCCAATTCTGGACGTTTGGGGTGTCGCATTGTCCTGCTGAAATTGCCCAAGTCCGTCGGAATGCACAGTGGTCATGAATGGATGCAGGTGATCAGATAGGATGCTTACGTACTGGTCACCTGTCAGAGTCGTATCTAGACTTTTAAGGGTCTCATATCACTCAACTCCACACGCCCCACACAATTACAGAGCCTCCACCAGCTTGAACAGTCCCCTGCTGACATGTAGGGTCAATGGATTCATGAGGTTATCTCCATATCCGTACACGTCCATCTGCTCGATACAATTTATGACGAGACTCGTCCGACCAGGCAACAGATTTCCAGGCATCAACAGTCCAAAATCGGCGTTGACGGCCCCAGGCGAGGCGTAAAGCTTTGTGTCGTGCAGTCATCAGGGATACACGAATGGAGCTTCGACTCCAAAGCCCATATCGATGATGTTTCGTTGAATGGTTCTCATGCTCACATTTGTTCGTGTCCCAGCATTGAAATCTGCAGCAATTTACGGAAAGGTTGCCCTTCTGTCGCGTTGAACGATTCTCTTCAGTCGTCGTTGGTCCTGTTCTTGCAGGATCTTTATTCGGCCACAGCGATGTCGGAGATTTGATATTTTACCAGATCCATGATATTCACGGTACACTCGTGAAATTGTCGTACGGGAAAATCGCCACTTCATCGCTTCCTCGGAGATGCTGTGTCCTGTCGCTCGTACGGCGACTATAACACCACGTTCAAACTTACTTAAATCTTGATAATCTACCATTATAGCAGCAGTAACCAATCTAACAACTGCGGCAGACACTTATTGTCTTCTATAGGCGTTGCTACCGCCAGTTTACATTTCTCTGTATTCGAATACGCATGCCTATACCAATTTCTTTGGCAATTCACTGTACATGATCATCTCCGTATGATCCGTGTTTATGCCCATTGGGTTTCAAGTCTGTTTAACTCCCGAACAGAAGGCTATGCGAATGGAGACAAGCCGTGATGTCTTGCGTCTCTTTGCTGATGGAGGGGATACGAATCTGGAATCGATTATCATCGGCGGTAAGTCATGGCGTGGCATCATTACGATCCTGAAGGGAAAGCAGCCAGCACATCTGGAAATCGCTAGGTCCTCCAGCACCAATAAGGGGGAAGTTGTTTCATATGCAGAGAAAGCGATGGTGATTACGTTTCTTGACTTTCAAGGAATGATTCACCACCATACTGTTCCCCCTCACTGTACTGTTACTGCAGCATACTGTACGTCAGTACTTCCTAAAGCGATGAAGCAAATTGCAAGGAAACGACCAGAGCATTATCGGACTGGTTAGCGACTTCATCATGACAACACGCGACCCCACTTTGCAAAACATGTCATGTAGTTTTTCACTCATTTCAGCATTACAAGTGTACCACATCGCCTTATTGCCTTGATCTTGCACCCTGTGATTTTTTTATTCCCATAACTAAAGGCAAAGCCTCATGTCATTCGATTTGAGAACTCTGAAGCAGTGCTCAGAAAAGTGAAGCGATTCCCAAGCACCTGGCAAAACATGGCAGAGATCTTATAAAAAGTGTATTCAAGTAGAAGAGGAGTACTTGAAAAAGATTGTATAAAGATTGAAATGGAGTAATGAACATCTGTGAAAAAAAAATCGGTCTCAGTCTTTGTTGATCAGTCCTCGTACAGGCCCAGCACCATAGGGTACACAAGTCGATCACCTCTAGTTTGCACAGCAAGTAGTTTGGACAGGAGGCGTTACATTTCTGACTTGAAGAGACTGATGGCTGTGCCCTGTTTTCGAGATCTCTGTGGTGTTCTCTTTCAACAAGATAACGAAAGACCGTGTGTTGCCCTGCTGTCCTGAACTATGTCTATACAGACGGTGTCAGATTTTTGCCCCAGATAGATTTTTCTGCAGATCTCTGACCCACTGGAAACGTGAGGTCACAGCTAGCCGATGGACTGGCACACGCCACACAGCGGGCACTACGACTGATGACCTGTGGAAAAGAGTTGACGCAGCGTGCAGTTAAGTACTGCACCCCTGTCTGTCACCCAACTCAGTTTGATTTGAACCCCGCCCGGCTTAGACTAATTGTTGATGGCACTGTGTCCCAATTTTCACACTCTGTCTACCGTGAACTGATGCGGGAATTTAATCATGTATTATTCCTGCTGTTCTGTATATGGTCTATTCCATGTCATTTGACCTTGTATTTTTTTAAAACCATTAATAACTTTTAGATGTGCCATTTACCATAAAAGAAAACAACTCTCATAAAATTGTCTCTTAAATTTTTACAAGTTTTCGGGTTAATATTCTATAAAGTTTGCCTTTTTCCCGAACATGACTGTTTGTCTGTCATATAACTCAAGAACCTAATGTTGGATTTCAGTGAATTATGATTTATTTTGAAGCTCAATGTCAGTTGTCGATAGGGTTATATGCCAATAACATAAAAATAATTAATACGATTTTTAAAAACCCTTTATTCACTCGTTAATCCTATACGCAGTTTTCATACAGGTCAAGTTTACACTGGCTTGAACCTCTATTTATTACGCATTGATCTCAGTTCCAAGTTTTATGGAGCCCCCTGTCTGAAACGTGGAAAAAATAGTCATATAATAAATATTTAACCTCACGCTGTACTTAGGTTGTGATGGGCTGCCATGCTGCCATGCGATCAACAACGGCCTCGTCATGGTTATTGGCTGTTGCCGTTGCTTCTAGTTACTTTTAACTTTTTTACAACTCACCATTGAATATAGTAAAAACGTTTACTAATATTGTTTTTAAGTCAAATGCCAAACAACATGGCGTAATTTTTATTCCATTCAAAATTGTGTTTTTCAGAAAAAAATACGAAAGATTATAAAAATGGCACCTGAAAACACCGCATAAATACCACCTGAAACTACTTTGAATTTTACTTTTTATACGTTCTGTACTAAATGAATGTAAATGTCGTGTGACCATGGCCTCCCGTCGGGTAGACCGTTCGCCGGATGCAAGTCTTTCGATTTGACGCCACTTCGGCGACCTGCGCGTCGATGGGGATGAAATGATGATGATTAGGACAACACAATACCCAGTCTGTGAGCGGAGAAAATCTCCAACTCAGTGCGGAATCGAACCCGGGCCCTTAGGATTGACATTTTGTCGCGCTGACCACTCAGCTACCGGGGGCGGACCGTTCTGTACTACGAGTCTCAGAATCGCCTGATTTGATTAAAGTACAAAAATTTTGACCTTTAAAAAAAGCCGTAAATCCTTCTTATCGTAGTTGCGAGTTTGCGGAAGCTATTAACATAACGTCTACTTTAGACGACAGAACATCGAACCCCCACAAAAGAGAAAAAGTTTCTTGCTGTCCGTTGTTAACTGGGACAGCCCATACGTACAATTTGATATAATTCACAGAGTTTCAGCTGTAATGGTCAGCTGTGTAATTCACTACATCAAAATGTTTTCGCTACTCTGCAGAATCCCTATTTACAACTTCAATATGTTTTAGAAACGGCTGTGAAAATGGATCACAACGTTGGCGTCGATCTAACGGCCAGGAAACAGTACACTTGAACCAGAATTTACTTGGTAATGATCGTGTGCTTGCGAGTTACGACCACTTTAGTGCCGTGATTTGGGTAGAGGTCGTCGTGCAGCACCTGTTATGAAGTGCTCGCAGGCGGGACTGAGAGCGTAGCAGAGGAGCACGGGCGCCTGCCGGCTGCCGGCTGCTGCCCGGGAGAGTTTGCGCACTGAGTGCCGGAGTTACCATGGCGACGCGCCCCGCTTTTCATTACAGCGCCGGCCGCCCCGCCGGCAAACAATGTTCATTATTATAGCAGATACGCAGAGCGTCCGCTCATTTTAAACAGCTGACACGCGCTGCCCGCCGCTGAAATACTGCGGCTTTGTGCGCGCGGGCGGACCGACTACCGCCTTCCGCGTGGGCGGCGGCGGCGGCGGCAATAGACAGGTGGCCAGCAGCTTTATTTCCCTCTGATTATTGCGGATTCAGATTACATCGCCCTACCTGCACAGCGAGGGGTTCCTCTTTGTGAACGAAAACTTGTTACGCCTTGACAGAGGCACGCAGCTTAACAAACTCTGTATTTGTCTTTCCGCCTGAAACCCTCTCCACCTGCTCGTCTCATTGAGAAGCAAAGTATAGGTGAAAGAAAGGCAGAGCGTAACTCTACAAGTAACAGTCACTGCAATCAAATAAAATATTGCTTTGGTCTCTTTACAGAGTGGTATGTATGATGAGGTACACGGAAAGAACATACAAATATATACATTAAATATACAAATTAAAATTCTTCTATGCGTACAACAGTTGATGTTAAAAAAAACCGTCATGTAATAAGTAGACGATTACCAAAGTAGCCTTCTTGTTTTAAAAATTTAATACTTCAAAAAATTATGATTGCTATTATGTTATCCTGTATAATTTCCATTCTTTTGATAAATATGGGGGTCATTCAGAAAGTGATGCAACAGTTTTTTTCCTGAAAACAGGTCGGTTTTATTCAAGATTCCACTACACCATACTGTTCCTTATTCTTTTCGCTACAAAATCCTATTTTCAACACACACTGTGGTGATAAACGTCGTCGTGGGACAGCCATGCGCACCTATACGGATACCGTTAGTATCACGTACGCAAGGAATAAAAGAGCAGTGCATTGGCGGAGCTGTCATTTGTACTCTGGTGTTTCACGTGAAAAGGTGTCTGGAGTGACTATGGTGGCACGGCGGGAATTAAGATATTTTGTACAATGAGTGGTAGTTGGAGTTGGACGAGTAGGACATTGCATTTAGGAAATCGTTAGGGATTTCGATATTTCTAGATCCAAATTGCAAGAGCGCCGAGACCGCCAAATGTCAGGCATTATCTCTCATCACGGACAACGCTGTGGCCGACGGCCTTCACTTAACGATCGAGAGCAGCGGCGCTTGCATAGAGTTGTCAGTGTTACCAGACAGGCAACGCTACGTGAAATAACCCCAGAAATCAATTTTGGACATGTAACGAACTTATCCGTTAATACAGCGCGTGAAATTTAGCATTAATGGGCTATACCAGCACGACTTCACCAGTAGCGCCTCTCCTAGGCTCGTGGCCATATCAGTTGGACCCTATACCACTGGAAAACTGTGGTCTATTCAGATTCCAGTTGGTGAGAACTGAGACTAAAATTCGAGTATGGCGGAGACCTAACAAAGCCATGGCCTGTAGTAGTCAACCAGTGCAAGCTTCAGGTTGCGCCACAGTGGCGTGGGCTGTGTTTACGTGAAATGGACTGTGTCGTCCAGTCCAAGAAAACCGATCATTGGCTGGAAATGGGTATGTTCGGTCACCTCAAGACCATTTGTAGCCATTCATGGATTTCATCTTCCCAAACAAAGATGCACCATGTCATCAGGCCATAGTTATTTGCGATTGGGGTACAGAACAGCCTGGACAATTCCAGTGAATGATTTGGCGACACATATCGCCCGACATGAATCGCGTCGAACATTTATGGTACATAATTGAGAGTTCAGTTAATGCATAAGCTCGTGGACCGGCAACACTTTCGTAAGGTCTTTGACCCACTGGTTTAAACTTCACACTAGTTACTGCCCGCCATCCATGTAAAGCACGTGTTGGTCTCTCCGCGGACTTCTAGACTGAGCCACACACAACTGATTTTATCAAAGTGTACGGGCCTGAAGATGGCGTTGACGCAACGTCGAAACTAGTAGCGAAGTAAATATAAAATCTTAAGTACAGCTGGAGGAATTTCGTTTTTAATAAAAAATTTTTAGTCCACTCCATGTCGAGTTGCTGCACTACGCCGGGCAAGTAACGTCCGACATGATATTAGGAGATATCCCACGACTTTTGTCACCTCAGTGTAATCTCCGTTCAATGATACAGCCTTACGCCACCTTACTCGGAGAGCCTGTATGCCTGGATGGTACCACTCTGATGGTTGACATCGGAGTCAATGTCTCCTGCATCATCGCCCACATACTGCACACAGCGGGTTGCACACTTCATTGGACCAAACAGATGGAAGTCGTAAGGCGCGAAATCCGTGCTGTAGTGTGGATGAGGCAGGGCAGTCCACTGAAGCTTTGTGAGCTCCTCTCGGGTGCGTAGATTTGTGTAGGGCATTGCGTTTCCATGGAGATGGAGAGGTTCGTTTGCATTCTTCTGGCCGAGAACACGCTGAAGTAGTTTTGTAAATAGGCTGTTTAAGTTTTTATATTGGTAACGCCACGTAGCGCTCTGTATGTGCTGTGTGCAGTCTGTGGCTGGTTTGCATTGTTGTTGGAATATCTGCCATTGTAGTGTTGGGCAGCTGGATGTTAACAGCGCGTAGCGTTGCGCAGTTGGAGGTGAGCCGCCAGCAGTGGTGGATGTGGGGAAGGAAATGGCGGAGTTTTGGAATTTGTAAGACTGGATGTCATGAACTGCTATATATATATTATGACTTTTGATGATATTAAGGTAAATACATTGTTTGTTCCCTATTAAAATCTTTCATTTGCTAACTATCCCTATCAGTAGTTAGTGCCTTCCGTAGTTCGAATCTTTTATTTAGCTGGCAGTAGTGGCGCTCGCTGTATTGCAGTAGTTCGAGTAACCAAGATTTTTGTGAGGTAAGCGATTTGTGAAACGTATAGGTTAATGTTAGTCAGGGCCATTTTTTTGTAGGGATTTTTGAAAGTCAGATTGCGTTGCGCTAAAAATATTGTGTGTCAGTTTAAGCACAGTCATTCGTATAATTATTCTAAGGGGACGTTTCATAGTTTCATCAATTTCCTGAGAGTCGTACAACACAATTCGGAGTTGATCGTTGCTGCATGTCAGAGGACATCACACAGAATAACTCCTTCGGAGTCCCAGAAGATCGTCGCCGTGACTTTGCCGGCTGAGGGTGCGGCGTTGAACTTTCTCTTCAGAGGAGAGGTGGTGTGGCACCGCTACAAGGAATGCCGTTTTGTTTCCGTTTCGAAGTGATGAACCCGCCTGTGACGAAGTCCGCCAAAAAACTTCCACGATCAGCCTCGTAGTGTATAAGCAATTCCGCACAGATGGTCCTTCGTTGTTCTTTATGGATTTCCGTTAGGCGGCGAGGAACCTACAGGCCCCACACCTTTGACTACCTCAACTGGTGGACGTGTGTGTCAGCTGTGCCGACTGAGATTGTGATCCACCGATCACCTCGAATGAGAGTGTCCGCACATTCCAACATTACTGGAGTCACATCTGCGTGCGACCGGCCGGCACGCTGGAGACAGGACACGTTTGTGCGACCTTGTTGAGCTGATTACAGACGCCTTGCCCTACGACTCACCGTGCTTTTATTGATAGCCAGGTCTCCGTAGTCATTCTACAAGTGCCTATGAATCTCTGCGGTGCTCTGGTTTTCCGTTAAAAGAAACTCAGCTCTCTCCTTGGAACACACGTCCGTTACAGACGCCAGTTTGAACGCTACTTCATGAAACTACAGAGGCTGAAGCGGAAATATTCCGTGATGCCCCGAAACATCTTCTGCATTTTTTCAATGGAACTCGGCCGAGAAAAAAATTTGTATCATTACTTATTGAATGCCCCTCGTATAAATTATATACGAGGATATTGAATATGTGATTCTATATTTAAAGAGACATGAAAATATAATAATAATGGTTGACTGGAACGTCGCAGTAACAGCGAATGCGCTGTTCAAATACCAAAAGAGGAGGAGGTATACTTGAAAGAGGCGTGGAGACACGGGAACATCCAACTGGATTACATAGTCGGCAGGCAGAGATACCAAAATCAGGCATTGATTGTAAAGCCTACCGAGTAGCAGATGAAGAATCCAATCAGAATATAGTAATGATTAGGACTGAAGTATCAGAAAATCGTCCGAAAGAATGTGAAAGGAAATGGGATACTTAACTATAAAGGAATGTCGAGGTGCTTTTGCAGGCTGTACATATTACAATAATGAATACCACATTAGGCAGTTTAGGTGAAGGGAAACCTCTCTCACTCACCATCTATAGGCTTTGGCGGTCCCGTTGGCACGGAACGACTGCCGTGTCATTCTCTGCCAGTGTCGTCTTTGGATGGTTTATGGAGAGTCTTAAGTCAGCATTCCGCTCTCCTGGCCGTTGTCAGTACTTATCAAAGTACCTTCTTAATTCGCCTCACGGGGCTGAGTGCACAAGGTTTCAATCCTCCCACTAAGGAAAAATCCCTGCCACTACCGGAAATCGAACCTTGGTCCTCCACATGGCAGACAGTCCCAATGACCACTCAGCTACGAAGGCGGATTGAAGAGCAATGGACGTATCTAAAAAGGACAATTAAGGAAGTTGGACTGATAAGTATAGATACAACGAAGATGACTGCGAAGAAACCTTGGGTAACAGAAGAAATAATTAAATCGATCGACGAAAGAAGGAAGTAACGAAAATGTTCCGGAAAGATAGTAATGCAACAATGGAAGCCGTTTAGGAATGAAATAAGTAGAAAGTGCAGAGGAGCCGAGGTGAAATGACTGCAGGAAAAATGCAAAGAAAAAGGGAAATAAACGGTCATCGAAAAGACAGACTCTGCATGTAGAAAACTCAAAACAATCTTCGGTGAAATTAAAAGTAGAGTGCTAAAGGAAGTCCACCGTTAAACGCAGAGGAGTCAGCAGATGAGTGGAAAGAGTACAATGATATTTACGATGGGGAAGAAATGTCTGATGACGTGATAGAAGAAAAAATGGGTATGGAAGACATAAGGGATCTAACGGTTGAGTCAGAGTTTACTGGAGCTGTGACTGACCTGTGAACAACTAAAGTGGAAGGAATAAAAAATATTCCTTCGGAATTTCTACAATGATTTTGTGAAGTGGCAGCGAAACGACTATTCATGTTGGTTTGTAGAATCTATGAGTCTGGAGACGTACCATCAGATATCCGGAAAAATATCAGCCACACAATTTCTAAGATACCAAGGCCATATAAGAGCGATAACTAAAGCAAAAGCAGTTTAATAGCTCATGCATCCAAGTAGCTGACCCAAATTGGACATATAAAAAATGGGCAATAAAACTGAGGATCTGTTATATGGTAATCAGATTAGCCTTAGGTAAGGCAAAGGCACCAGAGAGGCAGGTCCGATGTTGCGCTTGGTAGTGGAGGCAAGACTTGAGAAATATCAAGAAATATTCATGCTGTTTGTCGATATAGAAAAAGCGTTCGATCGTGTAAAATTGTGCAAGATAGATTGAAATAAAAAATACTTGTATGCTATAGCGAAAGAATGATAATCTACAATATGTACAAGAACCAGGAGGGAAAAAAAAGATTGCCGGCCGGAGTGGCCGTGCGGTTCTAGGCGCTTCAGTACGGCACCGCGTGACCGCTACGGTCGCAGGTTCGAATCCTGCCTCGGGCATGGATGTGTGTGATGTCCTTAGGTTAGTTAGGTTTAAGTAGTTCTAAGTTCTAGGGGACTTATGACCTCAGAAGTTGAGTCCCATAGTGCTCAGAGCCATTTGAACCATTTTTGGAAAAAGGTTCACTCTATAAATCGAAGAAGCAGTGTTCGGTTTCAGGATTGCAATTAGAATTCAGAGTGAAACGATATCACTGATAACATTGATGATGTTGGTGTCCTCAGCCAAAGTGAGGAAGAATTGCAGAAGTCGTTTAATGGAATGGATAGTCTGATGAGCGCTCACTATGGATTGAGAGTAAACCGAAAGTAACGTGGAGTAGCAGAAATGAGAGTAGCGATAAAAATCGAACACCAAAACTGGGGACCATCAAGTAGACGAAATGAAGAAATTCTGGTACATTGGAAGCAAAATACATGACGGACGAGGCAAGGTTGATATAAAAAGCAGGAAGACTAGCACATGCGTAGAGGGTATCCTAGCCAAAAAAAAAAAGTCAACAAATATCATACGTAGGTCCTAATTTGAGCAAAAATTTTCTTGGAAAACATGGTTACGTGGAAGTGAAAAATGGCCCGCGAGAAAGCCGGAAAGAAGAGAATCGAAGCGTTTGAGACGCAGTGTTGTAGAAGAATGTTAAAAATTAGGTGGACTGATGACATGAGAAATAAAGAGGTTGTCCGTAGAACTGGCCAAAAAAAGAACGTGTAAGTAGGCTGTTTAGGTTTTTATGTTGGTAGCGCCACGTAGCGCTCTGTATGAAAATCACTGGCTGTGCTGTGTGCAGTCTGTGGCTGGTTGGCTTTGTTGGAATATTCGCTATTGTAGTGTTGGGCAGTTGGATGTGCACAGCGTGTATCGTTGCGCAGTTGGAGGTGAGCAGCCAGCAGTGGTGGATGTGGGGAGAGGGATGGCGGAGTTTTGAGAGCAGACAATCTGGACGTGTGTCCATCAGAGACAGTAAATTTGTAAGACTGGATGTCATGAACTGATATATTATGACTTTTGAACACTATTAAGGTAAATACATTGTTTGTTCTCTATCAACACCTTTCATTTGCTAACTATGCCTATCAGTAGTTAGTGCCGTCATTAGTTTGAATCTTTTATTTAGCTGGCAGTATTGGCGCTCGCTGTATTGCAGCAGTTCGAGTAACGAAGGTTTTTGTGAGGTAAGTGATTCATGAAAGGTATAGGTTATTGTTAGTTAGGGCCATTCTTTTGTAGGGATTATTGAAAGTCAGATTGCGTTGCGCTAAACATATTGTGTGTCAGTTTATCGTTGATCAGGATAAGTAAAGAGCGAAATGTCTGAGTACGTTCAATTCTGCTCAGCTGTTTGAAAATCAAATTACGTAAGGGGTATGCAAGCACAGTAATTCATAAATTTTTCTAAGGGGATGTTTCATAAACCTATGGAGAACACTGACAAGAAAAAGGAAAAGAATCATAGGACATTTGTTAAGACGTCAAGAAGTAATGAAAAATATTACCGTGGTACTTGAGGGAGCTGTAGAGGGAGAACTGAAGGGGAAGGGAGAGACTGGAATATTTGCAACGAATAACTGAAGAAGTTCGATGGAAGTGCTACACTGAGATGAAGAGTATGGAACTGGAGATTAATTGCTTCATACCTGCCAAAATTGAAAAAGAAATGTGTTCACTCTCTCACCACTGTGTTGCTATACCTAACACCGATTTTGTGTATTCTGTTCTTTATCTGTTTGTACTATTTTTCGCATCTGTTGTTCCTTCCCGTGCCGTGTTCATAGTTTGTGAATACCGTGTCAGGTCCCAGCAACCTTCTTCTGGTAAGGGTCTTCCAAAGAGTTTCTTTTCTCTCCTGTCCTTTTTACTCCTTCATTTCATACCTTATCTGACCACTTTATTTTTGACATTTGTCAACAGCACCACATTTTAGACGCTTATGGTTTCGTCTTCCTCGAACTTCTGAATATGGACGTCTCAGTGCCACAGTGCCATACAATGCTGCAGTTCACAGGTACTTTTTCAGAAAAGCGTCTTCCTCATTTTCATTTCAATACTTGCTGCCGGTGGAGAACCTTTCTTGGAGGAAGCTTTCTTCGCTTGTGCCAATCTATTTCTGATACCATACTAGCTTCTGATGCCATCAGTCCTTCGGATAGCGTCATCTTGCTTTCTAGACATGGAAATTGTTTTACTCTTTCCAATACTCCGTCATTTCTAATTTTGCTATTGTGATCTGTAGTCCAAAGACTGGCTTGATGCAGCTCTTGACGCTAGTCTGTCCTGTGCATGCCCCTTCATTTCTGCGTAATTACTGCAGTCTACATCCATTTCAACCTGATTGCTATAACGCTGGTCTTCGTCTGAAATTCAATTTCCTTCCACTACCAGAGCTTCCAGAGCTTCCTCCGTATGATTCCTTAGAGCTTCATGCCGTGTAGTATTAACCGATCCCGTCTTTTAGCCCAAGTCTTCAGTAAACCTATTTTCTTGTAAACTTCGTTTCAGTGCCTCGTCATTAGTAATCCGATCATCCCAACTCCGTGACTAAGAATCAATTATAATACTCTGGGACAAAAGCTCAACGACATCCACATCGTTTCGAGGATCATATGTGTAGAGGACTAGGCATCAGACTTTATGAGGCTCCAGACAATGGTCATCGTACAAAGCACTGCTCTGAGAAAGAATGTCAGCTACATACTAACCATATACATTTTGTTCTATATGGTTTCATATTATTTTTCCATATTGTATGTGTAAGATCGTCCACCATCCCCTCCCCCCTTCCCCACACCATTGTGGAGGTTGGAGGAGGATCCAGTAGCTTTATTGTTACTATGGATCGATCCAGTTGACACGGATGACCCAGTTGACAGAATACGACCTGTAAGAAGGTAGTGCATACTCCTTTGAAAGTAAAACCGTTTCATCAATACCTCCAGCATGGTGTGACAACTATCAGAAAACATTTGTTATCTTGCACGTTACCTCCCACTAAAAGTCTTCACAGATATTGTTCTTCGCATGAAAGCTCTCTCTGCCAACGTCCAGAGCTTCATCTCGGTAGCTGTTGCGCATAAGCCTTCTGCCATACGACTCCTCAGCTCAAGGTAAGTATAGTCAGCACACTCGTGTAAGAAACCATTGGTTTCTGTCCTCTTTGGAAAATTATTGATTATTTCCAAGTGTTAAAACATAAAACTTTATTGTCGTTAGCTGCGAAGATGTCTATGTGCCATGCAAAAACCAATTTGTTGTAGAACATTGGTTAAGAATGGGACATTTCAAAAGTCAACAAGTTATTTATTTCTCTCTTTAAACGAGCAAAATCAAATCTGTAAATAATGTTCCTCATGTATTGAATACAATCTTTTGTTGTGTTTGTGTCCATAACCGTATGTTAGGCTATACACCGATTTTTCCCACTATTAATGCAGAGTATTTGCTGTTATGCCAGAATTTCTTCATTTCCCATTCTGAATTCGTACAGCAGTCAAAATTATAAAGTTGTTTTATGATCACAGTTATCGAGCAATGCAAGCGACGAAACGTTTCATGACGCTTTTAAGTACTGCTGCACTAGAAATCTTCGGAAATATCCGCTTCTTCGGTTTGAAATATATCAAAGCGGAAACCAGAGTTGTGAGAAGAAATTGTTTCCGGATCCATTCTTCTATTCGCCCCTGAACATTGGGGCGACTCGGTGAAAGTGCGCCGCTCCAACAGCAATTATCGCGGCTATATATATAGGCCTACTTGGACTGGTATTTTTAATATGGCTTATTATTATCAAAAACCTTTTGCGGGGAACTACAACCACGCAACCAGCTGAAATCGCTATTGAACGGGTGCTTTGTGCCCTTTGAACAACACCGAAGTGGTTTTTGAGGTCGACGAAACAACAGCGAGCCGTGGCGACGCTGCGAAGACTGAAATGTGGCACGCGATTACCGAGCTGCTCAGTGCGCCGGCGACAATCCGTGTGAGCGCCCCCACACTTTGGGTACCGTGCTTCTGGTTAAGCCCTATGCGCGTCTGGCACACAGTATTTTAGTCTATAAGGATTCAAACGAAGAGGAGTGATAGTTTCGGTGAAGTTTTGAGAGGCTGCCAAAAGCGTGCCCGGATGTTCAATAGGTAGGAGTATTACCTACGAAAGGCAAGAGTCTGTGTTAGAATCTAAGACCTACACAGTTTTAACTGGCAGGTTACATCTTGGTGCAGAGTGCAACCGAAAACGATCCCTAGTCTACGCCAAGACACTACTGCCCCTTGTGGGACTCAGAGAAATGTTAACTGCTGATGTACAGATTGGTGCAGGCACGGATCCAGCGTTTGATTCTGGGCGGCAGATGTGTTGGATACGACGTCTAAGATTTAATAATAACAACAATAACAATTATGTTTTGATATAGTAATTATTTCCTTCCCTTTAGCACGTACGTGAATAATAATTTACAAAACATAAAAGTGTGCTTTCGCCATAATCAAAATTTCACTAAGCACTATGATTATGAACATAGGTCTGTAGACTATGGCTCGCGGATTGCTGTTTCTTTCAGTCGTTTCCGCCGGTATTCAGGAAAGCCAGTGCTTGTATTTTTTTTCTTACTGGAGGGACTCGCCCTTCCTGTCTTGTTTTAGTCAGTTTCCTGTGGTTTGCTGGTTCTACCTGTGGACTGAAAAACCGTGTCAGATTTACTGCTGACGGCGTCTACGACTTGTGAATGGCCGTCATTACCTGGCTGCTGGTCAGTCCACAAGCCCAAGCATGAGGACTAGCCCTCAAAAAGCTACTGAAAACTTTAAACCGCCCTGTATTGTAATTTTCTAAGATTCCTTGCCATTTTCAGTTTGTTTCATGCTACTTTCAAAAAGTACCACATTAAGGGAACGAGCTAGGGAAGTAAATGCAGGAACCCCGTATCACTGTTCACTGCCATTGCCTTCCTCCGACCTGTTATGAAGTTTCAAGCGTGTACCTGTGTTGTGTGGATGTCTGTGATGAGTGGTTCCACAGTGTGGTGTTTTATGACGGGAAGGAAGACGGTGAGACCCAGCGCCGGCACATAGCTTGTTCCTCTCGAACAGCACAAAAGGGGCCGCCGAGTTTAACGTCCCCATTTGACGGACGGATCACCATCGTCAGTATCAGATGCTGTCACTTTATGACACACTGCGGAGATGTTCAAAATGTTCAAATGTGTGTGAAATCTTATGGGACTTTACTGCTAAGGTCATCAGTCCCTAAGCTTACGCACCACTTAACCTAAATTATCCCAAGGACAAACACACACACCCATGCCCGAGGGAGGACTCGAACCTCCGCCGGGTTTTAGACTGAGTTTTTAGTGTGTTTCTCGGTGGTTGGCTTTTCCTTTTTTGTCTCTATGGTCGGCCAACCACTGTCACACTCTCTGTGATTTTAATTCAGATATAGCACACGAGGAGGCGTGCTGCGATAATCAGATAGTTCAGTGTGCCATCCCTCTACAATCTTTCACCTCACTGTTGAGGTCTGATTCATGTGTCGATTGGTAGAAGAGTGACTGGAAGTGAAAGACAATAAGCTGCGTCTGCTACAGTCAACAGCTTGGCCGTGGCGTACATCCTTCCAGCTGCACAGACTGGATGAGGTCCTTCTCACACACATTCGCATAGACCGCAGCTCTATGAGGCACGGTTTCTTTCTCATGTGATAGATCACTAAATTGTACGGTGCTAGTGGAGGACAGGTCGCAGAGCACCCGTTTCACACTAGACTGTGTTTTGTATTCAAACACTAGTGCAGTAGCATATTAACAGATAGATTTGCCCTCTAGTTTAACTAAACATTACACGAATGTGGCATAGCTTTTAAGGTGTTATGTCAAATGTCCGACTTCTTCCATAGAATTTTAGGGAAACGGTTTTGATATGTTACAAGAGTGGCTGGCTCAGCCGCGATTTTGTAAATCACCAACCAGCCCCATATACACAATGTGATCAAAAGTATCCGGACACTTGGCTGAAAATGACTTCCAAGTTCGTGGCCTGCTCCATCGGTAATGCTGGAATTCAATATGGTGTTGGCTCACCCTTAGCCCTGATGACAGTTTTCGCGCTCGCAAGCTGGAAGGTTTCTTGGGGAATGGCAGCCCACGGAATGCAGTACTGAGGAGAGGAATCGATGTATTCAAACACGAGGGCAGTAGCATAATAACAGATAGATTTGCTCTCCAGTTTAACTAAATATTACATGAATGTGGCATTGCTTTTAAGGTTCTGTCAAATGTCCGACTTCTTCCATAGAATTTTATGGAAACGGTTTTGACATGTTACGAAAGTGGCTGGCTCAGAGGTATCGATGTTGGACGGTGAGCCCTGGCACGACGTCGGCATTCCAAAACATCCCAAATGTGCTCTGTAGGATTAGGTCAGGCCGCTATACAGGCCAATCCATTACAGGGATATTATGGTCGTGTAACTACTCCGCCACAGGCCGTGCATTATGAACAGGTGCTCGATCGTCTTGAAAGATGCAATCGCTATCCCCTTATCGCTCTTCAACAGTAGGAAGCAAGAAGGTGCTTAGGACATTAACGTAGGCCTGTGCTGTGATAGTACCACACAAAACAATAAGGGATGCAAGCCCCATCCATGAAAAACACGACCACACCATAACACCACAGCTCCGAATTTTACTGTTGGCACTACACACGCTGGCAGATGACGTTCACCGGGCATTCGCCATACCCATACCCTGGCATCGGATCGCCACTTCGTGTAATGTGATTCACCACTCCACACAACGTTTTTTCACTGTTCAATCGTCAAATATTTACTCTCCTAACACCGAGCGAGGCATCGTTTGGCATTTACCGGCGTGATGTGTGGCTTATGAGCAGCCGCTCGACAATGAAATACAAATTTTCTCACGTTGTGCCTGTCATAGTACTTGCCAGTGGGTCCTGATGCAGTTTGGAATTCCTGAACGATGGTCGGGATAGATGTCTGCCAGTTAAACATTACGATCCTCTTCAACTGTCGGCGGTCTCCGTAACAGACGAGGTCAGCCTCTACGCTTTTGTCTGTACGTGTCTCTTCACGTTTCTACTTCTGTGTCACATCGGAAACAGTGGATCTAGGGAAGTTTAGGAGTCTGGAAATCTCACGTCCAGACGTATGACACAAGTGATACGCAATTACCTGACCACGTTCGAAGTCCGCGAATTTCGTGGAGCGCCCCATTCTGCTCTGTCACGATGTCGAATGACTACTGAGGTTGCTGATATGGAGTACCTGGCAGTAGGTGGCAGCACATTGCACCTAATATGAAAATGTTTTTGGGGGTGTCAGGATACTTTTGATTTCGTATTGTACCTGTGTAATTGATATAGCTTACTTTTTATATTACCTGTTTTTTAATTGACAGTTTCAGAACATCTGACCATATTTACACTTTCTTAAAGGATGTGAGTCAATGTGATTGTATGGTTGATAGTAAATGAGACTGGGAGAGAGAGGGCGCAGTAGTGTAACATGTTTCGAGATATACCCTTATCAACAGTCAAAGAACGGCAATACAAAAACATTTCACACGGACACACATAGATCTCAAAACATTAATTTTTATGTGGACATGTGTCTTTCGATCTGAAAAGGGTGTCTTTTTGTGCCGTATTTACTTTTGCCTATTGCTACGGCTGTCTGCACTTTTGTTGTTCATTTTTTACAAACTGATGAAGAACACTCGCATTACGTTGTGTGCGGTAGACACAACGTGGCCAGTAAAATATATAGTTGGAATGACTTCACTACCAACGTGTCGACCCTGGTGTTATCTCTCTTTTCATAGTGTCTTCTGTTCACTTGAGCGAGGCAGTCCTGATGTCAGTAAGAGAAATGAGTTACAGTAAGAAAAAATATAAACTATTCCATATTACTAAAACTATTCCATATTACACAAGTAGTGGCTTGTGTCGCTTGGGTCCCAAACCTTTCGTGTTAATGAAAAGATATAAGAAAAACGCAAGTATATCTACTGAATATGTAAGTAGGCTGTTTATGTTTTCTTATTGGCAACGTTACGTAGCGCTCTGTATGAAAATCACTGGCTGTGCTGTGTGCAGTCTGTGGCTAGTTGCCGGCCGAAGTGGCCGTGCGGTTAAAGGCGCTGCAGTCTGGAACCGCAAGACCGCTACGGTCGCAGGTTCGAATCCTGCCTCGGGCATGGATGTTTGTGATGTCCTTAGGTTAGTTAGGTTTAACTAGTTCTAAGTTCTAGGGGACTAATGACCTCAGCAGTTGAGTCCCATAGTGCTCAGAGCCATTTGAACCATTTGTGGCTAGTTTGCGTTGTTGTCTGCCATTGTAGTGTTGGGCAGCTGGATGTGAACAGCGCGTAGCGTTGCGCAGTTGGAGGTGAGCCGCCAGCAGTGGTGGATATGGGGAGAGAAGTGGCAGAGTTTTGAAATTTGTAAGACTGGATGTGATGAACTGCTATATATATTATGACCTTTGAACACTATGAAGGTAAATACATTGTTTCTTCTCTATCAAAATCTTTCATTTGCTAACTATGCCTACCAGTAGTTAGTGCCTTCAGTAGTTTGAATCTTTTATTTAGCTGTCAGTAGTGGCGCTCGCTGTATTGCAGTAGCTTGAGTAACGAAGATCTTTGTGAGGTAAGTGATTTGCGAAAGGTATAGGTTAATGTTAATCAGGGCCATTCTTTTGTAGGGATTTCTGAAAGTCAGATTGCGTTGCGCTAAAAAAAAAATTGTGTGTCAGTTTAAGCACAGTCTTGTATAATTTTTCAAAAGGGGACGTTTCATATGTCGACCCTTAGCCGAGGATACCTCACTGGAATCTTCTGATTTTTTTCTTGTAGTTTGTGTAATTAGTGTAGCCTTTTGTTTATTGCTAGTGCGTAATCATAGAGAGAATTTCCTTTGTAATTGCAGTTTTTCATTGTTGTACAGTAAAACAATTGTGACATGCATGTAGATTTGCACCAGGTATTTCGCAGCTGCGCTTGCAATTAAGTAGACATTATTTCCATTGCTATGTTATCTTATTTTCCTCTTCAAATTATGCTTTTCTGTGTTATCGTGTGAAATATTGTGACAATTATGGCGTGTGAAAAACGTAATACTAGGCTCCAAAGTAAACTGAGAAATGACAGTGAACACGAAAGCAGTGTGTTAGCGCCACCGTGCAATGGTTCAAATGACTCTGAGCACTATGGGACCAAACATCTTAGCTCATCAGTCCCCTAGAACTTAGAACTACTTAAACCTAACTAACCTAAGGACATCACACACATCCATGCCCGAGGCAGGATTCGAACCTGCGACCGTAGCGACCGCGCGGTTCCAGACTGAAGCGCCTAGAACCTCTCGGCCACACCGTGTAATGAATTAACTAATGTTCAACATAGTAATTTGGTAGTTGTGCATAGGGAAAATGAGCGGGTGGCAAACAATGGCGTAGGCAGTGAAACGATTAGTGAACAGGGAAGCATTATCGATCGATCGCTCGGCAACAGCTCGCCTCAGGAATCCGAAATGACAGGACACAATTTTGCAAATACTGTAGATTCAGGTTTTGCGTCCCCACCGTTTTCTCAAATAAGTCAAGACACATTTTCTGCTTGTCAAAATGTGAATGTTGCCGGTACAAATGCACTGCCGAAAAGCGTAGAGGAACAGATTCCAGACACTAATGCATTGTTATTACAGCTAATGCAACAAATGGAACAAAATCAGAGACAAACACAGCAAAAGCTTCAAAAGTTAGACACAATAGAACAACACCAGAGACAAACACAGCAACAGTTAGGCACAATGGAACAAAATCAGAGACAAACACAGCAAAAGCTTCAAAAATTAGACACCACACTTGAACAAACACGTGAAGATTTAACTACTGAGTTACATAACATTGAATTGAAATGTCAAAAAGTCTGTAATGAAGTAAAAGCACAAATTTGTGAGCATTTTCAACCTATTTTCTCGCGGCATGAAAATGCATTACAGAATCACGAAGCAGCCATAAAAGAACTGCAAACCATTGTTCATGAAAATCATGACACCTTGCAAGCTAAAATTGACTCAGTTGCATCTACCGATTCGGTTACGCAACTTGCAAAAACTCAGGAAAACTTAAAGGACACAGTAGATACTCTGAAACTTGGTTCAGAAAAACACACAAGGAAATAAGTACACTATCGGAGAAAGTAGCCGAACTTTCGGATCAGTTCACTAACTTATCTACGAAGGTAGATGATGATCTGAATGACACAAGACCTGTAGCCATCACTGACACAGAAGCGTATGAACAAATTAAGAAATTCAAACAAAATCAGAATCAAATTAATACGCAACACAAAAGAGAAATCCGGGAAGTACAAGATCAGTTGGCACAAGTAATACAAAAATTACATATTTCAGAGGACACTCGCGCTCCAACATGGGAAGAGGGACTTAAAAATACGGAACAACCACAAAATAATAACACAGGACACTTCGGAAATTATGAAAGAAATTGGCAAGGCACACCGAATTTTGAGATGGAACCGCCGAAACGACGTAACAATGACCGACATGCGACTCGCTGGCATGATGATTTTGACTATAAGCTGTTCAAAACTACACGTAAATTAAAAACATTTAAGAATTCTGGCAACGACATTCATCCACAAGCGTGGCTTCATCAATTCGCTCATTGTTTTCCTCCCAACTGGTCGTTAGAACACAGATTAGAATTTATGTGTGGCTACTTAGAGAATGAACCAGCTGTAAGAATGCGATCGGTCATTCACGATTGTCACAGTGAAGGAGAATTTTATCATGCCTTCCTCTCAGCATATTGGTCTCAAGCTACACAAGACCGAGTAAAACATAGCATCATAATGATGAAACATTTCGAACAATCCGAATTTTCCAGTCTTGTGAAATATTTTGAAGACATGTTGCACATGAATCAGTACCTGTCAAACCCATACAGCCCCTCAGAACTCATCCGCATTTGCTTAATCAAATTACCTGAACATTTACGACATATTATTTTAGCAGGACGTTGCAAAGACGACATTGAAGCTTTTCAGGGACTCTTACAAGAATTAGAAATTGACACTGACAATCGCGGAACGCGAAAACAGGAATACAACAATTACAGGTCACATCCGTCGCAATTCCGCGATGAAAGAAATATTAACTGGACACGACAAGGCTATTCTCACAACACAAATCGTGACCAAAACAGACACCACCCGTATGACAACCGTTGGCAGAGTAATAATTACAGGGAAAGATCACCTCTCCGCGGTAGTGACTATCACAGAGACACTCAGAGAAACAGACAATATGGGAACCAAAACAATTATTATCAAGGGAGACAGAATAACTTTAGACGCAACGGTCCAGCGCGCAGTTACAATTCCGGGAGAAATTCTCCACCACGTGACCGACACGAAAGAAATTATGGAATCTACCGATATGACGACAGACGATATAATCGTAACGACAGACCTGAATTGCATCAGAATTGGCGGGATTCAAACACGGCAGGGCCCTCTCGACAAGGTGAATTTGTAGAAGTTAGGTCTCCTAATCCCAATAACGACGCACGCCAACAAAGAGACAGACAGTGACTCGCACCGCAGGCAGCCACGTACGCCGGCTGGCTCAGAGAAAAATAACATAGAGGCTAACCTTGAGAAAAATTCCAGTATTCTTTACCGACGTATACCGCATGATAATTGCATTGAAGTTGAAACTCTGCGTACTAGGAAGAGTAAAGGATTGCACCACATTTCACACGTAAAACCGTTTATTGAAAGATAATCTGCTTTATAACTTAGTCCTTGCCATAAAATTTTTCACTTCACGTTACTAGTATGCTTGTCAGACTTAGAATCTGTTAACATGCAACAATGTTTGAAGTTAAATATCCAGTCAAGAACCAAGAGAACTTATTGAAACAGAAATTACGAGTGCATTGTTATAGTGAACAGATGTCACAGTGTTATTGTGCGTGTACATTCTTGCTTGTTAGTTGCACAATTACGTAACGACTATAAGGCTTACATACTTAGAACATGTACTGGTACTGCTAATGAGATTTTAATGCAACAATTTGGTTTACTTGAAAATACATTCTGGATTTAAAGTACTTTCTGTGAGATACCAGACGACACAGTGGTTAGTTTATGTGACAACTACACGGTTTGATCACGACGCTACTAATGAGTGACAATTTACAATGTTGCTTTTGCGGTGTTTCTGTTTTATATCTGCACAGTTTTTCAGCATTACTCTGGAAAGTAAAACATGTTTTAGTAGTAACTTCTGTGGTATAGCAACAATGAGACAGCCTTTTTCGTGGCACAACAATACGTTACTGTACAGTACTTTCTTCATCACGCCAATAAGCATAATAACTACGATATCTATACGCAAAGCATTTCACTTTTGTTTATCATGAGGTAAGTACATTGACTTCTGCAGAACTTAGCTTTCGGAGGATGATAACTACGACACTTCCACAGAGATTATGTTGCAACAAGACCCACAGTTTAGCGCTACAGTACACGTATTTGAGTGATTAATTTTATAATTAAACATTTATTTTTAAAGATTTTTGAATTACAAAGAAACTTTTCCGTGATACATTTCATTCCATTGCTGTAATCTGTAACACCTGAGGGTATAATTACATTAATTGTCAGGGGGGTATACGCTTACTTTGTGTACCACGTGTTTGGCAAGCACAAGGAGCCCTAGCTAATATGGTATTTGCTTATACAACTTTACACATCGGTACCATATTTCTCTAACACACAAATTACACAGCTATCTGATCATTTAACTGAGAGATAAACATTTTTTTACTACATCAGTGACACATGTTTACGCAGTTACACAGTTGGGTAACTTCACACTTATGAAATTGTATTTTGTCTGTACTTTGTGAACTGTTCATATTTTTTCGGAACCATTGTGATACTATGAGAGCTTTGAATGATGTATTTGGTAAGGGAGCATGATTTTAAAGTACGTTTGAGGTAGATGACACTATTGAAATGAGCAGAGAATTTTTTTTTTAAGTTTTGAAATTATTGCAGAAAGCTATGACGTTTTTGATATTTGACTGGGGTGTTATGACATTATTACGACGACAATGTGTATTATGCTGTTGAGGTATGTTTATGATCAATAAGCTGATGCTATATGAGGAATTTGATTATGCTACGTATCAGTTATGATGAAATATTGTAGAAGTGTCGACGATATGTAAATGTATAATAAGGTAAGGAATAATGAGTAGTGGTTAGGGACTCTGATTTGTGGAAAAGGTTGTTGGAAACCAAGAATCATACTGTAAGAGTTATGAAATGTGTCTAAATGCGTGAATGTGTCACAATGGCGACGAATATTTTTTGGACACTGTTATATTTATAGGATTTTGTTTCTACACATTTGTAATGCAAATTCTGAACCTGTGAATTTTTTTATATGAGACTGCCACTGTAGCGGAAACTGCTGTCGTAAATATTTCAGTAAGAAAGGTAAGTGACCTTGACGTAATGCGTTTTGGGCGTCTGACAAAAGAAAGCCATAAGGTGCAAAAAAAAAAAAAAGAAAAAAGATGTCATTATCCTCGCTATTGACATTTCTTTGTCGAAAGCATCGCAAATACGACACGCTCAAACTTGAAAACATATGATAACACTGTGGCGCTCTTAATTTATGATATTTACTAAAATGCCTAATGAAATGATGAGCTACATTTTACATCTATTGTCTTTCTAGTTGAGAGATTGCTCATTTTGTTTAATATCTGGTCTCCAGCTGTGTTGCAGTATTGGTTTTATAAAATAAACTTAAATGCATCTGCTAATGTGAACACTTTCTGTCAACAGATCTATTAAATAATTATTTTCTGATCCACATTCTTTGAAAAAGGAGCTCTTGGAATGGAAAGAACAATAAGAAGGGACTAATAACAGTAACTGCATATATAATTTTCTTTTCAAGTACTTGGTAATTTTTTTGTAGAATTAGTTTTTGTGGTGCACCACTTTAATTATATAGACATTAAGATATGAATATACATTTCCCTTATCTGCATTGTTGTCTTTAGTGTACTATTTTTTTTTTTTTTTTTTTTTTTTTGCTTGAGCTATGTCATGTTTAGATATAAGTTATTGCATTTGCTGCTGCTGTTTGCCAGGCATAGTGCTACTAAATTTCACTTTACATTACTCTGTTAAGCCAGTTTTACTACTGATTTATTTTTCTTGTTACTGCACATTGGCTCATATTAGTTGTAATTTTGCATTTTATCTGTTAATTTAGATTTACTGCTGCTTGCTTTGCACTCTGCATTTTTTTGTCATTGCTATTTATGTTAATTGTTTTGTGCTGCTACATTACCTCGTCCCGTAGTTTAGCATCTGAGCTCAGTAGATTTAAGTTAGCTTAAGATGGGGTAGGCTATATGTGAGAACGAGTTGTGATGAATTGGAATAAATGCATTGAGAAGCTATAAGAAAATGGTTTGGCCAAGAAAAGTATTTTGAAAGAGGATATGAACAAAAAAGTAGGGTTTAGAGATAACAGGTTTAGGTAGGATTTTCTTGGAAATAAATAATGAGGTAAGAAATATGTGAAATAAATACAGAAAGCATGCTTGGATAGGATTTTTTTGGTGGAAGCAAAGGTTGAAATAAGACGAAAGATCTATGGAATGAAGTTTTGGGTTGGACTGTAGTACCAAATGTTACACTGTAAACAAACCCTGTCCTTTCCTCCTGTGATATTCTGCTATGTGTTTGTGTACCCTTGTTTATTTGTGTTTTTCTTGTCCTTATGTGTTTAGCTGATGAGAGTTACGTTGTAGAATTTTTCTAATACTATGTTATTTACTTTGTAAAGATGTCTAGACATTATTTATCTGTTCCATTTTGTTGCTCATATGTGAAGTTGATGTTTCAACAGTTATTCTGATATTTATGTATGTACTCATTTCATAATTCCTGTAACACTGATGTATATGTTTATTTCTATTCTTTTGTAAAGTCTGTGTTACTACAAATGTTATCTGTACTGTTATGTTCTTTAATGATGTATTTTGTACCTTTGTAATTGTATTCTTATGTTGTAATTGTATAGACACCAGTTCTTCAAATTAAGTTACATTTCACTGCACACGTTTCTGTTGGTCATAGTAATGCACAATATGTGCGAAGTAGGGACTGTTAGTGTTTGCACGTGTGTTACTAATTCAGCAAGGGACTGGATAACAGCATTGCTGGTTCTAAGGACAATTCCAAAAACTTTGTGAGTGCACAAGTGGTGGTTATGGACTTGCTATATTATCCGCAAGACTCTTCAATGGTGATTGCGCACCTGCACAGTCACAACAGATGGCTGCTGGCCATCTCTACAAGGACTACAGTGGGTCTGCATCTTTGATGACCCACCAATACCATTATTTCTACAAGGACTGCAGTGGGTCTACACCTTTGCTGACTCACCAGTACCATTATTTCTACAAGGACTGCAGTGGGTCTGCACCTCTGGTGGCCCACCAATACCACAATCTCTACCAGAACTACAGTGGGTCTGCACCTCTGGTGGCCCACCAATACCATAATCTCTACCAGGACTACAGTGGGTCTGCTCTGTGATGACCTACCTACCAATAGTCTTCAAAACTTCGAATGACTCTGTTGTGGGTTTGCTCTGTTGTGGCCCATTACCTGTCTGCATGTCAAGAGTCAGCACTGTCTTTTCGTTGGAAGGACAACACTACTTCTTCAAGACTGCATGGAAATCCACTACTTTCGTGTGCATTTTCTTCTACTGCTCAGACTTTGAGAAAAACACTGCTATTTTACTGTGATGAACGATCAGGACTGTCGTTATGGACTGTGAGAAAATTTTAGCTTTTGACCAACATTGTATCAATAAGTATGTGCATTTGATATCTTTGTTATTGTAATTATGAAAAATTTTATCAAATCGTTATTGGCCACTGCCCAAAACAATTTGTAAATTTTTTTGTGGGGAACATGGGGGCTATGTAAGTAGGCTGTTTATATTTTCTTATTGGCAACGTTACGTAGCGCTCTGTATGAAAAGCAATGGCTGTGCTGTGTGCAGTCTGTGGCTAGTTTGCATTGTTGCCTGCCATTGTAGTGTTGGGCAGCTGGATGTGAACAGCGGGTAGTGTTGCGCAGTTGGAGGTGAGCCGCCAGCAGTGGTGGATGTGGGGAGAGAAGTGGCAGAGTTTTGAAATTTGTAAGACTGGATGCGATGAACTGCTATATATATTATGACCTTTGAACACTATGAAGGTAAATACATTGTTTCTTCTCTATCAAAATCTTCCATTTGCTAACTATGCCTATCAGTAGTTAGTGCCTTCAGTAGTTTGAATCTTTTATTTAGCTGGCAGTAGTGGCGCTCGCTGTATTGCAGTAGCTTGAGTAACGAAGATCTTTGTGAGGTAAGTGATTTGTGAAAGGTATAGGTTAATGTTAGTCAGGGCCATTCTTTTGTAGGGATTTCTGGAAGTCAGATTGTATTCAGCTAAAAAAAAATATTGTGTGTCAGTTTAAGCACAGTCTTGTATAATTGTTCTAAGGGGACGTTTCAAATACAGAATATTATGTATTATATATTTGTATATTAAGTGTAGCGTAGGCCTACTGAACTGATGTTGGTAAAGAACTGTGAGTTCTTCAAATCTGCAATTCATTGAGGATTTCGTTTCTCAATTTTTGGCCGAGCGCATAAATGGAAGGTGCCAATTTTGCAATTCTTCTGTAAAGTATGTAGTACATTAAGGTTATTATGTATTGTGAGACTGTATCGTGTTTGGTTGTTATATTTAGCTATAGATGTTTTACTACATTTATTAAATTTGAAGTAGGCAGTGTACTCTTAGAAACGTGATTCTGCCCGTATACCTGCTACTTTTTGCACAGACAAGCCAGTTTATAAATGTCTTACTTGCTAAGTTATATTTTGGAAGATGTCGTGCATGTTTATTTTGTAAGTTGCTGGTGGTGGCGAAAGTGATTACTGTATGATGTCTGTTTTTTTTTAATCAGTTTAGCTAGTCTGTCTGAAACGACACTTTTTTAAATGAGTAATAGTAATTCTGTTCAACGCCAAATTTAAATAGCCAAGTGTATCGAGTATCTGTTTGTTATGGATAGTCATCTGTAGCAAGCCGAAACTTGATACGTGTTAGAAATGTAGTAGCAGTGTCTGTATATTACCATGTCTGTATAGGTCGATGCAGTGTTCCTTCGGACACGCATGCGTGTGCGAAGGGACATCGCACTGGCCTAAACAAATACTGTGAAAAAATGGTTTAAATGGCTCTGAGCACTATGGGACTTAACTTCTGAGGTCATCAGTCACCGTAGCGGTCGCGCGGTTCCAGACTGTAGCGCCTAGAACCTCGCGGCCACCACGGCCGGCAAATACTGTGAAATATAGACACTGAACTAATGTGTTTCATGCCAAAGCAAGGCAATCTGACGCAAAACAATGTCTCTCTTTGTGCGAGAATTATATGAGTTGGATGAGGACACTATCAGACGGAGACACTGGGACAGATCGAACCTTAGGTCCGTTCGCGCAGGCGTGTTCGGATGGCCGAGGCTGTTCGGCGACCGCTCGGATTGGAATCCCGGTCCAGAATAAATTTTCATACGTTACTCTTAAATCGTATAGCCACTGTATAATCGTATTGGTCGTTTGAGAATAAATTTTCATAATATGTCAGAAATATGTTTCGCTCCATTGCACATCACTCTCGCGGTGCAGCACGGTACAATGAAACCATTACAAATCAATTAATTACTCTCACGTTAAGCAGATCACCGAGTATGGGCTACAGGGTGTAAGCTTTCTCACTTTGTAGTGACGTATTCGGTAACCAACAGGCGCATAATTTTAGAGCAACAGATGACCCGGTGTTGACACGGTAGCTGTCATTGCATCAGGGACACAGCTGCAGTGCTTAATTGTATCGCGGTAGTTGCTTGGTGACGAATATGCAGCAACAGAAATTCGGTACGCGTGTGAAATTAACAAAAATTATTTGTGTCCCAATGCTGAATATTGTTTGATTGCTTAATTGTCTAAAACAGTCAGAGTGTGGAAAAACAGGCTGATAAAGTTAAGGCCTGTAATCTCGTTTTAACCAATACGGGCACGGGCGCGGCGGCATTCGCGTGCTGCCAAATGAATGCGGCTAATTCGATTCCCAAATTATAACTGCGCTATCACCCAAACGCCGCGCTCCGTTTCTGTGCGTATGTGACATCGAAATAAATAAAATCGGGTGATAAGCTGCTCAGTTATTCAAATCTGTATGTGAACATCGCATCGCCGTCAAGTAGTGGAGATTTCCGTTTGATGTTAATAACTGCATTTTCGCTCCTCTTTTCAGCCAACTCTGTATGAAGAAAGCTGTCTTGTAATTTAAATGCTTCTTGAAGCGTGGGTATGGCGAGGCAGCTGAGTGAACTACGAAAACGTTTGGATCTGAATCGTTGTATTGTGAACATCCTATATGTGAAACGGTTGTCCGTCTCGGTAAAATTGCTCGTCGTGCAAGGGTTACAGTTTGTCACAACTTAACCGTAGATAAGTATACCCTCCTAATTTTTTTTGTTTGTCTTAAAAACTACGAAACTATGGGACTTCACTTCTGAGGTCATCAGTGCTCTAGAACTTAGAATTACTTAAACCTAACTAACCTAAGGACATCACACACATCCATGCCCGAGGCAGGATTCGAACCTGCGACGTAGCGGTCGCCCGGTTCCAGACTGTAGCGCCTAGAACGGCTCGGTCACTCCGGCCGGCTGGGTCACATTCCTTCCATACTCACGATCGTTTGATCATAAAAGAACTGCTCGAGAGAAGTTGGTAATTTCGCACAATTTCACCAAGAATTTGCAAATTTTTATTTGTGTGCTTATGAACAGGTAAGCATAATACATTAACTTAAGATATTGCTCTGGTTGTCGCGTGACATACCTAAGACTTAGCAAGGTCCCCCATTCCCGGGGGCAAGAGGGGTGGCTAGAAAGGCCTATCCCTCCGTCCCCCTTAGCTCCCAGGGAAAAGAAAAAAAATATAGTTTAGCCACTGGCTTTTCTTTCAGCAACATGATATAGATGTCGGTATTATGAAAGTTTTATCAGGGTCATAACTGGAATTTTTACGTCTACTTGTAACTCACCATTCGTCTTCCTAAATATAAAAAATGCTTCATACCCCCAGCACTAGCCTCCCAACAACACCCTCCCCCCCTCCTTCCCGCCGCAACGTGTCGCATGGGAGCCCTGGAGACATAAAAACAAGAACTGTTTTATACCAATCACATGCATAAAAGTTTTACCTCATTAAAAAGGGTAAAAAAATCAGTACTTATGGAAACGATTTTTATTCAAATAGAGGTTTGGAATACTGTACATTTAGCCACTGTCATGAATGGAGAACTTTCGAACAGTAAATGATACGTAAAATAAAACAACATTCATTACCAATGTCTAGTTGTCTAACGTAAAACGTTTCTTGAACTCTCTGATCAACTTCACCTCAGCGATCAACTTCACCCCAAATGAAGGTATTACTCTGTGCCGAGCCACCGGAGATCACGGGCCCATTATACCATGGTACACAGAAAATTGCCCTGAACCCCTCCGACATTTTGTCGGTGGAGCTCGGTTTGACCACGTACATCGAGCAGAGGGGCCTGCTGCCGCTGAAAGCTGGCGGAACAGGCGGGCTCGTCGAGGTGATCGTGGCAGTGCCACCCGCCCGGTTGCTGGTTGCTGGCGACTGGCGCCTGGCGCGCCAGTGGCCCGCGGAGTATTTTGAGCTCAGCGCGGCGGGCGCGGCATTTCTTGGTCTGCCGTCAGCTGGCGCCTGCCCACGGCGCGCCGGGCCCTCGGCGAGACACGTCGGCGTCGACGGCGAGGCTGCGGCTCCAGCCGCGAGAGCTCTCACATAGCCGCTGTCTAGCAGCGTGTGTCTTCGTTTGAATTCTCACGATGGAAACGGAACATTAGCTTACAACCACAAACTACACTACAATGAAAGAATGGGATACACTGCCCGTTCCGACTTAAATTCCGTAATGTGTGACGCGTTGGGGAGAAGCATTGCAGTGTGTGCACAAGCATCAACGGCCAGCCAGAAGTTGTCAGCCCTGATGGTGGAGGTATGGAGTGCCTTACCACAAGAACTCCTAACCAGCCTCATGGCCAGCATGGGATCAAAAGTATCCGGACACCTGGCTGAAAATGACTTACAAGGTCGCGGCGCCCTCCATTGGTAATGCTGTAATTCAAAATGGTGTTGCTTGATGACAGTTCCACTCTCGCAGGCATACGTTCAATCAAGTACTGGGAGGTTTCTTAGGCAATGGCAGCCCATTCTTCACGGAGTGCTGCAGTGAGGAGAGGTATCGATGTCGGTCGGTGAGGCCTGGCTCGAAGTCGGCGTTCCAAAACATCCCAAAGATGTTGTATAGGATTCAGGTCAGGACTCTGTGAAGGCCAGTCCATTACAGGGATGTTATTGTCGTGTAACCACTCCGCCACAGGCCGTGCATTATGAAGAGGTGCTCGATCGTGCTGAAAGATGCCAGCGCTATTCCCGAATTGCTCTTCAGCAGTAGGAAGCAAGAAGGTGCTTAAAACATCAGTGTAGGCCTGTGCTGTGATAGTGCCACACAAACCAACAAGGGGTGCAAGCTTCCTCCATGAAAAATACAACCACACCATAACACCACCGCCTCCGAATGTTTGCACTACACACGCTGGCAGATGACGATCACCGGGCATTCGCCATACCCACACCCTACCATCGGATCGCCACTTTGTGTATCGTGATTCGTCACTCCACAAAACGCTTTTCCACTGTTCAATCGTTCAATGTTTACGCTCCTTACACCAAGTGAGGCGTCGTTTGCATTAACCGGCGTGATGTGTGGCTTATGAGCAGCCGCTCGACCATGACATCCAAGTTTTCTCACGTCGCGCCTAACTGTTATCCTACTTGCAGTGGATCCTGATGCAGTTTGGAATTTCTGTGTGATGGTATGGATAGATGTCTGCGTTTTACACATTACGACGCTCTTCAACTGTCGGCGATCTCTGTCAGTCAACAGACGAGGTCGGCCTGTACGCTTTTGTGCTGTATGTGTCCCTTCACGTTTCCGCTTCACTATCACATCTGAAACAGTGGACCTAGGTTATGTTTAGGAGCGTGGAAATCTCGCTTACAGACGTATGACACAAGTGACGCCCAATCACCTGACCACGTTCGACGTCCATGAGTTCCGCAGAATGCCCCATTCTGTTCTCTCACGATGTCTACTGACTAATGGGATCGCTGATGTGGAGTACCTGACAGTAGGTGGCAGCGCAGTGCACCTAATATGAAAAACGTATGTTTTTGGGGGTGTCCGGATAGTTTTGATCACATACTGTAGTTCATCCATCCATGGAATCGACAATATCGACGATATTTGCCTGCTATCGATATCCATACAGCATAACAAATGATAAAAAAATATTTTTTGTGTGATGCAAAAAGAAATTAACAATTTTCCAATATTTTTCATTAACTGTACTGAAACATTGCTTCTTGCCAAATTTCATCATTCTAGGTCAACGGGAGATACCCTATAGGTTTTGATAAATGAGTTTGTACCAAAATATGTGGCATTTGACAACATTGCTTTTGTATCTTCGATCTGCTTTTGAATCTTCGATCTGGTTGAATCTTCGACCATAGACCTTCCTTAATGTGTCACATACATTTCAACTTGATGTGGCCACCCATTCCTGAGAAAAAGCCTTTTTAATAGTCGGACACAAAGGCAGTCTGACAGACAGATGGAAAAAAGTGATCCTGTAAGTGTTCCATTTTTACCGATTGAGGTACGAAATCCTAAAAATGAAGTCAGGGCAGAACGCACCTCTGAAAAGGTTCGATTGAGGAAGGACTATACTGTCGCAACTTTGATAGGTAAATGTACGTTGTTCGAAGATTTGGAGAAACCTTATACGTCCCTACACTATCATGTTCGGCAATGACCCTAGGTGCATTATGTGTTGTCGTCTCTCGCCATGTGTGGGTACGTCCAGCATTCCTGAACATGTACGTTTTGGTGGTTCAGTTGTTGTATGGTGTGGAAAGGCATGATAGTTCATGGATGTAATGACTTCCACATCTTTGAAAACGGTACTCTCACCAGTCAACGGTATTCTGATACTTACTTTTTTTCAGGGCTGCACTTAGCCGTCACTTCATTTTTATGGATGATAATGCACTAGCGCATCGAGCTGCGCAGTCGGAGGAGCTGTTGGATCGAGAAGATATTCGCCACGGACGGATTCGCCTGCCTGTTTCCCCGACTTAAATCCCACTGAGCATGTCTGGAATGCACTGCGGAGACATACTGCAGCACGTCCACATGTACCAAAGACCAGCCAGCAGTTGTCAGCCGCTCCTTACCAACCTTCTGACCAGCAGGGCAGCTCGTCACAGAGCATACGTTACCGTCAGAGGTGATTATATACCCTATCAAGAACCATATTCCACCTTCTGTATTACGCAGGGGACCGTCAAGAACTTCGGTGTAATTATCGTCTTTGAATGATATTTCTGGGCGTTTCATTGTGTATTTCTTTCAAGTACCCTCTGCTCTATATTGCAGTATTTCTTTCTATTTTTTATCAAGTTTCATCTAGTTATGTTATTTGGTAGTGATATATCAGATGGAGAGGCTTGTGTTCCCGACAGACCCAGCCAGTGGCTGGAGACTGTCCAAGATGATGATGATGATGATGATGGTAGTGATATATCAAGTGAAAGCTACTTTTGTCCTTAAGTTTTGCATACCAGTGTATGAACAATGGTGCAAGGTTAGTTTCATTAGACATAACTAACTTTTATACATCTGTATCGATTGAGGAAAGCATAGAAATTATAAAAAGCAACTTACGTGATCATGGTAAATTCTTGTTTGATACTTGTACTCCTACACTGGCACAGCACGTTTTTCGGGCGGATAAAGATATACAATTGTTAAACCTCTGTATAAGGAGGTGACAAGAAAGACTTAAATAATTATCGTATGATTTCCTTACTGACATCTTTTTCCTAAATATTCGAAAAGTAATACATTCAAAACTAGTCTCTCATTGAAGTGGAAACAATTTAGTTAGCATATCGCAATTTGCATTCTAGAAGGTTTGCTCGACTGAGAATGCTATTTATACGTTCACCCACCAAATATTGCAAGTTCGTTCATTAATACTTTTTGTGATCTATACGAGGAGTTTGATTGTCTGGATCATGTTACACTCTTAGAAAAACTAAAGTTTTACGTATTTGATGACTTTACACACAACTGGTATGAAGTATACTTAATAAACAGAACGCAAAAAAATTGTGCTGAGTAATCCAAACAACTCTGAAGAGTAGAAAATTTTCATAACTAGGGAGAAATTTATAAAGGAAATCCCAGAGGATTCAATTGTGCATCCACTCCAACTGCTTACATGCGTGAATGTACACTTAACATTCAGGAAGGGAATTAGTACTTTTTACAGACGATACTAGTAGTACGTAAATCCTATTAAAGAGAAAGCAATAGAAGGAATTGTTAATGAAGTTTTTCAAAGAATTATTAAGTGGTTCTCTGAAAATGGACTCTGCCTAAATTTTGAGAAAATACACTGTTTTCAGTTCTTGAACGACAAATAAAGTCATACTAACAGCTGATGTAGCATATGAACAGGAGTCGACAAATAGGGTAGGATACTCCAAAATTTGTGTGCACATATTGATGAAAACTTGAATTGGCAGACGCATGTTATTGAGCTTAAGTTCAGCCACTTTTGATATTTGTGTAATTGCTCGTCTTGGAAACAAACGAATCAACTTCCGATCAACATCCGCTCAGTATTATGTTATGGAATAATTTTCTGGGCTAACTCAGCTCCTATAAATAAAGTATTTATTGCACAAAAGCGAGCAGTAAGGATAATATTTGGTGTTTACCCTTAGTCCTCATATAGACGCCTCTTCAAGGAGCTAAGTATTTCAATTGCACTATCATAGCTCATATATTCATTAACGAAAGTCGTCATAAATAATCAATCACAATTTGAGAAGAATAATTTGATTAACACTTACAACACCAGAGGAAAAAACGACCTTTAATATCCATTATAAAACCCGTCAGTGGCTTAAAAAGGAGTTCAATATGCAGAAACAAAATTTCTCACCATTTACCCAATAACATTTAGTGTCTGGCAGGTAGCAAAGAAAGTTTTAAACCTAACGTAAAATCATTTTTCCTGGAAAAATCTTCCTATTCCAGGCAAAAAAATTACTCTAATACTGATAGCCTGTAAAAAGACTTGTTTTTAAGTCCAGTTGCATGAGTAGGACTAAAAAATAATGTGTTCCTTAATTTTAACACTAATCATGTCAACATATTCTGTAAACTGACTCGTAGGACATCATCTCGATAAAAGAATCGATCAAATTATATGTAGAATATCCAGTTAAGTATATGATTTGGTAATGGGAACATTTTAGGTTATGCTTTACCGTGACTGTTATTGACATTAAATGTAACAACAAGTTTACTGTTACCAGTCACTGTTTATTTATCTCCACGTCGCGTTTAAAAGATTTAAATTTCCATCATCATGTGGATTTATATTTGTTAGTATGAAATTTGTGTGTGTCTTGAGTTATGATTTTTTGGAAGAACTTGAGGCACTGTCTAGTGGAGAAACAAAACACTATTTCAGAACATGGTTTTGGGTTTCTTTTGACAAAAAATTAAACGTATATCTAACGGTAATCATAAAATAAGTAAAATCGAGTACCTCGAGCAGTCACAGGTTCCTTTCACCGTCGTAACACATCACATGTATACTGTCATATTTTGTAAACAGAAATGGCATCTGGAAACTATTGGGTGCAAGGATCGTATAGCAGAAGAGAAAACATTATCACAAAGTGTAAAAAATGTACATCGTAACAACATTATTACAGAATAAATTTTAAAGGAGTTGGAGATTTTTGTTTTGAAGTGTTGAACACATGCATTGGAATAAATACTTCAGGTGCTATATAAATCCGATTTTGACAAGTTAAAATAGCCTAAACTTCATACTCAAAGGAAAGCAGCGGGAGAAGCGTTCAATGTCTCCGAAAGTAAAATTTTGTCAACCTATCTGTGTAAAAACTCTAAGAGGTTTCGGTCGTATGTACAATCAGTAAGTGGGTCAAAAGCGTCTATTCATTCACGGAAACGGAAGATAGCAGAGAGAAGGCCGAAATACTGTATTCAGTCTTCCGAAACTGAAAGCATTGATGAAGATCGTAACACGGTCCCTCCTTTCAATCGTCGTACGAACGTCGAAATGACAGATATTGAGATAAACGATCTCGGAATAGAAAAACAGCTACAGTCGTTTAGTAGAGAGAAAGCGTTGTAAGTAGGCTGTTAAGGTTTTTATGTTGGTAACGTCACGTAGCGCTCTGTATGAAAATCACTGACTGTGCTGTGTGCAATCTGTGGCTGGTTGGACTCACTGTTGGAATATTCGCTTGTGTAGCTTTGGGCAGTTGGATGTGAACAGCGCGTAGCGTTGCGCAGTTGGAGGTGAGCCGCCAACAGTGGTGGATGTGGAGAGGAAAATGCCAGACTTTTGAAGGGTAACTGTAAGCGGTCGATCTAGACGTGTGTCCGCCAGAAAAAGGAAATTTGTAAAGATGGATGTCATGAATTGATAGGTATACATATATATGATGACTTTTGAACACTATGAAGGTAAATACATTGTTTGTTCTCTGTCAAAATCTTTCATTTTCTAACTATTCCTATCAGTAGTTAGTGCCTTCAGTAGTTAGAATCTTTTACTTAGCTGGCAGTATTGGCGCTCGCTGTATTGCAGTAGTTCGAGTAACGAAGATTTTTGTGAGGTAAGTGATTCATGAAAGGTATAGGTTATTGTTAGTCAGGGCCATTCCTTTGTAGGGATTATTGACAGATTGGGTTGCGCTAAAAGTATTGTGTGTCAGTATAATGATGATCAGAATAAGTAAAGAGGAAACTAGAAAGCTATTTGAGTACGTTGAGTTTTGCTCAGCTGTTTGTAAATCAAATAACGCAAGAAATTTACCAGCACAGTAATTCATAATTTTTCTAAGGGGACGTTGCAGCGTGAGTAACAAACGAGATACCTACAAATTCTACGAAGATGAAACGAAAGCACTTGGCTGCCCTTCTTTCAGTAATTTATTGTAGATCGCTTGGACAACAAAGGGTATCTGGCGACTGGAAACACTGCAGGTTATTCCCGTTTTTAAGAAGGGCCATGGGACAGATGTATACAGTTATAGACCTATATCGTAGACGTCAATTTCTTGTAAAATTATGCCCACGAATTACGACGATCTTGGAGAAGGATTTTCTCGTCTATAAAAATCAATATGGATTCCGCAAACAAAGATCCTGCGAAACTCAGCTCGCTCTGTTCCCTTATGAGATCCACAGGGCAGTAGACAATGGCCCTCAGGTTGATGCCACGTTCCTTGACTTCAGGAAGACATTTAGCACCGTCCTGTACTGCCTTTTAGTGAAAAAATACGAGCTTATCGAGTATCGAAGCAGATTTGTGACAGGATTCAAGACTTCCTTGCAGACGGAACAAAATCGACAGATGTAATTTCCGGAGTACCCCAATGAAGTGTGATAGGACCGTTACTGTTTACAATATATATAAATGATCTAGTAGAAAGCGTCGGATGCTCTCTAAGGCTGTTCGCAGATAATACAATTATCTATAACAAAATAGCAACGCCAGAAGATAGCAGAATGACATCCAGAGAACTGATGAATGGTGCAGGCTCTGGCAGTTGACCCTGAAAGTAAATAACTGTAACATATTGCGCATACGTAGGAAACGAATTATACTTCTGTACAGCTACACTACTGATGACAAACCGTTGGAAACAGTGTCTTCAGTAAAATATCTAGGGGTAACTATCCAGATCGACATTAAGTAGAATGACAACATAAAACAAATAGTGGGAAAAGCTGATGCCAGACTCAGGTTCATAGGAAGAATGTTAAGGAAATGTAACTCTTCCACGAAGGAAGTAGCTTATAAGGCAGTTGTTAGACCGATTCTTGAGTATTGTTCGTCTTTTTGGTATCTCTACCAGATAGAACTGATAGAAGATCTAGAGAAGTTCCAACGAAGAGCTGCACGTTTCGTTACAGGATCGTTTAGTCGGTACGAGAGCGTTACGGAGTTGCTCGACAAACTCCATTGGCAGACGTTACAAGAGATATGTTGTGCATCTCGGAGATATTTGCTATTGAAATTACGAGAAAGCACTTTCCAGGAAGAGTCGAACAACGTATTACTTCCCCCTACATACTTCTCACGTAATAGCCATGAGGAGAAAATTCGGGAAATTAGAACCAATACATTTACCGATAATCGTTCTTCCCACGCGCTATTCCTGAGTGGAACAGGGTTGTAGGGCTCAGTTACGAAAAGTACCCTCCGCCACACACCCTTGGGTGGCTTGTGGAATATGATGTAGATGTAGATGAATTACTTAGACCTGGTTCTGTAGCACATCTGTGGTTTCTCACGTCATAGCTTTTGTCCTCATAAGCATCTTAATATGCCCCTCACCATAAGCCTGTATATACTGCTTGACAAGCGTAGTTGATCTTTACCGTAGGTCCATTTTACTGGTTGTCTTTCTGGTCGAAAGTCATACTTTCCTTTGTCTTACCCTTCTGAAGGGTTACGTGTGAATATAGAGGTACGGGTCTTTGATTGTTCTGATTGAAATGAATGTCTTCTAATGCACTGTACATGTACTGCAGTAATCTCCTTTAGGATTACTTCAGAATTTGGTATATCACCCATCCACACACCTATCAAATCAGGAGACTTCTCACTTTAGTGTTAATATTGGCTGTGAACTTAGTGCTATGCTTAGTGGGATTTCGTTACTGTGTATTACATTGAACTCACAGTTTGGTTCATTAAAAAAATTTATTAAATAAGTGGCACCTTATGATTCTGTGACTGTCAGATTGCATTGATGTAACTTTATACTCTTGTTTTATTAGTTATTGTTGGTATATGGAACACGGTGATACAGATAGTCGACGTGGGGCTAACCTGCAGTAAGTGGCTTTATGTTTTACTGGTATATGCAACATATAAATAAATATTTTACCTACAGTTTGCACTCATCAGGATGTGGGTGACTATTTTGCTCCTGATGTTTCACGGGCACCGATAGTAGCATTATACCATGATTATCTGTGCATAGCATGTAACATTGTCATCCCTTTAGCAGGTTCTTTTTTACTATTATGTGGCATATATATTTTGTTCCCTAGGTTTCATTGATACAGTGTGCAATCGTTCTCTCATTTAATTTCTTAATTTATCTTTAACTTTAAAGTTACTCTCTGTACAGTTTAGTAATGCTATATGTTACTACATATTACCACTGTTTATAATATTTACACTGACCCTTTTGTTATGTATTTGACACTGTTATCATTGTTGTCTTTCCACAGGCGCCTGAAGATGGAGTAATGAAGCGCGTAAACTGATTGCACAAATAAATTAAAACTAGAAGTTTACACGGCTGAAGGTGTTTTGATTTGACATTTTCTACTGAACAGCAGAGGTCCCGCAACCATCTTGCATAAAGATGTCTGGCATCAGCTTTTTCCACTATTTGTTTTATGTGGTCATTCTACTTAATGTCGATCTGATTAGTTACCCCTAGATATTTTACGGAAGATACTGTATCCAACGGTTTGTCATCAGTAGTGTAGCTGTACAGAAGTGGATTTCTTTTCCTACGTATGCGCATTTGTGTTCGCTTGAAGAGAGGATTGCGTCAACGCATTAAATGAAAAGACGGAAGTTTCAATGAGCGTTTCTGGTCCCTCTTTATCAATGTCCTCGTGAGGCGCAGCCATAAATCTAATATTTTTAGTGGTCGTCAAGTTTTAATGTTTCTTGCGGTATTTTCTCAGTGGATGATAATACAGCAACGTGGGTGCCAGGTTGGTTTTTGGGATTTGCTATGACTTTTCACGCAAACGTCCATAGTTTTTATTGTAGATAGCAACATTGTTGAGGGCTGTGACGCATACGTAACACGACAATAAAATCTTTAGTGGGTGAACTTTGTGTTTTATGTGCCAACATTAAATATATAAGAATGATTTTTTATGTGTTTGACAATACACGTTTGCTGCTTGCTGTTTATTTTTGACATAGGCTAATGACATAACTACGGGATAATATAGATTGATTTACTTAAGTGTTAATAATTATAGTAACATGAAGTAATGATGTGAGATTCCTTGTTTCACAGAACTTGATAACTGGACAATGTAGTCCCGAAACATGTTAGGGTAAATAAATCAGACATTTTAGGCAACTGGTGGTGACATTCTCAGTACAAACCAAACCTTTGGCTTCTTCTCTTTGTTGTTGTCTTGAGCACATTGGATGGACTTGCAACAGTTTATCGGTTTCAACTGTTATACGCGTTCATAAGAGACAAGGGAATCGTCAGGAGTGTCCCAGGGAAGCGTGACAGAGCGCTCCTGTTCTCTACGCACATAAACTATCCGACGGATAGGGTGAGCAACAATATGCGTCTGTTTGTTGATGACGCTGTAGGGTAAAAGAAAGTGTCATCTTTGAATGACTGAAGGAGGATACGGTATGACTCAGATTTTCTGTTTGCTGTAGTGAAAGACAGCTTGCTCTAAATGTAGAAAAAATTAATCTGAAGCTCATGAGTCGGAAAAGCAATCCCGCAATATTTGAACACAGTAGTAGTGGTTTGCTGCTTGATACAGCTACGCCGATTAAGAATCTAGGGGTAACGTTGCAAAGCAATCTGAATTGGAAGGGGCGTGTAAGGATTGGAGAAGCGTTGGCGAATGGTCGACTTCGGTTTTTTGGGAGAATTTAAGAAAAATGTGGTATATCCATGAAGGAGACGACGTATGGAACACTAGGACGAACCACTTTTTGTTCTACTAGAGTGTCTGAGATCTCCACCTGGATGGATGAAAGAAAGACGCTGAACCAGATCGAAAGCCTGCTGCTCGATTTGTTACCTGTAGGTTCGACCGGCACGTGAACTCGGATGAGAATCTGTGGAGGAAAGAGGACGTTCTTTTCGCGAGAAAGGTTAAAGAACTGGCATTTGCTATGGACTTCAGAACGATTGTAGTGCCACCAAAGGGTATCTCGCGTAAGGACTAAGAACATAAGGTATAAGAATTTCGGGCTCGTGCCGAGGAATATTGACAGTCGGTTTTCCCTCGCTCCATTTGGGAGAGGAACAGGAAAGTGACTGACTAGCAGTAGTATATGGTACTCTCCGCCATGCATCATATGGTGACTCGCGAGGTTTGTGCTCGTATGTTGATGTTAATCGTAACTAAACATGCAAGAAAGTGCAAAAAAGAGAAAAGTAGAAGTATACATGGTATCCTGTTACAAATATTAGAAGTCGAACAGTCACCTAACTCCAGTTTCTGTCACTTGACGTCAACTACCGTGTCTAGTCATGCACCACACTTATCAAATGGAACAGTTATATTCGTATAGAGCTCGTTTTACATGTGCCGAAAGTACAGTTCCAAATTTTTTAACTTTTAAAATACTTTGACGCAGTTATTACTACTGTTTTTGACGTATATAATCAGCCACAGTTTCGAGCATATGAAGAAACTAAGATAAACGAATACTGGAGCCACGGGGGTATTCATCCGATAAAAAGAAAACGAACATGTTTTTCACCACTGTAATTAGGGGGATATTAATTTATAAAAAGTTAAGAGATAAAGTATAAGATAGTTGTCAGAGATACTTTTACAGACTTATTCATAGTCCTTTATTGGCAACATTATGCATGAGCAGCTATGGTAGTTGACGTCAGGCGTTCAATGTATTTAATTCTGCTGGTGAGTCAAAAAGTCAAAACCGGTAAACTGAAGTAATTCCATCTCCGATCAAGACAATGCGAATAAGAAAGTAGTTCCAAAATATTTCGTTTACATCAGTTTGACAACGTCTAGTTTCATGGGACGAAGTATAACAAAAATTTTCGCACACAGGTGGTAGCTTAACTACCTAACACACAGAGAACCGCTTGACACCAACACAAGGAACTTTGTTGTACTGTAATACACATTAGAGTTAAATTATTACCAATAACAGCCAAATACAGAGTTACAGTTTTGTGCAGGATGGTCGGCAGCTAGTCAATACATTCATAAGGTTATTATCATTATTTTTGTTACTACTATTACTGCCATTAACTGTAAACATCCATTTTCTAGATCTTCAACAACCGATGTTCAAATTCAACGTGTGAATTACATCTATGCAACGAGAATACAAATTGCTGGAGCAGGTCTCAGTTATTAAATTACACTTTCTACTACTCGTTTCGGGGAGTACATTTTAAAATTATTACTACTATATTATGCTGATACTGCATATGTGTGAGTGAGTGAGCGAGAGACACAAAGTGAAAAAGAAAAAGAGAGAGACGGGGCGTCGGAGGGAGAGAGACCGAGCGAGCACATGAGTAGTTTGACTGTGACAGAGCTGTAGATTGCTAAATATATGATTCCAAATACTTTATTTTAGTGACTAGGCTACTGCCATAATTTCAACACATACATATGTCTATGTTTTACTTTTGATATACATCAGTAGTGCTAAGTGGGTTTCTGTAAGGAGGATTAGGGATGTATTTACAAGTGGTGCAAAAGTTTGTCGCTTACGTGCTAGTTACTGGTTTATTAAAATTTACTTTTGTTCCATGATATAACTAAGAAATTGCCGAGGTAAGAAATGGATTATGTATGTAGATAGTATACACTGAGATGACAAAAAGTCATGGGATAACGACATACATACAGGGTGGTCCATTGATAGTGACCGGGCCAAATATCTCACGAAATAAGCGTCAAACGAAAAAACTACAAATCACGAAAGTTGTCTATCTTGAAGGGAGAAACCAGATGGCGCTATGGTTGGCCCGCTAGATGGCGCTGCCATAGGTCAAACGGATATTAACTGCGTTTTTTAAAATAGGAACCCCCATTTTTTATTACACATTCGTGCAGTACGTAAAGAAATACGAATGTTTTAGTTGGACCACTGTTTTCGCTTTGTGATACATGGCGCTGTAATTGTCACAGACATATGGCTCACAATTTTAGACGAACAGTTGGTAACAGGTAGGTTTTTTAAATTAAAATACAAAACATAGGTACATTTGAACATTTTATTTCGGTTGTCCCAATGTGATACATGTACCTTTGTGAACTTATCATTTCTGAGAGCGCATGCTGTTACAGCGTGATTACCAGTAAATACCACATTAATGCAATAAATCCTCAAAATTATGTCCGTCAACCTCAACGCATTTGGCGCTACGTGTAACGACATTCCTCTCAACAGCGAGTAGTTCGCCTTCCGTAATGTTCGCACACGCATTGACAATGCGCTGACGCATGTTGTCAGGCGTTGTCGGTGGATCACGATAGCAAATATCCTTCAACTTTCCCCACAGAAAGAAATCCGGGGACGTCAGATCCGGTGAACGTGCGGGCCAATCCACGTGTCATGAAATATGCTATTCAATACCGCTTCAACCGCACGCGAGATATGTGCCGGACATCCATCATGTTGGAAGTACATCGCCATTCTGTCATGCAGTGAAACATCTTTTAGTAACATCGGTATAACATTACATAGGCAATCAGCATACATCGCACCATTTAGATTGCCATCGATAAAATGGGGGCCAATTATCCTTCCTCCCATAACGCCGCACCATACATGAAACCGCCAAGATCGCTGATGTTCCACTTGTCGCAGCCATCATGGATTTTCCGCTGCCCGATTTTGCGTACTATGCCGGTTTACGTTACCGCTGTTGGTGAATGACGCTTCGTCGCTAAATAGAACGCTTGCAAAAAATCTGTCATCGTCCCGTAATTTCTATTGTGCCCAGTGGCAGAACCGTACACGACGTTCAAAGTGGTCGCCATGCAATTGCTGGTGCATAAAAATATGGTGCGAGTGCAATCGATGTTGATGTAGCATTCTGAACACCGACGTTTTTGAAATTTCTGATTCTCGCGCAATTTATTTGCTACTGTTGTGCAGATTAGCCGCGACAGCTGCTAAATAAAACAGCTACTTGGGCACCATCATTTGTTGCAGGTCGTGGTTGACGTTTCACATGTGGCTCAACACCTCCTGTTTTCTTAAATAACGTAACTATCCGGCGAACGGTCCGGACACTTGGATGATGTCGTCCAGGATACCGAGCAGCATCCATAGCACACGCCCGTTGGGCATTTTGATCACAATAGCCACACATCAACAAGATATCGACCTTTTCCGCAATTAGAAAACGGTCTATTTTAACACGGGTGGTGTATCACGAAGCAAATAGCGTCCGCACTGGCGGAATGTTACGTGATACTATGTACTTATACGTTTGTGTCTATTACAGCGCCATCTGTCACAAAGCGAAAAAAGTGGTCCAACTAAAACATTCACATTTCTTTGCGTACTACACGAATATATAATAAAAATGGGGGTTCCTACTTTAAAAAACGCAGTTGATATCCGTTTGACCAATGGCAGCGCCATCTAGCGGGTCAACCATAGCGCCATCTGGTTTCCCCCTTCAAGCTAGACGAGTTTCGTTCTTTGTAGTGTTTTCGTTTGACGCTTATTTCGTGAGATATTTGGCCCGGTCACTATCAATGTACCACCTTGTATAGATGGGGCTAGTATCGCGTACCTAAGGTGTAAAAGAGCAGTACATTGGCGTAGCTGTCATTTGTACTCTGGTGATTCTTGCGAAAATGTTTCCGACAAGCCACGGCCACACGTCGGCAATTATCAGACTTTGAACGCGGAATGGTAGTTGGAGCTAGATGCATGGACATTGCATTACGGAAATTATTAGAGAATGCAATATTCCGAGATCCACCGTGTCTACAGTGTGACGTGAACACCACATTTCAGACATTACCTCTCAACACGGACAACGCAGTGGCCAACGGCTTTCACTTATCGATCGAAAGAAGCGGCGTTGGCGTAGAGTTGTCAGTGCTAACAGACAGGTAACACTGCGTGAAATAACAGCAGAAATCAATGCGGACAGAGCGACGAAAGCTGACGTTAATGGGCTATGGCATCAGACGACCGACACTAGGCCTTTGTCAATAGCACGAAATCGCCTGTAGCACCTCTCCTGTGGTCGTGACCATATCGGTTGGACCCTAGATGACTGGAAACAGTGGCCTGGTCCGATTAGTACTGATTTCAGTTGATGAGACTGATGGTAGGATTCGAGCTTGGCGTAGCCCCCAGGAAGCCATGGGCGCAGGTTTTTTACAAGAAACGGAACAGATCATTGACTGGAAATGGTCATGTTCGACTACTTGGAGACCATTTGAAGCCATTCATGGACTTCATGTTCCCAAACAACTATGGAATTTTTATGGACCAGAGTGCGCCATGTCACCGGGCTACAGTTGTTCGCGATTGGTTTGAGGAGACTGCTAGACAGTTCGAGCGAATGGTTTGGCCAACCAGATCGCCCCACATGATTCCCACCAACATTTATGGGACATAACAGAGAGGAAGCTCGTGCACAAAATGCTGCACTGGCAACATTTTCGCAATTATGGATGGCTATTAGAGGCAATATGCCTCAATAATATGCCTTGTTGTGTGCGAGCCAGACATTATTACGAGGTATCCCATGGCTTTTGCCACCTCACGTAGACAGATAGATACACATATAAGCTGACAGGGTGTCCAAATTGTTCACCCACACAAGCAACATAACGATATAACTTTTAAGTTAGTCTTTCTCTGCCAGACAGCCACAACGTATAAAAAGTGGATCATGCTGTTCATTCAGAGGTTATTAATTTGCACCTGATGATGAAAGTATAATTCTCCAAAATTCTTAGTGGAAAGTTTAAGATAATAAATGTAACTGGCTACAGCAATTTAAATTTTCAATGATACTTGTATTGGTCACGTTCAACGTTAACCTAAAATATTGAAATTTATGGAAAAATGTTCTAGTGTATTTGGTCAAGATCTCACCTAGTTTGACTTCAAATTATTCTATGAACTGCATTCCAGAGGGTGTTCCAAACCTTTAGGGTCAAGTGTGTATAGTAGATGCTGTAACACTATCGACCTTTTTTTCACTAATGAAGCTAAGAATGAGATTTGTACAGTATGCAGTGTATGAGAGGGTCTGCAGAAGAAAATACTCTTTGACTGTGTGAAGTTTAATGATGATGTGTAATCAACAAATATTTATAATGTCATGTAAATAACAACAAGTATCTTTTATTTAACTATGTATAATTGTTTGTAAAGTGAAGTCAACACCAGCTCAGGGCTAAAGTTAAAAATAGGTGAAAACCAGTAGGGATATACCGACGTTCTGGAAGGGCGAAAAAATGGAGATTTTTTGCTACTAACGGAAGCAGGTAGGAGAGGGGAGAAGGGGAGCCGTCAGATAGCCGCAAGACACTGTTGAGGCAGGTGACGAAAGCTGATGCGAGCTGTACTCCGCAGTATTGGTTAAACAAAGCTTAAGTTTACTACGTAATAGATGTGAGTGAAGGGGAAGTGCTAAGGTACAAGTCTGCAACGCTGTAGAGGAGTGTTGGTTCCTCGATGTGAAATGGTCTAAGACATACATCATTTAGTCTGACGCAGATCCCCAGGAAAGCCAAACTCATATTTGCGATGCTATAAGTACCATAATTCGACGCCACGAAGACAAGTAATAGTCTCCGTCGCTGCAAAATGGTACGTGCCTTCAAAACACCTAAATCTCCAGCAACTGTGCTGACGCCGACACTACTGAAATTAACCGTCCATAGTTCTGTATACGAGTTGTGTTGACAAGTTTGTGGGTGTTTTGTTCAACAATCATTTAATTTTTTTCACGAAAATCTACTCATTTAACCTAAAGTGTTCCAAGTAGGGTTCCTTTGCTATACTAAAGAGAATTAAACCAAGAATCCATAGATGTGAAATATTATTGCGCAACTGAGTGTTTCTTGCAAAGTAAATTTAAATTATCACTCAAGGGCAACAATTGAACTAAATGTGGAGAATTGTAGATTACCTTGAAAGAAAGTAAAGTAAATAACAATTCTACCTAGTGTGTGAACTTGGTTATTGGGACCTTCTGTCCAAGAAATTATGTAAAGTAACTATTTGAATAAAACTGAGAAAAACCAAGTATAAAACCTTTTGCAATCATTTCGATACTAACAAAAGTGTCGTAAAAAATTTCTTGTGTGTAATACATGATTTCAGAGGCAGTGTTGCTGATCATACCTTCAGAAACGTAAGTAGGCATTATTGTCGTTCCGGCGTTGTTTTCATGGACCAAAACTTTCTAAGTGTGTGCGTGTGACCAATTCTGGAAGCAACCATTATTCAGCTATCTACGTGAATTAGCCTGTTCCTTCAGTGATAGAAATTATTAAAAGAGAAAAATTTCTAGTAAGAATCAAAATATAGTAAAGACCAAATTTGGTGAATTTGTTGAATAAAGTCAACCGATTCGTCATTTTGGCTCGCGACCGTGTTTTTCAGTATTAATATCACTCACAAGAAGTAGTTTGATGAAAAACAAAAGCTGCAACCAAGACTACACGAAACTTCACATTTGACCGAGCTTTATCCATTACGCGACATCTGAGGTCACTAGCGGTTGTTAAGGAGGTAGTTGTGTTTAAGTGCTTCAATTACCGAAGCTAGAATAACATCTGAAGTACTAAATGCAACTGCAAGAGTAGAAACCGTGAGTGTTGTAAGCGGCCTTTAGACAGGACTAGAACATTTACTACGTCTAAATACTATCGCTAGTTAGCACAGAACAGCACTTACATCGCCAGGCTACCGTTATAATACATGCTCCTAAATTCAAAACTCTGAGATGAGAAACTGTAGGTGGAAAATAATATGTAGTTTTTACTGATATTACAAATTACACCCCCCCATGAACCACGGACCTTGCCGTTGGTGGGGAGGCTTGCGTGCCTCAACGATACAGATAGCCGTACCGTAGGTGCAACCACAACGGAGGGGCATCTGTTGAGAGGCCAGACAAGCGTGTGGTTCCTGAAGAGGGGCAGCAGCCTTTTCAGTAGTAGCAGGGGCAACAGTCTGGATGATTGACTGATCTGGCCCTGTAACACTAACCAAAACGGCCTTGCTGTTGTGGTACTGCGAAGGCTGAAAGCAAGGGGAAACTACAGCCGTAATTATTCCCGAGGGCATGCAAAAAAAAATGGTTCAAATGGCTCTGAGCACTATGGGACTTAACAGCTATGGTCATCAGTCCCCTAGAACTTAGAACTACTTAAACCTAACTAACCTAAGGACGTCACACAACACCCAGTCATCACGAGGCAGAGAAAATCTCTGACCCCGCCGGGAGAGCATGCAGCTTTACTGTATGATTAAATGATGATGGCGTCCTCTTGGGTAAAATATTCCGGAGGTAAAACAGTCCCCCATCCATATCTCCGGGCGGGGACTACTCAAGAGGACGTCGTTATCAAGGGAAAGAAAACTGGCGTTCTACGGATCGGAGCGTGGAATGTCAGATCCCTTAATCGGGCAGGTAGCTTAGAAAATTTAAAAAGGGAAGTGGATAGGTTAAAGTTAGATATAGTGGGAATTAGTGAAGTTCGGTGGCAGGAGGAACAAGACTTCTCATCAGGTGAATACAGGGTTATAAATACAAAATCAAATAGGGGTAATGCAGGAGTAGGTTTAATAATGAATAAAAAAATAGGAGTGCGGGTAAGCTACTACAAACAGCATAGTGAACGCATTATTGTGGCCAAGATAGACACGAAGCCCACGCCTACTACAGTGGTACAAGTTTATATGCCAACTAGCTCTGCAGACGATGAAGAAATTGATGAAATGTATGATGAGATAAAAGAAATTATTCAGGTAGTGAAGGGAGACAAAAATTTAATAGTCCTGGGCGACTGGAATTCGACAGTAGGAAAAGGAAGAGAAGGAAACGTAGTAGGTGAATATGGATTGGGGCTAAGAAATGAAAGAGGAAGCCGCCTGGTAGAATTTTGCACAGAGCATAACTTAATCATAGCTAACACTTGGTTCCAGAATCATGAAAGAAGGTTGTATACATGGAAGAACCCTGGAGATACTAAAATGTTCCAGATAGATTATATAATGGTAAGACAGAGATTTAGGAACCAGATTCTAAATTGTAAGACATTTCCAGGGGCAGATGTGGACTCTGACCACAATCTATTGGTTACGAACTGTAGATTAAAACTGAAGAAACTGTAAAAAGGTGGGAATTTAAGGAGATGCGACCTGGATAAACTGGAAGAACCAGAGGTTGTACAGAGTTTCAGGGAGAGCATAAGGGAACAGTTGACAGGAATGAGAGAAAGAAATACAGTAGAAGAAGAATCGGTAGCTTTGAGGAATGAAATAGTGAAGGCAGCAGAGGATCAAGCACGTAAAAAGACGAGGGCTAGTAGAAATCCTTGGGTAACAGAAGAGATACTGAATTTAATTGATGAAAGGAGAAAATACAAAAATGCAGTAAATGAAGCAGGCAAAAAGGAATACAAATGTCTCAAAAAGAGATCGACAGGAAGTGCAAAATGGCTAAGCAGAGATGGCTAGAAGACAAATGTAAGGATGTAGAGGCTTACTTCACGAGGGGTAAGATAGATACTGTCTACAGGAAAATTAAAGAGACCTTTGGAGAAAAGAGAACCACTTGCATGAATATCAAGAGCTCAGATGGAAACCCAGTTCTAAGCAAAGAAGGGAAAGCAGAAAGGGGAAGGAGTATATAGAGCGTCTATACAGGGGCGATGTTCTTGAGGACAATATTATGGAAATGGAAGAGGAGGTAGATGAAGATGAAATGGGAGATATGATACTGCGTGAAGAGTTTGACAGAGCACTGAAAGACCTAAGTCGAAACAAGGCCCCGGGAGTAGACAACATCCCATTAGGACTAATGACAGCCTTGGGAGAGCCAGGCCTAACAAAACGCTACCATCTAGTGAGACAGGCGAAATACCCTCAGACCTCAAGAAGAATACAATAATTCCAATCCCAAAGAAAGCAGGTGTTGACAGATGTGAAAATTACCGAACGATCAGTTTAATAAGTCACAGCTGCAAAATACTAACATGAATTCTTTACAGATGAATGGAAGAACTTGTAGAAGCTGACCTCGGGGAAGATCAGTTTGGATTCCGTAGAAATGTTGGAACACGTGAGGCAATACTGACCCTACGACTTATCTTAGAAGAAAGATTAAGGAAAGGCAAACCTACGTTTCTAGCATTTGTAGACTTAGAGAAAGCTTTTGACAATGTTGACTGGAATACTCTCTTTCAAATTCTGAAGGTGGCAGGGGTAAAATACAGGGAGCGAAAGGTTATTTACAGTTTGTACAGAAACCAGATGGCAGTTATAAGAATCGAGGGGCATGAAAGGGAAGCAGTGGTTGGGAAGGGTGTGAGACAGGATTTGTAGCCTCTCCCCAATGTTATTCAATCTGTATATTGAGCAAGCAGTAAAAGAAACAAAAGAAAAGTTCGGAGTAGGTATTAAAATCCATGGAGAAGAAATAAAAACTTTGAGGTTTGCCGATGACATTGTAATTCAGTCAGAGACGGCAAAGGACTTGGAAGAGCAGTTGAACAGAATGGACAGTGTCTTGAAAGGAGGGTATAAGATGAACATCAACAAAAGCAAAACGAGGGTAATGGAATGTAGTCGAATTAAATCGGGTGATACTGAGGGAATTAGATTAGGAAATGAGACACTTAAAGTAGTAAAGGAGATTTGCCATTGGGGGAGCAAAATAACTGATGATGGTGGAAGTAGAGAGGATATAAAATGTAGACTGGCAATGGCAAGGAAAGCGTTTCTGAAGAAGAGAAATACGTTAACATCGAGTGTAGATTTGAGTGACAGGAAGTCGTTTCTGAAAGTATTTGTATGTAGTGTGGCCACGTATAGAAGTGAGACATGGACGATAAATAGTTTAGACAAGAAGAGAATAGAAGCTTTTGAAATGTGGTGCTACAGAAGAATGCTAAAGATTGGATGGATAGATCACATAACTAATGAGGAGGTATTGAATAGAATTGGGCAGAAGATGAGTTTGTGGCACAATATGACAAGAAGGGATCGGTTGGTAGGACATATTCTGAGGCATCAAGGGATCACCAATTTGGTACTGGAGAGCAGCGTGGAGGGTAAAAATCGTAGAGGGAGACCAAGAGATGAATACACTAAGCAGATTCAGAAGGATGCAGGCTGCAGTAGGTACTGGGAGATGAAGAAGCTTGCACAGGATAGAGTAGCATTGAGAGCTGCATCAAACCAGTCTCAGGACTGGAGACCACAACAACAACACATCAACATGTCCGCCTTTTCAGGGGTGCAGTGGGTCCCACCTTCCTCCTGATGGATGATAACGCACGGCCCCACCGAGCTGCCATCGTAGAGAAGTACCTTGAAACAGAATATATCAGGCGAATGGAGTGACCTGCCTCTTCCCCAGACCTAAACCCCATCGAGCACGTCTGGGATGCCCTCGGTAGACGTATCGCTGCACGTCTTCAAATCCCTAGGACACTTCAGGAGCTCCGAGAGGCACTGGTGCAAGAAAGGGAGGCTATATCTCAGCAACTGCTCGAGCACCTGATCCAGAGTATGCCAAAACGTTGTACAGCCTGTGTACGTGTGCATGGCGATCATATCCCATATTGATGTCGGGGTACATGCGCAGGAAACAGTGACATGTGTTTCGGGACGGTTTTCTTAACTTATCACCAATACCGTAGACTTACAGGACTGTGTCGTGTGTGTTCCCTATGTGCCTATGCTATTATCGCCAGTTATGTGTAGTGCCACGTTGTGTAGCACGACTTTCTGCAATTACGCTTAATTTATGAGCATTAGTGTATTTCTAGCTATGCGTCCATAGGGATATGAAAACCCTGAATGATACTGAGCGACTGTAGTCAGGATTCAGCTGAGTCAGTGAGGAAGCTAGCTCTTGGTAATCTGTGCCGTAAAGTATTACTGGCAATTTTATCCATTGTGTTTGAAGGTAATCCGAGGAGAAGAAACAAGATACGGTTAACTAAACATTGAGAATGGACTGTATTCCAAACGGGAAGCTCCACATGTAAGGTGATTGGTCAGTGGTGTTAACTTATGTAACAGACTGAAACCACCTACTGGATTGCAATTTGTAGCTGTATCGTTATTTGTCGTGGCCAGCAAGTCATCACTCGACGCTGACACCAAAAGTTGTACCGTACTGTACAGTACTTTTCTCTCACAGTTCCAAGTTGCACGTGAGCTCTCGCACTGCACACATTTAGCTGGATCTGTTTCACAGAGAAGGGTTCGCACAAAGATTGTTTCTTCCACTCTGCAGTGATTTTCTGTTGTTGACCCACACTACAGATTACAACTGTGTGCTGGACGCAGACAAAATATACTGCTCCAATTCATCTGAAAATGAATCTAAGAAAAAACACGACGACGAGATATTATGTTTCGTTGATGTCTTTGTTCAGTTGTGATATGAGGAAGCTACATTTTACATACTATGTCTATAAAATTATAGGACTTTGTTGCAGTGCTGGATTATAGTACTGTCTGTTGAAGAAAGCACCATTTCCCCCAACACTGGAGGCAGTACTCGGTTGTAGCTTAAATATTTGAAGAGATCGCCCTAGCGGACTGCTCATAGTACTGGACGCCGGACGGACAGAGAGGTGGCAGAGCGTGCATTTATTTGCGTTTGATTAGGCCCCAAGACAAACGCAGTTAGCCGCGGGCTGCTACGTGGAGTGTTGCCGCGGGCTGTTGATTCGATGTGGATCGCTATTGACCGGCTGTCCACAGCAAACATGGGCGCGCTCATGTGGTCCTCATCTTGTAGGCAAACACGGCCACAAGATTTCGCTAAACTTCTGTTATCGAGAACAGCTTAGTAGATTTCCGCTTCAGATTCCATGACTGTCGTATCAGCTTTTAGATGCATTACAGTTCAGACAGCGAACATTTCCTCGAATTTATTGCTGTCCTGTTTTACGCTTCCTTTGGCTTTCTATTTCCAGCACGGTTAGCAGATAATCTTTAAGAGAATTTCGGTATTCGGTATTACAAAGCCTGAAAAAAAAAAAGAAATGCCAAGAAGACATGTTCGGATGTCAATGTAACTTCGTACACATACACAACATCAAAAGGTATGTAAACGACTACAGTTACAATCCTCTGTGACAAACAGGCATTAGTGAGCAATGGCGTTGCTCGTGTTTTGTGTTGTTTCCAGCCCCGGCAGAGTATATAAGGGGAGTGAAGAGCGTTAGATGTTGAGTGATAACTGCGAAACACGCGGAGATGCATTGTAACAGTTTGGTACAGGATTTTCAGGGCTGACAGAGTTTGAAACGGGCTCATTGTGAATCCCCGTTTTCGGGCTGATGGAACCGTGCGGTATCCAGATTTCTGGGGCATTCAGATGTCGGACTGCTTGGGAACGTGAGAGCTGGCATACTCGCCTTCGAGGTCCGGTCGATCATACCTGACCACCACAAGGGAGGATCGCTGTGCTGTACAACAGGCACATCGTAATTCCTCCTCACCTGCATCTGCCATCCAGGAACAAATAACGGACTGTCAACAACATTCTGTGCCATCCCGCACCACTGACAGAAGACTGACAGCTGCCAGACTAGGTAATTACCGTCCAACGCGTTGGCTACCGCTAACACCACAACACAAACGGGATCGTTGGTAAAATAGCCAGGAAGCACTAACTGCTTGTGGATGGCTTCGGTTTGTGTTCAGCGACGAATATCAGAGAATAGGTGGCGACTTGGGGGGAAGTCCCATTGAGAGGCATAAGGTCTTGCTTCTGGCCTCATGGTGTGCGAAACCATCCAGTATGGTTGATTAACTGAGAGGGTTTATGGGGCCAAATGGAGAGGACATCAGACCGACGGATCCTAAGACACTCACTGAAGAAAGAGGGTACGCTAAAAGTGGACGGATCTAGACAGGGGAGTCAAATTATAAAACAATGAAATTAAAGCACACACATTAAGGTCCAATATGACATCACATCAGGCTGGTACAGAATGGGAGAACTCAAGACGCTGCAACGGTACGTCGTGGACATCCTGCGTCCTCATATGTGACCTCTCACGCGACAATATCGTGGTGCCATATTTTAACAGGACAACGCTCGTCCACGCATGGGAACTGTATCAATGAACTGTCTTGGCGATGCGGAGTTGCTCCCCTGGCAAGCAAGATCTCCAGATCTACCCCGACAGAACATGTGTGGGACAAGCTCGGACATCAACTTAGTCTCAGTGACATTTTCTAGGATGTCGAGGTCCGGTTACACGTTTTGTGGGCAAGCTTGTCTCAGGAGACGATACAAAGACTTTATGACACTCTTACCAAACAAAGGCATGGTATTTTCTTCTCCTTAGGAACAAGGTCTCTTTGAACACAGTAAATTAATTAGGCTCATTTGTAAGTGAACATTTCAGGAAAGAACACGTAAATTTCAAAGCTAATCGAGTTCAACAAGCAAATTGGCCATATTCTCGTTTAAAGTCCAAAACCAACACTGCTGTGGAAGGATAAGAAACACAGGTTTTGGCACGATTCACACTAAAGAACAAATTACGTTATCACGTCTTAGTGTAGTCAGGTTCCCAGCAAGCTATAGAAGTGAGTCCTGCAAGGGGCGATAATGATTGTGTGAGTGAAGCTGAATGTGTGAAGAGACGTGAGTGGACTGATCTCATAGTACACTGTTGCTGCAAAAGTCATGAGATACCACTTAACATTGCGTCGAAGCTTCTTTTGCCTGGCGTAGTGCAGCAACTCGACGTGGTATGGACTCAACAAGTCGTTGGACTTTCCCTGCAGAAATATTGAACCATGATGCCTCTGTAGCCGTCCATAATTGCGAAAGTATTGTCGGTGTGTTCGATGAGATTCATGTCGGGTGGTCTGGGTGGCCAAATAATTCACTCCAACTGTCCAGAATGTCTTCAAGCCAATCGAGAACAACTGTGGCCCAGTGACGTGGCACATTTTCATCCACAAAAGTTCCATCGTTGTTTCGGTACATGAAGTCCATCAATGGCTACAAATGGTACCCGAACATAATCATTTCCAGTCAATGATCCATGTAAACACAGCCCCCATCATTATGAGGCCACCACCAGCTTGCACAGTGCTTTGTCGGCAAGCTGATTCCATGGCTTCGAGGAGTCTGCGCCACACTCGAGCCCTGCTATCATCTCTTAGCAAATAAAATCGAGACTCATCTGACCAGGCCAGTCACGGTCCAATCATCTACGGTCCGACCCCGATATGGTCACGAGCCCAGGAGAGGCGCTGCACGTGATGTCGTGCTCTGTTAGCAAAGGCACTCGCCTCCGTCGTCTACTGCCATAGTCCATTATCCCTAAATTGCGACTCATCATCCTAACGGATACGTTCGTCAAACATCCCATATTGATTTTTGCGGTTATTTCACGCAATGTGGCCTGTCTGTGAGCACTGATAACTCTACGCAAACGCCGCTGGTATCGGTCGTTAAGTGAAGGCCACTGACCACTGTGCTGTCCGTGGTGAGAGGTAATGCCTGAAATTTGGTATTTTCGACAAACTCGTGACACTGTGGACCTTGGAATATTTAATTCCCTAACGAGTTCTGAAATGTAATGTCCCATGCTTCTAGCTCCAACTACTATGCGCCCCCCCCCCCCCCCCCCTTCCTCAAAGTCTGTTAATTTCCGTCGTGCGGCCATAACCACGTCGGAAACCTTTTCACATGAATCACCTGAGTACAAATGACAGCTCCGCCAAAGCACTGCCCTTTTATACCTTGCGTACGTTGAAAGGTGGCTACACTGAGTCACAGCGCCAGAGATTGCGCCAAAGAGTATTATTCTGCCGCCTCCACTGGGCAGTAGTAGTTCAGAGGATGTCGAGGGCAGTCGTTGTTCTGTTGGGCGAGAGAGTAGACGATCAGAGTGTTGACTGAAATGTTGTACTCTTCGGTTGGTGTAATGTACAGATAGAAGAAGATGCAATTGTCAGAATATATTTGAGAAAGGAGATGGGCTTTTGATTTATGATGCTGGTGTAATCGAATATTTTCGTCGATATATAATGAGGTAAAAAAGTATTACAGTTTTCTTTAATAACAATCCCTCTTGCGCACAGGTACAGTCAACAAAGCATCTGGCTCGTGTTCATTTATTAGACTTGTAATTCTGGTTTCTATGTGCAATTATTGTATTTCTGGTTTTTCAATTCATTGTAAATGGTGTTTAAAATATTTTGTAGTATTGAGAAAGAACCGAGCCAGATACATATATGTTGAGTTACACTACCACAAACAGAACAGTTACACTTGTGCTTTGTTGTTTCGTAGCTTTTATAGTTGCAGGGGACTTAATTAATCAATTGTGTTAATGGAAATTCCTTGTCATTCTTTATTTTTATTTTATGCAGTCGGATTGCGTGCTAATAATAGTCAGGGCCACACAGCTAGTAAAATTATTGCATTTATTCATTAATATTAGTCTTTTCTTTTTAATTAAGCCCCCATGCAACGTGATACTACTGCCGTCAGTATATGTGCAAATAGCCATCCGATGAATTTTGTTATCTCAGTGTTTATACTCTATCTCGTCAATCTCAAATAATTTTTTGTCCAGAAGCAAAATTAAAAAAAAAAATTATCAAGAAAGATCTTTTACCTATCTAGGCGACATTAACCAGCGTGGTCGCAAAGTTACAAAAATATGAACACAATAGGCCTATGTCTTTTTTTAATAGCACTCTATATTTTTTATTCGGCGTTCCACTCCCTCTGTCAACGACATGTTCGTAAACGTTTCATGTACACATGCCGTTATTATAAGCGTGGTGCAAAACTGAGTTTGACACACAGTGCAGGTAGCCGGAGTAACGTAACTCATCCACCTGCTGAGAGTAAAGAAGTTGAAACACAAGGAAAGTGCATATAGGCCATTCAGTAAAACACAGTCTTCAGTTGAAGGTTTTAGGTTACTACATCTACATGGACGAAGACTACATAGAGATGGTACCCATCTAAGGACAATGTTAATCAGCAGAACGGTATTTGATGTAAGGGTACATGAAGCACAGTACTGAAGTACTTTTACGCAGTATGTTATGCACAGTAAAAATTGCACCATCAGTACTTTTCTCTGATTCTTTTGACGGTAGGCGTAATGCTAATCAGGCAGAGGAGCTCTACAGCGATCGATAATCTGAGAAAGAACTTCTCGTCGGATGTTTCCTCATCTTCTTCTGATACTCCAAGAAAAGGGAAGTTTCGCCCAAAGTGAACCGCCATAATTACGGTTCTCGGTTAAGTAACACTAGTTTCACAACACTTTCTGGAAACGTGACGTCATTTTGACGTCAGGTGCAATATCGGCGACCGCATGATCTGCTACCGACTTTGTGACAAGGAAGAATGCGAATGTTATCCTCTTCAATTCTCTCGCAGCAATTTGAGCTGACGTCTCGGGGTTCCTGCCCATCCACGCACTCGAAAGTTGCTAAATATTTATTTTATCCTTCGTTTTCAAATCAGACGGAATGTAAGTAGCATCGAATATTGCAAACATATTTGTATTACATTCATAAGAAATTCACATAACGTGGTAACAACGCTAACATGAAAGAAGTATGTGCATGTGGCGAGATTCGAATCCACACTTTTCGACGTCACTATCCACGATGTTAGCCGCTACTCTAGCACCCACTCCTACGGTAGGCGTCTCCTGTCTCGGTTATCATAATCTCTCTCGAATGGCTACGTCGTTGATGCGTTATCAATTGTCACTTTATAAAAATGGTGAAGTGTTTGTCATAAATTTTTAGTGCTGCTTTACCTTGAAACAATATACTGCAAACTATAATACAAACGTGTCTCATACTTAATTTGTAAACTATTGACAATAACAACTAACTGCTGAGAGAGCACTCTTCTACGATGGCATTAGCAGTCGATAAATCATTATGTGGCATTTAATTGTGGCAATAATTATAATACATCATTCCAAGAATGTCCGCAGATCGTGGTCTTGCGGTAGCGTTCTCGCTTCCCACGCACGGGGTCCTGTGTTCGATTCCCGACGGCGTTAGGGATTTTTCCTGCCTCGAGATGACTGGGTGTTGTTGTGTCGTCTTCATCACCATCATTCATCCCCATTACGGTCGGGTAGGCAATGGCAAACACCTCCGCTAGGACGTTGCCTAGTACGGCGGTGCGGGTCTCCCGCATCGTCCCCTACGCTCCTCAGAGTATGGGACCTTCATCATCATCATTCCAAGAATGAAGTGTTTTCTTAAATCTCTGATACGCTTGCGTGAAGTCTTGTGACAAGCTCGTATCGAACGCTAACGCAAGTCGATAGCCAATCATGCGGTTGGTCGATACTGCGTGTGACGTGAAAATGACGTCACATTTGCAGGAAGTAGTGTGAAACGAGTGTTACTCTTTTCGGTTCTGCTTCTGTGCGCGCACAACAGATTGAACAGGACTGTGCCCGCCCTAAAATCAGTGTACGCCGCATCTTAACAGGCCACTAGTTCTATCATTATCATTTGCGCTAACGATGAGAATTGCTTCGAATTGATTTCCAGAACCGTAAATAGTTCTGTCAGGGCGCACAACAGCAAATGCTGACCAATCTGAACTTCTTCTCCGATGTTCCTTTTACTGATAAATACTCCTTCTCAAACAAAGAACAGATAAATACAAAGAACATGCGTTATTGGTGCAGCAAAAACCTACGACGGCTTAGACAGGTGGAACATCAGCGTCGGTGGAGAATTAATGCCCTGTGTGGGATGCCTACCACTACAGTTATTGGCCCTTACTTCGAGAATGGTAATCTAAATCTCAGTGCATATGCCACCTATTTCAGACGAATTCTTCCTCGTATTGTGGACAAAGTGCCCCTAACAATTAGAAATTTTATATAGCAGCAACACGATAGATGTCTAGCACATAATTCGTTGCGTGCACGTCGGGTTCTGAACCGAAGGTATCCTTCCAGATGGGCTGGACTGCTCGGTCTCTTGACATAACTCCTCTAGACTTTTTTCTCTTGCTATGGACAAAAGACGTCATCTATAACGATTTTCCAACTACTCCAGAGAACGTGCAGGAACGTTTCGTGTTTGCTTATAATTAATTGGCTTCGACGGGCAGAAATGGTTCAAATGGCTCTGAGCACTATGGGACTTAACATCTTAGGTCATCAGTCCCCTAGAACTTAGAGGTCATCAGTCCCCTAGAACTTTGAACTCCCTAAACCTAACTAACCTAAGCACATCACACACATCCGTGCCCGAGGCAGGATTCGGACCTGCGGCAGTAGCAGTCACGCGGTTCCGGACTGAAGCGCCTAGAACCGCACGGCCACCGCGGCCGGCTCGACAGGCAGACCTGGAAGCAGGGATGAATTCTTTCATCCAACGCGTGAATCAGTGTATGACTGTCCACAGTCACCATTTTGGGCAGTTTTGAACGTTCTGCCCCTTTTTGTGCTCACAACGAATTACAGTTTTCTAAAATGGTATTAAAATTCGCGTTTCTGTTTCCCATTAAGTTCAACGTTGTACTTACGTGAATATGTGATGCGTATGTGAACATGTTTGACGGTTGTCTGCACGACGTACGTGCAATTTCCTTGTGGTTTCATTTGCTTGTTGACAACGTATTGGACGAGTTACGTTACTCCGTGTGCTTGCACTGTGTACTGGTGCAGGAGCGTAAGAGTGAAGTGAATTTTGTGCTACGATTTTAATAAAGTAATATTTACGTGATTGGCACGTTGTGATCAGGTTTCTAATAGTTTTATGAAGAGAAGAAGTTGACTGCTGAATAAAAAATGTGGGGTGTTATTTACAGAAGACTTACTGTTGCTTAAATCTTGGTAACGAAAAAAGTTGCAAGAAAAGTAGCCTTGATAGGTAAACAACATTTTGTTGGTGCATTTTTTTTATTTTTTTATTTTGCTTCTAGACAGAAAGTTAGCTGGGGCGTTGAAAATATATGGTACAGCCCGTGTAGTCATAATTTCTTCGTACAACCCACACATCAACCAGGTCACTGCCTTTGCCAGCAGTCTACAGTACAGACGGTGTCGGACGCTTTCTGTAGTTTCCAACGGCTTCGACGCCGACGCGGCACTGAAGTGCGAGTTTGGTTTTTTTGTCATCGGGAAACGCGTGTCGGCTGCACACGAGAGTGTCACGTCCTCCTGTGTTCCGTCCGCTGTGTTGTGTAGTGTTGCGCGCCGTGCTGCGGCGGTGCTGCGGCAGAGCGGGCTGCGGGCTGCGCTGGTGGGCGGGTCGCCGATCGATGCCGTGCGCCGGCGGCGCCAGCTCACCCACACACCCTCGCAACGCCCGCCTGGCCTTATTTTAACTCATTTCCTACCGCCGCCCTCGCCATTCATCCTGCACTGCTAAAGGCTCACAATTCGCGTGACGCATTGCTGGTGCATGTCGTCATATCGCGACTAGAGAAGTGCTACTGTATGATTCCTCCTTCCGGGAGCTCCGGATTATACGAGTCTATCACTTCCACATTCGTAACTCGGACACAAATTTCGTTCCTAAATTCCTGAAGATGTTTCATATGCATTGCCCTTCCGCTGTGATATGTAAAGTTATTGCTTCTATCTTCAACTGTGAAATCAACAAGTTTGTTCATTGTTTCAGTGTAGAGAAACATCTTCGAGTACAAAAGCCGACATTCATAGAGGGGTTCGACAAAATATGGAGACACTAAAAACACAACACATTACCATGCTTAGTACGGTGTAGAAAACCCGCTGGCAACCAAAACACCTTCCAGCCGTCGTGGGATGGATAAACACAGGTCCCGTATGGTTTGCAAGGTAAACTTACACCATTGTATCCTCAAAATAGTGGCAAGTTCAGATAACGACGAAGGAGACAGACAACAATCACCCACCCTTCAGCCGGCCGCTGTAGCCGAGCGGTTTTAGGCGCTTCAGTCCGGAACCGCGCTGCTGCTACGGTCGCAGGTTCGAATCCTGCCTCGGGCATGGACGTGTGTCATATCCTTAGGTTAGGTTTAAGTAGTTCTACGGCTAGGGGACTGATGACCTCAGATGTTAAGTCCCATAGTGCTTAGAGTCATTTTAACCATTTTGAACCCACCCTTCTGCCCAAAGTAGACCACAAGGACTAACAATATTGAGATCCGATGACTGTAGAGACCAGGGGGGATGCGACAATTCAATCCCCGTAGCAACAAAACGTCCTGGACGATGCGAGCTGTTTGAACAGGTGCCCTACCGTGTTGGAACACAGCGTCACCATTGGGAAACAAACACTCTGCCATAGGATGGACCTGACCAACCAAAATGGTCACATAGTCCTTGGCTGCAAAGCGGCGGCCTTGCATAGAAAACATGGAGCCGATTGAATATCACGAACTGGCTGCCCCAACCATCACCAAACCCCGCTACGTTTCACTCTTTGGAGTAAACTCGATCAGAAGTTGCAACCAGTGTGATAAAAGACCTATACATCAAAATACCTTCTTCCATGCTCCATAGTCCAGGTTTTATGGCTTGTTAAGGACATTTACAACACTAACGAGTGGTTTTGGAGTTGCAGCTCGCTCTGCAGTTCCCTCCTTATGGAGCTCCCTTGTGTTGTTGTAGTGCTGAGAGGTGACGTGAGTGCGACGTTCAATTCTGCAGTGGCTCCTGTAGCTATCGTCCTCTTTTCTTTTCGTAACAATCCTTTTCAAACGATTATTCAACAAACACTTTTCTCCGCATTGTAACTTAGTGGGTGATGTTTTCCTGCTTTCGCTATAGACAGTATAAGTCTTCGATACGGTGCCTCGTGAAACACCAAACACTTTGGCTTCCTCGGCTACGGAAGCAACCGCCATATGAGCATCAACAATTTGTGCATGTTATAATTCACTTAGTTCCTACATAACTACACATCTGAAACTGCACTGAAGTGCGTTCTGATGAGCACTGGCACTTAAAATGTTTGGAGGAGGTTGCAAAGGTTGAGTTCGTGGTCAAATATAACAGCGCGACATCCAGGCCTGGCTACAATCTGCATTTATCTTCAACCATGCAGTTCTCACGTTGTTTTCATATTTTTGTCCAACCCTTGTACCTGTGTACCAGTAGCACATCATTTTCAAACGCCAGTTCAAATGGTTCAAATGGCTCTAAGCACAATGAGACTTAACATCTGAGGTCATCAGTCCCATAGACTGAGAACTACTTAAACCTAACTAACCGAAGGACATCACACACATCCATGCCCGAGACATTTAGCCGACCGCTGTGGACGAGCGGTTCTAGGCGCTTCAGTACGGAACCGCGCATTGATTCTTGCGGCTATTTTACGCAGTGTTGCTTGTCTGTTAACACTGACAACTCTACGCAATCACCGCTCATCTCGGTAGTTAAGTGAAGGCTGTCGGCCACTGCATTGTCCGTGGTGAGAAGTAATGCCTGAGATTTGGTATTCACGGCACATTCTTGATACGGTGGATTTCTGAATATTGAATTCCCTGACGATTTCCAAAATGCAATGTCCCATGCTCCATCTAACATTGCACATTCAAAATCTGTTAATTCCTGTCGTGCGGCCATTATCATGTCGGAAACCTTTCCTCATGAATCACCAGAGAACAAATGACAGCTCCGGCAATCCACTGCCCTTTTATACCTTGCGTAGGTGACACGTCCTCCATCTGTGTACGTGCATATCGCTATTCCACAACTTCTGTTATTTCAGTGTATTGCAGTAATGATATTGTGTCTGTATTCTGAAATCAACATATTTGTTCTCTGTTCGTTTCAATCTAGAGTCTTGAAGTGGAGAAATACCAGTCCTGTATGTTTTTCAAGGGAAACTCATACTATTCTAACTGCAAAATAGTGGCAAGTTCAGGTAATGATGGAAATGGAAATGTCGTGTGGCTAGGACCTCCTGGAGGTAGACCGTTCGCCTGGTGCAAGTTTTTACAGTTGACGCCACTTCGGCGACTTGCGTGTCGATGGGGATGAAATGAGGATGATATGGACAACACAACACCCAGTCCCTGAGCGGAGAAAATCTCCTACCCAGCGGGAAATCGAACCCTTTCCGTCGCGCTGACCTCTGAGCTACCAGGGGCGGACAGGTAATGATGATGGAGGCGGATAGCGATCAAGCACACTTCTCACCAAAGTAGGCCAGAAAGGCTCAATAATACTGAGGTCTGATAACTGTGATCGTCTTCGTGCCCACGAAACCAGTCCTGGACGATGCGTGTTGTTTGAACAGGGGCGCTGTCGTCTTGAAACACAACAGCGCCGTTAGGGAACAAAAATTCTACGATGTGAAAGACTTGATCAGCCAAACGATTGCATAGTGCTTGGTAACTATGGGGCCCATAGAATATCACGGTATGGCTCTCCAAATCATCACCGTACACCGCCGTGATTCACTCTTGAGACGTAAACTCGGCCACAAGTTGGTAACAGTCTCATCCGACCAAATAACTTTCTTCCATTGCTCCATAATCTAGGTTTTATAACTTAGGTCCACGCTTTCCTGTTACGGAGATTCCCATCACTGCTATGTCGTTCTGGAATACCAAGTCGCCACTAAGTTCCCTTCATGTTGTTCTGGTGACGACAAAGTTCGGAGGTAAGACTTTCAAATCTGCAGTGACTTTTGCAGCTGTCGTCCTCTTACTTTTCGTCACGATCCTTTTCGTGACCACCTGTCACGATCACCAGTGATCAGACACTTGTCGGATGATGTTTTCCCGCTTTCCCAATAAACGCTCTAAGTCTTCGCTATGGTGTATCTTGAAACACCGAACACTTCGACTCCCGTGGTTACGGAAGCAACCATCACACGATCGCCAACCATTTGCCCACGTTCGAATGCACTGGGCTCCAGCATGATGTATTCACAACTGTATAGAACTCTGTTCTAACCGTAGCTGACACTTGCAATGTATTAAGGACACTGCGCCGATGCCATTCGTGGCCATATGCGACCGTGCAACCTGAAGGCGTGGCTGGTATCTGCATTTACGTTTAAGTACCCGTTTCTCGCCGTGTTTCCTTATTTTTGTCCAACCCGTATATGTTGTCAGCAGTACATCATAGTCAAAGGACGACTGGTTACGTTACAGTAAGAACAGTAAAGGCATATGACGGTTGAAGAAGTAGTATGTGAATACATGCACTATAATCAGTGTATTAGGGTTTAATACACAGAAACTCACTAACGGATTGTAACCAGTCTGTAGCAATGGTGTTCTACTGAACACAGGTATGAATTTCAAACCTTACAAAGATAATCATATAGACTGAAACGGGCAGTGAACAAATGTGTATAATTACCAGATGAAGATATCAGCCAAAACGTCATTCCTACGCTAAATTATCTGTTAGAGTGTCAGACTGGATTTCTATTATCCTCAATTGGCTGAGGACACAGTGGCCACCGAATTTTTGCCGATTTCCAGCGACAGTTACGATACGGTCATGCACGTGCTTTCCGGTTGAAGAAAACGTGTATCTGCAAATTATTCGCTCGCTTGGTTACGCAGAATTTGTGGCTTACCACCATCATCAACGATGACAAATAACAACAAAAGAAATAAAAAGTCACTAAATAGCTTGCCACAACCACGTTTAACGTTCACACTGGCTACGACATTCGTAGCAGAGCGCTCAGGCAATTACGCAACGTTCATTTGCTGTCGGAGAATGCGTGACGTGGATGTGCAGGATAAGCCTAAACTCTGCAGCCATTGTTCGTGACTCCAACTCGAATATGTATCCTGCCGTAGTTAAACTAGTAAAAACAATTCGCATTAACCACACTTCCTGTTTATTGTAATAATCCTTGATTTAAGCGTTTTAGCTCACATTGCATGCGTATATTTTTAATGTAATGTAAGTTATATGACTTCATTCCTTCTGCGGAAGGTACTCCTAGAGGTATTGAAACCTGATCAAGGCGTATTACAATATCATTTATGCAAGCAGTTGGCTGTATACACCATTTATTGAAAACTGTCAGTTTACGTTGCCAAAGTAATAGTTAAATGTGTAGCAACCAGGACGATCTAGGCTGAAAAGAAAAATAATCTTTACAGCAATATGTATCATAGCTGTAGAAGTATGCCATTACTGCATCTTTTTTTCTTTTTTTGTACAGCCAATCAAATCACTAGCTGACGTGACGTCAGATGTAAACACTTGTCTTCAAAAATGGTTCAAATGGCTCTGAGCACTATGAGACTTAACATCTGTGGTCATCAGTCTCCTAGAACTTAGAACGACTTAAACCTAACTAACCTAAGTACTGAAACGTCCCCTTTGAAAAATTGTACAAGACTGTGCTTAAACTGATATACAATATTTTTAGCGCAACGCAATCTGGCTTTCAAAAATCCCTGCAAAAGAATGGCCCTGAGTAACATTAAACTATACCTTTCAGAAATCACTTACCGCACAAAAATCTTCATTACTCGAACTACTGCAGTACAGCGAGCGCCACTACTGCCAGCTAAATAAAAGATTCAAACTACGGAAGGCACTAACTACTGATAGGGATAGTTAGCAAATGAAAGATATTAATAGAGAACAAACAATGTATATACCTTAGTATCATCAAAAGTCATAATATATATAGCAGTTCATGACAAATTACAAAACTCCGCCATCTCTCTCCCCACATCCACCACTGCTGGCGGCTCACCTCCAACTGCGCAACGCTACGCGCTGTTCACATCGAGCTGCCGCTGCCCAACACTACAATGGCAGACAACAATGCAAACTAGACGCAGACTGCACACAGCACAGCCAGTGATTTTTATACAGAGGTGGCGTTACCAATAGAAAAACCTAAACAGCCTACTTACAGTACATCACACACATCCATGCCCGAGGCAGGATTCGAACCTGCGACCGTAGCGGTCACGCGGTTCCTAACTGAAGCGCCTAGAACCGCACGGCCACACCGGCCGGCACACTTGTCTTCAGTCAACCCCATGTTCAACATGCTTTGTGTCATGGATGCAGACCGCTATGCTGCAATGCACAAGGAAAATCTTATCCTCATAAAAGTAAAATGTAAAGGCTCGATACACTGTCCAGTAACAGTCAAAGGCCTGAATAACCTTGCTGGCCGCTGTGGCCGAGCGGTTGTAGGCGCTTCAGTCCGGAACCGCGCTGCTGCAACGGTCGCAGGTTCGAATCCTGCCTCGGGCATGGATGTGTATGACGTCCTTAGGTTAGTTAGGTTTAAGTAGTTGTAAGTCTAGAGGACTGATGACCTCAGATGTTAAGTGCCATAGTGCTTAGAGCCATTTGAACCATTTTGAACCTGAATAACCACCTTCTGCAGCGCGGACCACTGCGACAGGTGCAGGAAGAGAGTCTGTGAGGTTCTGGAAGGTACCGACAGGGATCTGGAGCCATGCCGACTCCAGCGCTGTGGCCAGCTGCGCTACATTTCTCGTTTGAGGATCCACGGATCGAACAGCCCCATCGAGGGAATCCCCCAGATTCTCGATTTGGTTTTAATCCTGGCAGGTTGGTGACCAGGGAAGTAAGGTAAACTCACCCTGTTGCTCTACCGAATCTGGCACGTACATTACGAACTGTGTAACACGTTGCATTGTCCTGCTGGTAGATGCCATCGTGCCGAAGAATAGATGCTCACTTGTGTTGATCCATTACTTTGTAGAATGACAAGATCTCCCAGGGAATGCCACCAAAATATTCCCCAGATCATAACGCTTCCTCCTTATTGGCTTTCAGACGTTTCACGCCGTACTCGCCGACGACCCTCTGTCCGTTGGAGCATAAAACTTGATTCATCTTTAAAGCACACTGTCGCTACTCAGTCGTCTTCCACCTGCGATACTGACCTGCAAATTCCAGCCTTCGTCGCTGATGAACAGGCTACAAGAACCAGGAGCCTGCTGCAGTGTCCCATATGCAGCAACGTTCGCTGAACGGTCGTTGAGGAGACACTGTTGGTAGCTCCTTGGTTCATTTGAGCGGTCAGTTACTCAATAGTTGTGCGTCTATGTCCATATACATCTCCGCAACCGTCGTTCACTCCTGTCATCCTTGGGTTGTGGTGCTCCACAGTTCGCTCGCCACTAGTTTTGGATATCACCATTTTGCCATGCACGGTATACTTTACCGACAACGGCAGGCAAACAGTTTACAAACTTAGCCGTTTCGGAAATGCTTCCACGCTTGGCGCGAAAGCCAAGGATCGTGCCCTTTTCGACGTGAAGGTAAATCGCTCCGTTTCCGTGTCCTCCCCCCCCCCCCCCCAACCGCCACCTGATACGCTTTACGTACCCTCCACTGCTAGTGATGTCACCCGACGCCTGTGGGTGGTTACTGCACTTTGACATCGAACACAGGCGGTAGTCACATTAAATCATACAATGGCTTTCACGGCCGGATGTTTCAGCTGCTGAGAATTCTTCCGGGTTGTATAGCCGTGGTCTTGCCGGCTCAGCACAACCAGAGTACCTCCGAAGAGGTCCACTGCAACCTTGGACGAAACGAAGAGTTCCATGGACCACGGCCATATAAACCGGAAGAATTCTCAGTCACATTAAACGACTGCACCGTTTGTATAATGCAAAAGCTAAAGAAGAAGATCATGCATATTATAGGACCAAAATAATTTGAAGTTTCCACAAGAAAGCATTGCTGCCGTCTGACCATGGGCAGAGGCCCGAAACTAATAAATAAAGCATTCGTCGAAAAATGTGGATGGTTGCAGTTTTTCCATTAGTGATGTATACAAATGTAGTGGAAACACGCGTGTTCACTCTGCAGCACCTCTTCGAGACATTAACTTTCGTCATTCACTCGCTTCTGCTTCGGTTGCTACAGTAATATGACATTAGGACACGTATTTCGTATTCGTCCTCTCATTTCTCCCACAGACCAAACAGCAAATGGCTCACATTATGATGGAAGCAGTTCGACTTCACGCCAATTCAACGTCTTCGGAGTCCATGTCGTTCCTAATTTGACAAGTAGCTTCTCAGATTGCTTCATGGAGTTCTCTAGACCCCAGAACTACTGCATTAGGTGCCAGCAGTGTTAATCATGAGATCCAAGCTGATGAGGATATTCTAGCTCCGTAAATAGGAGTCATCCAAGAGGAAAGAAACAGTGCACAATAATGTACTGTCATGATCGAGGTCGATGACAACTGAAGTAGTCAATAACAATCATGAAAGTGTTGTCACACAAGAAGTGTCAGAATTTCGAACAAAGTTTGTGGGCCGACGGGTAATAATCAAATGGTCATTGTAATGGATTTTCTCTGCCTCGTGATGACTTGGTGTTGTGTGCTGTCCTTAGGTTAGTTAGGTTTAAGTAGTTCTAAGTTTTAGGGGACTGATGACCATAGATGTTAAGTCCCATAGTGCTCAGAGCCATTTGAACCATTTTTGAACCATTGTAATGGGAGCGCTGAAAAATCATTTACATTGCCTGTGCGTGGTTTACATCTACCTTCGCCATTTACAAGAGCCTGAAAACTATTTTTGCATGTCAGAATGCGATAGAGAACACACCGACCATAATTTCCAGTATGCAAGTTCACATTACGCTTTGTGCTCACTGAAAGAAAATGTTCCTACTTGCTATTTTCTCAGCGGGATTTGGAAAAATGACCATAAATAAAATATTTGAGTTGTAACCGATTGATACACTGATAAAAAATAAAACATTACGACCACTGCCCATCGCGACGTCGCGTGCCGCCTGGCGGTCTTGCGGGTACGTGACGCAGTAACTAAAGTATGTAAGCGGAGTAGACACGGACGGGGTATCTCCCTAGCAAAGATATGGGCTGCAAATGGGGAAATCCATTCAGATAAGTGGCATTGACATAGGGCAGATTATTATTAAGCACAGCCTGTGAACGAATATCTCGAAAACGGCGAAGCTGGGATAGATGGTAAGCTGTGGCATTTCTGCTGGGGGAGCACTATGCTGGTACAGGCACAAATGTTTCGGAGCACACCGTTTATCGTATATTGTTGAACATGGAGCTCCACAGCAGACCGCCTCTACGTGTTCACATGTTGCCCCAACGACATTGCCGGCCGAAGTGGCCGAGCGGTTCTTGGCGCTACAGTCTGGAACCGCGCGACCGCTACGGTCGCAGGTTCGATTCCTGCCTCGGGCATGGATGTGTGTGATGTCCTTAGCTTAGTTAGGTTTAAGTAGTTCTAAGTTCTAGGGGACTGATGACCTCAGAAGTTAAGTCCCATAGTGCTCAGAGCCATTTGAACCATTTGAAACCAACGACATTATCAGTTACTATTTCAGTGGGCACGTGACGATCAGGATTCGACCGTCAATCAATGGAAACGCACCGGCTCTTCGGGTGAATCACATTTTTGCTACACTAGGTCGATAGTCGTCTCCACAAACGCCGTCATCGATGTGAACCGCGGGGCGAAATGTGCAGCGCGCCATGTACGCAGAGGGGGTGGTGATGGGGTGCAGTGCTATGCTGTGGGAGACATTCTCCTGCGCTTGCATGGGACCTGCGGTAGTAATGGAAGACACGCTGACAGCTGCAAAACATCTGCATCCCTTCATGCTTGATGTCTTTACCAACGGCTCTGCCGTATTTCGGCAGCATAATTGTCCGTGTCTCGAGGTAGAACCATGCTACAGTGGTTTAAGGAGAATTATAGTAAACTCTGATTGATGTCTCAGCGACCAAATCCGCCGGACGTAAATCCTCTGGAATCCATCTGGGACGGTGTAGAGCACCATCACCACGTAAGCAAATCAGTGACCTGTTATTTACGCCAGTTACAAGACCTGTGCATAGACATCTAATGCCACGTACCTCCAAAAACCTACCGACAAACAGTCGGATTCCTGATACGCAGAATGCTTTTCGTTCCAAATTTGGACATACAAGCTATTAAGCAGATCGTAACACTGTTTTGGCTCAGCAGGGTATACTCTGACGAAATTGACACGCACTACCCCAATAATAATAACAATGATACCTTTATCGGAAACAGACTATTGCCGGCCGGGGTGGCCGAGCGGTTCTAGGAGCTACAGTCTGGAACTGCGCGACCGCTACGGTCGCAGATTCGAATCCTGCCTCGGGCATGGATGTGTGTGATGTCCTTACGTTAGTTAGGTTTAAGTAGTTCTAAGTTCTAGGGGACTAATGACCTCTGAAGTTAAGTCCCATAGTGCTCAGAGCCCTTTGAACCATTTTTGAACAGACTAGTAACATTTCAGGGGCGACCTCTAGGGGACGTTGCAAGTAAAATGGTCTGTCGCCCTGACTTCTAAACACCAAAACTTAATTGCTCGTCTTAAAAGTGGAAAATAATCTCACGACTTGGCCACGCAGTTTTGTCAACATCATCCGCGGCACAGAAACAGTTCCTTCCGTGAAACATAAATGGTTCAGGACGGTATACAGTTCTCGCGAGTTCATTTACTTCTTTTATCGAAAACGCATTCACGTCTGGCCAACTCTGACGACACGCGAGGCATAACGCACTCAGGCGTTTGATTGACGCGAACAGACTGATATCTCAGAGCAAATTCTCTCTCCCACTGCGTCTCTGGTTGTATTTGTGTAGTAGCGCAAAGAACCGCCAAACGGAACATCTGTCATCAACCGCTCTAGACTTAGGCAGTATCTAAATGGCAGCTTTCTCGGACATGTATTAATTAATAACTCAGTCGTTTAACAATTTACAATTTTCTTAATTTTTATATGAATAGAGTTAATAACACTGCGTTAATCTTTGTCAGCTACAATTTTTAGGACGGAACCGACAGTAAACATGACCTCTGAACTGCTTCTTTAAGATTCGTTGTAACCACTGTTATTTACAATACAGTCTGGAACCTTGGTACAGCTGTATTATTTCATGAACTCAATCGAGTGCTGTAATTAGAACTTCCTATTGGTAATACAAATGGTACTTAATCTACCAAGATTAAGGAAACTTTGGTTCTAATGGCTCTGAGCACTATGCGACTTAACTTCTGAGGTCATCAGTCGCCTAGAACTTAGAACTAATTAAACCTAACTAACCTAAGGACATCACACACATCCATGCCCGAGGCAGGATTCGAACCCGCGACCGTAGCGGTCCCGCGGTTCCAGACTGAAGCGCCTTTAACCGCACGGCCACACCGGCCGGCTTTGGTTCTAAATTTGAATTTTAGTAAATAGCTTCAAAACTAATAAAGGTAGCATTTGGCTGTCACACATTGTATGTTTTCACATGAAACTGAGGCTACGTGAGACTTTTCAGGTTTCTAGTCTAATATTTAGCTAGATTTTCCATAATACTGCGCCCACAAAATTAACCATACATAGTGGATTTTTACAGATCGTGTACATGAAATAACATAGAAACATGAAATAAAATTTTCGATTACTACAAAAATTAATTTTGTACTTTAATATTTTCAGTCATTACCTGAAAATGAAACACACTATCATTTTACTCTTTTATAGCTTTCCAAAATTCATCCATTTAACCACAACTCTAGGCACGGTGGGTTGTGTCCTTATGAGCCACTTTCACTGAAACATGTAAGGTAGAGGGTGGGATGTCTCTATGGTCCATGTCCTTCTCGACAATCTATTACAAAATGGAGAAGGAAAGAGTCACTGAGGTAGGTGTCCTTCTTACTTACTTCTCTGTACAGCTTGTAGGCTGTCTTTCACCAAGTCTCCATATCCCTGAGAAACAGATAACGTAACCTAAGCTTCTGTTCTCAACTTATGTCCAAGGGAATTGAAGGGAGCACAAAACACCTTCTATACTCTACTGTCCTCCTATAACTTACGTAAATAATTGGGAAGTTAACAGAAAGAATTTTTCTTTTTAAAATTTGTTATTTGGGAAACTATTATTAACTTCTTCAAAATAATTACTGGCAATACTCCACTTCATAAGATCGTGACGTTACTCTAGCTCACTTTTACTAAGACTGAATCAAGAAATTTGCAATTTCTTTCTACCATAAACCATAGCTGCTGTGCTCTAAAATTTAACATAGGCTTTTAAAGTAGTCACATCTTGGGCCATTTAGCAATTTACTACATTACCTTACGTGTCATTAGAAAATAGAGCAACCATTTGTAAGCTCTATGTCAGTATGGATCAAACATCATACGGATTATTGTGCTAAAGAAGTAATTTGTTTGACAGCAGTTACTTTCCTTTGTTACACACACAATTAAGAAAGGCGTTTTTGTTATAAGGTACCAATACTCCACAATCTGCAGTTCTTAACACATACGTTTATCTGTATTGTTGTCTGCATGTGTCAATATTAATGTGTTACCTTACCATTTGCCTTAAGCAAGTTTACACGTTTCTCGACCTTTTTTACTAGGTGTGAGGGAACTACACACCAATTTTTCACCATTTTACCGTATATGTCAGCCTACTGACTCCATTACTCCTATTTCTCCCAATTTTAATTTATCCATGTATTTCATTTTCCTATATAGTTCGATGCTTCTTTCTCCCTTTTATCTTCGTCAGCCTACTAACCTCATCGTCTACTCATATTTTTCGTGTGATCCTCACACCAATTTCACATACCTGCTTTGATCAACATCAAAACGCTTCGGCTTGATCTGTTGGAATCATATTATGAAACTCTCTTACCTACAGGCAACCTTATTTCCAACATGAAAATTATTAATTTATGCGAAGTTTATTCTTTCAGATTTTAGGAATTTTCAGTTTAACTACTTTTCTTAACATGAAGCATCGGTATTTCGTTCTTCCTAATGCTTTTTGTGGATATTATTTATTATTTGTTTACTTTAGCCATTATTTTTCTATCATTGGTGCTCATAAGATACCTATTGTCATTTTAACATTCAGAATTTACTACTGCAAACTACCTATCATATGCTCTTATAAGTCATTATTTGGGTGTAGTCATTTATGGGAATCATTCTTACTTATCAGGAAGGTATTACAAACTAATGGCATATGTAAAACACGAAGACATATACTCCTTACTTAACTATAGATAGAGCAGAACAAGAGAATGAAACTTGAAAGTGAAATTAAGTTTCATCCAGCTGAGGCCGCACAGTACGCCAAATTCTGTATCCGCAAAAGAGTGGCAGACTCCCTACAGAATGCAATTACTATCAGTTTTGAAAGTCCTCAGATTCACAGTGCTTCGTAGATCCAGTTCTCTCTTACTTGTCCGGTTTTACAATTGGTTAGCGTTTGCATGAGGCTTACCTATTATCCTGCATTGTTCTTGATAAACATGTTTCCCCTGAAATTTTCTTAGATTTATCTTTTGTTTTGACTAACACTAGTTCACCAATATTAAAGCTAGTGCCGGAAGATATTGCATCATGCCATTTTTTCTGTCCCTGGCTCTTTTATCTATGTTTTCACTACCCTGTGCTTTCTTTCCATCCACAGAGTTCTGAAATAAAACTAGAAAATTAACCACGTTTGAAAGGATGTTAGGGGGATCCTGATTAAACATTAGTTCACAAGGAGCAAAGCCTGTTACTTCATTTTTATTTAAGTTGTTGACGATTTCTCGAAAGTTTTTGATGTGATAGGCCCAAGTTGAACGCTTCCTGGCACAATAAGTTCTACACATTCTTTTTAACTAGCGATTAACCCTCTCGCTCATATTTGCTTGTGGAAAATACGCCGAGGCTTCATACGCGAATTCATTTTCTGGATATGCGTTAAATTTTTCAGTTACTAATTGCGGTTCATTAGCCGTTAGGAGACTCTTACGCTTACCAATCTACACAAAATAGTCAAATTCTAGCTTGTCTATCAGCATTTCGGCCTTAACCCTCTTTATTGGCTATAGCTGACACATTGCTAAAAACGGCAATCACCAATAAAACTTGGATACATCCTCCTTTAGAAGTCGGGAGGGGGGCAAAAAGATCGATCCAGGGATTCACTTGGTTCTGAACGTATCTTCTGACGTACAACGCTACTCTGTGATGTACGTTGTCGAAAATCGCCCTCCCACTTAATTTAGCTATACATTTCTTGGCTTCATAATGGTCGTGTCGTAGATATACGTAAGCTATCCGCAGATCCACGTCTTGGAATGGAAAACATGTCTTCCATTCTGCTGAATCTAACTTACTTCTCCGGAATAAAATTCCTTTATGAAGACAATAGCACTGCGCTACTAATCTCAGCTGATCATCATCATTTTACTCCCATCTTAAGTTTTTGTATACTTTCTTCAAGGCAATTTCCTCCTTAACCTCATGTAGGGCCAACATGCACACCTCATATTTATCTGTTAACGGAATTTCTGATTCCCTGCGTAACTCACCACTTCTTGATAGCCCAACTGTTACCAAACTGTTCTCTTGCATGTAATAAATATCAAGGTAGAATTGCTGAAGAAACGAAGCGCACCTTATTGGTCTTGGATGTCACAAACAGAACGTTTTTTAAAACTTAAATGCCTTGTGATCACTATATATTGTCACCTTGTGATCTAACAAATAATGCTCAAACTTTTGCACACCAGACACGACAGTCAGTGCCTCAAATTCCGAAATTCCATAATGTCGTTCAAGAGGTTGCAGTGAACGACTTGAAAACGTCTTCTGTTTCCATATGAAACGCCGCTACTGCAATCCCATTACCACTTTCGTCAACTGCCTTGCAAAAGCGTTTTAAAAAATCTGGAGAGTGTAATAACGGACTACACATCAAACAGTTCCTTAATTTTTCAAAGCCGGACTGGCGTTCTTCAGTCCATACCCATGGGGTATTCTCCTTCAAGAATTGGAGTAGACAAGGTGCATTAAAAAAGTGGTCTTTTACAAAACGGCGGTAGAATCCGAACAAACTGAACATTGACCTGAGCTGCCATTTATTCCTGGGTGCTTAAAACTTTCAATGACAGATAATTTGGAGGAATAAGGTTATATACCTTTCCTGTTAACATCCAGTATTGATTTAAGTGTCAGGAAGTCATTTCTGAAAGTATTCGTATGGAGTGTAGCCCTGTATGGAAGTGAAACATGGACGATAAATAGTTTGGACAAGAAGAGAGTAGAAGCTTTCGAAATGTGGTGCTACAGAAGAATGCTGAAGATTAGATGGGTAGATCACATAACTAATGAGGAAGTATTGAATAGGATTGGGGAGAAGAGAAGTTTGTGGCACAACTTGACCAGAAGAAGGGATCGGTTGGTAGGACATGTTCTGAGGCATCAAGGGATCACCAATTTAGTATTGGAGGGCAGCGTGGAGGGTAAAAATCGTAGAGGGAGACCAAGAGATGAATACACTAAGCAGATTTAGAAGGATGTAGGTTGCAGTAGGTACTGGGAGATGAAAAAGCTTGCACAGGATAGAGTAGCATGGAGAGCTGCATCAAACCAGTCTCAGGACTGAAGACCACAACAACAACAACAACCTTTCCTGCTAATTTCATGGCTCAAGAATTTTATTTTCTCTCTAAAACACACAGTCTTTTCTAACTTTAATCTCATTTTCTTTTCTGCAGCTTCTAACACACTGTCTAGTAGACCGTTATGTTCTACCTATGTTGGAGTTGCCAACAGTACAGCGTCTGCATGATCTAACGATTCCTGCCCCAATCCACGAGTGATCTCTCTTACAAAGGCACACGCAGAAGTATTTAATTCAAATGGGACTACTTTACATTCGCAGTACACTCTTCCATACAAAAAGGCTATATATTTATGTGATTATTTTGCCAGGTGCGAATTCCAGTATCCACATATTACGTCCATTGATGTAAGATTCATTAACTCCTAGGAACTTTTGTATCATTTTGTCCATATTTTGGGACGATCAGTCTCTCATATTATAATTTCTATTAGGCACCGCGCTTTTAGAACCAATCTGACGCTTCCGTCACGCTTAGCCACAACAACAAGAGGATTGTTGTTTCCAATAAATGCTTGCCAACATACGTGAAATTTTTAACAATTTCCTCTCTCGCAACATGTATGTAATAAGGTTTCTTGAAAAATACCTGCCCAGGCCTTACATTCAAGTGACATTCATACCCTTCAACTTCACCAGGTGTATTTGAGATAAATTGTGATGGGTGGTTAATACTACCTTTCATTCTGTCCTTTGTTTATCATAAATTTGATCTGTTGACTGCACCGTAGCCTCCATATTTGCCAGGATATAGTTCTCTTCCGCATCAGCATCTTGCACGTTATTCTGTAATTCTGTATCTTCCTGCAGGTATCTCTTACTCCTCATTGCTCTAATAGGCAGTTTCCATGCTTCATTGTTACTGCTCACATAACTTCCAATGAAAGGCTTCGTAATCATTATAGAATGTTATAAATTTAACACTAAGTGGTTCTGATCAAAGAAAATTTTTCCTTGACATTTATTTAAAAGGATTGTACCAATCGACGTTCGATACTTAACGCGAATACGATTAAACAAGGATGATCTATTATTGTGTTACCTATACCAGTTGGTATCAAAGCTTCGTGTTGTACTGATTAGAAACTTTTCCAGCAGCACCTCTTATTCTTAAACCACTTACTTTCATGACAGTTAACTCATTCTTATTAGGAATAGAACCAAAGAATGCTTGGAACAAAGCACTTGCTTCGTTGCCACTATCAAAAAGACAACTCCTGGGATGCAAGTTTTTATATTATGGTGAGTTTGAACAGGTTCCTCATAGAAGTCTTCTAATAAATCTTTTACAGACTGTCTCCAACTGTTCAAATGTGTGTGAATTCCTAAGGGACCAAACTGCGGAGTTCATCGGTCCCTAGTCTTACACACTACTTAAACTAACTTTCGCTAAGGACAACACACACACCCTTGCCCGAGGGAGGACTCGAAGCTTCGGCGGGAGGGGGGCGCAATTCGTGCCATGGCGCCTCTAAGCGCGCGGCCACTCCGCGCGGCATCTGTCTCCAGTTAAAGTAGTTTTGTGCACTTGCAAGTACCTCTACAGCAACTTCGTCCCTGCGCAACATTACTATCTACAGTACTGTCGTCTGCTTTTACAGTTTGTGGCAAATCAATACAGTTAATAGGTTCCCTGACCTCATTGTTATTGCTGCGCCCTTCATCTGACAACTCCTCCTCAAAATCTCGTAAAACTGACTTTACTTCCTATACCGAAACTTTAGCTTTCAAATTTCCATAAGCGTCGAAGATGTAAGCCTTTACTTTATCTTCCTCTTCATCTGATTCAAATCACTTAATTTGTTCTTCTCTATAATTTCTAGCGTTTTCATTTCCTTCTTGTCCCATTTTTGTAATGTCTCCAACAATCTGTCATCTACGTAATGACAGTGGTTTAGCACATTACTGTTAGTGTCTCTTCCTGTTTCAACACCCTGTTGTCGGTTTGAGTGTGCTGACTGACTGTGGTCTGTGTTTCTGTTTCTCGCTCTGTTACTATTTCCGCCTGGCGAACGCCAGTTTCCTCATAGACGAGGGACTTAATTTCCCACACGCAGCCTATTGCATTCAGTCGATTCAGAATCGCATCGGGTAGTATTCTGCTTTCCGTCTTCTCTCAACGGTACACTATTTATATTTCTATCTTCGTCATAAAAATTATTGCGAAAGCGTGATGCCTATCCACCTCCTCTTCCTGTACCAGAGCATGACAACGATAGTTAGGACGTGTGTTCTGAACTTCCATACCTCTAACACTCACGTTCCCACTGTCTTCCCTTCGGTAGCTTATATGACTGTTAGATGACCTATTATTATTTTGCACCTGCTCCTCAACATCAGCTAGATTTTCCACACGTTCCAGAAACTCAGTGAACCTATCCACATATTCTCTATGCGCGGAAATGATTCTTTTCTGCCAGTGCCAAGGCAGCTTAGCTTCTAGTATCATGGTCATCAATCCTGGTTTTTATCTTTTCTGTCGTATGTGGCAGCCGTGAAACCAACTTTCTAGAAAACTCTTTAACTGACTCACGACCTAAAGTAAACATTTTACCACTCCAAAATTCTCTAAAAAACATCGTGTTATTTGTTGTGTGACCAGTATTGCACTTGATCATTACATCAACTGACCATTGCAAAGCATCTCCTGACAAATGAGATCTTATGAAAGAAATTTTCTCGCGTTCTGACTATGCATTTGGTAAAACATCCTCAAAATCATTCCAGAACCGCAACGAGTGAGTTTGTTTGTCTGGATCAATAAGTAAAAACTGACGACATCCGACAAAAGCTGCGTCAACTGAAGCAATGTACGGTACAGTAGTATTACAAGAGGTACCAGAGGTTTCTCTATTTTCTATACCTGTATTTAGTTCTTCTACTTGAGTTCTACTGCCTCTGTCAGATTTTTTTTAAAAGTATCTTCACATAATTAAAACACTGTCAGATTTTATTTTCTTAATATCCTTCCGACAAGCATTTACTTTATTAGTTACTTCCTCAAACCGATGAGAGTAATGTGTGTGACAGTGATAATCATGCCGCGCCATTTATTTCAGTTAGGGAACGGTATTAATTTTATTAGCATTCACTTTATTGAATGAGATCTTTTGTGCAACTCCAGCCTGGCGTGGACGAGAGATGCCGTCACGTAATGTACAGTTTTAGTTAGTTTCGTGTATCATACATGAATGTGTCGTGTGCTTTGTGGAATGCCCGTTTCAAGTAAACATGAATGGATATCAATCCCCCATCTTTCTTCCACACCCTTAGAGATTTTTAGATGGACTTCTTTATTCCATTTTTTAAAAATTACATAGTTACTATAACATATTAATATGAACCTCCAGCAACATTCACAACATGAAGGAAATGATTCGTGGTGAACACTTTTCATTCATGTCTGCAAGAACACAAACAACAATCTGTAATCTGCTTCTTGCTTCCTGGACCACAAGTACGCAAATTGGCGCAATGGTTTAAACGACGGACTCGTGTGCTGCAGGCGAGAAAATCAAATCCCAGACCAACCATTCCGACATAAGTGTTTCATAGTTTTCCTAAATCATAAGATAGTTCATTAAGTAAGCCATCAGAAGATTTCCTGGGGTTTCCTTGCCCAATCCCTGCGTGTTCTCTTTCTCTAGCAATATCTAGCTAAAGGGAAGGTTTACCTACAGCTCCCTTCCTTCCTTTGTATTCTTCGCACACTTTGGCGAACGATTAACATAAATGGTAACCAGTTCCCTTAAATATCAGAACAGTTTCTTCGTCAGGAAGTAGGCTTGGAGGAGGGAATGCAAAATAAGGCGCAACGTGAAGAAGCACATTGTTCAATGTTTATCGGCAAAATATTTCTACAAAGAAATGAACAAAAGAATCCCCATACTTAGGTAACAGTAGCATTACTTTAGAATAGAATTTGTTCCATTTTACTTTAGCTCATGGTTTATGTTGATATCCAATTTATGGCAGACTCTGCATTAACACCGTCGATATCGAGAACCGCTCGTTTTCGAAAATTCGGTACCTAAAAATGCAGATATTACAACATAACCAACAAAAAACGTGTTTCGTTAAGCAACTAGGTGTCTGAAACGCATATTGAGTGACCGCTAAGCACGCGTGAACACGCCCGTGAAGATAAAAAAATGTACCTTCTTCAGATATAGTCACACTAAAGTTTGTTTGAGGACTGTAGAATGGTGAAGTCCTGTCGTTCACATGAAGCCAGCAAACAGCACGTCGGTCTATAGCCGCTGCTTCGCGGTCGCTGCACACACCGTGGAGAGTTGTGAGCGTACAGAGCATAAATGACATAGCAAATAGTAGGATTACGGGTAGTACTGGTAGGAGAAGAAACACAAATGAATGTATGCGAGAGGAACTGGGAGTTGACGACTTCTCTTGTTTGGTTTTCACACAGTTGGAATCGCACGTCACTCCGTGTTAGTCCAGCGTGTATTTTCTATCCTTACAAAATATAAATTTCATTTTACGAGTAATAAAAATTAGCTGCTCGCATAACTTCTGTGCTTTTATGTAGTCAAAGCAGTTCCTTTTGAAGAAAGTGTTGTTTATATGCACAAAAATAAAAAAATCTTTCTAATTATTGTTATTCTGTTAATTTTGTACTGGATGGAACGTTCTTCATCGTGAAAAAAGGAAAGAATTTCTTATTATTATTGGCAAGTGCGAAAGTTCGTTATGAATAAGAGAAACAAAGTTCATACAAGCTCGCCGAAGTATTGAAGCAATGTTTGATACGTTTTCGATTTGCGGTTTTTTACTTTTATTTTATTTTTTTAAAATTTTTTAAGGAAATTGCGTTTTTTAGCGCTGCATGGAGAAGCTGTAAAATTTTTTTTATTTTTGTTACAAAATCCCTCTGTTTCACGTTAAAAATCAACAATTTTAGAATAAAATGTGAATTAAACAATGATAGTTTCAATTTTCCTGTAAATACTGTTTATTTTTAAAGTAACCAACAAAAGATAAACATGTAGAACAAAATGTTCCATACGTTAAGCGGCCTTTTATATATCGTCACTGAGTTTCTTGACGGTTCACCGCTTCCGATTTCCAGAGGCATTTACAAAGACACTCCTCGCATACGCAAAGCGATCGAAATGAGGTGACGCCCGATAGGTGTGCAACTCAGCAAACGTACAAGTAACGCGGTTACGATCTCAAATGACCAAACCTGCTAGGAAAACTACCGTAGACTATGCTTATTTCTGATAGTCTAAGGCAGTTTTGAAACTCTAGCTACACGTGGAGAGAACTCTGAGACATACACTTTGATCACGGTGCCATTGGTTCGAGGAGATCAGTGAATGTACCGCGAGAGGTTCTTTGCATGAAGATGCTCCCATTGTCGTTCATGTACCGCAATCCACCTTCGACCGGAAAATACTGGCGCACTGTTGGTACGCAGGTCCATTGTAGGCAAACTGCAGACGGTGTGTGTACCTTCCTTTGAGTAAGACGTGCTGTTACGTTTTGAGAACAAGCCCCAGGTAATTACGTGAGCAACAGCCAGTGAATTCCATGATCATTATAGTTTAGTATGAAAGTGCTGCATCAACACCTGCTTCATCTTTTTCGTCCTACCGAGTACGGGTTCTGCGACCAGATGATTATCTACCTTGGATTGAGTTTTTGCGTTGGTTTCTGCAACAAACTAACTACACTGAAGCGCCAAAGAAACTGGCATAGGCACGCGTGTTCAAATACAGAGACACGTAAAGAGGCAGAATACGGCCCTGCGGTTGGCAACGTCTATATGACAAGGGACTGGCGCAGTTGTTAGATCGGCTACTGGTGCTACAACGGCATATTATCAAGATTTAACTGAATTTGAACGTGGTGTTAAAGTCGGCGCATTAGCGGTGGGGCACAGCACCTCCGAAGTAGCGATGAAGTGGGGATTTTCTCGTACGACAATTTCATGAGTGTACCGGATCTGAAAAATGGGCCAATGATTCCTTTGGAAGAAATGGCGGCCCAGACCAGTACTTTTTGAGGATGAAGGGACGATGGGACTGCAACATGGGGCTTTTCGGTTCCCCATATGCGCCAGTTCTGTTTATTGACGAAGCCGTCCAGGTAAAAATAAGCTTCGTCAGTAAACCAAATGCTGCCCACATGCATATCGCCGTCATCAATCCTGTGCACTATATCGTTAGCGAATGTCTCTCGTGCAGCAATGGTAGCGGCGCTGAGGGGTTGCCGCGTTTGAATTTTGTGTGGATAGAGGTGTAAACTCTGGCGCATGAGACGATACGTGGACATTGGCGTCATTTGGACCGCAGCTGCAACACGGCGAACGGAAACCCGAGGCCGCTGTTGGATCACCTGCTGCACTAGCTGCGCGTTGCCCTCTGTGGTTGCCGTACGCGGTCGCCCTACCTTTCCAGCACGTTCATCTGTCACGTTCCCAGTCCGTTGAAATTTTTCAAACAGATCCTTTATTGTATCGCTTTTCGGTCCTTTGGTTACATTAAACCTCCGTTGAAAACTTCGTCTTGTTGCAACAACACTGTGTTCTAGGCGGTGGAATTCCAACACCAGAAAAATCCTCTGTTCTAAGGAATAAACCATGTTGTCTACAGGACACTTGCACGTTGTGAACAGCACACGCTTACAGCAGAAAGACGACGTACAGAATGGCGCACCCACAGACTGCGTTGTCTTCTATATCTTTCACATCACTTGCAGCGCCATCTGTTGTTGAAAATTGTAACTACCGTAATTTCGAAAGTTTGTCCGCCTGAAAATGTACTGTTGTCCCAAGCATATTGCAACAAACTGTGTATTTCTATGGCTGCTCGTTTAGTTTTTATTGCCGTTTCAAATATACCGGTCATTTTTGAAACACCCTGTATATTCTCTTTCGTTTTCGGTCACTCAGGCCATCGTAACTGAAAAACGCAATTAATAAATTACGTCTTCGTTTGTCTTTGGGGCTCAGTTAGAAGTGGGACTCATCACTGAAGACAATTCCACTACAATCAATGAGATTCGAGGCCAAAGACGTGTCTGGGGACGCCCCGGACAATGAGGGGATACCAACCTGACTGTCGCCCGTCATGTGGCCCTACAACCAGGAGTGGTGGTCTGGGGTGCCAGTTCTTTACGTACCAGGACCCCTTTACAAATTGTCATCCGCAGTATGCTTTCAGTATCAAATGGTTCAAATGGCTCTGAGCACTATGGGACTTAACATCTGTGGTCATCAGTCCCTAGAACTTAGAACTACTTAAACCTAACTAACCTAAGGACATCACACACATCCATGCCCGAGGCAGGATTCGAACCTGCGACCGTAGCTGTCGCTTTCAGTATCCTGGGTTCACTTACGCCAGGTTGTGCTGTTCTCCGTGGCAAGCAATTCTGGGCTTAAAATTTCAGCAAGATAGTGCCCGCCCGCACATGGCGAGAGTTTCTGCTGCTTGTCTTCATGCTTGCCAAACCATACCTCAGCCAGCAAGATCGCCGGATCTCTCGCCAATTGAGAGCATTATGGGCTGCTGCAACAGACTACGAGGCTCATGTCACCCTTAAACCATCCCCTGCTCCTAAATTTTGGCATCCCCAGCCTCTTCCTTTTGCGCTGTGGCCAGCTATCAAGGATGATCTGGATGACTGCAGGAATATCATTTAAATCGTTTCTGCCAGCCAATGGGCTATGCCTCTGGTTGTTGTTCGTAAGCCTTCAGGGACACTTTATTTGTGCAAGGATTTTAAGTACACCATTACCCAATCCATTAGTAGGTTGCTACACTGTTCCTATCCCAAAAAATACTTACAAAGCTGGAAGGCAGTGATTGTTTTTCGAAAATTGATTTGAGATAGGCATATCTGCAGCTTCATCTGGATTCCATCTCATTTCCAGAGAGTCTTAGAACAGTTAATGCAAGGTGTCCTGTGCTGTGCAAAGTATCTTGATGATATTGCCACAGGTATTGGCAGAAAAATCTCACTAACCTTTGGATTCTGCTAACTGCAAGATGCATGCTTTAAGTGTAATCTGCAGAAGTCAAAGTTTTATCAAATAAAAACAGAATATTTGGGCCCCTTCTTTCAAAGGATGGTGTCAATCCTACAGAACAACCGGATCGAGCCCTCCAACCGGATCCAGATGTTGACAAACTAACGCGCCAATCGGACAGAATTTGACACAGTATCCGTCACGAGGACATTCAACATCTCTCTTAATCAATGCCACTCTTAATAACAGCTTGCAGAAGAGCCAGAGGTGGGACCAACGGCGTTACTGATTGCTCAGATTTTGCAGCTCTTGCTTTTGAATAAATCATTCAATTTTTCTGAGATAATTTGTTTGTCTGTACATGTACGTCACAGCACGGAATTCCATCCCATTAAGATGATTCCGCAGTGGTGCGTCTTTCTTTTTTTTTTTTTTTGTCTTAGAGTGAATTATTCTTCATTCTTTGCAGTGACTCACAAAGCATTCATGTATATATTTCGAATGAAAGACAATCTTGTGCGATTTTGAGACTCACTCCTCATCCGTTTAGAGAGACCCTTCCTGTTTAATCCAATGAGGAACTCTAAGAAGTCATATCTTGTCGTCTAAGCATTTAGCTAAAGCCTTCGACAGAGCTTGAAACTAGACGTATACTTTCCGTTCCGGGAACAAATTTGCAGATTGTAATTTTTGTGGGAACAGTGCCAGCGAGGCTAGTTATTTTAACATACTGTGCGAATCATTAAAACGAATCAACTCTTATCTCTGTGACAGGTATCGTTGCTGGGCACATGTTTGAGACTTGGTGTATCCCGTGAACCGTTGCCCTGAGCATATTTTGACATGGCCTCTTTATGATATTGAATGAGTCTTCCAAAGATATTGCGTGTCCGTTATGATGCTGTCCATACCTTGTCATCACATTATTTGTCACATTTGTCCGAGCTATAGAGGGTAAACATACCTGTCATTCTCCAATCTGTCTGAATTAAAGAGTTGAATGCTTCAAGTATGACTTCCTCTGAGTTGCAGACGGGCATCTTTCTTGATAATCAGGATGAGATCCTTCTCTAAGATTGAGAACTGCGTGCCACTGGCAGGTCTATGTCTCCTGGCAGGGCACACGTTTCTGATAGCGACACGTAGTTCTCAGTGCAATGGCTGGGTACACTGTGAGACACTCATTTCTGGGAAGATGCCATGTCTCCTGGACGACTGAACTCCGAGAATTTTAGGTGCCCATATCTGGTTGGTCTAGCACATCAACTTGCAGCAGTTTGTAGGTCCTCGGCGTTATTAAAGCTCTCTACTGTTCACAAAAGATAACAACTTCGTTCTTCAATGGGGAACTGTGGGCTACAAACAAATTACCCTGACAAATTTTTAGTCGGAAGCTCTGCTTAAATTCGCATACCAACAGGGATAGATAAAAACAGAGTCAGCAACAAAAGCGGATAAAATTAAAGTTCACCGCACCTAATCTAAAATGGGAAGGAGAGTGATGTATTGACGAAACAACCAAAAGTTGCTACAGTAACTTTCGGATTCCAGGTATATTAGAACCAATTTGATAAATTTCAGACCCAACATTTACTACATACATTTCCATAAAAAAAGTAAGAAAACTGTTGCTGAGTACAGAAATACATAGTGTAAGCCCCCATGGACGACGGACCTTGCCGAGGTTGCGTGGCTTGCGTGCCTAAACGATAGTGATAGCTGTACTGTGGATGCAACCACAACGTAGCTGTATCTGTGGAGAGGTCACAGAAACATGTGGTTCCTGACGAGATTTTTCAGTAGTTCCAGGGGCAACAGTCTGGATAATTCACTGATCTGGGCTAGTAACATCACCAGACATTACTTTGCTCTGCTGTACTGTGAACCAAGGCATGCGGCTCCACTTTATGGTTAAATGACGATGGCATCCTCTTGGGTAAAATAGTCCCCCATTCAGATCTTCAGGCGAGGAGTAATCGGGAGAATGTCGTCTTCAGGAAAAACAAACTGGCATTCTACGTGTCGGAGCGTGGAATGTTAGATCCCTTAATGGGGCAGTTAAGTTAGAAAATTTAAAAAAGGAAGAGGGTAGGTTGAAGTTAGTTATAGTGGGAATTAGAGAAGTCCTGTGGTAGGAGGAAGAGGACATCTGGACAGGTGAGTACAGGGTTATAAATACAAAATCAAATTCGGGTAATTTAAGAGAAGGTCTGATAATGAATAAGAAAATAGGAAAGTGGGTAAACTACTATTAACAGCATAGTGAACGCGTTATTGCATCTGAGGATCTGAGGTATATATGAAGCCAGCATCCACCGCAATAGTATAAGTTTATATACCAAAGAGCACCGCTGATGATGAAGAGACTGAAAGAATGTATGATGAGATAATCAAAATTACTCTTATAGTTAAGGAAGAGGAAAATTTAATGGTGATTGAGGACTGGAACTCGGTAATAGTAAAAGAAAGAGAAGGAAAAATAGTAGGAGAAAAATTGTGCTAAAATTTTGCTCTGACGGTAATTTAATGATCGCTGACACTAGGTTTAAGAATCATAAAAGAAGGTTGTAGACTGGAAGAGACGTGGAGACACAGGAAGGGATCGGACTGATTACGTAATGGTAAGACACAGAGTTCGAAACAGATTTTAAAATCTGTCGCCTCTGACCACAGTTCATATGTTATGAACTGAAGAAATTGGGACAAAGATAGTAAATTAAAGAGATGGGACGTGGATAAGTCGAGAGAACCAGAGGCTGTTGAGAGTTTCAGTGGGAGCATTAGCCAACGATTGACTGAAAAAGTGGAAAGCAATAAAATAGAAAACGAATGCGTAGCTTTGAGAGATGAAATAATGAAGGCAGCCGAGGATCAAACAGGTAAAAGTCTAGTAGAAATCTTTCGACATCAAGGGAGACTGAGAATGTAATTCAGGACAGAAGAAAATATAAGACTGCAGCTAGTGAAGCAGGAAAAGAAGAAGACAAACGTCTAAAAAAACTGACTCTAAATGCAAAAAGGCTAAGCAGGAATGACTAGAGGACAAATGCAGGGCTACAGAAGCACATACTATTTTGGGAAAGATATATATTACCTATAGGACAATTAAAGAGGCTTTTAGAAAAAGAGAAGCAATCGTGTGAATATCAAGAACTGAGTTCGAAACCAGTGCTATGCAAAGAAGGGAAGGTTAAAGAGTGGAAGGAGTGTATAAGGAATACAAGGAAAATGAATTTGAAGACAATATTATAGAAAAAGAAGAGGATGTAAATGAGGATAGATGGGATATCTAAGAGACCTAAGTCGAAACAAGGCCCCTGGAATAGACGAAATTCCACCTGAGCTACTCATATCTCTGGGAGAACCATCCATGTAAAAACTATTCCATCTGGTGTGCATGATGTATGAGACAGGCGAAATAACCTCATACGTCAAGAAGATTGTAATAATTCTAATTCCAGTGAAAGCAGGGGCTGGCACGTGTGAATGTTACCGAACTATCAGTTTAGTAAGTCGTGGTAGAAAAATACTAACTGACCGAACGACTTACCTTAGAAGACAGGTTAATGAATTGCAAACCTGCATTAGTAGTTTACCAGTGTGGGTTCTGTTTAGAAAATCGCTGACATCACTACTTTTCGGCCTCAGCTTTTCTGGAATCACGATTTCATCAGTATTTTTTCCTGAAATTCCCTCTCCCTCCCTCTTCCTCCTCCCCTCCCCTCTCCTCTGTGACCCATGGCGTTTCATCGATGTCATCGTGCTGTCTGCTAATCGCTAAGGGATCCCAGGGCATTGACGTCTCGCCGGCCGCTGTGGCCGAGCGGTTCTAGGCGCTTCAGTTTGGAACCGTGCGACCGCTACGGTCGCAGGTTCGAATCCTGCCTCGGGCATGGATGTGTGTGATGTCCTTACGTTAGTTAGGTTTAAGTAGTTCTAAATTCTTACCTATCTGAAGTTCATATGGGACACTATGACGCCACCAACTTTGAAAATAGTGCTCATAAGCTAATGAGTCTTTCACGGAAGCAGTTAGATGACTACTGTGATGCGCACACCTGAAATGGACAGCACATAGAGTTTGTTAATAATAACTCTGAGGCTACTATGTCGTTACAACAAAAAAATTCTATTACTTCTCGCTAGATAGAGAGAAGGCAGGACAAATACTTACTGTAGTCTCCTTCTGAACAACTGCCCGTTCCGAGCGCTTCATATTCACATCTCATTACAAGGTGCAGATATCGAATGATGACGTGCATGCAATCGACTTACAAAATTAAAATTACTCGGGGGGTGGGGTGCTGAGCTCACACACCATTGGCCGAGACGTCATTGGTTCAAATGGCTCTGAGGACTATGGGACTTAACATCTGAGGTCTTCAGTCCCATAGAACTACTTAAACCTAACTAACCTAAGGACATCACACACATCCATGCCCGAGGCAGGATTCGAACCTGCGACCGTAGCAGCTTGTCCCCGATGTTATTCAATCTGTACGTCGAACAAGCAGTAAAGAAATTGAAAGACACATTTAAAGGAGGAACTAAAGCTTACGGATAAGAATAAAAACTTGAAAGTTTTTCCATGATACTGTAATTCTGTCAGAGACGGCAAAGGACTTGGAAGAGCATCTGAACGGAATGGACAGTTTCTTGAAAGGAGGAAATGAATATCAGCGTAAGCAAAACAAGGGTAATAGTATTTAGTCGAATTAAGCCAGGTGATGTTGAGGGAATTAGATTACGAGTCTTGTTATTTGAGCAGCAAAATAACTGAGGTGGGCGAAGTAGTGATGATATAAAATGCAAACTGGCAGTTGCAAGAAAAACGTTTCTGAAGAAGAGAAACTTGTCTACATCGAATATTAATTTAAGTGTTAAGAAGTCTTTTCTGGAAGTGCTTGGAATATGGAAGTGAAACACGTATAATAACCGTTCAGACAAGAACAGAATAGAAGGTTTTGAAATATGGTGCTACAAAAGAATGTTGAAGATTACATGGGCAAATCGTGTAAATAATATAGAGATACTTGATGGAATTGGACAAGAAAGAAATGCTTGGCGCAACTTGACGAAATGAAGGGATCTGAACGCATTCTGAGATATCACGGTGTCGTCAGTTTTGTACTGAAATGAAGTGTGGAGGGAAAAAAACTGTAGTGGAGGCCAAGAGATCGATACAGTAGTCAGATTCAACGGTTATTCTGAGATAAAGAGGCTTGCACAGGATAGAGTTGCATTGAGAGCTGCATCGAACCAGTCTCAAGACTGGAGACCGCAACAACAACAACAACAGGTTACATGTGGAGCAATTAACCGAATCCAAACAAGACACCACCGAGTGAAGAGGCGCAGGGATTACGACAGTGAGCACATGTACACGGGGAACGGGCATGAAATCCCTATTGTCCACGGCGATTTAGGTCCTGTGCGGTTTGCCTAACTCAATGCAGGCCCGCGCCAGGCAGGATCGCAGCTGATTTCCTGAGCCGTCCATGCCTCAGTACAGGCCTATGCTCCATCTCTAACAAACTTATCAGTTAGTTTCAAGTTCCATGGATCATTTTGTACTACAAATCGTAATGATGCGCAACGCGTCATTTTACACTCATATCGGAAATTAATTTGTAAACACGGCTACATGTTAAAGACCTTTTTTCTTTTTTTTTTAATACGGAAGTGCGATAGTAATTCCGACCCGCCACCTACCACACATTACAATAGAAATTCTTCTACAAATAGAAGGAGTTGTCAACGAGAAACTTTTTTAGTTTGTTTTCAGATTTTACCTTTCTGTTTGTCCCCAGGTAAACGATCAAAAATTTTTGTTGGAGCATTGTGCGCCCTGTTTTTTGCTAAAGACAACCTTAACTTTTCCTTCTGCACTCGCTGGACAGTGTGTCTAAGTGGTTCAGCCTGACCGGGTTGCCTCCAAACAAGTCTCCGACAATTGCCTGGTTGAAGGCATATGCGACGCTCACCGGTGAAGAGAACGTGATGCCAATCCTGGGCGGTCCATTTGGCATGTTGTTGGGCCCATCTGTACCGCGCTGCATTGTGTCGTGGTTGCAAAGATGGACCTCGCCATGGACGACGGGTGTGAAGTAGCGCATCGTGCAGCCTATTGCGCACAGTTTGAGTGGTAACGCGACCTCCTGTGTCTACACTAAAAGCATCATTCAACATGGTGGCGTTGCTGTCAGGGTTCCTCCGAGCCATAAACCGTAGGTAGCGGTCATCCACTGCAGTAGTTGCCCTCGGGCGGCTTGAGCGAGGCATGTCATCGACAGTTCCTGTCTCTTTGTGTCTCCTCCATTTCCGAACAACATCGCTTTGGTTCACTCCGAGACGCCTGGACACTTTCCTTATTGAGAGCCCTTCCTGGCACAAAGTAACAGTGGGGATGCGATCGAACCGCGGTATTGACCGTCTAGGCATGGTTGAACTACAGACAACATGAGCTGTGTACCTCCTTCCTGGTGGAATAATTAGAACGGATCGGCTGTTGGACCCCCTATGTCTAATAGGCGCTGCTCATGCATGGTTGTTTACATATTTGGGTGGGTTTGGTGACATTTATGAACAGTCAAAGGGACTGTGTCTGTGATACAATATTGACAGTCGGGAGTTCTGGGAACCCGGGTGATGCAAAACTTTTTTTGATGTGTGTATAACCACCCGGTATTTTTCCCTTGAGTTGTGACACACAGAGATGAAACATTACCAGAAGATATGAAAAAAATAAGGAACGCCGTCAAACCAGGAAGAAGATCCGTGGTCGTTGAAGTGGGCCTGACACGGATGCCTCTCGCATCTGTCTCGACCAGGCCCACGAAACGCGATTGTGTTTGCGTTCCTATGAGAATGCGTCATTGTTGCCATGATTCTAGGAGACTATGTTTCCTAGTCAGAGTGTGGCAGCCGTTGACATTTCACAATTGAATGTTGACGTAAGTGCTCCTAGCTGTCACTTTTCTCGCCGAATGGAGTAATTCCTCTTACAGCTTTTAACGGAGGGGTGCAGTAGGAGGGCGAGGGCAGGAGGTCTAGAAAGGCGGTCCCCGCGTCGCAGAGCTGGGCTCGGCGCGGTCTTTCTCGCAGCGGGCAGCGCGTGTCGCAAGCGCCAGAGACTGGCTGCAAGCAGGAGGAGCTGCGCAAACAGCGCTTATACGGCCGGCTCCAAGGCCCGCTCCGGCCGCCTTACGTAACGGCATTAGCGGCGCGGGGCTCTGAGCAGCGCAGCGCGCGTACACACAGCGACAAAGCCGGCCGCACACTCTGTGTAATGACGTGCCGTCTGACGAGCAGCAGAAAAGGTCCTCCCCTTAAGTCACCACTGGCCTACGAGGGATCTTTCTTACGAAACACAGGCCCGTCTCTTCACCCGCGATATCATTGGCAGATACGTATATTCTCCGTTCCAACATTTTAGAATCAACGCTCAATAACGTCAATCATGCAGATTATTTTCCCTGATCGGCTTAATTTCAGGAAGGCTCAAATGGTTCAAATGGGTCTGAGCACTATTGGACTTAACTTCTCAGGTCATCAGTACCCTAGAACTTGGAACTACTTAAACCTAACTAACCTAAGGACATCACACACATCCATGCCCGAGGCAGGATTCGAACCTGCGACCGTAGCGGTGGCGCGGTTCCAAACTGTAGCGCCTAGAACCGCTCGGCCATCCCGGCCGGCAATTTCAGGAAGGGTGACGACGATAAATAAGGCTGCTGTAGCGCCTCTTTCGAACGAACTTTCAGCTAGTTTACAATAATCGTAGATGTAATACCTCTCGCTGAAAATATGTCAGTTAAATTTGATTTTTTGGACATTATTTCCTAAAAAGTTGCAGTAACTTCGATTTGCAGTGAATTGTTATTAAGTGATACACGCCTAAGTTTAGGAGTATGTAGCCATTTGAGCGGTAGTGAATATAGTGGGACTTAACAGTATAGTTTAAATGATTTTCGTTCGAACTAATGCTGAAGTACAGCCTAGTGTAAGAACTTTAACAGAGGTCCGAAGTCGATCACAGAAAAGAGCAAGGAAGCAGGGTTGTGTTTAACGTCCCATCGACATCGAGGTCATTAGATACGGAGCAGGAGCTCGGATTCTGTTAAGTACGGCGAAGGAAATCGGCCGTGCCCTTTCAAAGGAACCATCTCCGAATTTGCCTGGAGCAATGTAGGGAAATCACGGAAGACCCAAATCAGGTTGGCCGGACGCGGATTTGAACCGATCTCCTCCGAATGCGGGTCCAGTGTGCTAACCACCACGCCACTTCGCTCGGAAAGTCGATTACAAGACACAGACATACAATCGTGAGCAAAAATATTGTGACCGCCAATTTGATACCCCATTCGTCCATTTTTAGAGCGCAGTTTATCGACGATTTTGCGTAACATGGGTTAGATAGCCCGTTGGTATGTTTCTGGAGGTGTGTGCCACCCAATGCCAACGAGCAGGTCGCACAATTCCCATTAAATACAGGCCAGTGGTTTATAGGCTCGAAGCTGGCGCCCAATAGAGTCCTAGATGTTTTCCGAGTTCAGACGAAGCGAATCTGGTGGCTAAGAAATCAACACGAGTTCATCAATCTGCGCAGACTACAGTTGCACAACTCTGGCTTTGTTACACTTACAGTTACACTGCTGCAAGACGCCATCGCTACCAGGGAAGACATCGAGCATGAAGAAAAAAATGGTTCAAATGGCTCTGAACACTATGGGACTCAACTGCTGAGGTCATTAGTCCCCTAGAACTTAGAACTATGTAAATCTAACTAACCTAAGGACATCACAAACATCCATGCCCGAGGCAGGATTTGAACCTGCGACCGTAGCGGTCTTGCGGTTCCAGACTGCAGCGCCTTTAACCGCACGGCCACTTCGGCCGGCGAGCATGAAGAAATCCAGGTGAACCTTAGTAACCACGAGGTCTACAGCCGTCATGGTCATGGTGTCTTTGATTGCTACCACAGGTCCCATGGAAACCCAGGTGAAACTCCACCATCTAATACGCCCTCAACGCCCTGCGTCATGGAACAGTATGCGTTTCCAGCAGCCGTTCGCCCGGATGGAGACGTAGCTCGACGGAATCATCGACCTGGTATAACAATTAACGACCAGGCGACGTGTTACCATTGATCCACAGTCCAATGTCTATGATCCTATGTCCACTGCAATTGAAACTGACGATGCCGTAGGGTCAATAAGGCAACATTTGTAAGTTCCGTATTTAACAACGTATGTTGAATAGTGTGCTCGAAAATGTTGTGCCTGAACCAGCACTGTATTCCGTAGTCAGATCTGCCCTATCGTACTGTACAGAGTGGGCAAGGTTCCGATCTCCACGTCCTGAGGTGAGGCGTCGACGTCGAGCAACTTGTCAGCTTGTAAGGTGGCTATAATTTCGCAGCTTACAAGGACTCATCCACATACTTTGCCGTGAACTACAACCACAATTAGGTATCATTTGATCGGTTGTACATCGTATATATGAATATTTAAAGGAGACTGACATTGTCAAATACGCCTTGTAAATAATTGCTAACGCTTATTGCATGAAAGGTGATGGAATGTCTTTATTAACAGAATGGCCTATACTAGTAGAGGTTGGAACGCCAGTGGAGATGAAACAGCAGGCAGAACTCGAGCTCTGGGTGGAAGGCCCGCACAGGTGTTGATCCTTAAAAACAGGAAGTAGCTAGACGGACGTCGTGCCGCCTGAGCTCTGGAGCACAATAGGGTGACGGCCGGCCGCTACTGTAGCAGAACCGGAAGGATAACCGGGAACTCTGCAAACCTTGGACGGAGTTGAGAGGAATGAAGAAGCGGCACTTCGGAAACCACGCAGGCTGGGTTATTTCCAAGGATTTTTACTCAGAAGCGTACCATTATACGAGTGTACGTTTTTCCTCTCAAACTTTACGCGCTGGACGACAAAAGACTGAAATATGGTTGGTCGGCGTTCGGAATAATCTGTAGAGAGGGAGAATATTCCGTGATTTCCAGAATATGATTCGTTTTCGGAATTACGAGGGTGGGGAGCCGAGCCTTACTGGGAAGCCAGAGATGGAGAGACGACGTCTTCCGTTGTAAGCGCCCGTGTGTGACGGTCGCTCGGTATCAGCTTTGGTGGTACAAACGGACTTGCTGTCTTTGCTGTCAGGAGAGTTTATAGTTAGAACAGTTAGGCACTGTACTGTTGCGAACCTATACGATTCTGGACTTCACTTCTGGGTTGTAAGTCGTCGTTGAGTACGCAGCGTTCAGTAATTGAGAGCACTTCTTCTGCCTGTACTTAAGTTGAGACGTTATCTGAACTCCGTCCTTGTGGCTGGGAGTTTGCGTTTCTCGTCTGTAGGACATAGAGAGGGGAAGACAGTATTAGACTATATTAGTCAGAGGACTGCCTTCTGCCATCCTAGTGTTTGAAAGAGTTGGTGGCTGGAGTTCTTCCATCGTCGCAGACGAGTACGAGAACCATCACTTCGACGCACCGGACGCAGTACATACGGTGATATCACAAATTGCTTCGGCTAACTAGGACTATAAATCTGAACAGCTGTGATCACGTTAGTTTATTTCCACTGAGGTTCCACACCATCGCAGATCATCTCTGAAAGTACTGTCTTCTAGTGATTGGTACGTAGATGATGCCAGTCTTTTCGCGTTAGTGATACTAGACCGCGCAGTCATAATAAGGGGCAGAGTTGGGCAATTGATTAGTAATTTTACTTAGGAAATGTAAACTTTGTAATCCAAAGGTTTTTTTTAATCTACAATACGTACTGGGTGATCAAAAAGTCAGTACAAATTTGAAAACTTAATAAACCACGGAATAATGTAGATAGAGAGGTAAAAATTGACACACATGCTTGGAATGACATGGGGTTTTATTAAAACATAAAAAGCAAAGTATTGCTAGACACATGAAAAATCTCTTGCGCGCGTCGTTTGGTGATGGTCGTGTGCTCAGCCGCCACTTTCGTCATGCTTGGCCTCCTAGGTCCCCAGACCTCAGTCCGTGCGATTGTTGGATGTGGAGTTACCTGAAGTCGCAAGTGTATCGTGATCGACCGACATCTCTAGGGATGTTGAAAGACAACATCCGACGCCAATGCCTCACCATAACTCCGGACATGCTTTACAGTGCTGTTCACAACATTATTCCTCGACTACAGCTATTGTTGAGGAATGATGGTGGACATATTGAACATTTCCTGTAAAGAACATCATCTTTGCTTTGTCTTACTCTGTTATGCTAATTATTGCTATTCTGATCAGATGAAGCGCCATCTGTCGGACATTTTTTGAACGTTTGTATTTTTTTGGTTCTAATAAAAGTTCATGTCATTCCAAGCATGTGTGTCAATTTGTACCTCTCTATCTACATTATTCCGTGATTTATACATTTTTCCAATTTATACTGACTTTTTGATCGCCTGGTATGTAAGCAGGAACAACGTTTATCATTTAGTGGGATTAGTTGGCTTCATTTTTGATCTATGTTTAGATTGTAATTTATAGATTTAAGAGATTCTAAGATCCGCTTCAGGGGGTAGTCAGACAGGGCCAAATCATCATTTTTGAGTTTATTATTTTCCGTTGCGCACATTCATTTTTACAGCCGCCTGGAGTACCAGCTTGGAAGCTACTTACTCCCTGTTTCGCCGTTCTTCAACCAGTTCCCATAGATTCTCACGACAGCAGGACACGAACAGGTGACCAGCTTCGTCGTTTCCGAGACGATCGTTACCAGGTGGCCGGCAGTAACAACCTGCTTACGTCAGTGGACTTGCCATTTGCTGCCAGTGTCTCTGCACTTAGATATATTCCTTATCGCGTCGCACACTCGCAACGCCACCGGGAGGCACGTAATCTCTTGGTTGGCATTGATCATAAAGTTTTGGCTCCTGAGTGTGTATTAAATACGTCTTTATGGTACAGGAACGGAGAGACGACGTACGAGGGCTATTCGGAAAGTAAGGAACGATCGCCCGAAAGGGAAAACACAGTGAAAATCAATTTATTTGTAACAGTTAGCTACACCTTCCAGCTGCCTCTCTACATAGTTGCTGCTCCGCCTTAGACATCTGTCGTAGAGCTGTACCAGCTTTCCAATACCCTCGTCATAGAAGGCAGTCTCTTGTGCTTTCCGACGCTTTTCTGCGCTAGATTGCAGCTCGTTGTCTGTGGCAAAATGTTGCCTTCATAGTCAGCAGTTTATTTGAGCAGATATGAAAAGTCAGGAGGAGCCAAGTTAGGGATGTATGGTGAGTGAACATCCTCATTGCCCCTGTAGCGTTCTGCCGAGAACTGCATTGCTCGCCGAAGATGCTGTTGTGTACATACGAGCAAGTACCGATGCCGAGAGTATTTGTAACAGATACTTCCGAGAGACCAACACAAAAGTTACACACGATTGAAGGTATCGCAGTTTAACTCTTATCAGGGGCGAAGCTAAGATTAAAAGAAAAAAATCAACATTATTGATTAAATTACTCAGTATGTTAGTTTTACGGAAATTCTCAAAGAAAAAATGAAACAAAATCGACTATGGGTAATTCAAAAAGTCTGTGTTAAAAACATAGAAAAATCCTCTAACTTCCCGTCGTGTTTTTAACGATGGCACTAGAGGGACGAAACAAGGGAGATTACGGCACGTGTGGAACTGCACTGGGTATTACGCCCTACTCTGTTGCCTCCGACACACCACATACACAGGTTCAGGTCGTCGCAGTTTTGCGATGAACATATTGCATTTACGGAACTTTGCGTTCTCAATAACGTGCGATGTATTGCGAGTGTGTACTGTTAATATCACGTTAACGCTGACATCGACCTCGAACAAATAAAATAGATATGTAAAGCATTGACGGCAAACAAGTGCTACTCGCAATAGATGCAAACGCTAAATTATTTCTGTGGCGCTACAACGGTGACAAGAAAAAATGTGTTACTGTGGAAGATGTAATCATAGAACTAATTGTAAATCTGGAAGAACTGAATCAACTGAATATGGTATCTACGTATGATGGCTAAGTCGCAATGGGAACTGATATTCTTGCAAGCTTAAAAGCAACTAACAACTCCAGTCACCACACTGTTACTGATTTCATACATATCAGTATATGGTGTTTTTTTCCCAACACATGTATCGTTTGCCGTCCTAACCATTACGGAAAAAGTAGAAGTGTACGATAATTTCATAATAGAGTCTCTGTTGTTTCATAAATATCAGCACAATATATTACTGATGTACTTCAAGATACCATAATAAGCTGTTTAGATGAAATTAAGTCACACCTACATCTAATTTCAAATTACTCTTCTTATCTCTTTGGTCCCCTGGTGCCAGAGTAGTAAGACATCCAGACCAATTACCGCTGAATTGCTCCAGTTAACAGCAATGTCCTTCACTGGTTTCCCGGCACGCAGAACATCTTAATCTGCATCGCATAATGATATACAGTAACTAATAGTAACATCAAATTCTCAATAATCCAACAATCATAACAAAATTTGTTTATCTCACCCTCCCGCATCGCGTTTGTAAATATGGCACTGCAATGGTAAATCACTTTTGTATCCTGATCGTTAAGGTAAAAATTTTTCATTAGTTATTACATAGCTGTGTATCAGTTCATAGGATCAGCGCATGACACGAGTAAACAAAGAGCAGATGCATCTTTGATGTGATGCTGCCTAAAATTATACTTCAGGCGATTTTCAGAATAAAATAATTTTACACGAGGCTTATTTATTTTGATATTGCATAGAATATCATACCAGAGATTCACGTCCCTGACAAGCCTCAACAGATTTCTATCAACCATGAAACTTTTTAGTAATTTAATATACCTTTGACCTGTGGTGTTCCAGTTACTTTCCGAGAACTATTTTGCAGGACATACTATAGTCTTTAATCTGTCCTGTTCGTGTGACATTCTATATACACCCACAAAATCATTAACTGTTCTCTTATCAGTATTCTGTCAGCTTTTGTGCTCTCCTCTCGTTTCCATGATATTTTTCTCTAATCTGTCTTCTTCCTGCCGTCTCCCATCTTCTTTCTTCTCGGCGCTGCCCATGCGACGTCCTCTGGTTTCTTGCTCTTAAATTCCCGTGTTTCCGTGACCGACACAATTCTAACTTGTGTGATGGCGTCTTCTGACTTACCTTCTTCAACATATCACACTATATTCTATTCGTACTTCATGTATCTGTCCACCAACATACACCTTTCTTCCTCTGTTGCTATATGTGTGTGCCGCATAGGTCATGATAATATACACTGGCAATCCAAGCTGTCTCCTATCACCCCTACATCACTGAAAATGTATTATCAACACATCTCCCACTATCAATGGTATCCCACCCTACCTGTAGCGCTCTCATTGACTTATTTCTAACTTATAATCTGCTGTCAGAATAAACGCACGCATTGTTACAAACCATCTCGCTGCCAATATAATGCTTCTCTGCATAGTCAACTGGCCATGTAGCCCTATCAGCGAAGACCATAAAAGGAAGAAAGAGGGAAAAATTTCGTAAAGTAGCAAATTTTTGTACAATGGCAGGAGGGACTGCCATGAACAACTGACTAAAAATGTTTACCTGTGGGGTGTGATGGTTTGGGGGCGCGTTTAAAGATCACTTTTTTTGTGTTTTTCTCGCATCATTTAAGAATCGCGGCTTCAAGCGAAACTGTTCCCCAGCACAAAAGTAAATAAAATACAATTTACTAAAAAAAGACCCTATTCCGTTAATCCCTAGGCCTAATAGTTTCTGTGTTTGCACGGGACGGAAAAATCGCAGATTATTAAAAACAGTGCTTTAATGGTATAAAATTGTTTGTTGCTAAACAAAGTTGAGTAAGAATAGATATTAAATGTGTGTACCACATTTATGTTCGGTAGAGACGTATTAAGGGTTAAATTGTGTTCAAAGGGTGTGACGGGCTGGAGTGGGGATGAGGGGATTGAGGTAGTGGAATGGACGGCAAATGCCTGAGGGAAAGTGGGTTGTCAGAATGTGTTCATGCAGTTCCCTCCTTCATAGCTCTGTAAACTGAAGAAAAAATGGTTCAGATGGTTCTGAGCGCTATGGGACTTACCATCTGAGGTCATCAGTCCCCTAGAACTTAGAACTACTTAAACCTAACTAACCCAAGGACATCATACACATTCATGCCCGAGGCAGGATTCGAACCTGCGTCCGTAGCAGTCGCGCTGCAAACTAAAGATTAAGAAGGTGATTCCCCTTTCCCTACTCTACGATGTCACAAGAAGCAACTGCAGGGTGTTTCACAAAGTTATACCAGCTCCTCTACAACCTACCTTATGAATCACTGGTGGCGCATTGTACAGGCATGCCCGAGATGGTGTTTATTTTTCATAAAGTATGTTAACACTATATGGAATACAGATATGAGTTACTAATAACGCTGAAGCAAGAAACGCATATGGATAGAATCTATATAAATTTATAAACACTGTCGTACGCTGCTCGAGAGGAAATTGATTCTTAATCTCCCTGTATGGCAGCTGCAATGTTCTTCCGGGAAAGGCAACTTCCACAACAACTTTCATCTGATCCTAATCATAGTGTTTCTCATCACAGGTAGTCGTTCTTTTGGCAGTATATGGTTCGTTTTATGAGCAGCAACTTTAAATTTACATTTTGTTACATTTGGTATAGTATTCCCGTTGCAATCTTTACTGTGTCTTCTGTGATCTAGATCGCCAAGTCAGTTTTATAAGGAAATCGTCTACGTAAGCCACACAACCAATTATTTCTCGCGCTATTCTTTTTTTTTTTTTTTTTTTTTTTTTTTTTTTTTTTTTTTTTTTTAGCATGGGCCCTGTGCCTGGATTCCAAAATATGCGCCCCAAAATATAATCCTTTGGACATCCTTTCGTTGGTAATTCCTGCTTAACGGTATATCAGTACAACAGCAAACAAAAGGAATGGGTGCTGCTCCGACGTAGACATAGCTGTTGAAGCGATTGTCGAATCTGTAAAGAAAGCCATAAGAGAGCGCTTATGGCTGAACTTCATCGCTGAGAACGAGAGTCGCTGGTGCCTGCCTCGCATCAAGGACTACACAGCTAACCGGTCTCTTCAGCCTGTTCGCACAGCACGTAGGTAGCTTCAGTGCACGGTTGTGCTTGATGAAAGACAATTCAGTGCTTCTGGATGTGGGCAGCTACGAAACGGGTACAACAATCGAATCACAGGGGAACGATGAGGTAGTAGCTGTGAAGCGACGCAGTACTGATATAGCGCCACCTATTAATTCCTCGCGTGAATAATCCTGCAACAGCTATCGCTGCTACCGCGGTAAATACGGCCGCACGGCCGGTGATGCGTCAATCTGGTGTTCGTTGGTGTTGTGTGTAATTGTCAACACATCTGGTTCCAGACTGTTTCTATTACGTTATCGCACCGTGTTGGTTTCTCGTTTGGTCGCTCTTTGCAACCTGTTTGCTTATCGTTCACTTGTTCTTGACGTGTTGTCATCGTGAACGTCTCGTCTAGGACACTTGTCGTTTGTTCTTTTCGTTAATCTTTGAAACTGCTAGGTCCTCCCCGATTCGGACTCGAGTTGTTTCTTCCCAGTCAGTCTGAGATCTTGCCATCTCGTTGCTACAACAGATTGAACTTTAAAACAATATTCAAGTCTAGTAATTTTCTCCTCCGGATACCACGTATGTCATACAAATGTGAAACTGGCGGACAGCAGCTGGCGCGGGCGGGGAATCCATTGACGCTGTTGTTCGCCATTTTGCGCAAATGCAGTACGGCTCCTGTTGCGCAGTCGTGAAGTTACGTACTGAGTAGTGAGTACGTCCATGCGTTCACCGTTAACGTGGAGCACTTGTAAGTAGGCTGTTTAGGTTTTTATATTGGAAACGCCACGTAGCGCACTGCATGAAAATCACTGGCTGTGCTGTGTGCAGTCTGTGGCTGGGTGGCATTGTTGGAATTTGCTATTGTAGTGCTGGGCAGTTGGCTGTTAAAAGCGCGTAGCGTTGCGCAGTTGGAGGTGAGCCGCCAGCAGTGGTGGATGTGGGGCGAGAGATGGCGGAGTTTTGAGAGCGGATGATCTGGACGTGTGTCCATCAGAGACAGTAAATTTGTAAGACTGGATGTCATGAACTGATATATATATATATATATATATATATATATATATATATATATATATATATATATATATATAATGACTTTTGAACACTATTGAGGTAAATACATTGTTTGTTCTTTATCAAAATCTTTCACTTGCTAACTACGCCTATCAGTAGTCAGGCCCTTCAGTAGTTAGAATCTTTTATTTAGCGGGCAGTAGTGTCGCTCGCTGTATTGCAGTAGTTCGAGTAACGAAGATTTTTGTGAGGTAAGTGATTTGTGAAAGGTATATATATATATATATATATATATATATATATATATATATATATATAGTCAGGGCCAGTCTTTTGTAGGGATTATTGAAAGTCAGATTGCGTTGCGCTAAAAATATTGTGTGTCAGTTTAGTGTTGATCAGAATAAGTAAAGAGCGAAATATCTGAGTACGTTCAGTTCTGTTCAGCTGTTTGAAAATCAAATAATGTAAGAGGTTTATCAGCACGTAATTCATTAAGTTTTCTAAGAGGACGTTTCGCACTGAGTGCTCTTTGCGTCATCATGATGGTGCTATCACTTTGCTAAGCAATTTATCAGCTTCACACGTTCACTAGAAGAAAAATACACTATTGAGAAGCAATGTGCACAAGAACAAATCAAAATAATTATACAGGGCTATTACAAATGATTGAAGCGCTTTCATAAATTCACTGTAGCTCCATTCATTGACATATGGTCATGACACACTACTGATACGTAGAAAAACTCATAAAGTTTGTTCAGCTGAAGCCGCACTTCAGGTTTCTGCCGCCAGAGCGCTCGAGAGTGCAGTGAGACAAAATGGCGACAGGAGCCGAGAATGCGTATGTCGTGCTTGAAATGCACTCACATCGGTCAGTCATAACAGTGCAACGACACTTCAGGACGAAGTTCAACAAAGATCCACCAATTGCTAACTCCATTCGGCGATTGTATGCGCAGCTTAAAGCTTCTGGATGCCTCTGCAAGGGGAAATCAACGGGTCGGCCTGCAGTGAGCGAAGAAACGGTTGAACGCGTGTGGGCAAGTTTCACGCGTAGCCCGCGGAAGTCGACGACTAAGGTAAGCAGGGAGCTAAGCGTACCACAGCCGACGGTTTGGAAAATCTTACGGAAAAGGCTAAAGCAGAAGCCTTACCGTTTACAATTGCTACAAGCCCTGACACCCGATGACTAAGTCAAACGCTTTGAATTTTCGGCGCGGTTGCAACAGCTCATGGAAGAGGATGCGTTCAGTGCGAAACTTGTTTTCAGTGATGAAGCAACATTTTTTCTTAATGCTGAAGTGAACAGACACAATGTGCGAATCTGGGCGGTAGAGAATCCTCACGCATTCGTGCAGCAAATTCGCAATTCACCAGAAGTTAACGTGTTTTGTGCAGTCTCACGGTTTAAAGTTTACGGCCCCTTTTTCTTCTGCGAAAAAAACGTTACAGGACACGTGTATCTGGACATGCTGGAAAATTGGCTCATGCCACAACTGGAGACCGACAGCGCCGACTTCATCTTTCAACAGGATGGTGCTCCACCGCACTTCCATCATGATGTTCGGCATTTCTTAAACAGGAGATTGGAAAACCGATGGATCGGTCGTGGTGGAGATCATGATCAGCACTTCATGTCATGGCCTCCACGCTCTCCCGACTTAACCCCATGCGATTTTTTTCTGTGAGGTTATGTGAAAGATTCAGTGTTTAAACCCCCTCTACCAAGAAACATGCCAGAACTGCGAGCTCGCATCAACGATGCTTTCGAACTCGTTGATGGGGACATGCTGCGCCGAGTGTGGGAGGATCTTGATTATCGGCTTGATGTCTGCCGAATCACTAAAGGGGCACATATCGAACATTTGTGAATGCCTAAAAAAACTTTTTGAGTTTTTGTATGTGTGTGCAAAGCATTGTGAAAATATCTCAAATAATAAAGTTATAGTAGAGCTGTGAAATCGCTTCAATCATTTGTAATAACCCTGTATTAGCGCACGTAATTATCATTCGCGACTGACTTATACGGCAGCTGAGGTAGCAGAGCGATATGACAATTGTGCACAGGACAGATGGTGCATCTGAAGTCGTGCTCTGATTGCTTGTTGCTATGGTACCTGCCCTGTGGGCTAGCTAATACCAGTCACTTCGTTATTCTGATCCAGGTGGAGGCACTACAACAATTGTCACTGTGCAAGTAGATTTCCACCCACTGGAACGTTGCCGAGGTGCTCATTCTAAGGAAAATGGATCGGCGAAGACCCTATGGAAGCAAAATCACATCACTGTATCTGTGTGTTGGAAGTTTTAGGAAATTTTTTGAAAAATTTGCTTGGTGACTGACTGCGGTGACGGCGAATGCTGTATGACATGAACGAGTGGCACTTGGCGCTTCGCCCGGGTAGAACCACATAAGACTCGATGAAGTTTGCGGTCAGATTTTTCCACTACTCCGCATGTACTACAGGATGAGTCAAAATTATGTGAACAATATTAATTTTGTTTCGTTTTCTATTCCAGGTTGTTAGTAGCCGTGGCTCACAGACTCACACTGGAGTAGAGAAGAGAGGTTGCAAACCTAATGGAAGCTGTGCAGTCGGCGACGGAAGTGCGTCGAAGGTTTGCGGAACGAGTTCTAGACAGACGGCCACTATATCGTTTAACAATGTACCTCATTTACAAGGAGTTCGTAGCAAATGTTTCACATTGTACACATTACACTCTCGAAATTATAGTTTACGTAAAGGTTGATATTTCGTGTGGTTTTAACATCGCATGATGGCGCTTGCAGTTGGCACATTTGTGGAAGATATAGTGCTCCGGGCCACCGTTGTGCTGTCTTAGAGGTAACTGTATAGACCGAGTTGTCACAAGAAGACCTTCCAGCTGATTCTATGATCAATGTATTGGCACAGGGCAACAGAAGTCTCCAGCTGTAGAACATACAGAGTGTTAGAAAAAGAACTTCCTAGTTTTAAGTATAAATTTAATGGGGAAATTAATGAAATATTACATCAGTGAGTACATATCAAGGAACTGAATTCCTTCTAGTTTTGTTTAATGTTAGCAGACGTCAACGTCGGATCCATCAGCTGCCCTGCACACGTCGGGACGATATTCCACTTCTCGTCATGTATTCACCAACATTTCAGGTGTAACTGCCCCAACCGCCGCAACGATTCTTTCCCGTAATTGATTGATGTCTCTGATCTTTCCGCTGTACACAACATTTTTTATGTGGCCCTAAGAGGAAACGTCCAGTGGGATTAAGTCAGGGCTTCGTGGTGGCCAAGGTATTGGGCCAGCCCTGCCTATCCACCTTCCTGGAAAGCGAGTGTCAAGAGCCGCATGCATATGATTACTCTAATGAGGTGGGGCGCCATCTTGTTGGAAAAACATAACCTCCCAACACACGAAACATCTTCATAAGTTCTCGGTCTACCTGGCGATTTTGCTTTTAAAACACTACCGGTTTCCGTGAAAGGCTTTAGCCAATGACGGATAGTTTTTTCTGTAGGTGGTTCATCACCATACTGACGACCGACGTCTAAAAATACGTTGCACTGTTATAACTGACTCAGTTTTCACAAGCCAAATAACACACTGAGCTTTCTCGGCGGAGTACACATTGTTGCTGAGTTGCTCTGAAATCAACTGCTAGCACGCCTAGATTGAAGTGCGGGAACAGAGGAAGAAGACAGCACTGGTGCCGTCTCAAGGTCAAGCAGACCTGCCAACTGCAGGGGAGCCAAATTTGGAGACTTGATGAATCAAACACCACAAACTAGAATAGTGTATGTCACTTTGTACAGATTCTAGGACACATTAAAGCTAGAGAGTTCATTTTCAAACGCACTGTATATAAAACACCAACCGAGAACTTCAATACTGGGTGCAAAAGGACTAAATTTTAAGTGAAATCTCATAAATCCACCTGATGTTGCTCAAAGGTAAATTGCAGAGAATTGCCTTGATCGGGATGATGTAGTGATGCAATTGGAGGTTGCGTGCATATACCTGGAAATTGCGTCACCTCACACACTAAGCGGGTTGGTCCGTGCATCAGAAGCTTGTCAGTGTAAGACAGAGATTTCGCTTCACACCTGTCACTGTTGACAGCCTACTTGTTTCAGCGATGGTTCCAGGGTGTTGGCGCACAGGCTGCGTCTGGTCGACCCCTCACAGTGAGAATCACAGTGAGAACAGAGCAAACAAACTTCCTGACAGATCAAAACTGTGTGCCGGACAGAGACTCGAATTCGGGACCTTTGCCCTTCGCGGGCAAGTGCTGTACCGCGTGAGTTACCCAAGCACGACTCATGCTCCGTCCTCAAAGCTTTAATTCCCCAGTACATCGTCTCCTACCTTCCAAACGGGTCGTGAGACGTGCTTGGGTAGCTCAGTCGGTAGAAAGGCAAAGGTCCCGAGTTCGAATCTCGGTCCGGCACACAGTTTTAATCTACCATGAAGCTTCATATCAGCGCACACTCCGCTGCAGAGCGAAACGTTCATTCAGTGCAAACAAATTTACAAATTATACATGTTTGCGCATATGAAATTTCTCCCACAGATGGGATATTAGTCATAAAAGGACTTCACCCCCTTCATTTCCTAATCGGACAAAATGTCGCACTGTACCGATTACAGCAAAGAATCCTTGAGAAAGTAGAACTAATCATAGGTAAGCACCTACTGGTAACAGAACCATAAAACTGAACTCTTACACACGTATATTTAAGGGGCGATCAAAAAGTTAACGCTCGAGGGTGTTGCTACAGCGTATATGCAACGTAACATGATTCTTTTAGGGTTTATATGCTGCGACGTGTAGGTAAGGGATTAGTGTGAGATTCATGTCTTCCCGACGGGCGTATGGTAAATGCGGAAACGTGAACCATGGCGACGTTATTATCAAATGCGTTCAAACAGCACTAACGTACTGTTATTCTTTTCTTGGCTGGCGAAGGACAAGCACCGGCAGACATCCATTGGAGAATGAAGAATGTGGATTTAATTATGGTGAAATGTCCGGGAAAAACTGCGACAATGGATGCGGCTGCTTCATGCCAACGCACGTCCTCATACCGCAACTGTTTACGCCAGCTCAAGTGGGAGACATTCAAGCACCAGCCCTATAGTACTGAGCTCTTCCCATGTGATTATCATGACTTCGGTTCCTTAAACAAGGCCTCAAAGAGTCGACGATTCCTGCTGGACGAGGGTGCGCAGCAGACAGTTACAGACTTCGTCGCGCAGTACGATACGGTATTTTACCAAACGAGTGTCATCAACCCGCTGCATCGGTGGGACGATTGCCTCAGTGCTCACGGCGATTTTGCCTGATTGGCATACCGATTCTGAACTGTACGACCTTCAAACGGATACTTTTGATTGCTCCTTGTATTTATCCTATAATGTTTCTAACATGAGGTTCTCTCTTAACATAAGCAGACGTGCTACATATTTCTCATTATTCTCGTAACGACCCATTTGTTATAAAAAGACCTACATTTAGGCTGGGATACAACACTTAAAAATAACTAATCGGAAACAGTAGTAGCTATAGTAGAAAGTCTCGCTTTATATTAGTTAATGAAATGCAGAACAAAAAAAGACAGATTACTGTGAGATGAGTCGAAACTGAGAACTGCAGCAGCAATGGATGCGACAGAAAGGTAAACTGAGAGCTCTGGCAGCAATGGTCTTGACAGAAGGGTTAGGACAGAGAGAGAAGAAAAAAATGTTCAAATGGCTCTGAGCACTATGGGACTTAACTACTGTGGTCATCAGTCCCCTACTTAAACCTAACTAACCTAAGGACATCACACACATCCATGCCCGAGGCAGGATTAGAACCTGCGACCGTAGCGGTCACGCGGTTCCAGGCTGTAGCGCCTATAACCGCACGGCCACTCCGGCCGGCAGAGAGAGAAGAGAAACGTCATAGAAATACAAGTAATTAAGACAGAGAAAGAAAATGGCTTGAGTGACTGAGGAACGAAAGAGAAAGAAGGATTACTGGGTAAAGGTGCATTTGCTTTACTGTTTGACTAAGAGAAAACTGGGCAAATGTATTAATTTTTTAGGGGAAACTTACAAGACTGACGGAAGAGGGTCCTTCATCGTTTCTTAATACAACAGAGTATTGAACTGTGCTTAGAGTGAAAGATAGCTTGCTCCAGAAGGTACAACAGTAGCAGAGTAGGAGTTCGTAAATGTTATTGTTTTACAGATTGAAACAGCAAGCATACTACATATGTGAGACCTTTTGTTACGATTATGATGACGTACTTGATTTTGACAGGTATTCAACACATAATACATAATTTTGACACTGGTCGAAGGGTTTCTTGATGTTTCCAAAAGTTGACAAGCTTAGATTGAAACATAAACAACCATGAAAGGATTTTGTTCATTTTCTCTTATGCGTATCTGCGCCCAGGATAGATAAAATGGAATTAGCAAGGAATGACTGTGGTGGAGGGGTGCTACAGAGTCCTCTGGGGCATGTTGTCGTTGACTGGCCCACATTCGTACAAGCTGTGACAGAGAGAGGTAAAAGCTACAAATACAATATCTAGCTTTTTGACTATGAACAATGTACAGTAATAAATACTCTTCCAGAGAAAGTCCCCAGCTTGGCTCGGAGGCGTTAAGAAAAATAAACCGTGAATAAAAGGACTCTGCGGACCACCGGGACAAATATGGCCGAACTGTAGATCTAGACCGATCACCACTAACTGGCGTCAGAGACGTACTGCAATTTGAAACATACATGGGGGGAGCAGGCGTGGATGTGTGTTCGGGCATTCTCTCCATCTTGGATGGAAAAGGGGACAGCAATGGAAGAAAATTAGTTGACAGTTGATTCCCCTTCTATCGTAATCATTTATTATAATGTAGGAAAGTGGCTGTTTGTGGAAGTTAACAACACTCAAAGAACGCAGTGTTTTCAAAACATTTGTAGAGTAGGTTGGCTGTTTAGTTGTAGTAATACCGGTTTCGTGTCCGCCCCTGGTAGCTAGGTGCTCAGCACGACGGAATGTCATACCTAGCGGTCCGGGTTCGATTCCCGGCTGGGTCGGGGGTTTTCTCCGCTCAAGGACTGGGTGTTGTATTGTCCATATCATCATCATTTCATCCCCATCGACAGGCAAGTCGCCGAAGTGGCGTCAACTCGAAAGATTTGCACCAGGCGAACTGTCTACCCGACGTGAGGCCATAGACACACGGCATTTCCATTACCAGTTTCGTGTTTTGTTTACATTTCCTGGTAGCGGTTAATTAAAAAATACGAGAGACAGTTGTTTGTAGTTGTAGAAATCCGCTTTCCCGTTGCAAGGATGGAAACCTATGATGGTTAGGCTTATAGGGCTAATAGACCAATTACTAGCTTAAGAAGTGAATAAAATTGCTAAGTAATCACTGCATGAAGATAAGTAAATGAATAAAATTATGTTAATGTTCACTGTTCATTTATAGTTACTACTTATTGGTTCTTAATAAATGGATATAAAAATGTACAGACAGGCAGTTTGCAGAGATAGGAGAAAACAGACATTTTTACGAAACTCTGTCCGCAAATGGAAATGGAAGGAAGATGAATACGTAGCACATTAAAAGGCGCCCACAGTACTCTATGCAATAGGCGCATTAACGGAAGTGGGAACCTACACTATGAACTTCTTAACCGAACTCTACCAAACTGATAGTCCAGTATTTTCAAAAAAATGGTTCAAATGGCTCTGAGCACTATGGGACTCAACTGCTGTGGTCATAAGTCCCCTGGAACTTAGAACTACTTAAACCTAACTAACCTAAGGACAGCACACAACACCCAGCCATCACGAGGCAGAGAAAATCCCTGACCCCGCCGGGAATCGAACCCGGGAACCCGGGCGTGGGAAGCGAGAACGCTACCGCACGACCACGAGATGCGGGCCCAGTATTTTCATTCTAGTGAGTTACTATGATTATAGTTTCATTCCAATGCGAACTTATTGTCAGTAATTTCAATAACTAAAAGAAAGTCATTCCTACACATTAAGAACGATATGAATACCTTATGACTATTTTGTGTATCTAATGTTATGGTCGAACTTTTCAGATGGAGATCGTAGTACAGAATGCCTGGAGGCCGACCACATGTAGCTTATCGTCATGTTTCGACTTCGAGGAAGGTCGAATCAGTGGCATGGGGGATATGGGAGGATCATAGTGACATATCGCATAGTGCGCTGTCTGCAGAATGAGTTGCGACGAGATGGACTGAGAACAACAGTGTGACAAGAAGAACAGCCGCGGGTCCTTTAAGCAGGACTACAGCATGTGAAGATCATAAGATCGATCGACTGGCTCTGACGAACAGAAAGATAACAGCAGTAGATAGACTGAGGGTGATCTCGTGGAACAAAGGACGCCAACAGTAGACGGCATTTTCCGAGAAACATTCCAACAAATCAGTCTATTATCTGCTTCTCCTGTACTATACGAAGTCAAAGAACGATTCCACTGTGTCAGCGAAAGGTTTTCAAGACCGTAATCGTAACTGATATGTTTCACACAGTTTTACATGTTCAGCAGTATTATATGTCCCAACTACATTATGTTTACATGTTTATCTGGTGATGCAGTATTTTGCAGTGGGGCATTCCATGCAGTTCATCTATACACAACTGCAGCACCCTGCACCAAATTGCACACAGTTGAGATAGCAGATAGTAGGGGTATCATGATAGTATGTAATGGACTACCATGACAGTGAACTGTTTACGGTACATCCTCAAACTAAAGTAGCACGATTTAGCCCTTGTACGCAGACACCTTTCGTGAAGATGTGCAGTGAGTTAATTGTCAGAAATAATATGCATCACTTCTTCCCAAAGGATTTCTATGTAATTTCTGATGAATGTCGGTGTGATTCATTCGACAACTTGTTGCATTGGAAATCTTTTGCTGGCTAAGATTGCGGTGACTATGACAGAGACATCCTCTATTACCATTTATACTACATTCCACATGGAAGCTTAAGATTGTCGATTGTTCATGTATTTAGAAGTGTTATTTCTACAGCGTTTTCCTCCTGAGGTGTCTGACATTGAATATTTACACACACATCACGAAAATTACAGATATAGACTAACACCCAATAGCTTTCCAAATGCATGCAGGTAAGATGAATTGGATGGCTAAGACATCTATGCAAGTGATCCTCAGATCACTATAGCACAACTAAGCCTTATGCCGCCGACAATAATTTATAAGTGTGCCTGTGCAGGAAAATGCGCTGTAATACTCCACAATGGTATGTGGTTGGTGTAGTGCAGCTAGTAGTGTACTAGTAGTATATTCATTTCACACGTGCAAACAGAACGTGTCGAGGCAAATTCAGTACGGTAGCAGGTGTCTGTTTTGTCAGAGATGTTCGACAGTACACACACCCCATATAGATATAGTATATCTGCAAGCATGACTGCTTGATAACTTCGGTGGGATGCACAACAGGGTCTGTCTCTTGCGGGAATACAGGACTCGCAGCGAGAAATTAGGTGAATGGATAGTTGATGCTACTTGCTTGTGACAAGTTGAGAACTTGAGTTGGACGGGAATCGTGTCCTGATGGCCAACGCAGTTAACACAACCACTCGCTTTAACTGGGAGATCTTGGTTCAAGTCCACGTCTGGCACACTTTCACCAGGCAATTATTCTGATTCCTGACTGCAGTTGGTTCTGCCTTTCCTTTGAAATTTCTTACTTTAGATTCAAATAAGTTCGTAACCAACCGTAGTAACAGTAGTAGTAGTAGTAGTGGTAGCGGTAGAAGAAGATTCTCAACTACCTGTACCACATCGACCACACACTTTTTTAGTGGATGACAGAAAGTACGGATAGTGCTGGTAGAATCCCACTAATTCCTGTTAATAACTCCGAATAACTAAGTTATAAAACGAAACAAATCTGTTTATGTGCAAGCTGGTTGCAAGTATACCTAAAGCCATAGAGAAAATTCTTTTAGAAGTTTCATAAAGATTTTCACACTGGTGCATTTCCCACAACTCATCTATACATCTCTACCATTACAGTGAACTACATACACCCTCACATTAATGTAGCATGATTCAAGACTTGTGCCACAGACACAGTGATGTGTTCAATACAGTCAATACATACTTGTGACGCCGGCCGCAGTGGCCGTGCGGTTCTGGGCACTTCAGTCCGGAGCCGCATGACTGCTACGGTCGCAGGTTCGAATACTGCCTCGGGCATGGATGTGTGTAATGTCATTAGGTTAGTTAGGTTTAAGTAGTTCTAAGTTCTAGGGGACTGATGACCTCAGATGTTGAGTCCCGTAGTGCTCAGAGCCATTTGAACCATACTTGTGACGAATTTTATTACCATCCCTATGTCACTGCAATGGTATAGTATAGGTTTACATAGCACTCCGTCTTAAGGCCACAAGTGGCCCATCGGGACCATCCGACCGCCGTGTGATCCTCAGCTGAGGATGCGGATAGGAGGCGCGTGTGGTCAGCACACTGCTCTCCCGGTAGTTACGATGGTTTTTCTTTGACCGGAGCCATTACCATTTGGTCGAGTAGCTCTTCAGTTGGCATCACGAGGCTGAGTGCACTCCGAAAAATGGCAACAGCGCATGGTGGCCCGCATGGTCACCCATCCAAGTGCCGGCCACGCCCGACAGCGCTTAACTTCGGTGATCTGATGGGAACCAGCGTATCCACTGCGGTAAGGCCGTTGCTATAGGTTTACATAGACACCTCTTAAAAACAGGCTCAAAGTCCAATGTTATAGCCAAACACCCTATATTTAAGAAAAATTGTAACAAAATGCTTCAATTTTATAGCAAAACTGTAACAAATTGCGTCCCAAACTTTAAGAAATTGCCCCGAAACTTTAAACATGACTAATTGACCTTAATGCAGTCTGCATCGTGAAAATCCAAGATAACGATTCTAAGGGTACTGGCACTGTCTGCTTGGTTCCAAGTCCAGAATCCTAGGTGGCAGTCCAAGATGGCGATCCAAGATGGTAAGCCATGACATCATCAGTGATGTCAAAATTCAAGATGGCAGGTCAGGGTACATGGTTAGAGGCTGCTATGCTACCAATCCACAATAGTTGTTCCAATTCCGGTAACGGTGTGCTCGTCTACCTCCACCATTCGTCCTCTGTGTTCAGGCTTGCAAGCTGTCAAGTGCACCCTCCACTTGTGCTCTGTACACCACAGTGAAAGATTGATTAACATGAAGCATCATCTGTGATCTACCACCTCCAGACTGAAAAAAAACTGACTCACACAATTGATTGTATGTATTAAATCATGCCTCTCTCGCAATGTTTATTATTATTATTATTACTATTACTATTCATTGTGTCCGTCGGAGGTTTGAGATCTCCCTCGGGCAGGGGTGTGTGTGTTTTCCTTAGCGTAAGTTAGTTTAAGTTACAGTAAGTAGTGTGCAAGCCTAGGGACCGATGACCTCAGCAGTTTGGTCCCACAGAACTTACCACAAATTTCCAAATATTCATTGTGTGTTTGTGTGAGTGTGTGTGTGTGTGCGTGTGTGTGTGTGTTTGCACAGTTGTCATTTATTTTTCCCTCAATACAACAGCCCCCCAACATAACTAATGCAGTGCCTGATACATCTTAGCAGTAGCTAAAATCATTTTAGTATGCAGACAGACACCATGATGCAGCATCTAATATATCAGAGCAGGATACAGAATAGTTTCCAGACTCTGAGTTTTAAATATATCCAAAGTATGCATCGGTCATCGAACCACCACCATTGCACAGTGCACCTGATGCAATTCAGCAAAAATGTCAAACTGAGCAAGGAGAATTGTTTCCAGACTTTGTGTTTCCTCTATCAGCAACGTCATTTTAAATCTATGTGAATTCTGAATTTCTCCATTTTCCAATATCGATTAAAGCATATGTGTGATGCTTTCATTTGAAAATTTCTGTTCCATTTTAACTCAGGTTGCTTGAGGAGAGGGGAAGACATGGAAAACTACTTAAAAGAGCAATAGGGGAATTAGATAACGATAACCCTTTACTACAGAAAGGAACAGTAAAACAACAGAGGGGAAGGGGCGCAGCAGAGTCGTTTGCTGCACTAAAACACTTTCAGTCTACTTACTAACATCAGTTGAAATCTGGACAGAGGTTACAGGAAGAGTGTCACCGCAAACTGTCGAGAACAGATTGCTGGAAGCTGGGTTGAGATTTAGAGGTTGCCCACTGGTATCATACAATAGACAACAGACTTCCATGGTGTAGAGCCAGTGTCAAATGGAAATTTGAGTGGCATTCTCTTGTGTTCAAGCGATGAGCGTTGCTTCTGTTTATTGTGGTCATATCAACGCCATTACGTCCGTAAACAACCTGGTGAATGATCACAGGAAGCTGCGATGTTTGAGACCCATACCTCTGTAACCCTTGCGTGAGAAGCTATTGGATTCGACAACGCAACTGATTTTTTTAAAAAGAATCATTATTCAGTCGGTAATTTATTTGTCCAAGCAGCATTTTACAAGGATCTACCACGTAAATACAAGGAAAACGTAAGTCATATATGCAGACATATGTAGTTTACAATACCAAAACACAGAGCAGAAAGACAAGCAATTTCATGATTGCAGAGGTTAACAATTTTTGATTGCTTGGCTTTATCTGTTTCTGCACACACAGCTGTATCACTTGCATGAAGCAGCTATAATAATTTAAGAGAATCTTCAGTAGTCTTTGCTTTCTCATTGTGTTGATTACCTTGGGACAGGTGTGATTGAGAGCGCTTGTGGGAATTCCTTGATCATAAGGTGCAGCAAGTTACCAAATGTCTTTCTTTGATTGGCATCCTGCACTGTCCGTTATTGTTCTCCTTTAATATAGGACAAGTGCTCCGAGAATGTACTATCTCGGCTCTCAGTAACGTGACTCTAATCCGGTCATCCATAAAGCTAAATTTTGTTTAGTAACCGGTACCGTCAGGCCACGTAAGTCCGTGACCGTTCAGATAGCATGTGTTCATCTTTCAATGAAGTTTGGACCGTGACTTAGAAGATTCCACATGTCCTACGCTATTCCACATACAAATATATGGGCAACCGTGTCAACGTTTCCCATTTGTGGTAGGCGGCTGTTGCACTGACTTGGATTCTGTGCAGTTTACCGTTTTAGAGACACCATCATGAGTGAATCTATGAGGGCAGGAGGGTCTGGTGAATATTTCGCCGCAGTGTTGTGCAATTCACCGGTGGTTCCCTTTTCTTCAGCGGGGTTCCCAGGTGCGGTCTTTGTCATGAGTTCGTATATCGTCTTGTTAAGAAGCTGTGAGGTGTTTCATATACTGTTGCGTACATAACTGAATTCAAGAAACTATTTCTAGGTGTGCTGGTATTTAGGAGGAATCGTCGCTAGGTGTATTGGTGGCGCTAGGCTCTTTGTTTCATACTGATTACAAGACTGTGCAGAAGGCAAGAGCCCACACCCTGTATTTCTGTTTTCATTCAGTTGATGAGGAGCGTCACGCACTGGTGTCTAACGCTGATGAACTTAAGGGTGAGCCGCGAGGAAGGCAGGATGAGTGCTCTGAACCGTACTTTAAAGAAGTTATCACGGAGAAGAAGTCCGCTGAATGCTCACTGAGTATTCGTCGCCAAACCTTTATTCGGGAGGACGACGGTTCGATCCCGTCTCCGGCCATCCTGATTTAGGTTTTCCGTGATTTCCCTAAATCGTTTCAGGCAAATGCCGGGATGGTTCCTTTGAAAGGGCACGGCCGATTTCCTTCCCAATCCTTCCCTAACCCGAGCTTGCGCTCCGTCTCTAATGACCTCGTTGTCGACGAGACGTTAAACACTACCTATCCACCACCATCAAACCTTTGAAGAGCGGAGGTACTTGAACCACGCAGTAGATTTTGCTTTCATGTGCACATGAATTCTACACGCTATGATGTTCTCACTGCATTTTCGTTTTAGATTTCATTTCAGTAAGAACTTGGCAGGTTCTGCTTGGAACAGAACACTGTTGTCATCTGGAAGTAATTGTGCATCTGAAACTCGGAACTGGAGGATAGAATTAAAACTCGTGACATACAACTACTTGATTATGAGCATACACACTACATGGCATGAAGAATATGTGTGAGGTGGTAATGACACCGATAAATGTTTCTGCCTACTCGCTTTACAGAAAATGGAAAATTCTGCTGATTACAGCAGTTCTGATAAAGTGCAGGCAGCAATGATGCGGACCAGGAAACGACTTCCACGTGATTGTTGGGGCCTACATGTATCTTATCAGGACACACAGTTTACTAACAACGCGATCACCAAGACAATTCCAAATAAGTGACAAAATCTTCTATATAAAATATGGACAGTAATAGTAGAACCTTAACAGAAAATTTTTTAAATAATACGCCAGACCAAAGAATTAACAGAAATGGAGATCCAATTAAGGCAGTATTAATACATGGTCATCTGATGAACGATCACTGTCTATGTAATCTCCGTAGCGTTAGTGCCTGTTCTACCTCCAGTCAGTGCCCAGTCAGCCGCACAGCGGACAGACTTAAAGGCAAACTTGCACTGGCCCTTGGGAAGTCCTGTATGCCAGACACCGCAAACATCACACGCCGCTGTGACTGTCCGTGCTCTCTCCGAACAGCTAGTAACTCCCGGGGCTCCGAGACTATACCAGGTGGCCCTTCAAGAGCGCTCTCGAGCTGTCAGCCACCAACCGCCACTCGGCTCCGCAGGTGCACTCTTCAACTCCAGGCTGCTCCACCACTCCCCAACAGACTCAAGACTGACTTCCCGGAATCAGGACAATACCAAATGCCTCATCGCCCAATGCTTTCGGCGCATCTTTCCGTATGTTGTCAGCCTGCAACGGCCCAAGGACCCGGTTCCAAGCTCGAGAGTTCCGCTGCTCATAGCAGTTCACCAGGAACGTACCATCTTAAAAGCAAGACAACATCTCATGGTTTGCCTTTAGTTCATTAGAAACTGTTCTTCTTCACTGTCAGCCAGCAGCCGTCCATCGTCTTTCCAGGCGTTGGCTCCACCTTCCGGCTGGTGCGCCACAGAACACCAAAATATAAGAAATGCAAGGCCCGCATTACGATGCGGAAACATAACGACAACAGGGTTCCAAGTGCCCTGACAGAGGGCTTTCAATATGACAAATATTGCGCGAAAACCTGTATTTTGTACGCGATTTAGATAACAACATTTTTCACTTGTACTTTGTTGGGGGGGGGGGGGGGGGGGGCTCAGAACCAGCATTAAATTGCGCGCCGGGAACTAAGCTTTTTGTGACCTTACAAAGTAATATATTCTAAAAATCTTAATCAAAAACCAAGATTAACGTCTTGTAGATGGGATTCACAGTGATGTATATTTTTTAAATGATATCGTGGTTACCTTTTTGACTGTAAAATTATTTCTTTGTAAAACCCAACATTACAGTTTTGGCAGCATGGCCATTAACAAGTGGAAACAATAGCGCTTTTTGTCACTTGAAAACCTAAGAATCGTCTGACATGAAATGACACAGAAACTAGTTACATCGCATTGGGTTCGCTATTGCAACTTCTTGTGCGGATTGCACACTTTGAATTGCATTATAAATAAGTTTCTTGTATTCTGCTTGAATTTTACTCGCATTGTTAATACTGGGTAGAGCAAATGATTCTTTTTTTTCATATAAAACACTATCTTGTTTTCTAACATGGGGCGGCCTGAGTGGCCGTGCGGTTCTAGGCGCTTCAGTCTGGAACCGAGCGACCGCTACGGTCGCAGGTTCGAATCCTGCCTCGGGCATGAATGTGTGTGATGTCCTTAGGTTAGTTAGGTTTAATTAGTTCTAAGTTCTAGGCGACTGATGAACTCAGAAGTAAAGTCGCATAGTGCTCAGAGCCCATTGTTTTCTAACATGGCATTCTGTTGACTCATATATTTTGTACCTGATTACGAATCCGTCTACGAACTGCTCGATGTAAATGCCTTGTAAGTATATTATTCGTATTCTACTTCATTTTTGTTCGCAAATGAACACAGTTCGTACGCCACGATCGCAGTGTTGACACTTCTATTGTTGCAAGATGATCGGTTTCAATACGCTTATGCTGTCATCGTCTGATCTTACGGGCACTTGTTATAAAATTTCCATTTTACGTTACGTGAAGTCAGAGCAGAAAAGGCAATCCCCACGTATACACCTCTCGATACAAATCCAGTTGATAAACTCCACACAGTTGATGAAATGCGATAAAATGCTCACAGTTAACAACTGTTTGCATTTTATCAACTGTATCTTTATCAAGACATGTATACGTGAGGTGTGCCTTTTGTGCTTTGACTTCAGGTAATGTAAAATGGCAATTTTATGACAAGTGCCATAAGATCAGATGATGGCAGCATAAGCCTGTTGAAACCGGTCACCTTGTAACACTGGAAGTGTCAACACTGCGATCGCGGCGTACGAAGTGTTCTCATTTCAAATCATACCGATTGCCGCACAGCCCAGCATGTGTACATTAGTTTTGTTCACATCTATTTTCCGCAATTTCTCCCATTTAATGGACAACTCTATGTTAGCAGTTTTTGACAGAATTGGTACTCAACTTTATTACATCTCGTCACGAAGCGAGTATGTGAATGCTGTTGCTGCTTGCCAGTGTGCTGTGATATCACAGCAACATGAGAGCAGCTAGACTTGAGGATGTTTACGGGCTGCCAGTCCATTGCTGTTCTTAGGAACTTGTTTAAGTCAGTTACGCCTTTGTCAAGTCTATACCCACGTCACATGGATTACATCTCAGCGGTCACAGAAAAGTCACCTTGGACACACGCTCATCACCTTCCTACATTGACACGCATCCGACCTTACTCGTCTGAACGCCGCTAATTTCCAAGTGGGGTTGGAGCCTTCATTCATACAAGATGAGTGCATTACAAGGCGCTATTCCTAGGTCTGAATGTTTCCTGGATGTCTCAGGTAAAAGCTCTCCAGTGCTTCTCCTACCAAACATAATAACGTAGGTTAGAGGCTATTGTTGCCTGTAAGATCTTGACTCATGCGGAACTCAAAACTGTTGCTCATCTTCTTGTACCCCACGGCTGAAATCTGTGTTTGGGTTCATAGTTCTCATTGCTTCCCTCATCAGCACTTTTACTCTTACCATCAGTATCATTTGTTACAAACGGACGAATTACCGTTAATGCTCTTCCACAGAAAAAGACGTTGAATGATATTTTTCTGTAACAAATTAATGTTCTGCAGTCAGCACAATGACTGAGGATTTGCTTAAAACCTGGAAAGAATGAAGCGTTCGCGTTGAAATGGTTGAAAAATACATAAATCTTAACCAAAAGAAATTTTATATTCTCTCTGATATCGAAATATTTCATGAAATCGCTTCTTGCGTCTTTGTTGGGCTTCGAATGTTTCCGCGTACCAAGAAATTCACTTCAACAATTGCGCGCCAAGCAGAAAAGGAAAACTGTATATCGCGCCTGGTTTCTGTATCACTGTCAACCCATAACGCTGGTGATTGACTATCAGTCGTTTTTATGCTCCCGTGCAACTACTAAACCAGTTCCCCCGAATACAATCGGCATTTAAGGGGCACTATGGTATTTTCCGAGCTCAGAAAAGTGTCCACTTGTCCCAAATGGGTAGCGGACGTGGTACACATCCACAGCTGTTATACTATAAAGTCGGCAGAAGGGCCACCAAAATGGAAGCTATTCAGACGTGCGTTACGGGAGTAAGGGCTGGGATAACTAGGAGATTCGCCGAAATACGACCTCTGCCGAGCACTGAACGATCGATTACTTGCAGTAGCCCATTGTGCGCCATGTTCTCGAATAGTGGTCCATACGATTCATCGAATGCCATTGTGAGGTGATCTGTGAAACTGACGATCATATTTATTTATTTTTAATTCCTTGTTTAAGATATGGAGTACTCGATTTGTTCGTAAGTTCAAGAATTATGTTTTTAAATAGTGTCTAAACTATTCTCTATAAGCAAATTATAAAGAAACCAGACAGTTAATTTGTTTCGTCGTAATCCAAATAAACATGTGTCAAAGAACCCGATTTTCTGGAATTCTGTAGAATTACTATTTTATGTTGTTTGCAACAAACGAATATGAAAGTTAGTTCGTCTTGCAAATGATTTTGTACCTTTTTCCTGCGTTGGCACAGATGTAAGTGTAACGTATTCCTTTTTTGCTAGCGGTAATTCACCTATTTATTATATTTAGCCGTGTGTATATATTCCCGAATCAGTTACCTTCCTCATTTTCCTTATCATGAACATTATTTTCATTGTACGAGTATTTTTATGGTTTACGAGTATGTCGCTTGAGTGCATGCAGTTGTAAGCAGATTGTTCGATGATGAAACGACCGAACAGTAGTAATGTTCTGTAGTTAACTCTTCGTTAATCGAAGACAGAAGCCCCCTTCCCCTCCCCTCCCCCCCCCCCCCATCGAGATTCATTTGCCGATAGTTCTTTATCTTACGTTACTTTCTGTGTAAGATTTGTTCTGAACTAGTGGGTCACACATCATCGAAGAGTAACGTCACCGAACATACTCACTATCCTGATGTGCTCCATTTCTTAATAATAGCTTTCATTTTTCAGAATTATCAGTTTACTTGTACTTCACAGTGCTTCCACGGAAAAGAAATTTCCCCTTCGTCATTGGAATGTGCTTTCTTGTCGCGATAATTAACTTAAGTGAAGTTTTATATCACTCGTAATAGTTTGTATTGTCGCTTATTGAGAAGAATTTCATTGAAATGTCTCAATATACAAGAAAGCCACGTTTCAAAGTCTGCATTGCATCTTGTGTCTCGATCGCTTAGTTTTATTTTTCAAAAAATTTCCGACATTTTGAGGGAACTCAAACATGAGTATAAAATATTAATTCACATGTCTTCTCCGCAACTGTTTATAAACGAAAAATACTTTTTCGGAATATAACACATTCAATGAGCCTCGCATTTTTTCCTTATTAATTGCTATCCCACTTTTAATCGTGATAATTTACGCATTTCTCGCAGTGGAAACAACTTACTTACGAAGAGTGCTAGATAGTACTTGAGTAGTACTTTCTTTCAGCAACAGAGTTCTGGTGTGTGGGTCGTGAAAAAAAATCAAACCATACATAACGATCCAGTTTTTCATACTGGCATGAAAGCACTCCTGTGTCGCATACAGGTACTCCGGATCTTTGCAACGCGCACGGTTTCACTATGCAAATTATCCGCACAATTGCAGGCGGATAAACTGACAATCAGGAGACCCACGCCAAACATATCCAGCCACTGCTATATTACTGAAATACCTATTGAAACTTGGCCGCGAAAGGCAAAGGTCCAGAGTTCGAGTCTCGGTACGGCACACAGTTTTAATCTGCCAGGAAGTTTCAAAACCAGGGCACACTTCGCTGTAGAGTGAAAATTTCATCCTGGAAATTGAAATATCTAGTTTCATATGAGGACTGGCAGCGTTACTGGGGCCCAGGAGACAAGGTTAAACAATCACAGCCCTACGGATCCCCAGCCCGCAGCAGTCAGACAGTACCCGGAGAAATTTCAAGAGCCGACGACGTACATTCATTGACGCCCTCAGAAATTTATCTAAGAGAGGAAAGGTTCTCAAACTGCCATTTTTTATGTGACCGATTAGATGACTCTGAGAACGTGCTGTACCCTGGAACTACATCTGACAGACAGAACAAAAACGTGATGTATGTCAAACGACTGACAGTTTCAACTAAATAATTTTTTGAGTTAGATTATCTTGATACTTAAAAAGCTGCAAGATGCTGCTCCAGGCGGGTGTAAAAATGAATGTGAGCAGCGGAAAATACTGAATGCGAAAACGAAGATTTGGCCCTGTCTGACTACCCCCTGAAACAGCTCTTAGGATCTGTTGATGGTGATATTATTTCCTCCTTCTTGTTCTTTGACAACAAAGAATATAAATGAATGATTAAGGGAACTAGTAATTACAAAAGATAAATGTTGTTTCTGCTTATACATTTACTGTAGATTAATACTCCTTTACATATCACAAACGATTATATATCAAGGTCCAATGGACATAAAAAGATACAAATGAATTTCCTAACCAATATTAATGGTCAACTGCCCAAATCTCCCCTTTTTATGCATACGCGATCTAATATAAATAACACGAGATAACTAACATCATCTAGGTACCAAATACTAGAAGACGCTACTTTCAAAAAATGGTTCAAATGGCTCTGAGCACTATGGGACTTAACAGCTATGGACATCAGTCCCCTAGAACTTAGAACTACTTAAACCTGACTAACCTAAGGACATCACACAACACCCAGTCATCACGAGGCACAGAAAATCCCTGGCCCCGCTGCTTTCAAAGATGATCTACGGTGGTGTGCAACCTCAGTGGAAATAAGGTTACGTGATTACAGCCATTTAACTTTATAGCCCTAATAAGCTGAAGCGATTAGCAATATCACCCTATGTACTGCGCTTGATGCGTTGGCGTGATGGTTCTCGTACACGTTTATGACGATGGAAGAACTCCAACCACAAAATACAAAAAAACAAAAAATCCCTCATTCAAACACTAGGACGGCGGAAGGCGGTCCTCTGACTAGTATAATCTAATACTGTCTTCTCCTCTCTGTGTTCTACAGACGAGAAACGTGAACTCGCAGCCACAAGGACGGAATTCTAATAACGTCTCAATGCGCACTCAACGACGACCCCCTACAGCCCAGAACCGTACAAGCACCTAACCGTCCACTAACTATAAAATCTCCTGACAGCAAAGACAACGAGACCGTCTGTACCAACAAAAGCTGAACATACATACATAGATTAATCCTTGTTCGATAGATTATGAATCCGACATTTCGTAATGATGTGGAACGTGTCACTTTAACGTAAGTTTTCTTTCCACAAAATAATTAATTAATTAATTAATTTTTTTACACTTACTGCTTCATATCTAAGAATTCATCTAGGGAGGAGTTGTCATTCAGAAATTCTTTTAATATGTTTTTAAATGTTGGTTGGCTATCTGTCAGACTTTTAATACGATTTGGCAAATGACCAAAGATTTTTGTGGCAGCATAACTCACCCCTTTCAGCGCCAAAGTGAGATTTAATCCAGAGTAGTGAATATCATCCTTTCTTCTAGTGTTGTAGCTATGCACTTCGTTGATATTTTTGAATTGGGATGGGTTGTTAATGACAAATTTCATAAGTGAATATATGTATTGCGAAGGTACTGTGAATATCCCGAGTTCCTCAAATAAATGTCTGCAAGGTGATCTTGGGTGGGCTCCAGCTATTATTCTGATTACAAGCTTTTGTGCAATGAATACTTTCTCTCTTAATGACGAATTGCCCCAAAATATGATGCCATATGAAAGCAGTGAATGAAAATAGGCATAGTAGGCTAATTTACTGGTATGTCTATCACAAAAATCTGCGATAACTCTAATAGCATAAGTAGCTCAACCTAACCGTTTCAGCAGATCATCGATGTGTTTCTTCCAATTCAATTTCTCATCAATGCACACACCTAGAAATTTTGAGTATTCTACCTTAGCGACATACTTCAGTTCATAGTCTATATTTATCAATGGTGTTATGCCATTAACTGTACAGAATTGTATAAACTGTGTTTTCTCCAAATTGAGTGAGAGACCATCTGCAGAAAACCACTTAATAATTTTCTGAACGACATTATTTGCAATTTCCTCAGCTGATTCTTGCTTCTTGGGTGTGATTACTATACTTGTATCATCAGCAAAAAGAGCTAACTTTGCGTCTTCATGAATATAGAGTGGCAAGTCGTTAATATGTATTAAGAACAAAAGGGACCCACAACTGAACCCTGTGGGACACCATTCTTGATACCTCCCCAGATAGAGGACCCTGCTGGTTTTTGTAGACTATCTGTACTGTTAATATCAACCTTCTGCATTCTTCCAGTTAAGTATGAATTACACCATTTGTGCACTGTCCCACTCATACCACAATACTTAAGCTTATTTAGAAGAATCTCATGATTCACACAATCAAAAGCCTGATACTGAGCGGCCGTCAAACACGGGTGCTCAAAACAGAAGACCTCTTTCTGTCCACTGCTGGCTTCCCAACAAAGATCGGCTCCCCTCCCTCATAAGTGCAGAAGGAGAAGCATATTCTTGAAACCACGGAATATTCTCCCTCTCTACAGATTCTTCCAAACGCCGACCAACCATATTTTAGTCTTTTGTCGTGCAGTGTGGAAAGTCTGCAAGGAAATACCTATTCCCATTAATAAGGAATTCATGCAATGTTATGCTTCTCAGAGTAAAAATCCTCGGAAATGACCCAGCCTGCGTGATTTCCGAGGCAACGCTACCTCGATCTTCTCTGTCGCGTCCAAGATTTTCAGAGTTTCCAAAGTATTATCCGGTTATCCTTCCATCATCGCTACAACACCGGCCGGCCGCCGTTCTATTGTGCTTCAGAGCTCAGATGCCCCGACCGTCCGTCTTGGGCTACTTCCTGCAGGACCAGTACACCTCTGCGGGCTTTTCCGCTCTGGGCCTGAGTTACGCCTGCCGTTTCGTTTCCACTGGCGTTCCAACCTCTGCTACTATAAGCTATCATTCATTTCCGTTTTCATATTGAAGACAATACATCACCTTTCATGCAAGAAACATTAACAAATATTTTCAAGTTGTATGTGACAATGTCAGTCTTCTTTAAGTATTAATATACACGATGTACAACCTTCAAATGATATATATGATGCTATCTCTTTGATTTAATTACTTGACAAAATGATTATTTGCACCGTATCCAACGAAATAAGGTATAAAACAATGCCTAGATATCTTCACTTATCGGCAATTCGGACATCATTGTATGTTAATGATGTTCTACTAGCTGCTGAAGATAAGAACGGTCTTCAACGACAAGTCCAAACAAGGAAGAGCAGTCTTGAACACTCCAGACTATAGCTCAATATAAATAAAAGTGAATACCTGTAAACAGGTGCAAATAATATAGACACAATCAATGTCGCCGATATTTATCTTCCAAATACAAACGCCTTGAAATACCTTGGCTCATAAATTGCAGCTTACGGCCCACTCAATCCTAAAATCAGAAGCCGTGAAATTGTGGACAGAGACTGATGTTCTTCATCATAAGATCCTGGACGGACTAAAGTCTAAAATACAGGGTGTACAAAAAGTCCGGGAACACTTTCAATTATTTTTTGCACAAGAACCAAACATTGAACAGATATCATGCATATGTCATTTTGAAGAGAAACCGTGAAAGTTTGTTTTCATGTATACCGCCACAGCGTAGTTTGGTAATTTACAGATAGTAGGCGCTAGTCGCAAACATGGTGAGTTCAGGTGCGGAACGAGCTTACAGTAAGCGTACGGTAAAAAGCCACCAACAAGGAACACCATACATGTTTCTAAACATCCGTTGAAGAGCTGCAGCATACTTGTTATTGTCGAACTCAAACACACAGAAAGCTCGCTACCCAAATGAACTCGCCATGTTTGCGACTAGTGCTGACTATCGGCAAATTAGCAAACTACACTGTGGCGGTATACATGAAAAAACAAACTTTCAGTTTTTCCCTTCAAAATGTCATATGTACGATATCTGTGCAATGTTTGGTTCTTGTGGAATAAATAATTGAAAGTGTCCTGGACTTTATGTACACCCTGTATATCGTTCGCCGGCCGGAGTGGCCGAGCGGTTCTAGGCGCTACAGTCTGGAACCGCGCAACCGCTACGGTCGCAGGTTCGAATCCTGCCTCGGGCATGGATGTGTGTGATGTCCTTAGTTAGGTTTAAGTAGTTCTAAGTTCTAGGGGACTGATGACCTCAGAAGTTAAGTCCCATAATGCTCAGAGCCATTTGAACCATTTTTTTGTATATTGTTCTGCAATCCACGCAGTAGTCATGTCCGATACAGAATGTTGTCCCCCAACTAAAGAAGCAGAGCAGCGACCACCGACGGTTTCCTGGCCTGATACTTCATGATCACATTACCAGTAGCGAAATACTCAGGCGATACCGAGTAGTATCTATAGCTGAGAAGAAGAGGTGTAAGATGGCAAGAACTATGCCCCTTACATGAAGTCATTAAAGATCACCTAACTTACGTTGAGCGAACAGTAGGGCTGAACAAAAATGACTGACAAGGCACAATGCATCTTGTAGAGGGCATAGAATGGACGTATTGGAACAAGTAATGTGGGTGATGGTTATAAGGAATTCACACGACATGAAAACTTTGTGGAAACGCGTCGATTTATGGAGGCTAGTTTATCACAGGGAAGTATTCGAGTTGACCGTGGCCAGCTGGGGAGCGGCGAAGGGAAGCGACAATAGGCAGCTTAGGACGGCTCAAGCTCTGAGAAAGCGGTAATGGGACGCAGCCTCCAGCTGCCTTAAGGTGGGTGACAGTGAGTGGGTGGTTGACCCCATGCTGGTGTACTGGGAAGCAGATGGAGAACTTGTATGCCTGTTGATAAATGTCCGTCGTCCGGTGTTCAGTGAAACATGTGAGTAAGCCACGCAAAGCTACGGTGGAGCGGTCAACAGAGGCCAAAATATGCATGTTCGTGAGTATAGCAACTTCACGCTGAATTCATGATCCGCAGAGTCTGAAGTAAATCAGGTGAAGAGCGACAGAGTGAAATACGCTGGCCTCCAATGGGAAATTTTGTGGGAATTTGTTCACTTCCCAGAGCAGGTATTGGTTGGCGCTGGGAAGCGACGCGTAATTAACGCGACTTGCGCTGCAATTGGCGTAAGTGATTTTGGTGGAGTGGAAACAGAGGCGAAGAGCGGACTGGGAGAAGTCCCTGTAGAGGTCTTCCATTCCAGCTTGCCTAGGGTGCGGACGTGGCGTTCTTTACTCGGTTTGCCTGAGAGAGAGTGAGCATCTCTGCAGTTTAGGACTTAGCAAACGGAACGATTGAGCTTGGAGATAGAAAGTTTTCGTTCACCTATGTACTGAGCAAGATAGCTAGAAGTGAATAGACGAGCGCAGCCTTACAGCACCACGAGGGCGGCCGACGTCCGCATAACGACGCCGCCCCGCCATGCTGAATTCGGTGATATTGCGCCCGCTCTGGCCACTGATTAATCTGTTGGATCACGTTGGCAACGTTTCCACGACGGTTTCATGGGCCGTGTATTGTAGAATTCTTCTCGCACTTCGCATTACGCCTGGGTCAGTCGATAGGAACTACTTTTGATTTATCGCGCTTTACTCCACACAAACGCAATTTATTACCACTGCCTGTTAGGAGAGTAATGTAATGTGATGACTGAAGGTCGTGAGTTAAAATAAATCTGTGCTAATCGACTGAATCTGTTTTCAATCAAGTAGTTGAAATCCCAAGTCACTTTCTTAATTAATTTTATGTTCAACATTTGCATCTGGTGTTCAATAGCTGAATATAACATCAATGTGCACCCCTTTTTAATTAAAAGGGATCAATTCTGAATCAATTAATGTCAACACTGCCACCGCAGTTCAATCAGGAGTCACAGGGCCTTATTACTTTCTTTGCGTTATCCGACATTGCAGCAGTTTTGCACTCTCTGTTGATCTGTTAGTCAAATCCAGATAAGTGACGTGTGGGGTGTTACAGAGGGAAGCCATCGACAGTGGTAAGAACACTTACTTTGAACAGCCCATGACACAACAGCAAAACTCGAATTTTCGTGGAAAGTAAATTATAAAGGACCCAACGGGAGGCCGAGTCAACGTTTACTGCAACCAAGCACTACACCACAACAAATGGAGAGAGAGAGCCAAAAGAGCAGATCTCATTACACTTCTACCTATAACTACTGCAATACCAATAGCGATAGGAAACAACGAAATTTAACTTCTTGTTCTTATGCCCTGCAGTGGGAGTTTAATTTATTTGTGATTTGGAGATATACTTAGTGCGAGATTCAGTGCACATCGCACCCATCTCTGAAAGCTGCATTAGCTCTAACCCGACTAGAGACTGAGTGGAACCGAAGTTGAAGTGACAAATATGGGGCCATTCTATGCTGCATCAACTCTATCCCAGATTCCATCAATCATAATGGCTAATGAGTGGTAGCTTTCCAGTCCCCGGCAACCAAAGACCAACTTCTTTGACTGAGTGAGATATCTGACCAGGGACACAATCAGACATACCACGCAGTTGTAGGTTATATTGTTGAAAGTTAATGTCACAGGGACCTCGAATGTGCAGACACCGGACTTACCACGTAAGAAATACTAGGCCTGCCCGCATCTCGTGGTCGTGCGGTAGCGTTCTCGCTTCCCACGCCCGGGTTCCCGGGTTCGATTCCCGGCGGGGTCAGGGATTTTCTCTGCCTCGTGATGGCTGGGTGTTGTGTGCTGTCCTTAGGTTAGTTAGGTTTAATTAGTTCTAAGTTCTAGGCGACTGATGACCTCAGCAGTTGAGTCGCATAGTGCTCAGAGCCATTTGAGCCAATACTAGGCCTGGTGCCCATAGGTGATGGTATTTTGTACCCAATACCGCCTCATACGCGCAGAACAAGTATTTGGCCCGTATGACGATGACGAATGGAATCTGGCAACATTCGTTGTATTCGAAGCCTCCACAGACAAATAACTCCGTCACGATGCTTAACAGAACTGGGGCTAGTCTTAAAAGACGACTTGGTGACGCTTCCGGGCCAAGTATTGTTGTTGGGCACTAGACTCTCAGAGCGACTCTCTATGCTGCTGCGTAAATGGAAGCTGCAACAGTGTTCGCGGTGTTGACTGCCTGTGGTGCTCCAAGGTAGGACCGAATGAAGATCAGGGTTTAACATCTCGAGAGCAACGAGGTCATTAGAGATGGATGGTGCTCCAGAAGTCGTCGCACAGTCTATGTGGAATGGGGGTACCTTTGTTGCAACGAACAAGCAGATTTGTTCATTCAAGGTACGTGACGTGGCTAGGCGATTCTACACGGCCGAGTGAACAACCCAAGAGGAGTATTCAATAAGTAATGTAACATATTTCCTTTTCTGAAAGCAAATCGGTTTTATTCACGATTCTAAACCATTTTACTGCCCACCCTTTTGGCTACAAAACTTATGTTTCAACATAATCTCCTTTCAAAGCGACGAACTTACGCTATCATGCATTACTAGAATGGCCTGTAAGCCCACATGGTACCACTCTACTGGTCGACGTCGAAGCCAACGTCTTGCTCATCAATAACCTTCCCATCATCCACGTACTACTTCTCGTGGAATGCATTGGACCAAAGATATGGAAGTCGGAAGGTCCGAGTCCATGCTGTAGGGTGGATGAGGAACAACTGTCCAATGAAGTTTTGTGAGCTCTTCTCGAGTGCGGAGACTTGTGTGAGGCCTGGGTTTTCATGAAGAAGGAGAGGTTCTTTTTCATTAGCGTGGCGACGAACACGTGAAATCATTTCTTCAGTTTGCTGACGGTAGCACAATACACTTCAGAGTTGATCGTTGCACCATAACGGAGGACATCAAACAGAATAACGTCTTCAGAGTCCCAGAAGACAGTCATAATGACTCTACTGGCTGAGAGTGTAGCTTTGAACTTTTTCTTGGAAGGAGAGGTGGTATGGCGCCAATCCATAGGCTGCTATTTTGCTTCCGGTACGAAGTGTTGAACCATGTTTCATTGCCTGTACTGACGTTCAACAAAAATTTGTCATGATCAGCCTTGTAACACGCAGGCAATTATTCACAGGTCATCCTTCGTTGCTCTTTATGGTCTTCTGATAGGTGGTGAGGAACCAAAGGCCACACACCTTTGAGCACTGCAACTGGTGGACGAGTGTGTCAGCACTACCAACAAGAACGTCCAGTTTTGCAACGAAGTGATTGACTGCGATCCGTCGATCACCTCCAGTGAGAGTGTCCACACGTTCCAACATTGCAGCAATCACAGCAGTGTGCGGCCAGCCGGGACGCCGGAGATTGGACAGGTTTGCCGACCTTGTTGCGATGGTGACAGGCGCCTCGGCCAACGACTTATAGTGATTTCGTTCACTACCATGTCTCTCTAGACATTATGCAAGCGCCTATGAACATAAGCGATGCTCTGACTTTCCACCAAGAGAAGCTCAATGGTACCTCTCTGCTTGGAACGCATCTCCGTTAAGACACCATTTTGAAGGCTATGTGCAACGCCACCACTTATCATATCTTCATGAAACTATAGGGGCTCATGCGAGAAAATTTCAAGATGTCCCACAACAAGTCCCACATTTTTTCAACTAAAACTGGCTGAGAAAGGATTTGTTGTGTTACTTATTGAATGCCCCTCGCATTTATTCTCTCAGGCGCAACTGTCCGCAGCTCGTGATCTAATGGCTAGCATTGCTACCTTTGGATCACAGGGTCCTGGGTTCGATTCCCGGCCTGGTTTAGGATTTTATCTGCCCGAGGACTGGGTGTTTGTGTTGCCTTCATCATTTCATCATCATCATCATCATCATCATCATTATTCATGACAGTGGTTAGATTGGACTGCGTAAAGAATTGAACTGTGAAAAAAATGGGACTATTACACGGGCGCTGATGACCACGCAGTTGAGCGCCCAACAAACCAAACATCATCATCATCATCAGGCACACCTCGCTGGGGGGCTGTTGACATCCCGAATGGCGTTGAGTGTTGATCCTACTGAACTCAGCAATTACATATTCGCATGTTCACACGACGAATCCAAACAGTAATATCATGAAACAATAAAGTGAAGTCTCTAAGGGTCACACTCCTTCCACTGCCAAATTCCGACGTGTATTGATAGACGTTTCTCGTTTCTAAATGAAGTACAACATGAGCTTCAAATAAAAATTCAACGTGCAGACGCGTATCCTGAAACAGAAACCTACTGTTAGTCGTTCTTCATACGCAGAAAGTAGATGACGTTACTCCAGTTGACTGTACACCATTGCTATATCCAAGCACATACCACATTTCGTGCAAATGTACTCGTGGTTTTCCTATTTTAAGGACCGAGAGCGTAATTTTTTTCCGAGTATGTCCTACAGGTCCACGTCCTGCTTTTATAGGCACCACCGGCTCTAAGACAAGTGAACCACCGTGCGGGAGAGCAAGCAATCTGTGATCGGTCCCCGCGGAGCCCGGCCTGCGCTCTTGGCAGACGGCGTCCCGTGATTGATGAGCCCTTGGTCCTGGCGCGCCTTATGACGCCACCGTAAAGAGCCATGGCCCCCTCCCTCTCCCCCCCCCCCCCCCTCCAACCACTCAGCCCGCTTCTTGCCCCCTTAATCTATTTATCACGGCCACAGATGTCCGACACGCGTTAAGGGCCTGATGGGATATAAATGGGACTGGGGACGCGAATAATTGCGTTTCTCGTAAACTTGTTGATCGCGTGTTCGCAAGCCAGCAGCTCCCCTCCTCGCCACTTAATACCGCGGGAAACAAGACTCTGGGCTGTTCCTTCTCTGCCTCTGTCATCTTCTGCCACCATCGTCGAATTTGTCCTACGTCATTCCTTGTAAACACGTTTTGTTTACTTGGCGTCAAAGTCAAACAGACAAACGGAATGTTTCTTTTTTCCGATGTCTATAAACTAGTTCGTCGGTGTGCATCGCAGATACCTCTTCAGTGCAAGAATGAAGACAGGTGACACAACAGGTCAAGGACTGGAAGTTAAAATAGGAACACTACCACTCATTTCCTAATGCAGGTGGTAAAAGCACAATGCGAACAATAAAACCAACTGAAAAACTTTGAGTGAATGTTAGGGAACTTCCCTGCCATATTAAAATCGTGTGGCGGATGCAAACTCCAGATCTTTGCCTTCCCCTGGCAGCACTGACTTATGAGCCATCTGAGCAGCTGGAATAATCGTGCTTCCTGTTCCAGACACGTATAAAGGCTTATCTTTTCAGTGTGGTTCGAATCAACACAAAGCTTCACATTGTCTCCATTCATTTACTGAAATAATTTCGGTTCTGTGAACATTGCTTGAAAAGATATACAAACAGAATGTGAGATGTTTCTAAAATGAATAATACAATGAACATGTTTTAAAACAAAAAGACAAGTGTAGCATGATGATCCAGTACAACCGAAGTTCCAAAATGTCTGACTGTAATGACTGCATTCCTTTCAGGTAATCAACAAGACAGCGTGAAATTTACTGATCACGTTTCAAAACCCAAAATATTGAAGACTGCTCATGTTTTATAGAAGTTCTAAACTTAGCGTGGACTTCTATACGAGATTTTAGTAGTTCCCACAGCGAAATTCTGTCTCGAAATCCGCTAGAAAATTCAAAGAGATTCTTAGACGTATGGAAAAAATATCTTGCAAGCGTACAGAACTTCGCCACCTTTATAGTTTTAAATATGACTGTATTTGGAATAAGTGTAGTCGTTGGGATAAGGGTAGTTGTGCGAACAAAGAGAAAACATTTTAAAAAATGAACCAAACGACGTGAAACAATAATCCCGAAATTATGATATATCCCTGTATATACATTTCCAAGTAATATCGCTTGTACTTTCTAAATTGTGGAGCGTAATATTTACATTTACCTGTTGCTGAAAATACGTTTAATGAGAATTACGAGTATAAAATACAAAGACGTAAATGTTCGTTTCTTACCAATTAAATCACTGAAGGTACAGTAACCTCTATTTGTATTTTGAGATTTTAATTTCGCTTCGCACTTTATGAAAGAACTTTAGGACGTAGTAGCGATAAGTAAATAACAATTAAAGGCGACAATGACAAATATGTTTGTCGTTTAGAAAAGACAACTTGTACGACGGACAGAGATAATGGACTACCGTAGTGGTCATGATTATTATCTGTGACAATGCTGTATACAAATTATTCACTGAAATAGTAAAATTAGGCGCAAAACTGGTATGCAATGTCAGAAGCCGCTTAAAAAAATCTTTCTAATGATATCTCCCTGTACGATTATTTTGTGGTGAGAAAAAGGAATGATGAGTTGAGAAACAACATATATAATACCAGTGGCAAGACATAACAAATCCTTCACTGAGCAGTAGCAACCAACGAGAGTGCTGCAACAGCAGAGTTGTTAAACACGGTTATCCGAAAGTCTTTCACCACAGAAGGAACAGTTGATAGTCCAGTATTTGAATAAAGAAGAACTGCCAACGTGAGTAAAGAAGAAGTAGAAATCTTTCGTCCAGCGAAGAAACTTAATTCAGTCAATAATGGCAAGTCTTTCTGTGTAGACGGTACACCTGACCCATGCGTGCGTCGGTAGCTTCAGCTCATTAGACTTATCTGTACCTCGTACCGCAGCGACAGGACCACTGGCATATCGCCACAAGCAGTGTACTTACTCGCCAAGTGGACTGAACTGCACGCACACTCTCTGCTGGAGATTTTTTTACATTCTGTTCCGCAAGGCAATTAGGGATGTTTACCGAATGTCGACTGCACCTCATGAAGTATATCACTGCATATACAATGCTGACAGCATCTACCTCATCAATGTTATCAGCTAAGAAACAGAGCTGGCAGTCCAATGCACCTCACAAGCGCTCGATTCACACCATGATACTTCCTTCCACAGGTAAACCACATATACTTAGTTGATACTGGGATTGGTTTTACTTCAGTTATTATATAGCCAGTACAGTTCTATTGACCATGGATAACATCGCCTTACAGTCACTTGCAGCTGAAATAACGCGCAGTACACTTTCCAGAAAGAAACAAGCTGTTTTCCAACCAGTTTTTGCACAAGCATGTTACACACTAGCAAAAACACACTCAGCTACCAACTACACAGAAGACAGCATGGAGATGAGAGTGCCAAGGTGCTGAATTCAGCATACTCAGAAAGAAAAATATCTTTTACAACATTTATTTTCCTCAATGGCGTTTAAACCATTTTGACAATAATGAACAACAGATTTCCCAGCGGAGATAACATTTCAGTTAACAGAGAATTATTTTGCCTTACTTTGCCTCCCCAATTTCCCAACAAGAGGGAAAGCACCCAAACGATAAAAAATTTAAGCCTGTGGAGAAGGTCAGGTTACTGTCGAAGTGTGGAAATACTCAACTGACACAGTCAAGACCTCCTAACACATGACTGTAACACAAACTTGCGTAATTGAACAATGTCTCGAACACTGGCCCATGATCATCATACACCCACTATACTACACCCACTAAACTACAGAGGACTCTCTCTTCTAGACTGCAAATCCAAGATTTTATCCAAGGTCTTATGTGAAAGAATCAACAAACAATTAGAACAGGAATTAGGAGAACAACAAGCAGATTTCAGGCAACGGAGAAGCTCTGCTGAGCATATCATCAGTTTAAAAATAATTATGGCATACTATAGAAAATGGAGCAAACCTCTGGCATTAGATTTGTAGACTTCAAGAAGGCTTATGGTTGTCTCCATAGTCTTACAGTATTAAATGTTCTAAGTGATCTAAGACATCATCCAAAACTAATTAAACTAATAGAATTGCTCTAATTAATATCAAATCAAAAGTCAAGATTAGGTAAGAAGTTTACAAACCATTCCTCGCAAAAATAAGCTGAAGACAGGATGACTGCCAATCACAATTACTAACCAGCTGTAAACTGAAGTGTATTTATGAGCGAATGGTAAAAGGAATAACCCAGATCTTAAGAGTGGCAGCTTCAAAAATGGTGCCAATATAAACTGCTTTGGATTTGGTGATGATCTTGCTCTCCTCACTAGCAATGTTCAAGATACCAGACAACAAGTTACATTGCTACAACAAATAGCACAGAAAATCAGTCTTAGAATATAGTTTTAAAAAAAGCAGATTATGGTAAATCATGGACATAATATTAAAAATAATCAAACAACCAGAAATAACGTTTGCAGCTGAAATCAGCTTCAGAACAACTAACACAGCAGAAATTGACATAATACTCAAGATAGGATAGAACATGCATAAATAAACAATATCTAGTAAATGGGCACTGGATAATACCTTCAAATGAAGGAGTATGCAAGAAAATAGAACCACCAATGAATACAATCAATAATAAATTTATCTCATTCTTCATCCATCAGAAAAAAACAGTAGAAACAGAATCAGTAAGAGAATAATAGAAAAACTGTGGAATCATAAGAGCAAAATTAAGTGGATTACAGAAATCAAGGAAAATATAAGGGAACATCAAATTTTAGTAGATGACCTAAAAAACAAAATTGAAAACTCATAATACTGCAGAACACACAAACCAGACTATGAACAAATATCAATAAAAGGACTGCAGGAAGGGTAATCTCGAAGGAAGAGACAGAAAAAAATCTGAAAGAATGAAGAAATGCTGGGCAGGTAGAAGAGTAAATACAATAATAAATTATAATAATTCCTTGAATAATCATTGCTTCATCAGACTGTGTTATTGAATTTTTATTGGACTGTTAGTAAATTGAATGATTTTATTCAATAATAATAACACATTGTATAAACTTTTGTATGATAGAATGGACGAATGGAGGGCAAAAACATAAATAAATAACTGGGAATGCTGATTTCAGTTTAAAAGTACTTTGTGTCAGGCACTCACATTTTTGTGATCTCGCTGATAATTTTACCCACCAGAGGTTTCATAAAAAAACAGTGTGGGCTCTGGAAAACAAATGAGTATCAAAGGGCTAGCGAGTCTAGGGAGTTGAAGACCGTTATAAATGACAGATCGACTTCAACAATGTGAAGTGTGTGAGAAAAGTAATTTTGTCTGACAACACTACAAGGATATGACAAAGACATGCTGTTCTGCTTTTGTACACCAGTGCGTTCTTCCCTTCAAGATGATGAGTCCAAGTTCCAGCAAAGTACAGCCATCATGTGAATTTTGAAAGTGCCATCAGTGAAGTTGCGTTTTTGTTGTGAGCAGTTGTAAGTGGGTACACTGAGCACACTTACAATATTTTTAATGCACAAAATCTTTACATATTAATTTTATTATATCATACAACATAAACTTTATTAAGATAAAAATATCAAAGATTATATTATATTTATAAAGATTTTCAGGAACACAGGGTTAAGAAACATGGGTTCAAACATTGAAAAGATAAAAAGACATTTATCCTTCATTCGACCTTCATTTGACTCATAGCCGTCATTTGTCTCTGAGATACTCGTTGATCAAATCTGTAGTTGGCTGGTTTTAATAGGGGATACCTGTCCTAAACTAAAGAATATAGACTAGATTCATTAATGAAAATAGTATATTTTTAATTATATGTTACACTAGCCAAATTGGTCTGTCTTAAATTTCCTAAAATTTTAATAAGCGTATTTCAATCCATCTTTTAGAAATTTAATCACCAAATTCTTCTTAATATAATATTATCACTATCTATTTCGTTTTCATTGCTAGAATTTGAATCATTTTCTTCCAAGTGACATTTACTAATTGTCTTACGAATCTTTTTTATATATTTCTCTTTATTATGGTTATTTAAATTTTTTAATTCTATAAACACAATTTTTCCATTCTTGTAAACAATAATTGTTCCACAGCCATTTTAAGTAAAATTATGCTGAAACATCCTATTTGGTATTCTTCATCTAGTAAACTACTTAACTTTTTTTTTTGTATCCTGCTACTGCTTTTATTCATGTCAAGTAGATGTAAATTTTAGCATTTTTATCTTCCTCCATTTATTACCACAATAATTAGTATAAACTAATTTTAGTTGAATTTAATGAAAAAACTAGTTATTCCTAAAGTTATTGGATCTTGAGAGACAGAAGTATATATTTATATAATCAAGAAAATTATAGAAAGGGACTGGTTTCTGTTATTATTTAGTAATTTACAATATAATGTCTACTGTCTTTAATGAGCAAAAGATAGAAATTTAATTCATCCTTGTTATATTTTTAGAGATTATTATGTTTGTAAATATACAGCGAGTTTTGTTGGAGTTAATAAAGAACATTCAAAATTAACATCAGATTTAAGGAGAATAATATAGTTATTCCAGAAAACATCGAAACAACTGACATAGATACATATGAGCATTTCTATGTGTTTATTGAGTACTGTTCAAATTTTGTTTAATTTAGCTTGTATCTTGTATATGAGATTAATTTTTTTGATTTGAAGATCTTCTACTAACAACTAATTAGAATAATAACAGTCTTGTATTATTTCGAATTTAAAAATGTACCAATATATTTACACATTAATTTTCAATCTAATTATTGGAAAAATAAAATCCAATCCTTGTTATAGAACTTCTCATCATTTACAGGCTGTTATTCTTATATTTTCCAATTTTTGTCCAGATTTTTATACTTTCGATTATTTCTTTATTTTCTTCTTTAAAGAATAAGTTGTCTTTGTTTTCGAAAATAGATAGTTATTTTAAATAAGTTATTCTGGGAAATGAGTGTCTTTTAAAATTTTAATTTGTAAAAATGGTTTTTCTTCAGAATAATAAAAAAATTTTTAATTCCACTCGAAGTTACAAATAAATCCTTCAATTTTTTAAAATATTTATGTTTTCCTTAAGTTCTGTAAGTCTAGTTTTGTTGGGACCTTTAACAATATACTCAACTTTTTTCCATTACGTTCACCCAAAATGCCAAAATGCCAACATTTGGCAATTTTTTAAACTCCACTTGGTGCATAATCTATTCATCTCATCCAGCCTGAGTGGCCGTGCAGTTCTAGGCGCTACAGTCTGGAACTGCATGACCGCTACGGTCGCAGGTTCGAATCCTGCCTCGGGCATGGATGTGTGTGATGTCCTTAGGTTAGTTAGGTTTAAGTAGTTCTAAGTTCTAGGGGACTGATGACCATAGCAGTTAAGTCCCATAGTGCTCAGAGCCATTTGAACCATTTTTTATTCATCTCATTTTAAATGATTTTTATTCCTTCCATTTCTCTTTTCTTTTTCATCTAAAATATTTGTGTGTTCATCTTTTAGAGATATATTAACTATCCACATATTCTAATTGAGTTTCTTGTGTACTTAAATTTTCCAATTCTTGTTCTCTTTCTTTAGTAGATTCTAAATATGCAGGATCATTTGGTTTTATTTCTTTAATGAGACATGGATAAAATTTGCTGCTAATGTATGTTGTTTTTCTAGACACAAATAGAAAAATATTATTTTTATTGTTTGTAATCCTTTGATATTTATATCTTTTGGTATTGTAGAAAATAAACTATTAGATTTAGAAAAATATGTTTCCCCTGATTTTATGAAATATGTTTATCTTGCAGAAATTATGTTCTTTGTTTCTTCACAAATTTCTATACAGTTAACAGGCAAGCAGTTAAAACTAAAAGCAGATAAAACGAATTTAACTAATTTTTCTCTTTCTTCTTTATTATCAGTTTTAATTGTTATTTGTGTTGCAGTTATTTTTTTCACGTTTCCTTTACCCCAATAAACACATTCCAGGAGAATGTTGTAAATAAGACAACAAATATTTTGTAGAGTATCTGTTAATTTTTGCCATATTTTAAATAATAGAACACAATAAAATTAAGATTTCACAAAATGGTTGCTATTACTTTTTATTAATTCTAAACAATCAAATTCCTGTTCTTTTTCGAAAACTGTATTGATCTAATTATAAACTGTTGCTTCACATTTAGTTATTCCTATTTCTTTAACTAATTTAGCAGAAATGTCTCCTTCAATCTTTTATCTGGACAGTTTTAAAAATCTGTTACATGTTGCACCAGTCATCGTAAACTTCAATCCAAGATGTTTCAACTGGGCACTTGCAAGTCCTCTTCAGGTGAGCCATCAAAGACTAAGTGAGAAATTCTCTGGTCCGCCTTATATAGTCTGCTCATAGTACTGCCGCGCATGCATCAGATTCATGGTGACAGAAGGTACGCACCGCCTGGCGGCAGCGCCCTCGCCGGTAGAACTGCAAGGATCAGCTGTCTTCGACGTTGCCGCCCGCCGCAGTTATCGGACTATTCTGGCGTCTTCATGTGGAGCAAACCTCGGAGATGACGGGATTCCACACATTGTCCAGCTTGTAACCGCTGTCGCGGTTCATTTGATTTTCCTCGATACGAATTTCAACGAATTCTTTTATAACGGCGTCTGAAAAAGATGTTTCTGTGTCCAAAACTGATGTTTTGTCATACTCCATTCAATATCCGTTGGAGATGCAATATTCCGCAACTGCAGACTTGCAGGGTTGCAGAAGGCGTGTGCAACGTTTATCTGTATCTACAGCTACATGGATACACTGCAAATCACATTTAAGTGTCTGGCAAAGGGTTCATCGAAGCACCTTCACATTTCTCTATTATTCCAGTCTCGTATAGCGTGCGGAAAGAACGAACACCTATATCTTTCCGTAGGAGCTCTGACTTCCATTATTTTATCGTGGTGATCGTTTCTCCCTTTGTAGGCCGGTGTCAACAAAATATTTTCGCATTCGGAGGAGTAAGTTGGTGATAAGGATTTCGTGAGAAGATTCCGTCGCTACGGCAAACGCCTTTCTTTTAGTGATGTCCGGCCAAAATTCTGGATAATTTCAGTGACACTCCCTATCATATTTCGTGATAATACAAAACTTGCTGCCATTATTTGAACTTTTTCGATGTACTCCGTCAGTCCTAACTGGTAATGATCTCACACGGCGCAGCAGTATTCTAAAAGAGGACGGACAAGTGTAGTGTAGGTGGTCTCCTTAGTAGATCTGTTACATTTTCTAAGAGTCCTGCCAATCAAACGCAGACTTTGGCTAGCGTTCCCCACAGCATTTTCCTTGTGTTCCTTCCATTTAAGTTTTTCGCAATTGCAATTCCTAGGTATTTAGTTGAATTTGCGGCCTTTACATTTGACTGATTTATCGTGTAACCGAAGTTTAACGAATTCCTTTTAGCACTCATGTGGATGACCTCACATTTTTTGTTATTTAGGGTCAATTGCCAATTTTCGTACCATTCAGATATCTTTTATAAATCGTTTTACAGTTTGTTTTGACCTTCTGATGACTTTATTAGTCGAAAAACGACAGCGTCATCTGCTAACAACCTAAGACGGCTGCTCAGATTGCCTCCCAAAACGTTTATAAAGATAAGGAACAGCAAAGGGCCTATAACACTCCCTTGGGGAAAACCAGAAATAACTTCTGTTTTACTCTATGCCTTTCCCTCAATTACTACGAACTCCGATCTCTCTGACAGGAAGTCACAAATCCAGTCACATGACTGAGTCGATATTCCAAAGCACGTAATTTCACTACAAGCCGCTTGTGTCAAAAACCTTTGGAAATCCAGAAATACGGAATCGATCGGAAATCCATTATCAATAGCACTCAACACTTCAAGCGAATAAAGAGCTACTTGTGTGACACAGGAACGATGTTTTCTGAACCCATGTTGACAGTGTGTCAATAGACTGTTTTCTTCAAGGTAATTCATAATGTCCGAATAGAATATACTCTTATGTTCCAGAATTCTGCTGCATATCAACGTTAACAATATGGAACGGTAGTTAAGTGGATTACTCCTACTACCTTTCTTTAATATTAGTGTGACTTGTGCACCTTTCCAGTCTTTGGGTACGGAACTTCCGTCGAGTGAACGTTTGTACATGATTGTCAAGTATGGAGCTAATGCATCAGTATACTCTGAAAGGAACCTAATTGGTATACAGTCTGGACCAGAAGACTTGCTTTTATTAAGTGATTTAAGTTGCTTCATTGCTCCGAGGATATTTACTTCTACGTTACTCATGTTGGTAGCTGTTCTTGGTTCTAATTCTGGAATATTTACTTCGTCTTATTTTGTGAAGGCATTTCGGAAGGCTGTGTTTAATAACTCTGCTTTGGCAGCACTGTCTTCGATAGTATCTGCATTGCTGTCGCGCAGATTGTTTCTTGCCGCTAACATACTTCACATACGACCAGAATCTCTATGGATTTTCTGCCAGGTTTCGAGACAAAGTTTCGTTGTGGAAACAGTTGTAAGCATCTGGCATTGAAGTCCGCGGTAAATTTCGAGGTTCTCTAAAAGATCGACAATCTTTAAGATTTTGCGTCTGTTTAATTTTGGCATGTTTGTTTCGTTGTTTCTGCAACAGTGTTCTGACCCGGTTTTTGTACCAAGAAGGACCAGCTCCGTCGTTTGTTAATTTATTTGGTATAAATCTCTCAGTTGCTTCCGATACTATTTCTCTGAATTCGAGCCACATCTGGTCTACACCTATATCAATAATTTGAAAGGAATGGAGATTGTCTCTCAGGAAGGCATCAAGTGAATTTTTATCTGCTTTTTTGAATAGGTATATTTTTCGATTATTTTTGGAGGATTTGGGGATTACAATATTCAGTCTCGCTACGACAACCCTGTGTTCACTAATACCTGAATCCGTTTTGATGCTCGTTATTAACTCAGGATTATTTGTTGCTAGGAGGTCAAGTGTGTTTTTCACAACCGTTTACTATTCACGTGGGCTCATGAACTAACTGCTCTAAATAATTTTCAGAGAATGCCTTTAACACAATTTCAGATGATGTTTTATGCGTACCTCCGGAATTAAGATGTATTTTCGCCAACATATCGAGGGTATTTAAAGTCACCACCAACTATAATCGTGTGAGTCGGGTACGTGTTAGAAATTTAACGCAAGTTTTCTTTAAACTTTTCAGCGTCTGTACCATCTGTATTGGGAGGTGGGTAAAAGGATCCAATTATTATTTTATTCCGGTTGCCAACAATGACCTCTGCCCTAACTAACTCAGAGGAATTATCTACTTCAATTTATCGATAATATAATCTGCCTCTAACAGCAACAAACACGCCACCGCCAACCGTGTGTAGCCTATCCTTTCGAATCATCGTTAGGTTCTTCGCAAAAACTTCGGTTGAGCGTATCTCCGGTTTTAGCCAGCTTTCAGTGCCTATAACGATTTGAGTATCAGTGCTTTCTATTAGCGCTTATAGCCATGGTACTTTCCCAACACAGCTATGACAACTTACAACTGTTTACCGATGGTTCTTGTATCTACGTTATTCCTGTGTTCGGCCTGCACCCTTTGTGGCTGAAGCCCTTCTTGTGTTTTCCCGAGACCCTACAACCTAAAAAAAAGCCCAGTCCACGCCACACAGCCCCTGCTACCCGTGTAGCCTCCTCCTGCGTATAGTGGATACCTGATCTATTCAGCGGAACCCGAAACCCAACCACCCTATTGCGGAAGTCGAGGAATCTGCAGCCTACACCGTTGCAGAACCGTCTGAGCCTCTGATTCAGACCCTGCACTCGGCTCTGTACCAGAGGTCCGCAATCGGACCTGTCGACTATGCTGCAAATGGTCAGCTCTCCTTTCATCTTGCAGGTAAGACTGGCATCCTTTACCACTTCTGTTAGCCGCTCGAAACCAGAGAGAATCTCTTCTGAGCCAAAGTGACACACATCATTGGTACCGACGTGAGCAACCGCCTGCAGTTGGTGTTCTTCATGGCATCCGGGAGGACCCGTTCCACATCTGGAATGACTCCACCCGGTATACACATGGAGTGCACATTAGTTTTCTTTCTCTTCTTGGTAGCCATGTCCCTAAGGGGTCCCATGACGCACCTAACGTTGCGTTTATGTTCTGTGCAACGTTCTTCCGCTGTGCATGTTGTTTGTCCTATATAGGCCATCCACACCAGCAATAACAAATTATCCTTCACTGATCCCAGCAGTTCCGAAATGTTAGATGGTGGAAGGAAAATCACTTTCACCTAAAAATTATTAAGGATTCTTGATACTTTGAAGGAAATATTTCCAACGAAGAGAAGAAAACTAGGAGGTTCCGGGTTGTAGCTGAGAATGCCCTGTTAATTTGCTGGACCGAGTATCCATTGTCTCTGAACACTGTCCTTGAATGTGCACGCTCTTTAGGTAAACTATTTGGATCCTACACTGTATTGGCCCTGTGTACAAGGGTTTTAAGCATACTCATTGTTTGGGATGGGTGATGGCAGCTAGGAAGAGCAAGTACAAATCAGTGTGAGTAGACTTATGGTAAACAGAATGTCCCCCCTCTTCTGTCTAACCAAAACATCCAGGAATGGGAAAAACCATTTTTCTCTAATTCCATAGTGCATTGAATGTTCTCATGAATGCAGTGAAGATGATGTACAGACTCCATTAACTTATCTTCTCTGTGGGGCCACACTACGAAGGTATCATCTCTGTATCTCCAAAAAAACCGTTGGTTTAGAAACCGCTGATTCGAGTAATCTTTCCTCAAAATCCCCCATAAAAAAGTGAGCCACTAGTGGAGACAAGGGGCGGCCCATGCCGACGCCATCAGTCTGTTCAAGATATTCTTCGTTAAGCTTAAATAGGATGAGGAAAGAGAGTGTCGAAGCAATGCAGTGACGTCCTACTGCAACTATTTACCACTTAGCTCCAAGGAATCAGCAAGAGGTGCCTTTGTAAAAAGAGATACTACATCAAAACTTACCAGGAGATCCAAACTACTTAGATGGAGAGCCCCCAGTCTGCTGATAAAATAGGTAGAGTTCCGTATATGATGTGGAAATTTGCCAACCAATGGTCTCAGTAAGAAAGCAAGATTTTTAGCTTAATCATGTGTAAGGGCATCAATATTACTCATTATAGGCTGTAAATCATATAATAAAGCTTACTACAACCTTCTGCAATCCTGAAATCTCTTCAAACATTTAACTGGCTGGGAAAATTTTAAATGTCACAATCTATTACATGTTTGTGAAGGTGTTTATTTATTCCCACATTTGTCAATTGACAATTAAATTTTTAGTAGATTTTTACTATAGAGTCAGAATTTATCTAAGCTTAACAGTGTTTCTGTTACATTCACATCTTCTTTGTATTCTCCCTGCATATGAAAACTAAAATTATTTGTTAAATATTTGCACATTTCTTCTTTATTAAAAATACCTGCAAAATCTTGTGTTATATCTAAATCCAATGAATAACAATGTTCTATCAGAAGTTCTTTTGAAATATCAAGTAATTCTTTTAATAATAGATCTAAAATACCTTCAGCTGATTCTATTTTATAAGGAATAGCAATAGGAATTATATATTTCTGCTTAATTATTTTTATATCTTTATTAATAATTTGTTTAATACTATTAATTGTTTTTATATTAGAATCTAATACATAAGGACTTTTTGCTTTAATTCCAAATCTAGCCAAATTAAATTTAGAAAATTTAGACCTTGAAAAACTATTTAAACTACTACCTGCCGATTTTTTTACAGGAAGTTTATTGTTTTTAATTTGTATATCGCAGTCTAAAAATCTGTTATTTTAAAGACCAAATTGTTGCCAATAAATAGTTATGTCATTAGTATAAATTCTTCCAATATTTTCCTCCTTTTATGTAACTAATATCTGCAATATTTCTAATATGATTATTTGTAATTAAATTTTCTGTAAGTAAACATAATACAAATCTTTCATTCATTGTATTTTTTTATTTTCAATTGGTTCTGTTACAGAATATTTTATTTTCAGCTATCATGATGGAGAAAAACTTTGTTAGATTTGTATATAAGTAGCTAGAATCAGAGACGAAAATTATTAATAAAAGTATACAATTCATTTGTTTTAAAATGTAGCCAAAACTGGATAGCTGAAAGAATAGTGATATGATTTACTTACTTATTTGAATTCCTGGAGTATTTTGTAGAAATATGATCTAGAATTCTTGCTTTAAATTCTCTTATTTTATTCATTTTAATCTCATGGGGTATGACCATTCCCAATTGAGTTTGTTACATCAAAATGAATTTTTTTAATTAATTATAGTGTAGTCAAAACAATATTTTCAACTAAAATTTGTTTCATTCTATATAGATTTTAATTATTAATGAAAAATTCTAATTTTTTAAAATTAATTTTGCTTCCCCCCCAAATTAGCTTGGATTTTTATGTAAGTGGTAAAGTTTATAATGCATAATTTTGTTATGAGTTAATAAAATTAATTAATTGTGTATGGGTTCCCAAAAATCTTTATATATATAATATAATCTTCTATTTTATTATGTTATGAAAAGTTTGTATAATATATAATTAGTTTAATTAATTTGTAAAAAGGTTATGGATTAATACAGTGCCAAGTGTCCTCAATGTACCCAATTAGTACTGTTGCATCTTACAGAAATAGAATGGTGGAATTTAGAGTAACATTATGCCATCACGTTTTGAGTTAAACTTGTGGAGCCAATGAGTGTGACCTTTGAAAAGTTGGAACAGGCCTGTGGGGAATGTCCTTATCAAGAGATTTTTGCTGGCACAGATCGTTTTCGGAGGCTGAGTCACATTGAAAATGAACCTCACTCAGGGAGACCTCCAACTTAAAAACCGATGAAAACATCGAACGCGTGCATTCTCTCGTGAGATCAGACCGATGTTTGACAATAAGGATGATGGGTGACCTGTTAAACTGAAATACTTTCGCCATACATCAAATTTTGACCGTAGTTTTATACAAGTGAAAGGTTTACGCCAAAATGTTACGGGAAAACCGCATAAGTGAGCAGAATGACAATCAAAGAACCGTGTGCGTTGATATTTTTGAGAGGATTGCCAATAACCACATTGGTTCAGTCAGGTGATCACACGTGATGAGTCTTGGATTTTTGAATACCCTCTTGAGAGAAAGAGGCAAAGTGAGAAGTAGCACACTGAGCCATTTCCTCATGGAAAAAAGCTCGAATGAGCAAATGAAAGTTAACAATAATGCGGATTTCCTTTTTTGACAGTAGGGGTATCGTGCATAGGCAATTTGCTCCTCCAGAAGAAACTGCCAACCAAGTGTTTACAAAGATGGCCTTGAAAGGCTCAGAAAAGGGTGAATCGAGTGAGACCAGACATTTCAGACAATTTTATGCTGCATCATAACAATGTCCATTTCACAAGATTCACTTCAGTCACTGAATTTCTGGCCTAAAAGAGATTCCTGTTGTTTCATGATGATGGTGAAATCCCATACTCCATGTCAGAGCGTAGGGGAACGATGCGGGAGACCCGCACCGCCGTACTAGGCCAGGTCGCAGTGGAGGTAGTTTGCCATTGCCTTCCTCCGACCGTAATGGGGATGAACGATGATGATGAAGACGACACAACAACACCCAGTCACCTCGAGGCAGGGAAAATCCCTGACCCCGCCGGGAATCGAACACGGGACGCAGTGCTCGGGAAGCGAGAACGCTAGAGCGAGACCCCCTATATTCACCTGATCTGAAACCCTGTGACATTTTTCTTTTCCATAAATAGAAAAAATCTTAAAAGGACATTATTTTGGGACTCAGGAGAACATTTAAAAGAACAACTCAGACATTTTAAACGCCCTGCGAGTTCAAGCTTTACGGTGATGCTACCTAGACTGGGAACAACGGCTCTGTCGGTGTCCAGCTGCCGAAGGGAAGTACCTAGAAGGTAACGATAGTGTTTTCTGAAAAAAAATTTGGTAGATAAAATAACAATCTCATTACTTTTCTCAAACACCTCGTAATTCACCTTCTGGTAGAAGTTCAGGAAGCGTGTACGCCTATCAACATACGATCAGCTCGCAGCAACTGAAGAAGACTTCTGCGTCGTTCGTCGAAGTATTATACACAAAAACGGAATCAGCAACTCGGCTGGACACAGAAAAGCGCATCATTAACGTTGCAATACGCGAAAGAGCGTTGAACGTGTATGTTTTGAAATGAAAATAATATCGTTCCTTCCACTGTGTATTTAATAATAAGTATGTACGATATCTCAGATTACAGAAATTGAGATGAACGCTTTACGCTGTGACCGAGCGGTTCTAGGCGCTTCAGTCCGGAACCGCGCTGCTGCTATGGTCGCAGGTTCGAATCCTGCCTCGGGCATGGATCTGTGTGAGGTCCTTAGGTTAGTTAGGCTTAATTAGTTCTAAGTCTAGGAGACTGATGACCTCAGATGTTAAATCCCGTAGTGCTTAGATCCATTTGAACCATTTGAACGCTTTGGATGCTTTGTTGCGTTGCAGAAGACGACACTAGGTCCTTGGCTCCGCTCTACGTCTGAGCTGGGTACCTCGGCAGTTCTTCTCCACCCTGCAGCCTTCGTCCCACGCGTAATTCCCAAAGCCCCGCCGTGTACGTGCTGAGCTGGTGAGTTGCAGAGGCCGCAGCTGCTGGCTGTGCGCAGAGCGGCGCGTTACGTAACGCAGCGCTTACGCAAGTGCGCTGCCGTCCCCACAGCAGCTAGCGGCTCCAGCCTCTCCAGACTCCGCCTCCTCGCCGATCCTCAGCCAAGTCATCACTTCCCTACTTTGTGCATCACTACCAACTGAGACACCAGTAGCGCGCACGTATTTTCGTTCTGGATAAGTGATCTTTTCATCACAACGGTTTGTGTTAGGTTGATACATAAGTTCGTAGCGTTTTCGTTTCGATATTGGTATTCCGGTTCCTATGGCTTTACTTTTTGTAATTTTTTATTTGTAGAACACTGGTGCGATTCGAGTTTAAATATTGTCATTTTGTCACTGGAAACAGTTGGTGGGGCAGAGCACGATAGAAAATGGAGTGCCAAGTGGAGAAATAGGAATTTTTCCGAAATTTTCTTCTGTCTGAGTTCAGTAGAGGGGTAACGGCAGCGGAGACGGCTAGAAATATTTGCGCAGTGTATAGGTATGAAGCCATTGGACAGAGCATGGAAAGATGATCGTTTCGACATTAGTGACTCTCCACATTCAGGAAGACCATCGGGCTTCGATCAAGATCGTTTATTGCATTAATCCGCAATGATCAGTCTACACGAGAACTGGCAAAGGTGATGATGAACTGTAATCATTCCACCATCGTATGACATTTTCTTGCAATGGGGAAGTTTTGAAAACATGGCGTATGGGTACCGCATGCTCTAAGCCAAAATCATAAAAATCATCGGGTGGTCCTATGGGTATCTCCGCTTGCTAGCCATCAAATAGTTCATGAAAAGAAGGGAATGGTCGAACCCAAACGAAGCAGCAACCCTCCGTACAAAGACATGCTCGCATCCACAAACATAATGTTATGTATCTGGTGGAACAGCGACAGTATGTGTAACCATCACTGCTGACGTTTATTGTCAATAACACAGACGCCTTGAAGACGCAATCCAAGCACAACGACCAGGAATATTGCTACTCCACGATAACGCCAGCCGGCACCCCGTTAGAGTGACAAATAACACTGTACAGGAGTTATATTGGGGAGTCATCCTGCAACCACCTTATTTACCTGATCTTTCTCCCTCAAATTTTCAAATTTCTCCGCTCTCTATATAACAACCTTCAAGGAACGTCTTTCCCGGATGCACGTACTCTCCGAACGTGGCTCGACAAGTTCTTCGTCTCAAAACCACGTGATATCTACAGTCGCGGAATCGAAAAGTTGCCCCAGCGTTAGCAGACTGTTGTAATTAGTGAAGGAGAATATATTACTGATGACTAAAGGCTCTGTTACGTGTATCTGTTGTGAAACTAATGGAAAAACGCTACGAACTTAGGCAGTAACCCAACAGTTACACCTTGCATATGATAGATAAGTATTATGTGTATTTCGTTGTTCAGACAACGTCCACCTAAAAGTACCTCCTACTAACCATGGAACTTACCACGTTGGGGTGACTTGTGTGCCTCAATATTACAGTTATCAGCACCGTATTTACAACCACAACGGAGGGGTATCTGTGGAGGTGCCAGACAAATACTGTATATGGTTCCTGAAGAGAGGAAGCAGCATTTCCGTAGTTTCAGGGCAAAAATATGAATAATGGCTGAATTGGCCTTTGACACTCGCCAACATGTTGTTCCTATGTTGGTAACGCAAACGGCTGAAAGCGAAGGGAAATTAAGCTGTTACATCTACCACTAACTACGCGTCAGTGCATGTGGTTCCAACATGACGGCTGCCCTGCTCACTCTTCCTGTGTGGCTACAGAGCTGTTAAATGAAAAGTTCCGGATTATTGGATAGGACGACGTACTGAAGTGGCCAGCCCGGTCTCTTGATTTGAACCCTCTTGATTTTTTTCTGTGGGGAGCAATCAAACATGAAGTGTACGCTAAAATAACAACTGCGCCAGACGATATGAAGCGTGCGCTAAAATCTCACGTGATACCCTCGCAGCCGTTCACAAATAATTCGAACGGCGACTACAAATATGCACTGCAGCGGAGGGGAAGCTTTTAGAGCACATGCTTCAGTAAAGTTTTCAATCATGTACACTATGTATTTTGCATCTTTGTATGTATTAGCTTCGTATTGTGGTCAATAGTAAATTTTTCAAATAAAATACAAATACGTACGAAATAATTGTGACCAATAAGGGCCTCCTCATTTACATTTGTATTTCTGTTACTTAAAATGTATTAACATCTTGTAGTATTTTAATACTGTATGTTGTCTACTATTTTGGTATCACATTTGTCAAATAACTGAATAATATTTGCGCGACATCATCATTTAATTTTTGCAAAAAATATCGGAGTATGTATTTCTACTGTCGGGTAAATGGGCGTGTTTACCATGTACTCTACACAACAGGAAAGATCGCATTTGACAACGCCACTTCGAAGGAAGAACATGATACGAGAACATATATCATGTCTCGAAAACCATTCGCCTAAATATTATGGTATACCCTTATTTGAAACCGTCTTTTTAAGCCCATCACGTTGCGCTAAAATTTAACATAGGATTCCATTTAAAAAAACCAAAGATGGCCTCATATTTCTGTAATAAAAAATAGCACAAACATGAAATGTCATGGATTCAAGTACCCCCTGTCCCTGCGATTCACTATCCAAACGGCATCTTTGTATCTACTACGGTTGGAAAGATACAAGGGGTGTTGTGACTTGGCTTCCTCACCTTGTATATATACAGTCACAGCAAAAATGGTCAGTGTTCAGGGACGTGAAAGGAACGATAATTTGAGGTAGAAAAGTTTAGTAAACATGGTCTCCAACGCCGGCCGGGGTGGCCGAGCGGTTCTAGGCGCTTCAGTCTGGAACCGCGCGACAGCTACGGTCGCAGGTTCGAAGCCTGCCTCGGGCATGGATGTGTGTGATGTCCTTAGGTTAGTTAGGTTTAAGTAGTTCTAAGTTCTAGGGGACTGATGACCTCAGCTGTTAAGTCCCATAGTGCTCAGAGCCGCTTGAACCATGGTCTCTAAAATGCACATCTTAACCTGTGAGCACTTGTTCATTAGAACAGATGAGTTTCACAGTACCGAAGATGAACAACTGCTCATAACTCTTAGGGGATGCATTATAGAGTCCGTGTTTACTGGACTTTTTTTTGTTTTGTTTCGCTCCATGCTATCGCCTCTCATAACATGGAAAGCAAAGAGACTGCAGTAGAAGAGATGCGTTTCACAGTATTGAAGATGAAGAATGTGGAGTCTTGCCCACTCGTCACTTACAGGGTGCCTAAAGGATGCTACGTTCTCGGATGCTATACAACAGTTCAAACAAATAGCGTTGGTAGTTTTATTTCTAAGAAACAAATTGACAATACTTAACTTTGATTACAGAAAATGACGCTAGCGAGAGGCGACATTAAACCGTAAAGTTTTTGCCATACACAAAGTCCTAGTAAGCAGTCGATACGGATCAGGACAATCTGATAGCCTATCACTAATGTCCGTTGCAGACTGGGGCGATCTGAGCGGCCGAGGGTAGCAGGAGCGGCTCTTGTATTCACTTCTTCCAAGCGCGGTGTACTCTAATTCCGCGCACCATTGGCCGACGTTTCCTCACCGCCTTCTCTGTGCTTGCGTACTGCATCTTCGTTCCGACGCTTGTGGTTACGCCAGAACAAAGAAGTGCTTTTAAGATACGCACTTCAGAGCCCACTTTTATCGGACTGTCTTGCTTTGAATGGTTTGGTTATATCATATCCCTGAATACTGACCATTCCTCCTGGGACACCCTTTATACTGGGATCAAATGAAATTGAATAGTAGGAAGAACTGGATTTCCGGTCAGGTGAGTTCAGGGGTATCAGAACAACATGGAACTGGAGTAGGAGAAATAATGAACAAGAAAATAGGAATGTAGGAGAACTACTATGAGTGGCATAGTGAATGCATTATCATAATCAAGACTGATACAAATCCATTACTCACTAACTCGATTGATGATGAATGACATTGAAAAAATTATGAGGAGATAAAATAAATTATTCATTTTGTTACAGTATATAGGGCAACGGCCGCGCCGAAGTGGATACATCGGTTACCGTCAGATCACCGAAGTTAAGCGTTGTCCGGCGTGGCCGGCACTTGGATGGGGGACCATCCGAGCCGCCATACGCCGTTGCCATTTTTCGGGGTTCACTCAGCCTCGTGATGCCAATTGAGGAGCTACTCGACCGAATAGTAGCGGCTCCGGTCAACGAAAACCATCCAACCGACTGGGAGAGCGGTGTGGTGACCACACGCCCCTCCTATCCGCATCGTAATCTGAGGAAGACACGGCGGCCGGATGGTACCGATGGGCCCCTTGGGGCCTGCAGACGGCATGAGTAAAGTTATAAGATACAAAGAAATTGTGTTGGGAGACCTGGTAAGAGGACATTGTCTGAGGAAAAGGAATGAAAAGAAAACCGCCTGGTAGAAATTTGCACAGAGCGCAGCTTAATCATTACTAACACTTGCTTTACGAATCATGAAAGAGAATATATGGAGAAGAGACCTGGAGCCACCGGATGGTTTCGCATAGATTATATGATGGTGAGACCAAAGCATATTAAGGGGCATATACTCTGATCATAATTAATTAGTTATTAACTACAAATTAAAACTAAAAATCTTGCAAAATACATATGCAATTACGAAGATGAGAAAAGTTGAAAGAACAGGTGTGTTGAGAAGTTCAGAGGGTGCATTAAGCAACTACTGCCTGAAAAAAGCAAAAGTGATATAATACCCTACTGGCCATTAAAATTGCTACGCCAAGAAGAAATGCAGATGATAAACGGGTATTCATTGGACAAGTATATTATACTAGAACTGACATATGATTATTTTTTCACACAATTTGGGTACATAGATGCTGACAAATCAGTACCCTGAGCAACCACCTGTGGCCGTAATAACGGCCTTCATACGCCTGGGCATTGAGTCAAACAGAGCTTGGATGGCCTGTACAGGTACAGCTACTCATGCAGCTTCGACACGATACCACAGTTCATCA